>NC_063343.1:58071700-58072073 GCF_021869965.1 Rhincodon typus | reverse complement strand
GACAGTCTGATCGGGACTGAGGAGAGTCAGAGTGGGACTGAGGACAGGCAGAGTGGGACTGAGGACAGTCAAAGCGGGACTGAAGACAGCTAGAGCGGGACTGAGGACAGTAAAAGCGGGACTGAAGACAGCTCAAGTGGGACTGAGGACAGTCAGAGTGGGACTGAAGACGATCAGAGCAGGACTGAGGACAGTCAGAGTGGGACTGAGGACAGGCAGAGTGGGACAGAAGACAGCTAGATCGGGACTGAGCAGAGTCAGAGTGGGACTGACGACAGCCAGAGGGAGACTGAGTACCATTACAGCTGGAGCGGGACTGAGGACAGTCAGAGTGGGACTGAGGACAGTCAGAGCGGGACTGAGGACAGTCAGA
>NC_063343.1:58064008-58071690 GCF_021869965.1 Rhincodon typus | reverse complement strand
TCAGAGTGGGACTGAGGACAGTCAGAGCGGGACTGAGGACAGTCAGAGCGGGTCTGAGGACAATCAGCGTGGGACTGAGGGCAGTTAGATTAGGACTGTGACAGCTGGAGTGGGACTGAGGACGGTCAGAATGGGACTGGGGACAGTGAGAGTGGCAGTGGCAGAAGCAGAGCTGAAACCAGAGATGGGGTTCTGGAGGTGATGTTATGACTTTAAAAGTGACATAGGCTTGGCTGCTCAGCAATCTGGTCTAACCAGACAGAATAAGTACTGTTAGAATTCAGATAGAGTATAAAATACTTACTTTCGTCGTAGTCTGTTAGGAATAGAGAATGAGAGAGAGACATTTGATTATTGTGAGTAGTGGGTAAGGTTGTATCATTGTTCCTAGATTATTGTCTGTAGTTGATAAGGCACACAATGGCAGGAAAACTCAGCTCCTGGAATGTTCCTCTTGCAATATGTGATTCCAAACCCTCGAGCACTTCCATCTAGAAGGACAAGGGCAGCAGATATATGGGAATACCACCACCTTCAAATTCCCCTCCAAGCTACTCACCATGCTGACTCGGAAATGTTTTGCTATTCCTTCACTGTCACTGGGTCAAAATCCTGGAATTCCCTCCCTGAAGGCATTGTGGGTCAATCTACAGCAGGTGGACTGCAACAGTTCAAGAAAGCAGCTCACCACCTCCTTTTTAAAAGCAACTAATGATGGGCAATAAATGCTGGCCAGCCAGTGATGTCCACATCACACAAAATGAATGAATAAAATAAAAAATCTGGGATACTCTGTCTCCATGGTGATTACGTATGCAGGAAGTGTGTTCGGCTTCAGCTCCTGATTTGCCACATGTAGCACTTGGAGCTGCAGATGGACACACTCTGAAACATCCGTGAGGCTGAGGATGTCATGGATAGCACATGAAGTGAGCTGGTCACATCACTAGAAAGGGCCACACAGAGATAGAAGTGTTGAGTGACCACCTGGAAGATGTTAAGTGTGGGCAAGCAGTGCAGGAGTCCCCTGTGGCCATTCCCCTCTCAAACAGGTGTGCCATTCTGGATCCTGTTTGGGGGGAATGGCCTCTCAGAGGAAAGCAACACCAGCAGCCAGATCAGTAGTATTATAGCTGGCATTGTCGCACAGAAGGGAGGGTTGAAGATTTGGCCAGTGGTAGTGATAGGGACTCTGTATTGAGGTGCACAGATAGGCATTTCATACAAGAAGCATGAGGATGATGTGTTGCCTCACTGCTGCCAGGGTTAAAGATGTCTCTGAGTGGGCTCAGGATATTCTGTATGGAGAGGGTGAGCAGCCAGAGATCATGGTCCATATTGGTGTGAATGACAGGCAAGGAAAAAAATGAGGTTCTGCAAAGGGAAATTAGGAAGCTAGGTGGGAAGTTGAAAAGCTGGACCTCTAGGGCTGTAATCTCAAGATTATTCCCTGTACCATGCACTGGTGAGGCCAAAAATAGGAAGATAATACTATTGAATGTGAGGCTAAACAGCTGGTATAGGAGAGAAGGATTCACGTATCTCGATCATTGGGATCTCTTCCAGAGCAGGTAGAACCAGTACAAGAAGGATGGATTGCGCCTAAACTGGATGCAGACCAATATCCTGGCAAAGAGGTTTGCTCGTGCCACTCAGGAGGGTTTAGACTAGCGTGACAGGGATGTGGGAACCAGAGCAGTAGGTCAGCACGTGGAGTGTTTGAAGAGAAGATGAAGGGGCTAAATCAAGTTAGTCTAATAGGAGAACAGGCAGGGCCAGGGACAAGTGGTCTGAAGCATATTTATTTTAATGCAAGAAGTATAACAGATAAGGAAGATGAGCCTAGAGCCTGAATTAACACATGGAACTACAATGCTGTAACCATTATCGAAACTTAGTTGAGAGAAGGGCAGGCCTGGCAGCTCAAAGTTCAAAAGTTTAGATGTTTCAGATGAGATAGAGAGGGTTGTGAAAGGGGTAGGGAAGTTATATTACTGATTAAAGAGAATGTCACAGCTGCACTAAGAGCGGACATCTTGGAGGGCTCATCCCGTGAGGCCATATGGATAGAACTTAGGAACTTAGGGAAGTTTTTTACACAGAGGATAGTAGGTGCCTGAAATACACTGCCAGGGGAGGTGGTAGAAGCAGATACGAAAGCAAAGTGTCAGAGGCATTTAGACAGACAGGTAAACAGGCAGAGAATAGAGGGAAATGGACCATGTACAGGCAGCTGGGATTAGTTTAGAATGGCATCATGGTCAGCACAAACATAGTTGGCTGAAGGGCCTGTTCCTATCCTGTACAATTCTTTGTTCTATGTGCTGAAAATAAATGCTCAAGCACCCCTAATCAACTTGTTCCACTAAATCTACAAAACTCAATAATGTAGAAACCTGCCCAGGTATGTAGAGTGTACAAAATGCAGGACAAATCGAACCTGGACAATTACTGCCCTATCAGGCTACTTTTGATCATTGGTAAAGTGATGGAAGTGCAGTCAAGCAGCACTTATTTAGCAAGAAACTTTTCACTGATGTTCAGTTTGACTTATGCCAGTGTCACTCAACTCCTGACTTCATTACAGTCTTAGTTCACACATAGACAAAAGAGCTGAATGCCAGAGGGGTGGTGAAAATGACTGCCCTTAATAACATCAAGGAGCTCTAACAAAACCAGAATCGGTTCAAGGGGAGAAGAGGAGAATGACTGATTGAAGTCATTCCCTGGCACAAAGGAATGTTGTAGTTGTTAGGGGTTAGTCATTTCATCTCCAGGACATCTCTACAGAGTTCCTCAGGGGGCGTCTTTCACCAAACCATCTTCAGCTGCTTCATCAATGGCCTTCCTTCCATCAAAAGGTTTGAAATGGGGATTTTCACTAATGATTGCACAATGCTAATCACCATTCACAACTTCTCAGATACTGAGGCAATTAGTGCCCATAAGCAGTCAAATCTGGACAATATCCATGTTTTGACTCACAAGTTAAATGTGCACCACACACATGCCAGGCAATGACCATTTCCAACAGGAGCAAATAGAATCATTTCCCCTTGCAATTTCAAAGCATTACCATCACTGAATCCTTGGAATTTCCATTGACTAGAAACTGAACTGGACTAGCCGTATAAATACAGTGGCTAGAAGAGCAGGTTGGAGGCTCAGTATCCTGTTGTAAGTAACTCACTTCCTGACTCCTTATTGTTTGTGCACCATCCTCAAGACACAAATCAGGAGTGTGATGGATTACTGCCTGGATGAGTGCAGCTCCAACAACTCTCAAGAAGCTTGACCATGTATAGGACAAAGCAGCCCACTTGATTGGCACTATTTCTACAAACATCCATTGCCTCCACCACTGATGCTCAGTGGCAGCAGAGCGTACCATTTACAAGATTCACTGCAGAAATTCACTAAGCTTCCTTTGACAACACCTTCCAAATCCTCAACAACTTCCATCTAGAAGGACAAGAGCAGCAGATACATGGAAATACCTCCACCTGCCATTCACCATCCTTGACATGGAAATAAATTGCCATTCCTTCAGTGTTGCTAGGTCAAAATCCTGGGAACTCCCTCCCTAATGGCATTGTGTGTCTACCTACAGCACAAGGAATGCAGTGGTTCAAGATGACACCTTACCACTCTCTCAAATGTACTTAGGAACATAAACATTACAAGAACTTCTGGCCCAGACAACGACACCTGCAGAATGTGGATGATAGATTTTTTAAAAGTATGAAAGCCCACCTCTCTCCTTTGGTCATCTCTACTTTCTGGCCAGTGCTCATTTTTGGTTCTTCCATCTTGTAAATTATTTTGCATCATCTTTATCTTTGTGATGAAAACAACAGAAGATTAAGTCGTTCTAGAAACTGCCCAACTCAGTCCAAACCAGAAGTTAAGATTTCAGGAATTTCTAATCTGCAGGACTCAATACATAGAAGCAAAAATCGTCAACTCTTCAAAATGTTAATTGGATGTTGAATTGCATTTAGGTGATGGGCTGTAGTGCTTATATATATGGAACTGGCTGACAATAATTATTCGATTTGGACATGTATTATATGAGTCTCTGAATAACATAGCTGAAGAAAGATCATTTTGACCTGACATTGACTCTGTTTCTTTTTCCACAGGTGATCTGCTGAACATTTTGAGCACTTTTTGTTTTTATAACCTCAGTGCTACCTTGTATCCCAATCTCATAATGCTTTAAGTTTAAAATTAACTTGCTGTATTTAATTCTCCATCAATCTCTGTCATCTTTACCATCTGTACAACACCTCACTCCCAGGAACCCTCCAGTCCTCTAACACTTTTGCACTCAGCTCCCTTTGCTCCATCTTTAATGACTGTGAGCTCAGCAGCCCAACTCCCACACACTGGAATAAGCTTCGGTCATTCATTGTCCCCCCACCCACCCCCAACTACTAGATGCCTCACATCATAAGACCATTGAGCATTGTGAGGGAGGGCATATTAGTGATTTTATTGGGCTTGAAAGTGGATAAATCTCCAGTCCCAGAAGCAATATAATCTAGGCTGCTGTGAGAGGCAAAGCAAGAGATTGCAGGGGTCTATAGGTGTGAGGAGGTTGGACAGCATCCGAGGAGCAGGAAAGTCAATGTTTTGGACTGAAAGCCCTTCATCAGGATGGGGAGGGAGAGGGGAGCCCAGAAATAAATAGAGGGAGAGGGGGTCAGGCTGGGGGAAGTGTAGGAGAGATGGCGATAGGTGGATACAGGTGGGATTATTGTGATTGGTCCATGGGAAGGGTGAAGCAGATAGGTGAGCAGGAATAGGGATAGGTTAGGTCAGGTGAGGGAGGTGAGGAGGAGGGGGTGGGCTGGACATGGGATAAGGCTAGGGGTAGAGGGATTTTGAAGCTGGTGAAGTCAATGTTGAGGCCGTGGCTGTAAGCTCCCAAGATTGCAGGGGCTCTGACATTAATTTTCAAATTCTCTCTGGCCACAGGAGTGGTTTCAGAGGATGGGCAATGGCTATTTGCAGTACCATTATTCAAAAAGGGTGGTAGGAATAAGCCAAGAAGCTACTATCACTGATAGGCCAAGGACTGGGAAAGAACATAAGAATACATAGGTGCTTGAAGACTAGCACAGAAATGATGTGCTAAAAGGCCCCTTTCCATGCTGTAAAAACTCTATAATTCTATCATTTTCTATGGCCATTAGAACCCAGCATTTTTGACCAAATTGATGATTTTTGATTTGAATATGTATGATTATGTTAACATACATGTTAACACAGTAAAGGCCATCCAACCCAACCAGTCTATGCCTGTGTTTATGTTCTTTCTCATCTCGACATATCATCATAAACATCTATTGCCTTCTCCCTCAAGTGCACATCCAGCTTCTCCTCAAATGTATCTATTCACTTCAATCATTCTCTGTGATTGTGAGTTCCACATTCTCACCACTTTTTAAGTGAAGTGATTTCATCTGAATATCTGTTGGATTTCATGGTGACCATCAAGTCTTGATGGCCTCTAGGTGTGTTCTTCCTACAAGAGGAAGCTTTCTCTTTGCATCCACACTTTCAAAATCATTCATATTTGTAAAGATCTTCAGTAGGTGACCCATTAGCTTTCTCCACCTTGAATTGGCATTTTTTGATGTGTCTTTGTGACATAGCTTGTGACATTTCATATATTAGAGGTGCCAGTTTTTTGTGACATAACTCATTGGATGGATCTTCAGGAAAGTGAAACCTCTATTTATAAGTGAAACCTCTATTTGTAAGTGCATATGTAAGTGTCCTTACCCGTTACTGGTGAATGTTGTTCATCTCTGATACAGCTTTCCAGTTTGCTCTGTTATTGCTACTCTTCAAAATCTCAAAGATAGAGAAGCATTTCCTGGAAATAATAATGTTGATATGAAATGAACATTATGTGGGCCAATCAATTTATCGACCTGGTGTTACCAATGAGAAACCAATGGCTGACACTAAATAATTAACTCCGCATCGATGGCCATCAATTCTCTACTCACAGCATAAGTTATGTAGATTGCTTTATTTAAATTATTTTACAATCTGCATTATGTACCTGGAATATGTTTTTTTCTGTTTTCATTCATGGGATGTGTAGATATTGCTGGCTGGGCCAGCATTTACTGCCCATCCCTAACTGTTCTTGAGAAAGTGGTGACGAACTGCTTTCTTGAGCTGCTGCAATCCCTGTAGTGTAGGCACACCCACTGTGCCTTTAGAAAGGGAGTTCCAGGATTTTGACCCAGTTACATGAAGAAACTATGATATAGTTCCAAGCCAGGATGATGTGTACCTTAAAGGATTATTTGCAGATGATAGTATTCTGATGTATCTGCTACCCTTGCCCTTCTAAGTGGCAGAGATCACAGCTTTGGAAGATGCTGCCTAAGTAATCTTGGTTATTAGTTGCAATGCATTTTACGTCCAGCTACCACTGTATGTCAATGGTGAAATTTCAAAGTGTTGAACGGAATGTCAATCAAACATGTTACTCTGGGTAGTGTTGTAGAACAGAGAGACCACAGAGGTTGAGGTACATAATTCTTTGAAAGTTGCTTCACAGGTAGGCAGGGTGGTTAAGAGGCATTCAGGTTGCTTTCATTGCTCAGGCCTTTGAGCATATGAGTTGGGATATCATGTTGAGGTCGTACAGGACATTGATGAGGCCACTTCTCGAGTAATGTGTGCAGTTCTGGTTGCCCTGCTATAGGAAGGATATTATTAAATTGAAGAGGGTTCAGAAAAGATTGACCAGGGTGTTGCCTGGAATGGAGGGTTTGAGTTAGAGGGGGAGGCTGGATAGGCTGGGACTTTTTTCACTGGAGCGTAGGAGGTTCACTTTATAGAGTTTTATAAAATCATGAGGGGCATGGATAAGGTGAATAGCAAAGGTCTTTTCCCCAAGGTGGAGGAGTAAACAAGAGGGCATAGTTTTAAGGTGAGAAGAGAAAGTTTTAAAAAGGATGCGAGGGGCAACTTTTTTATACAGAAAGTGGTTAGTGTGTGGAATGAACTGCCGGGGAAGTGGTGGCTGCAGGTGCAATTACAACGTTTAAAAGACATTTGGATGAGCTATTGAATAGGAAAGTTTTGGAGGGATATGGGCCAACTGCAGACAGGCAGGACGCGTTTAGTTTAGAAACATGGTCAGCGTGGACTAATGGGATCGAAAAGTCTGTTTTCATGCTGTATGACTCTTTGACTCTGTTCTGAATGGTGTCAAGCTGACACTATTAAAATGTTTCAAGACTTTGAATGTTTCTAATAAATTTCTCTTTAACTTTCTCTGCTCTGAGCATCAATCCCAACTGATCCAGTTTCGTTATGTAACTGAAGTCTTCCAACTCTGGTATTCTCTAACCAATCTCCTCTCCACACTTTTGAAGTGCTTGGTGACATGCCTATCGTGCGATGCCAAGAATTGGGCATAATACTCTAGCTGAGGCCTAACCAGTGTCTCATAAATATTTAGAATAGCTTTTGTACTTTTATACTGTGCTCCTTCTGATATATAAAATATATATTTAATATGTTTATTAATTTGCCATGCCACCATTATGATAGACATCCTGTCACCCTGACTAACATTCAAAGCGCACAAGTATTAGAGAATTAAGACAACAAGGTGCAGGGCTGGACGAACACAGCAGGCCAAGCAGCAT
>NC_063343.1:58005807-58054008 GCF_021869965.1 Rhincodon typus | reverse complement strand
GCCTAGACCCTTTTTCTGATGAAGGGTCTAGGCCCGAAATGTCAGCCGCTCTGCTCCTATGATGCTGCTTGGCCTGCTGTGTTCATCCAGCCCTGCACCTTGTTGTCTCGGATTCTCCAGCATCTGCAGTTCCTACTATCTTTGATGGCCAGACCCAGCCTTCACAGTATTAGGGTGCATACATTGCTTGATGCTGCTGCACACAAAGGATTGTGAGGGCAACGTTTCCCCCTTTATCCCTGTAAGTCTTGCCCTGAACCAATTAACCTACTGCCAAGTATAAAATTGCACAAGTGCAGCTGGGGTCTTTTGTGGTTGGGCTCATGAATAACTATTTAGTTGTAGGGTAAGACGTAGAGGAGCACAGTGCTCCGTTAAATCCAACCCAACAGGTTTCTGCCTAAAATCTGAATTGAATCTCAGCCAATCTTTATGCGTAGGTTTGATTTAATAGCCTAATAGGGTGTGAGATGCAGTAAAATGGTATTAAATTCTGACGTCCCTTTGGCATACAAAATGGTGTTGAATTTCAACCACTGGATAGGCACCCAGGTTTTCCCAGGCCTACAGAAATCTAAAGCATTAGCATATATATTATTTACTGCCTGAAAAACCTTGCCTTTGTCTTTAAACAATTCATTGAGCGTTATTGAGTGCAATGAAAATCTCACAAAGAATATCTCAGAGAGCAAGTGCTGCAATTATCAGTCAATTATCTCAGATTTCCTTCTCAAGTCAGTTGAAGAATGTCAACATTCTGAGTGTTATCACAATGTGATTTTATGCTAGAATACAACAATATCATTTCTGTTCACTCCAAGGCATGACAAAAGCCAAACAAGCAAAGGATTTATTTTTATCCACGCGCTCTCTAACAACTTCTGATGTTGACAAGGTTCCAAAAGCATTGATAATTCTTTGAAACGCCAATCACTGGCTGCCATTTTATAATCATAGAATCCCTACAGTGTGGAAACAGGCCCTTCAGCCCAACAAGCCCACACTGACCCTCAGAGCATCCCACCCAGACCCATCCCCCTAGAACCCACCTAATCTACACATCCCTGAAACACTACGGGCAATTTAGAATGGCCAATCCACCTAACCTGCACATCTTTGGACTGTGGGAGGAAACTGTAGTACCTGGAGGAAACCCATGCAGACCTGGGGAGAATGTGCAAACTCCACACAGACAGTCGCCCGAGGGTTGAATCAAACCCAGGACCCTGGCACAGCAGTGCTAACCACTGAGCCACCTATTAGATAATCCAGACTCTGGGCAATATCTGAGTGACTCAACTCAAGGGGAGAAAGATAAGGGACACAAAGTATCGAAAAAACTGTGGATGCTGGAAATCCAAAATAAAAAGACAAATGGTCTGGCAGCATCTGTGGAGAGAAATCAGAATTACCGTTTCAGGTCCAGTGATGCTTTTTCAGAAGATGAGGAGCACAGTTACAGAGGAGCAGAGTGTAGGGCAGAATGGTGTAGAGTAGTGGCAGGGAACATGCTGGTAGGACTGAAGGGCTGGATGTTGGAGTCAAGATAGGAGAGTGAGTGATGCCAAATCAAGCCTCCAGCTCCCTCACCCTCACTTAGGCCTGACCATGTAGCCCCCATTCCTCCACATACTCACTGGACACCACTTCCCCCGCCTTCTTCCCCTCAGGCATGTCTATCACCCGTCTCCCCCATCATCCCTGCCTGGACCCTCCATCCCCCAATTTCCACTCTGTTCTGCCTGCACCTATTCCTCCACCCCTTCACTCCTGTCCAGACTACCTGTCCCATACCACACAGCAATCGGTCAGACCTGCAGGAGCGTCCTGCACTTGTACTAGATCCAAATTCTTAGGCCTCAGACTCAGGGTGCTGCTCTGCTGACTATCCAGATCTTAATTTTGGAATTGGACCACCGACAGTGCTCCTGTGTGGAATGTGAGTGTTGTCACTGTCACTGCTCAGTGTTAGTCTCCAAACAGCCTCCCCAAAAAAAGTTACTTCATGGAATTGCGTTTTTTTAAAAAACATATTTGTTAGCATTATTGGCTCAGCCGGCATTTATTGCTCACATCTAAATGCCCACAAGAAGGTGGTGGAGAGCCATCTTCTTGAAATACTGCAGTCTTTGGGATTTAAGAACACCTGTTAGGAAAGGAACTCCAGGGTTTTGAAACAACAGCAGTGAATGAATGACAATAAATTTCCCAGTCAGGATGGTGAGTGGCTTGCAGGGGGACTTGCAGGGTGGTGTTCCCATGTATCTGCTGCCCTTGTCTTCCTGAGTGACAGAGCTTGCAGGTTTGGAAGATGGAGTTGAGGTTTGGCAAGTTCCTGCAGTGTACCTTATATTTGATACATACTGCTGCTAGTATACACTGGAGTTGGAGGGTTCCATTAGGAATCACCAAGACTATGAGTGGTCCACAGTTGCTAAGGAGAATTGCTGTTGGTGACTGGAGAACAAAGTTTATGGTGGCATTACTGAGTATCTCTGATATGTGCTGCCTTCCTTATATTCTCTTGGCCCCTCTTGACTGCTGCTGTGCTGTCTAAGTGGTCAAGGGGTGACACGGTGGCACAGTGGTCAGCACTGCTGCCTCACAGAGCCAAGGACTTGGGTTCAATTCCACCCTGGGGCAACTGTCTGTGTGGAGTTTACACATTCTCCCTGTATCTGCGTGGGTTTCCTCCGTGTGCTCCAGTTTCCTCCCGCAGTCCAAAGATGTGCAGGCTAGGTGGATTGGCCATGCTAAATTTCCCTGTAGTGTTCGGGGATGTGTAGCTTAGGTGGGTTTATAGGGGGATGGGTGTGGGTGGGATGCTCTGAGGTTCAGTGTGGACTTGTTGGGCCAAAGGGCCTGTTTCCACACTGTAGGGATTCTATGACTTCATGTCATGCACACCTTCCTCCTATACTTTATCTCATTTCAGCCACTTTGTCCTTACTCAGCCTAACTACCTAGAACAATAGCCTCCTGCCACTGCCCAGTTCTTGACATTATATTGAATTAGCTTGCATAAGTATTTTGTATTTCTATTGTTATTCACAAGGGGCCTTAATTTTCGAGTCACCTACCTCAAAGGTAGTGATCTCAGGATTACTACCAATGCCACGTGCTAGTCAGAGGAGAATAACAGGATATATCGGATGAATACATTGCTGCAAAGATGGTGTCAGGGGGTGGGTTTCAGATTCCTGGGGCATTGGGAACGGTTCTGGGGGAGGTGGAACCTGTACAAATTGGTCAGGTTATACCTGGGCAGGAATGGGACTGATGTCTCGGAGGAGTGTTTGCTAGAGCAGTTGGGGAGGGTTTAAACTAATATGCCAGGGGTTTAGGAAACTATGTAAAGAGTCAGAGAAGAAGGCAGCAAGGACAAATACAAACGCTAGAAAAGGGAATAAGAAAAGTGATAGGCTGAGAAACCAAGCACAAGATTCAAACAGGGTTATTGAGAAAAATAAGGAAGAGACAAACACTGTTAAAAGGACAAGCTTAAAGGCTTTGGATGTTAATGCACGGAGCATCTGCAATTAAGTGGATGAACTAATCGCGCAGGTGGATGTAAAAGGGTACAATATAATTGGGATTATGGAGACATGGCTGCAGGGTGACCAGGGATGGGAACTGAATGTCCCAGAGTATTGAGTACTTAGGAAAGACAGGCAAAAAGGAAAAGGTAGTGGAGCAGCATTGCTGTTTAAAGAGGAAATTAACACAATAGTGAGAAAGGATATTAACTCTGACAATGTGGAGTCTGCATGGGTAGAGTTGAGAAATACCAAGGGGCACAAGACATTAATAGGTGTCATATATAGATGTCCAAACTGCAGTAGTGATGTTGGGAATGGCATTAAACAGGAAATTAGAGATGCATGTGATAAGGGAATATTGGTGATCTTGAGTGATTTTAATCTGCACATAGATTGGGCAAATCCAATTAGCCACAATGCCGTAGAGGAGGAATTCCTGGAGTGTGTATGGGATGGTTTTCTTGACCAATATGTGGATGAACCAACTAGAGAGCAGGCCATCTTAGACTGGATGCTGTGTAATGAAAAGGAAATCATTGCCAATCTAGCTCTGCAAGACCCCTTGGGGAAGAGCGAGCATAACATGATAGAATTTTTTATCGAGATGGAGAGTGAGGTTGTTGATTCAGAGACTAGGATGCTGAACCTTAATAAAGGAAACTGCGAGGATATGAGGCGTGATTTGGCCTTGATAGATTGGGGAGAGTTAATTAAATGGATGACAGTGGATAGGCAATAGCAAACATTCAAGGAACGCATGGGGCTTCTACAATAACTGTATATTTCTGTCTGTCGCAAAAGCAAAATGGGTAAGAGGGCCAATCCATGGCTTACAAAGGAAATAAGAGATAGTATCTGACCGAAGGAAGAAGCATACAGGTTGGCCAAGAAAAATAATAAATCTGAGAATTGGGAGCAGTTTAGAATTCAGCAAAGAAGGACCATAGAATTGATTAAGGAGGCTGATTCTGGGGATGGCAGGTCTGATGTATGAGGAGAGATTGACTAGGTTGGGTTTGTTTTCGTTAGAGTTCAGATGAAGCGGGGAGTTCTCATAGAGACTTATAAAATTCCAACAGGACTGGACAGGGTAGATGCAGGGAAGATGTTCCTGAAGGTGGGTGTGTGCAGAACCAAAGTCATAGTATGAGGATTCGAGGTGGACGATTTAGGATGGAGATGAGGAGACATTTCTTCACCCAAAGAGTGGTGAGCCTGTGGAATTCATTACCACAGGAAGTAGTTGATGCCAAAACATTGAATGTATTCAAGAGGCAACTAGATATAGCACTTGGGGTGAATGGGATCACAGGTTATGGGGAGAAAGTAGGATTAGGCTATTGAGTTATTGAGTTGGATGATCAGTAATGATCATGAAGAATGGCAGAGTAGGCTCGAAGGGCTGAATGGCCTCCTCCTGCTTCTATCTTCTATGTTTCTATGATTTGCCCATTTGGTCTAATTCTGCTCCTTGGAATATTCCAGGGAATCAAAAGTCACCTCCTCCCCGTATTTCCACAACGTCCTCTCACTTTAGTCGCTTTTATGAGTTCCACACAGATTTGTCAGCTTCATGCACTTACATGCACGTCCATATGCTATTCTTTTAATTTGAAGTCTGGGAGCTGTCTTTCTGCACTTAAGCTGTGTTGAATTTATTTTCCATATATCTGCAATAATTATGTATAGATCTGTCAAAACTGTACATTTCCTGAGGCACAGCAATCCTAATGTCTGTGGTTTTGGCAGAAAGAAAACTATGACTTATTTTGAGAAGAACACTTCTACTTCTCCCAGCTCTGTACTCAGCTATGTACATTTCCAATACTTAGCTTGTTCGTTAGGCTTTGTTGTGGTCTTTTCAAAAACCACTTATTGGGCCATATATAGATCTCTGTTTTTCTGGCTTCAGTCCAAACCAATCTTACGGTGAAGGTCTAGAACAGCATTAGGCTCCTTAGAGTCAGAGTCTAGCCATCATATCTGAGTTCCAACATACATATATATTATATAAACATATAGAGCAACACATAAGATCCTGAGGGGCCTTGACAGGTTAGATGTGGAGAAGATGTTTCCTTTACGAGAGAATCTAAAACTGTGGATGACTATTTAAAAATCAGATGCCATAGATTTATAACAGATGTTAAGGTGAAACTTTTCTCACAGAGGGTCATGAGTCTTTGGAACTCTTTTCCTCAAAAGATGGTGGAGCAGAGTCTTTGAATATTTTTTAAGGCAGAACTGGACAGACTCTTGGTAAGCGAGTGGTGAAAGGTTTTCAGGGTAGAAATGAATGTGGATTTTAGATTGCAAGTAGATCACACATGATCTTATTAAATGGCAGAGGAGGGTCAAGGGTGCAATGGCCAACTCCTGTTCCTTGTTCATATTTTAATGCATGTTCTGGTGTCAAAGCTTTTCGCCTGTACAAATCTACCTGGGCTTTCCTTTGGGAGATTGGAAGTGTTTTCCTGCTCCTTCTGACTCGACAAATTGTATCTCTGTTCATGCCAAGCCTAACTGTAGCAGCTTTCTCATTCAGAGGTGTGTTAAAGTAGCAGATGTGTCACAGTGAAATCATTAGCACCTCATATTTACATGTAATGAAGAGTCCTGTGGTCCATGCCTGAACTGGGCCATTCATAGCCTTGGTGCCTTTGACTTTGTGATGATTTTCCAATTACGTGTCTACTCCAACATCAAAACTTCCTACTTCCACCTCTGTAACATAGCTCAATTGTACCCCCTGCCTCTGTTCATACAGTCTTAGAGATATACAGCATGAACCCCTCAGCTAATAGGTCCAGCCAATTCAGCCTCTCCCTTTAGCTCAAACCATGAAACCCTGGCAACACCTCATAAATCTTTTCTGAACCAGCTGGTCATTTGTTACCTCTACATTTGACTATTTCAGTTCTCTCCTGACTAGCTCTCATATCTTATGCCCAATATTAATTTGAGTTTGTCCAAAGCTTTGCAGTCCATTTCCTGACCTGCACCAAACTCCATTCACCCACCACCTCAGTGTTTGCTGCCTTACACTGGCTCCCACTATGACAATAACTTAAAATTCACCAACGAGAAAGGAAAATGCTTTAAACATTCAGCAGATATGACAGAATAGGTGCTGCCTTAATGAATCCAGGCCAGACTAATATACTGACAATTTCAAGGTGGGCTATAACTCAGGACATTTTAACAGGATGTCTGCTAGTTTCCACTGGGCATATAGAATGTGAAAATCAAATTTTGTACTGCCTATGCAACAGGTGCAATTATAGTCCACCTCTAAAAGATAATAAGTTAACAGAACTTTTTATTAATGCCTTTATGCTTTGAACTACTCAACTCTAAAAATAATACTTAATGTTTCATCACCATATACCATGCATTCTGATGCTGTAGTTGCAGCTGTCATTCACATCAAATTATGATTATCTTGAAATTCTAGCACATTGTTACACAAATCCTCCTTAAAATTCAAGAAAAAAATTACGGCATATCCTTCATATGCAGTGATTAAATAAAACAAACAGTGAGTGTGTTGTTTTTGAATCAATTTATATTTTAACCTTGAGTTTAGTAAAAAAGACTGGATGAAAATTTCTTTTCAAAAATTGGACACACCATGTTGTAATAAGTCACTAAGTCGTAAAAGAATGCTGTTTCCCTTTTGCACAAAATGTGATAATAACATGCTCTGAATTTTGAGATATCAATGCTTTTATAAACATTTGCATGGAAAATGTTATGAATGGCATAATCTGAGGACTTCCTGTATTTAAAGAAACAATTAGATGTATACAGTATAAAAACTAAAACAACTGCAGATGCTGTAAATCAGGAACAAAAACAAAGTTGCTGAAGAAGGGTCTAGACCCGAAACGTCAGCTTTCCTGCTCCTTTGATGCTGCTTGGCCTGCTGTATTCATCCAGCTCTACAGCTTGTTGTCTCTGCTGGAAAAGCTCAGCAGATCTGGCAGCATCTGTGAAGGCAAGAACAGAGTTAACGTTTTGTGCCTAGTGACCCTTCTCAGAACTTGAGGAGCTTTTCCAGCAACTTTGTTTTTGTTGTTGTTGTAGATGTATACAGTGCCTGTCTTGATCTAAGGAATTCCAAAATATATTACATCCAAATATTGTGGCTCTGAAATGTTGTCATTGTTGTAATTTAGGTAAATATTGATGTAATGTGCTTTTAAAATGTTTGATAGTTGCAAAAGGTTATATGTAAATACTTATTTTAGGTCACATGGCAGCCTGTTTGCATCAACAAGAATCCCACAAATGGTATTGTGAATACATTTTGGCAGCAAATAGGCACCAAGTGGTTATGATCATGACATACCTGATGCTAGAAATGCCGAAAATGGGAGGTAGAATGGGCCATTTAGCCAATTGAGCCTGGTCTGCAATTCAGTATGATCATGGTTGATCATCCAACTTGACTTCCACTTTCTCCTGCATCCTTTAGTCCTTTCAGTCTAAGAATTATATTTAACTCCTTCTTGAAGACATTCAATGCTTTGTCTTCAAATGCTTCCTGTGGCAGAGAATTTGACAGGCTCATTACTCTCTGGGTGAAGAAATTTCTCCTCATCTTAGTCCTTAATGGTCCGCTCCGTTTCTTTAGACTGTGCCCCCTGGTTCTGGACTCCTCAGTAATCCTGGCTCTGTTAGAGTTTTATAAGTTTCTATGAGATTCATCCTTACTCTCCACCTCATTATTCTAAACTCCAATCAATGTAATCCTAACTTATCCAGTCCTTGAGACCCATGTGATGTGTTGGAGGTGGGGTGAGGTTGTGTGGTGATTGGGTGGTTTGGAGGGGACAAAAGAGAACCAATTAGAGGGATGAAGAGAGAGTCACAGAAGGCAGCAAGGAGGAAGAGTTTGATGGGGGGAACTAATTGAAGGGAGTGGCAGAGGGAGTGATCATGAGTTGAGCAAATGTAATTGAGAGAGGGCATTGATAGGTAATTGGGGGTTACAATTGTCAGGGAAAGGAGTGATTGAGAGAGAGAGGGTATTGGTCAGGGGTGGCCTGAACTCAGACAGGCAACAGTTTTTAATATTATAGCAGATGCATGAGGAGCATTCCAGTTTCTCATGGATCCACAGTCGGTGAAATATTGCTTTAAAAATAGCAACCTCCTCTTGATCATGTTCCCAGCACAGCATCAGTTGTAATTGTGGGGGCCCCCCTGATTTTGTGAAGACAGCCACAAATGTAGATGGGGTGTCTCATAATTTTTATATAGAAAGGATCAAAAGCCCTTCTTGGGAAGCCAGAATGCTTTTTTTTTGCTGCCGTAATGGCTTATGACTACTACTGAACGTGTGTGTTCTGTCTGGTGTATTGAATGGTTAAGTGCCCATTTGGTGCCTGATATAAGACCGTCAAATTTCTAGGCCTTTTTTTTCATAAATAGGTCTAGAAATTTATTCTACATGGCTACGCAGATGTTCACACACATAAGGCCAGACTTGCATGCTCCAAATCCAGCCAGAAGGGAGACAGTGCCAAAACATGTAGCATTGACATTGTGTTTGCTAACATTTATTGTATAGTGATTCTGAAAAGTGGAGTTAGTGTGAAGTTGAAATAACCTTCAGTTTGGTGATGTCACAAAACTTTGGGTGAAAATGCGGGCAGTCTAGCACAAAGTTCTGATGGAGACAGATGTGTCATCTTTGGCTCCTGACAGTCTTGATAATTATGTTTAGATTGTCAATGTAACTTGTACCTATTGTTAACATGCAATAATCTGCCTTTTGTTATGTGAGACAAGCACCTTTCTTGTTAAGACTCACCGGTGGTCTATTCTCCACCTCTAATAATCAGGCAGCTCTTTAGATTCAGCATAGAAATGAGGAGCCTTGAAGCTCCTATGATGCATTGGTAGTATCCTTACCTCTGAGCCCGGAAGTCTGGGTTCAAGTCCCGACTGCTCCAGAGGTATGTAGCCACATCTCTGAGCAGGTTGATTCTGGAATACCTAGGAGGAGTCCTGACCTTTGAGGTGAGGTAGGGGGAAATCAGAAGACTTCCTCATGGGCCTGGTCAAAGTGGTCATCAACAATCCAGGCAGAGGGCCATGGAGGGAGTTGTAGTAACTGACTATCTATCCCTCTTCCATGATTACATCCTTACATGGGTGTCCTTGGAGAAGCAGCATGGAGAATCCTGAGGCCTTTAGGGATGAATTGTCTCCATTGGGGCTGGATATGACACCAATGGAGGTGACATTTTTATTTAATTTTGATAAGATTCTGTTGCAGTTCTGTATAATTCCGACGACTGTTTGATTTTTGTCTCCATTACAGTGTCCCGCCAGGGGCTGTCTAACATATTCAATGTTTCATAAAAGAGTAGAAAGAAAGAGTAGGATACTTATGCCGTAGTGGTAACATCCCTACCTTTGGGCAAAAACATACATATGTAAGTCCCATCTGCCATGGAGGTGTGGCATAACATGCCCGAACAGAATTTAGAAAGGAGCGTTGATTGGACTATATCTGAACCACAAGCTGCCAAGGAGTAACCCAGAACCCATGAGAGCAACATTCTGCCTCTGCTTCTCATGTGAGAAATCTTGACGATGGCAGAGGCGCGTACAAAATCACTGTCACTCTAGCTGTGGCCAATTAAGATCGTCAGGGACTTATTAAAATCATACTTTTCTGAACTTCTTCGTGAAAGCAGCTGGCATTTAGGAGATGTCTGCCACAGATCAGCTGAAGGCAGAAGTGAACCACATCAGGGCCAGTCAGGGAGCTCAGACTAATTACTGACAGTAGGTCTAAAAGCTGATCAAAGGTGAAAGAGCCTATATTTTTCAGGTGAAAGTTAATGCAGTGCTTTGCAGTTCAGGGGAGGTTTCAGTGTGAAGTACTTTGCCAATTCATTGGATTGTCAGCCTCCTGGCATTAGAGCAGTGAGCTAAGGCTTTTTTTTGCACTCCATCTGAGCACCAGAAGACTGTAGCTGGAACCGGCTGCTGTACCCTCAGAAATCAAGGCCAATGGGAGTGAGGAGTAATAGTCTGCGCAGGAGGAACAGAGCGCCAGTCATCAGGAGACCAGTGAGGATGGGCACAAAGGAAAAGGAGACACTATCCCGAAAACAGGATGCACAGATAGACGTGGAGTTAGCTGGAGCTGACTGAAATTCAGTGCGGAAGGTGATTGCCACGCTATAGGTATGGGGTTACAGATATCAGTGTCCTCCTAACCCTAACCCTAACCCTAACATTCACCATAACATTAACTTCTGTGACATTTCACAGGGACCTGCACCATTTGGCCTATTTGCCAAGGCTGAGCAATTTATCAAATTCACAACTGATGGGTATCACAGGTTCAGAGGCACTGAACCCCGGGCCTCGACAGTTCGGGTGATGCCCCCAAATCCCATCCTGCAGGAGTCCCTGCTTAATATGGCCTTCCAGTCAGGTGCAGTCCTTCAGGATGGTGGGATTCTGGAAGAAGACTAGGGGCTAGAGATAAGAGAGGGGGAAGAATTGGAGAATGGGGGAGTTGACACTGAACAGAGTGGTGTCCCAGCTGCAAGGCAAAGTTGTTTTCTGCTGCAGCTTCCAGAAAATGACCTCCTTCCTTTTCTTCTCAGTCTCTATTTCTAAGTCGAGATTTACATTGATCAGGCGAGGACCTTCTCTCCAGTACTTTGCTACAGTAAAATGTTTTGGTTTAAATCCTGGATCTCATCCTCAGGGCCAGTAGCCTCAATAATGGCTGTTGTTCAATAATGTTGTTCATGTCTGAATGAGTGTCATTTTTCATCTTATTTTCAATCGGCGGATCAGATCTAAGCCCTGCACTCCTGATACATCCAGTCATGAATGGTAGTGGACAATTAAACATCTCACTAGAGAATGAGGCTCCACAAATATCCCCATCCTAAATGAAGGAAAAGCCCAGATAAGGGCAAAAGGTAAGGCTGAAGCTTTGGCAGCAATCTTCAGCAAGAAGTGTTGAGTGGATGATCCATCTCGGCTATTGCCAGTGGTCCTTGGCATCTCAGAAATGAGCCTTCAGCCAATTCGATTCACTCCATGTGATATCAAAAGAATGGTTGGAAGCACTGGATAATGCAAAGGCTATGGGCTCTGACAATATTCCGATTACAGCACTGAAAACCTGTGTTCTAGAACTTGCTGCTCTCCTAGCCAAGCTGATCTGGTACAGTTACAATACTGGCATCTACTTGACAATATGGAAAATTGCCTAGGTATGTCCTGTCCATAAAAAGCAGGACAAATCCAACCTGGCTAATTACTGCCCCATCAGTTTTCTCTCGATCAGCAGTAAAGTGATGGAAGGTGTCATCAACAACGCTATCAAGCAGCACCTGCTCAGCAATAACCTGCTCAGTGATGCCCAGTTTGGGGTGCGCCAGGCCACTCAGCTCCCGAGCTCATTACAGCCTTGGTTCAGACATGGACAAAAGAGCTGAATTCAGAGGTGAGCTGAGAGTGACAGCCCTTGACATCAAGGACTGCATTCAACTGAGTGTGGTATCAAGGAGGCCTATGAAAACTGGAATCAATGGGTATCAGAAGGCAAACTCTCTGCTAGTTTGAGTCATATCTGGCACATAGGAACATGGTTGTGGTTTATGGTTTTTTGGAGGCCAGTCATCTCAGCTTTAGGACATCTCTGTAGGAGTTCCCCGGGGTAGTGTCCCAGGCCTAACTATATTCAGCTGCTTTGAGTCATAGTCACACAGCAAGGGAACAGACCTTCCGTCCAACTCACGAAGTTTCCCAAACTAAACTAGTCACACTTGCCTGCGTTTGGCCTATATTCCTCGAAAACTTTCCTATTCATGTTTTTTTTTAATTCATTCACAGGATGAGAGCATCGCTGGCCACGCAGCATTTAGTGCCCAGAGGGCAGTTAAGAGTCAACCACATTGCTGTGGGTCTGGAGTCACATGTAGGCCAGACCAGGTAAGGATGGCAGTTTCCTTCCCTAAAGGACATTAGTGAACCAGTTGTGTTTATCCCCTGATAATTGACAATGGATTCATGGTTATCATTAGACTCTTAATTCCAGATATTTTGTTGAATTCAAATTCCACCATCTGCCGAGGCAGGATTTGAACCCAGGTCCCCAGAATGTTTTCTGGGTCTCTGGATTAACAGTCCAGTGATAATACCACTAGGCCATCACGTCCCCATTATTAGTACTCATCCAAATGTCTTTTAAATATTCTAACTGCGCCTACCACTTCCTTTAGCAGTTCCTTCCACATACGAACCACCCTCTGTGTGAAAATGTTGCCCCTCAGGTCCCTTTTAAATCTTTCTCCTCTCACCTTAAAAATATACCCCCTAGTTTTGAACTCTCCAAATCTAGGGAAAAGACCTTTGCTATTCACCTTATCTACACCCCTCGTGATTTTATAAGCTTCTATAAGGTCAACCCTCAACCTCCTACGCTCCAGTGAAAAAAGTCCCAGCCTATCCAGCCTCTCCCTATAACTCAAACCCTCCGTTCCCAGTGACATTCTGATAAATCTTTATTGAACAGTCTCAAATTTAATAATGTTCTTCCTACAACAGGGTGACCAGAACTGCACACAGTACTCCAGAAGTGGCCTCACCAACAGCCTGTACCACCTCAACATGACATCCCAACTCCTCAACACAATTGTCTGAGCAATGAAGGAGAGCGTACTAAACACCTTCTTAAACACCCTGTCAATCTGTGACACAAATTTCAAAGAACTACATATCTGATCCCTGGGTCTCTCTCCCACCATCTTAAGGTCAGAAGTGGGGATGTTTGCTGATGATTGCACAATTTTCAGCACATTCACGGCCCCTCCGATACTGAAGCAGTCTATATTCAAATGCAACAAGACCTGAACAATGTCCAGGCTTGGGCTGACAAGTAACGTTCATGCCACACAAATGCCAGGCAATGACCATCTCTAATAAGAGACAATCTAATCTCTGTCCCTTGACATTCAATGGTATTGTCAGCACTGAATTCCCAATTATCAACATCCTAGCAGTTACCTTTGACCAGAAACTTAACTGGACTTATCACATAAACACCATGGGTACAACAGCAGGTCAGAGGCTTGAAATACTGTGACGAGTAACTCACCTCCTCACTCCCCATAAGCCTGTTCCCCATCGACAAGCACAAATCAGGAGTGTGATGGAATAGTCCCCACTTGGTTGTATGGTTGCAGCTCCAACAACACTCAAGAAGTTTGACACTATCCAAAACAAAGCAGCCCGCTTGATTGGCACCACATCCACAAGCACCCACTCCCTCCAGCACCGATGCTGTGTATACTATCTACAAGATACACCAAAGATCCTTAGAGAGCACCTTCCAAACACATGGCCACTCCCATCAAGAAGGACAGGGGCAGCAGATACATGGGAAAGCCATCACCTTCAAGTTCCCCTCCAAGCCACTCACCATCCTGACTTGGAAATATGTCATTGCTCCTTCATTGTGTCAAAATCCTGCAAATCCCTCCCGAAGGGCATTGCGGGTCAAACTACAGCATGTGGACTGTAATGGTTCAAGAAGGCAGCTCTCCACCACCTTCTCAAGGGCAACAAAGGATGGGCAACAAATGTTGGTCTGCCAGTGATGTCCTTATCCCATGAGTGAATAAAAATATCTAACCCACCTCCATGCTTGTCCTCACTATATCTTTAATTGATTAGGAAACATGACTCTACTCTCCCGCTAACTCTGAACTTCAGTTTCTCGTTAGAGGTGGGTTTCCTGCACAAAAACTGAGCATAATGTTGGTTCCAAGCTCCCATGGAGAAAATACTGTCCTGTCTTGCATTTTCCTTTAGTAGTCGCTTGTCTGCAATTACTTTGACTGTTACTGTCAATCAGAAATCATTGCTAATTGAGAAAGTGGTATTTGAATACACTCTGTAAAAGGAAAACTTATGATGGTTAAAGCAAGGCTTCAGGCACAACGTGCAGTCAAATATTCTTGGAATTTTGAAATAAAAGCAGAAAGTGCTAGAAACTGGATTTCGACTCAAAATGTTAGTTCTGTTCCTGTCTCCACAAACGTCACCTGCTGATTTTCTCCAGCACTTTCTGCTTTGATTTCAGATTTCTTGTATCTGCAGTGCTTTGCTTTTCTATCCTTGGATTTATAAATTGATTTAGGCCTTTAGAAGCTGAATTAATAAGTACTAATTTTCCTTGTTTCCATCTCCTAGACATTACTTGAGGTGAGCTCCACCACTTGTGATCTGAACCTTTCTGTATAACTGTGCTGAAGCTGCTTTCATAGGTGAGGTACCCCCTTGCACAGACGCGCCTGTCTGCTACAGCTTGCATATATGTCAGTGCCTGAGAACAAGAGGCTCTGCTGCAATTTGCAGATCAAGCAAAGCTTAAGGCAGCAGTAATATCTGCCAGCTGCAAATTGAATGCTGTCCAAAAAAATGAAGGCCTCCAACACTGAAGTTGCAGGGCAGAACCTGACAAACAAAATTTGACTTTCTTGGAACTCCCCTTGTCCTTGAATCCTACTCATCACCGAAGCCTTGGCTCAGACCCTCAAGGTCAACTCCAGACACTTGAACACAAAATCTAGTCCAACATTTCTGTTCTGTACAGAGGTGCAACACTGTCAGGAGTTCTGTCTTTCAGGTGAGACACTAAATCAAGGTCCTGCCTGTCATCACAGATGAATGTAAAAGAGCCCCTGGCACTGTTTTGAAAAAGATCAGCAGCGTTCTCCTTGACAACCTAGACAAAACTTACACATTAACCAACATCATTAAAATATTAAAGTAAAACAAAGAACTATAGATCCTGGAGATCTGAAACAAACAAAAACAAAAGTTGCTGGAAAAATTCAACAGGCCTAGCAGCACCTATGATGAGAAAATAGAGTTAACATTTCAAGTCCGGTGACTGTTCTTAGAGCTGATAATTACATATCAGTTCACTGTCACATTTTTATTTGTGGGACTTTGTTGTGCACCACTTGGCAGTTGCTTGCATTACAATATTGATTACAGTAGCAAAGACAATAATGACAACAATGAAGAACAAATTGAGAGGCCAGTTAGTAAAGAAAACAGCATCCTAGACTTTATTAATAGGGTCGAGTATGAAATCAAGGAAGTTATGTTGGACCTCTGTCATGGCCACTGGGCATAATTTATTACAAGTTACTACTGAAAGTTCCTTTGGGATAAAGAGACAAAGCTATTAACAAGAAATTACAGATATCAAGATTAAAACAAGTACCGCTAAGGATAAAGAATTCTTATAGTAGAAAATCCCAATAAGTCTCTGTGGGACACAACTGGGGCCCATTGCTTAAGTTCCTTTATTAATGAAGCAAACAGATTTACACTCAAAGTCAGATAATTGAATCAGAGGAACAGGGTAAGGCCATTCAGCCCCTCATGTCTGTTTCAACATTCAGCGACCAACAGCCACAATGGTTTCTTGCACAGGTGGAGCAGAATTTCAAAAGATTTTGGGAGCAAGAGAAGATTCCTGGCTTTTGGTGCTGTAGGCATGACATTTCTAGCTTAAATAAAACAAAGGACCATGAATGCTGGAGATTCGAAACAAACAAAGACAGAATTTTCTGGAGAAACCCAACAGGAATGTCAGCGTCTGTGCAGAGAAAACAGAGCTCACTTATGAAGAAGGGTCTCTGGGCTTGAAACGTTCACTCTGTTTGCTTTAAGAATTAGAATTAAAATTAGGTTTATTGTCACTGTATACTCTAGTTAGAAAAGAAGAGGTGTACAGTGAAAAGTGGTACAACATTGCCAACATATGGTGCCATTTTAGGTGCAAAGTATCTAGGTACAATCTTAGTTACAAAAAATAGAGAAAATAAAAAAAAATTCACACTATATTACAGATATACATAGTGTAAGCATAAGTTAGGAAAATAAGAAATAAAGCTGAAAAGATAGACATAACAGTCTTTCTAAAAATAGGATTCCAAGTGGTCTGACAGGGCTCCACCAATTCCCAACAAGTAGCTATCTTCTCTCCAGGCCCACTGGCCATTGCCCCCACTCTGCTGTGACCTGATGACCGCTCCCACTCTGGGCCACTGGCCACTAGCAGAAGAGGAAATAGACAGGGAAAAAAAGCGCAAGAGAAAGAGAAAAAAAGACAAAAAGGAAGAAAAAAGAAAAAGAGTGGACAGAGCAGATAAGCTGCAGCTGGAGTGTTCTACTTCACTGCCATTTTGGACTTAGCTTTCACAGGTGCTGCCAAACCTGGCAGGATGACAGCCGGTGACAATTCGTGTTCCACAAGGGTCAGTGTTAGGACCACAACTTTCCACTTTATACATTGATGATCTGGATGAAGGAACTGAGGGCATTCTGGCTAAGTTTGCAATTGATACAAAGATAGTTAGAAGGACAGGTAGTATTGAAGATGGTGGGAGGCTGCAGAAGGATTTGGACAGGTTAGGAGAGTGGACAAAGAAGTGGCAGATGGAGTACAACGTGGGAAAGTGTGAGGTCATGCACTTTGGTAAGAAGAACAGACGCATGGACTATTTTCTAAATGGAGAGAAAATTCAGAAGTCTGAAGTGCAAAGAGACTTGGGAGTTCTAGTCCAGGGTTCTCTCAAGGTAAACTTGCAGGTTGAGTCAGTAGTTAGGAAAGCAAATGCAACTTTGGTATTTATTTTGAGAGGACTTGAATAAAAAAGCAGGGATGTGCTTCTGAGGCTCCGTAAGGCTCTGGTTAGGTCACATTTGGAGTATTGTGTGCAGTTTTGGGCCCCATATCTCAGGAAAGACATATTGGCCCTGGAACGGGTTCAGAGGAGGTTCACGAGAATGTTCCCAGGAATGAAAGGCTTAACATATGAGGAATATTTGAGGACTCTGGGTCTATACTCAACAGAGTTTCGAAGGATGAGGGGGGTATCTAATTGAAATTTACAAAATATTGAATAGCCTGGACAGAGTGGATGTTGGGAAGATGCTTCCATTGGTAGGAGAGACTAGGACCCAAGGGTACAGCCTTAGAGTAAAGGGAAGATGTTTTAGAATGGAGATAAGGAGAAATTTCTTCAGCCAGAGAGTGGTGAATCTATGGAATTCACTGCCACAGAAGGCTGTGGAGGCCAGGTCATTGAGTACATTTAAGACTGAGACAGATAGGTTCTTGATTGTCAAGGGGATCAAAGTTTACAAGGAGAAAGCGGGAGAATGGGGTTGAGAAACTTAGCCATGATTGAATGGCAGAACAGACTCGATGGGCAGAATGGCCTAATTTCAGCTCCAATGTCTTATGGTCTTATGACTTGCAAAGTTTCTCCAGCGGTTTCTCTTTTTGTTTGTTGCATTTCTAGCTGCACAGTTACTTGGCATCAGGCCACAAGCTGTTTTGAGCCATCTCTCTTACTCTCTATCTTCACTTTCCCACATCATGGGGTCTTAATGCAGCACTTTTACCAGGTCGAGTAAGATCAATTAATTATGACTGATATCATGTTGAGATGAATACAAGTGTTTAACTGTGTTGAACTATTAGAAAGTGATAGATGTGTTTTAAAAATTCAGACTGGAGCCTGAGCCTGCTATCTCCTTTATTTAATTGGCTATGCCACTACAATCCTGACTGGTTGAGATACCAGAGAAACCTAAATTTCAACTGCTGAGCACATTTCCTGAAATTCAACAAACAGGCATTCAAATTGCACACATACATCACTGTAAATTTTATTACTATCGTCAGTTCGAATAAAGTCCTGTTATACTTGGTGACTCTCTAAACATTTTGGAAAGCTGAGTGTTGAATGTCTGTAGTGAATTTTCAGTTACTTTGTCTCATATCCCTGAAAACGCACTGAACATGTACAACTTACTTTCTAATGTATGATTCTGTGTTGCAGACACACTGTCTCCAGGAATAATGTTTACACTCATCTAATTTTTACACTAACTGTTGTCATATCGTTTTCTAAACATTTAATTTGGTGCTGAGATTCCAAGAAACCTGTTGAAATCTCAGCACAGTTTTGAATGGAGGAATTGCTAACTTTGATCTGACAGGGCAGAGTCTTTAGCAGCTGGTTCAGGGCGATACCAACAACAGGCACAGGTATCCCTTCTGTACTAATGGGCCGAAGCCAACACAGGTTGGGGAAATTAAAAGGAAATATGTGCAGTTGTATGTGCAAGAAAGCATTCAAAATATGACTGGCACAGAATATCTTTCCGCTCAGTGGGTAAATAATTCTACATGCACAAACCTAGCGTGAGGAGGCTATTGAAAAAGATATAGCATATATATAACACTTTCAACATCTTCAGGATGTCCCAAAACACTTTGCAGCCAATTTTTCTATTCTTAAAATGTAATCATTATTATTGCACAAGAAAATTTGGCAGCCACATTGCACAGAGCAAGATTCCACAGATAGCAATTTGACTAGCCAAAGTGTTTTGATACTGTTGGTTGAAGGACAAATATTTGCCAGGACTTGATCTTCCTCAAATAGTGTAATGGAAGTGTTCTTGTGGCACAGTGGTGGTTATAGTGATTATAATGAGGCTAGTCAGGTGGACCTCATTAAGTATGAGTTCCCTGATTGGGTCTGCTAATCTTGTCCAATCAGGGAGCCCTGGCTGATAGATATAAACAGGAGTGTCAGAGGTTCTGTTCACTCTGAGAGCTGGCTCTGTGAGAACTGGATCAGGATCAAGGATTATCCACATGTAAATAAAGGGTGACTTGGTGGCAGGATGCCAGCTTTTGTGGAGTCAGTTTGGTAGCGATGGGAGAAAAGCACGCTCCTGAAGAAATTCGCTCTCAACAGTCATATATAAGTTGGGTTAAACATTTCTGGCATCATGCTGTTATTTGGGAAGTTTGACTCGTACAATCCTGCAGTCGAAGATTGTAGAAAGAATGTGTTTTTTTTCTGGACAAGTAACATTGGGGCAGATGAAAAGCAACAAGTAATTCTCTTGACAGCTTGTGGACCTGCAGCTTTTTTGGTTATTAGAAGCCGGACTTTCCTCGAGGCACCAGAATCGAAAACCTTTCGAGAATTGAAGGATTTAATTAAGGAATATTTTAATTAAGGAATATTATGACCCCAAGCCTCCTTTAATTCTGAGATGCTATGGGTTTTACTCAATAATTTGTGAGCCGGGAATCTGTATCAGAATTTTGCCAAGGTTAAGATGACTGGTAGAAGATGCTGAAAGACTGTATGGTATATGGAATTAATGATGTAACCGTGAAGCTCAAATAGACCTCAAACAGGTACTAAAACTGGCTTTATCATTGAGAAATGCGGCAAGTGGAGCATATGAGTTGGAGGGTATTCCAATAGAAGTGGACACCATCGCCAGTCCGACAGCATATTGACCGGGAAACAATTTCATGATTCTGCGAGGCTCGCCCAGTGCCATTGCCTTACTGACAAAAGTAGAGGCAGAAAGCAGAACGCTGGAAAATGAAGGAATCATCAAACCAAGCAGCATCATAGGAGCAGAAAGGCTGACGTTTCGAGCCTAGACCCTTCATCAGAAAAGGGGGAGGGAAAGGGTGTTCTGAAATAAATAGGGAGAGAGTGGGAGGCGGATAGAAGATGGATAGAGGAGAGGATAGGTGGAAAGGAAACAAACAGGTCGAAGAGGCGGGGATGGAGCCAGTAAAGGTGAGTGTAGGTGGGGAGTTAGGGAGGGGATAGGTCAGTCCAGGAAGACACCACCCACGGCCTCCACCTCCTCCAGAACTTCCAATTCCCCGGTCCCCAACACCTCATCTTTACCATGGACGTCCAGTCCCTCTACACCTGCATTCCCCATACAGATGGCCTAAAGGCCCTCCACTTCTTCCTGTCCCGTAGGCTCGACCAGTCCCCCTCCACTGAGTCCCCATCCGCTTAGCTGAACTCGTCCTCACTCTCAACAACTTCTCTTTCAATTCCTCCCACTTCCTACAGACAAAGGGGGTGGCCATGGGTACCCGCATGGGCCCAAGCTACGCCTGCCTCTTTGTAGGTTACGTGGAACAATCCATCTTCCGTACCTACACCGGCCCTAAACCCCACCTCTTCCTCCGTTACATTGATGACTGTATCGGCGCCGCCTCGTGCTTCCACGAGGAGCTCGAACAGTTCATCCACTTCACCAACACCTTCCACCCCAACCTTAAGTTTACTTGGACCATCTCTAATACCTCTCTCCCCTTCCTGGACCTCTCTGTCTCCATATCGGGCAACCACCTAGAAACCGATATTCATTTCAAGCCCACCGACTCCCACAGCTACCTAGAATACTCCTCCTCCCACCCACCTTCCTGCAAAAATGCTATCCCCTATTCCCAATTCCTTCGCCTCCGCCGCATCTGCTCCCAGGATGAGGCATTCCACTCCCGTACATCTCAGTTGTCCTCGTTTTTCAAGGACCGTAACTTCCCCCCCTCAGCGGTCGAGAACGCCCTCAACCGTGTCTCCCACATCTCCCGCAACTCATCCCTCACACCCCGTCTACGCAATAAGAACCAAAAAAGAATCCCCCTTGTCCTCACATGCTACCCCACCAACCTCCGGATCCAACGCATCATCCTCCGACACTTCCGCCATCTGCAATCCGACCCCACCACCAAAGACATCTTTCCCTCCCCACCCTTATCTGCTTTCCGGAGGGACCACTCTCTCCGTGACGACCATGGTCCCTCCGCACTCCCCTCCAGCCCCACCACACCCGGCACTTTTCCCTGCAACCGCAGGAAGTGCTACACCTGCCCCCATACCTCCTCCCTCACCCCCATCCCAGGCCCCAAGAAGACTTTCCACATCAAGCAGATGTTCACCTGCACATCTGCCAATGTGGTATACTCCATCCGCTGTACCCAGTGTGGCTTCGTCTACATCGGGGAAACCAAGCGGAGGCTTGGGGACCGCTTTGCAGAACACCTACGCTCGGTTCGCAATAAACAACTGCACCTCCCAGTCGCGAACCATTTCAACTCCCTCTCCCATTCCTCAGACGACATGTCCATCCTGGGCCTCCTGCAGTGCCACAACGATGCCACCCGAAGGTTGCAGGAACAGCAACTCATATTCCGCTTGGGAACCCTGCAGCCCAATGGTATCAATGTGGATTTCACAAGCTTCAAAATCTCCCCTCCCCCTACCGCATCCCAAAACCAGTCCAGCTCGTCCCCGCCTCCCTAACCTGTTCTTCCTCCCACCTATCCCCGCCTCCCACCTCAAGCCGCACCGCCATCTCCTACCGACTAACCTCATCCCACCCCCTTGACCTGTCCGTCCTCCCTGGACTGACCTATCCCCTCCCTACCTCCCCACCTACACTCACCTTTACTGGCTCCATCCCCGCCTCTTCGACCTGTTTGTTTCCTCTCCACCTATCCTCTCCTCTATCCACCTTCTATCCGCCTCCCACTCTCTCCCTATTTATTTCGGAACCCCCTTCCCCTCCCTCTTTTCTGATGAAGGGTCTAGGCCCGAAACGTCAGCCTTTCTGCTCCTATAACGCTGCTTGGCCTGCTGTGTTCATCCATCCCTGCACCTTGTTGTCTCGGATTCTCCAGCATCTGCAGTTCCTACTATCTCTGAATCATCAAACCAGTCCAGTTTGTGGAATAGGCAGCGCCAGTCATACCGATTGTGAAGCCTCACGGCTCAGTTTGCCTTTGTGGGGATTTCAAATGAACAGCATACTGCTTTTTGCAGTTGGATAAGTACCTAATCTCCAGCATAGAGAATTTATACGCAAAGCTGGACGTGAACCATCTGTACTTTCAACTGCGGATAGGTGAGGATTGCCAGAAGTATGCTACAATTAATACCCTTAAGTGTTTGTACCAATATACGAGACTGCCATGTGGGGTATGATCAGCATGTGCAATTTTTTAGTGGAAAATCGAGAACATTTTACAAAATCTACCCGTGGTTGCCATTTATCTGGAAGACAAGCTAATAACAGGGAAGACCAATAAGGATCACTCAGAGAACTTGGACATAGTCGTTAGATGTTTCTCCCAGGCAGGCCTTAGAAGGGAACAATGTGTGTTCCAGGTACCCCAAGTGACCTACTTAGGCCTCACAGTCGACATCACCAGGTTACACGTGTTGGGAGATAAAGTGAAGGCGATCAAAGATGCCCCGGCCCTCACGGCTGTACTGGAGCTTAGGTCATTCTTTGGGCTGGTGAATTATTACAGAAATTTCATACATAACCTGGCCTCTATCCTGGCACCTTTGCATTAACTTTTATAAAAAGGTCAGCCTTGGAAATGGTCGTATAGCCAAGCCATAGCTTTTGGGGAAATGAAGAAACTGCTATCCTCCTCTAAGTATGCTATGATCCCAAATGAGATCTGGTATTAACATGCGATGCATCCCCTTAGAGTATTGGAGTAGTATTAGCTCATAGGAGGCCCAATGGAGAGGAACGCCCAATAGTGTATGCATTGAAAACTTTGTCTAATGTAGAGCGCAAATGGGCCCACATAGAGAAGGAAAGTTTGGCGGTCACATTTGTAGTCAGGAAGTTCTACCAATATCTTTACGGACATAAATTTGTAATAATAATGGACCACACACTTCTGCTATGTCTACTTAAAGAGGACAAGACAGAGCCACCCATAGCTTCAGGCCAAATTCAGCAATGTGCTCTAATACTAAGTGCGTATAATTATAAGTTGGAAAACCATCCAGGAGTCAAGTAGCAAGTAACACACTTCCAGTCATAGCTGACAATATTAAACTTTGGACACAGAAAGGTCTGGTCTTTTCAAAACTGAAACAGCTGGTTGTGATGGGGAAAACCAAAGGGCTATCACAACCACAATTAAAGCCTTTTTGGACCTGGAGAGAGCAGAATACAGTCGAGGATGGTATATTATAATGGGGAGCAAGAGTGATTGTCCAAGCAAAAGACTGAACTCCACCAGGGTCATCCAGGGGTTTCCAAAATGAAGATGTTGGTGAGAAGTTATGTTTGGTGGCCAGGTTTGGATGCAGACATTGCTGTGTTGGGAGGGCAGTGCCCAGCATGCCAATGAGGACAAAAATTACCACCAGCACCTCAACGATGTTTGTGGGCATGGTCAGGTAAATCCTGTACTTGGTTACATGTCGACTTTCAAGGGCTCAATGTTCTTCATCAGTGCGGATGCTCACACAAAATGGCTGGACATGCTTAGAGTTCATTCTTCAAACACAGGGATGACAATAGTAAAACTGCGCACATCTTTTGCAACACATGAACTCCCGCAAGTGTTGGTCACACATAATGGGCCATCGTTTACCAGCAAGGAATTTGAGTATTTCCTAAAATCAAATGGTATTCATCATATAAGGACAGCTCCCTACCATCCATCATCCAATGGTCTGGCAGAAAGAGCATTCCAAGCTTTGAAGGGAGACTTAAAGAAACAGCCTACAGCTTCACTAGATACCAAACTGTCCCGATTCCTATTTGATTATCGGACAACCCCTCATGCAACTACAGGGATAACTCCAGCAGAGTTGCTGATGCGAAGAAGACTCTGCACCAGGTTAAACCTGATAATCCCGGGCCTGGGGGGGGGGGGGGGGGGACGGGGGGGTGGTGGTTAGTGAAAATGCATTAGCAATGCCATTGCCAGACATAAAACTCCACTAAGTGAGAGAGGAAGCTTACTTCAGGAAATGTAGTTTGGTGTAGGAACCACAGGAATGGCCCTGCATGAGTGAGAGGCATGGCAACGTGAGGCCAGGTCCAGTGTTGTATAAAATTTGTGTGGGTGCAACGGTCCTGAACAAGCACATGGACCATATGAATGCTGCAAACTTGCAAATAGTGTAAAAGTAAAACACGCCTAGCCCCTTGACTGCCTTTCCAACTGTTGTGGAACCCTCTTCTCCCTCTCCATCAAGTGTTGAAGATACCTTAGAATCTGAGATGGACATGGCAGATGTCATCACCTCGATGCATTTTACCGCCTGAAGAGGAGAATGAATTTCTTCTGAGATGCTCCAGGTGCAAGAGGCAAGCTACGGTGCGTTACACACCACCATATCAGAGGCAGACTTGGAAGAACCTGACCCACTGCTAAAACGCCCCAGGAGGACCTACATAAGAAAGAACCAGCCTATGTCCTCAGACTCCAAGAAGGATGTAATGATTGTAATGAGGTCGGCTAGGTGGACCTCATAGAATATGAGTTCCCTGGTTGGGGCTGTTAAGCTGGTCCAATCAGGGACCCCTGGCTGACAGATATAAACAGTAGCATCAGAGAGAGAGTCACTGTGAGAGCTGGCTCTTAGGGAGCTGGATCAGTGAGAAGGGCTCTCCACATGTAAATAAAGGGTGACTCTGTGATGGGATACCGGCCTCTCTGGAATTATTTCAGTGGTGTCCCTACCCCTGGATCAGGAAGCTTAGGTTGATATCCCACCTGCTCCAGATGTGTATAATAACTCCTCTGAACAGATTGAGAAAACATCTAGTGTAATTTTTTAATCTTTGTTTTATGTTTTCTATAGAAACTGACACTCCTGAGGATGAAACACTGTTGGTAGGCATAGTAGCTGTACCTTAGATTGTGGATTTGGATTGTGTGTGTGTGTGTGTGAGCGCACATGTTTGTGTGTTCGTGTCTGTGTACGTGTGTGTGTATGTGTACGTGTTTGTGCGCATGTGTATACGTGTGTGTATGCATATGTGTGTATGCGTGTGTTCATGTGTATGTGCATGTGTGTGTCTTTGTGCATGTGAAGGTGTGAGCGTGCACACGTGTGTTTGCACATGTTTGTGTGTTTGTGTGCACATGTGTGCTTACATGTGTGTGTGTGTTTACGCGTGTGTGTATGTGTATGTCTGTGTGTTTCTGTGTGTTTGTGTGTGTTCAAGCATATGTGTGTATACACGTGTGAATATGTGTGTGCACCTGTGCATATGTGTGTGTGCATGTGGGTGTCTGTGTGCATGTGAATATGTGTACATGTGAATGCATGTGTGTACGTGTGTTCTCGCATGTGCATGTTTGTGTGTGTGTAGATGTGCATGTGCACACGTGCATGTATGTGTAAATGTGTGTGTGCACATGTGTGTATGTGTGTGTGCACGTATGTGTGCATGCGTGTGTGCAGCGTGTTTGTGCTTGTGTGTATGTATGTATGTATGTGTGTGTGCATTTGTCTGTGCGTGTATGTGAGTGTGTGCACATGTGTCTATGTATGTGTGCATGTGTGTGTCTGTGTGTGTGAGCATCTGTGTGTGTGTGAATGAGTGTACGGGTGAATGTGTGTGTGTGTACGCTCGCATGTGTGTGAATGTGTGTGTATGTGTAAGTGTGTGTGTGTGTATGCGTATGTGTTTGCGTGTATGTGTACATGCATGTGTGTACGTGTTTGTGAGTGCATGTGTATGTGTATGGATGAGTGTTTGTGCATGTGTGTGTGCGCGTCTGTGTGCACATGTGTGTATGTGTGTATGCGCAAGTGTGTGCATGTGTGTGTGTATGTGTGTGCCTATGAATGTGTGTATGCGTAAATGTGAGTGTGTGTGCGTGTGTGTGTTTGCATGTGTGTGTATGTGTGTGCGCGCGTATGTACGTGCGCACGCGTGTGTGTGTGTGTGTGTGTGTGTGTGTGTGTGTGTGTGTGTTTGTGTTGTGGGAGCTGGTGCGGGAGAGCAGGTTTCTGCAAAAGCTCGGGTGTAAGGTTTAAAATCACATTTCATGACTGCCTGGGTCATGGCAGTCCAAACACTGAAACCACACACAACACAAGCTACGGTCCTATTTGCCTCCTGGCGAATGAGGTGAGATGCACTACTTAAAAAAATTAATTACTTTGAGATCAGAACTGCTTTCTTGGCTGAGACCCCACATACACCCAATCATTGGAAAAACAAAATCAGCCAGCATTCAGAATAGGCAGACAAGGCATTTCCACCTGTTTTACATTCATGCTGAAATTGAAGGCTTCAGTCACCGCAAGTTGTTTGTAGAATAGGGAAATTAGAATGTGCAAAAATGTATAGTAGAAAAAGTAAAAGTTTTCAAACCTTTCCATCTGTCCTTGCTGAAGTTGAAAGCTTCACTTAGTGAGTTGGCTTTTGAAAATCTCGAAGAATGATCTAATTTGAATAGCTGCAGTAGATTCTTACAAACGGAATCATTACCTCACAAGCTGCTTTTCAGGGTGACATTAATTATCCACCTTATGAGCCAAGTTCTCACAGCAAGTAAGATCTTGACTATTGAAGAGGCTGTTACCAAATATGATCCTGCCAAAATTTCTTAACAAGGTTACCTTCAAAGAATAGAACAGGTGAACAATTGTTTAACTGTTATTGCTTCATTGAAAGTATAATTCAAGCTAGGCGCACATACCTTAAAAATAGGCTCCTTTCTTAAAATCCTTATTCTCTTCCACCCATCCAAATACCATGCCAAGTTACTCAGTAAGATATCTTCAAAGCTTTTCTCCCTCAGCATCTGCATTGAGACCCTTCTCTTCTTCAGCGATATCAATCTCCAACTCAGTTCTCCATGCCTTCTATCCCCTGAGTTTACCATCCTTTATTCTCCCTAAATTTCTTTCCCAAATTTCAGTATCCTCATTCCTGGTCGCCCACTCAACATTCCCATTCAGGTTGCCTCGCTACTCCCTTTAGCTCAAGAACGGCTTGGCCCAAGTCTGATCACTTCTTTCTATACCTCTTCACATATACCCTTCATTCCCTCCCAAATTTACTTCCTTCTGTGTATATCCAGGAATAAAATCTCTGCCCCATGACATTTATAATAGCGCTCCCAGATTCCAAACTGACTGATCTCCAGACTGTCATTCACCATGAAAATTATTCAGTTATTGATCTGCTCAATCACACCCTCACCTCCACCTTTGACCCACTTGTTCCCACTAAAATCATTACTTCACTTCATACTGACCATTAAACCTGGTACAACACTTCACTTAAGTCCAAGCAATGCAGCATTGAAAATTTACATTGGGCAATTTATTCAGTAACTTATCAACAGATCAGGTTGAAATATACAAAGGATGATTAAAAATTCATTCCCAGGATGTGGGCATCACTGCCTAGGCTAGCATTTATTACCCACATTTAATGACCTTCCTTAACCTCCACCATAAGGTCAGAACTGGGGATGTTTGCCGATGATTGCACAATGTTCAGGACCATTCGTGACTCCTCAGACACAGGAGCAGTTCATGTTCAGGTGCAACAAGATTTAGACAATATTTAGGTTTTAGCTTCACAAGTGGCACACAAATGCCAGGCAATGACCATCTCCAATAAGGGGCAATCTAACCACTGCCGCTGGACATTCAGTGATGTTACCATCGTTGAATCACCTACTATCAACATCCTTGGAGTTACCATTGACCAGAAACTCAACTGGACTTGCCACAAATACCCTGTGGCTACAAGGGCAGGTCAGAGGCTAGGAATCCTGCGGCAAGTAACTGACCTGCTGACTCCTTATAAACCTGTCCACCATCTACGAGGCACAAGTCAGGATTGTAATGAAGTACTCCCCACTTGCCTGGATGGGTGCCGCTCCAACAACACTGAAGTAGCTTGATACCATCAAAGACAAAGTAGCCCTACTTGATTGGCATCACATCCGCAAGCATTCACTACCAACGCTCAGTAGCATCAGTGTTTACCATCTACAAGATGCACTGCAGAATCCCCAAAGATCCTAAGAGAGCACCTTCCAAACCCAAGACCACTTCCATCTAGAAAAATAAGGGCAGCAGATATATGGGAGCACCATCAGCTGCAAGTTTCCCTCCAAGCTACTCACCATCCTAAATCGGAAATATATTGCTGTTTCTTCACGTCACTGGGCCAAAATTCTGGAATTCCCTCCCTAATGGCATTGTGGGTCAACTCACAGCACGTGGATTGTTGTGGTTCAAGAAGGTAGCTCACCTCCACCTTCTCTGTGACTGTAACACTGTATTCATACACTCTGCTCTGTTATCCTGATGCACTTTGTACAATATGATCTGCCTGTATTGTGTGTAAAACTGCATGTGACAATAATAAATCAAATTAAATCAAACCAAAATCTAGGAATGGGCAACAAATGCTGGCCAGACATTGATGCCCACGTCCTACAAATGAATAAAAGAAAACATGCTGAGGGGTTTCCTGCAAGAGGCAAGTTGACCCTTCTTGGCATGCACTTCTAAGATAGGATTCCAAAACAGTGGTAGAGTAGGGCCCAGCCACCTAGGGAGTATCCTGAGAGCTGATTTCTGAATGGCCTGTGTGTGATTCCTCCTACAGCTGGATGCCTCATGGCATTGTCCTGTGTCATTGTGACGAAGGGACACCTGATGTGTGAACTAGTTTTTCCACACACACCCCACCCCCCAAACCACCCCTCCCCCCTCCTCCAGTTGCCATATCTTTTGTGCTGAGGACGCATGGCTGGAGCAATGGAGTGCAGGTATGTGCACCTCTCCAGCAGAGCCTGAGGGTGATGAACTAGGCCGGTCATGGCAGCCACCAACCTACTCATGAAGGCAGCCAGGTAATTGCATACTAGTGGCGCCTGGTTCCCTATAGCACAAGTGCACTCCTGAAGACTCTGGGCTGTGAGGGACATTGCCTCCCACACATCTGGCTGCTGATCCTGTTCCTTTCTGTGCATCTGGATGAAGTCTCTGATTGCGGACACCTCCTGGCTAGAGCTGGGCAGGTGCCTGCTCTGCACATTCCTCCGAGTGCCAGCAGCCTGGCATGTTTCTCCCTCAGCCAGCTCTGGAGAGCTGTCACAGTCAGGTGCTCACCAGCCTCTGCCCCCAAACTTTCTAATGCTATAATTCCTACCAAGGAGTCACAATTGCTCAATGGTTAGCATTGCTGCCTCACAGTGCCAGGGACCTGGGTTTGATTCCAGCCTCAGGTGACTGCCTGTGTGGAGTTTGCACATTCTCCCTGTGTCTGCGTGGGTTTCCTCCGGGTGCTCCGGTTTCCTCCAACAGTCCAAAGATGTGCAGGCTAGGTGGATTGGCCATGCTAAATTACCCGTAGTGTTCAGGGACGTGTAGATTAGGTGGGTTTTGGGGGAATGGGTCTGAGTGGGATGGTTTGAGGGTCGCTGTGGACTTTTTGGGCCGAAGGGCCTGTTCCTACACTGTAGGGATTCTATGATCTGAGCTGGTGAAGAGACAGCCTTATTGATGCTTCCTCCATGACGTTGATAGTTCCTTCCTCAAAGTTGAAGGAGGTGGTTTCTGGCAGAGCTAGCCACTTCTCCATCGATGTCTGCTGGTATCTTCAAGACATGGGAGAGAGTGAGAAGACATTGAGGCCTGTGGTTAGACACAGAGTTCCCTCTAAGTTCGTGTTCTTCTGCACCAATTTCCAAGGCCTGGCAGTGACTTCTTGAACTGGAAATTCATGCTGTGATTCATGTTGGTTATAAGTGGTATGCAGCGAATCACCCAGACAGTGTGGTTAATGTGAGAGTTGCAGTAACACCAAGAATGTTACTTTGGTTCAAGGGAGTATGAATGCCTTGATATCCTCCTCAGAGCAGTTTGGTCTTCTCCTGCAAGGGATGGAATTCTTCCCTCATAGGAGGTGACTAACTTGATATCGGGCTCCTCTCCACCCATCTGGGTCCTTTCTGCTCTAGTGTGGGCTGCCTTCTCCTGGAATAAGGGAAACAGAGGGGTTGAGTGAGATTGTAGTGGGTGTCACAGCTATTAGAGCTGGAACAAGTGGTGGATAGTCGGCGAGCTTTCTCAGTTGAATAGCTCAGAAGCCATGCAGGGTTCATGGTGTGGAGGGGGTTTGGGGAGTTAGGGGGAGTGGGGGTGGGAACGAAGAGCAAATGTGGAAAGATGCGGAAGGCAACTGTGAGACTGCTCGATCATAAACTTTGGTGGGAGGTGGATGCAGTAACAGAGATAGACTGAGTGTGAGGTAGCAGAGAGAAGAGTGTGGCACTTACCCTGCCAAAGCAGAGAAGGTCATCGACCTTTTTGTGCCACTGCCAACTGTTCCGCCAAACCATCAAGGATGCACTGACTGGGGTGGTGACCTCACAAGGGTGTGGTGTTGTGGTCTCCTCTGTCTGTCCTTTGGGAAGAAGGCATTTCTCATCTGTGCTGCCCCTTATACCAGGACCTCTCGGTCACCGTTCAAGAAACCCGGTGACATGTTCCCTTTCTCTTCTGATTGAACGTCCATCATTGAACAGGACAGCTTTGCAATGTCAGTACTCATTCAGGCACACAGTCACTTTTTAAAGATGGCGAGGATGCCAGGGCCTCTGATCTATCAGTGGGTAAGCTCTGAATGGCAAGTTGTTCTGCAATGGCCCATGCTAAGGTTGGAGATAAGAATCAGATAACAGTGTCACCACAGGGATGGAACAGTTAATGAGGCAAGCTTGGTAAGAATATGGAGAGAGAACTTGCCAGGTCTTATTGGAAAAATACCTTCAAAACACTTGAAGCAATTGACATATAGCCATAAAAAAGTAAGATTCAGCTCCTTATTTCCTCTCACCTGCACAGAAGAAGATGTCTAGTGGAAGTTTCCAATTGTGTCCCTTCTCAACACACTTTGGCACAGTGAATGTCAAATCCAAGCTAGTATAATAGCATGAGAATGCCAGCACTCTAGCACACAAAAGCCTGGATTTTATTTGGTTTTTAACCCTCTTTCTTGTGAATTCCTGCAAAGTAGAACACAAACATGTCTTTTGCCCAAGACTGCTTTTCTTTTAACTCATAGCATATCCATAGTTTGGGCCACAATCCATAGGAGATAGCTTTCTACTGATAGGGTGTAATCAGCTCCTCACTGTTACTGTAGCTATAAGAGATCACAGTCTCAATAAAAAATGAAAGAGATCACAGTCTCATGTTTCTGAATGGCATCTCTTCCTTTGAAGAGTTATTATCTCAATTTCAACATTTCAGTTTTCTCCTCAGTTGCAACATTCCATGGTTCCTGGCTCAGTGTAATCCACAGTGCTGTTCCAGACAGCTGCTGAATTAACATCCTCAGTCATCTTCTGGCACTGGTCCAACCTACTTAATCTTTCCTCATAAGACAGTCCCTCTGTACCCAGGACCAACCTAATAAACCTTCTCTGGACTATTTCTAACTGCCATCTTTGTTTTTCGGTCTCTCCATGACTTTAATTTTCTAAGGTCCTCCAGCCTTACAAACGTATGAGATCTCTGCTGCCCTCAAATTCTAGTCCATCGTCGATTCCTGATTTTAATCACATTGCTGTTACTTTCAGCTGCCTAGGCCTTAAGATTTGGAATGCCTTTCTTAAATTTCCCTGCTTCTGCAATTGCCTTTTAGGACACGCCTTAAAGCCTACCTCTGTGACCAGGCAGTTCTGAGGAAGGGTCACTGGACACGAAACATTAACTCTGTTTTTTCCTTCACAGATGCTGCCAGACCTGCTGAGCTTTTCCAGCAACTTTGTTTTTGTTCTGTGGCCAGGTATTGTCCAAATATCCTAATTTATTTGGCTTGGTATCAAATTTCATTTTTTGTTTCTGTAAGTGCCTTGAGTTGTTTTCACTGGCTTAAAATCACAATATAAAGACAAGCCGATGTATCTATTAATATTTAGCAGTGTTGTAATGTCTGAGACCGTATCATATGGTGACCTGGGTTTTCCAGATGTAATAAAGATGAAATTGTCAATCTTACTGTCAGAACTGAATAAAACTTAAACCAACTGCAGGCATCTGCCTATGACAGTTAAACATGAAAGTCTAGGTCAGTACAGCATGTGGCTCAGTGGTTAGCACTGTTGCCTCATAGCACCAGGGACCTGGGTTCAATTCCAGCCTTGGGTGCTTGTCTGTGTGGAATTTCTATGTGTTTGTGTGGGGTGCTCCAGTTTCTTCCTACAGTCCAAAGAGTTGTGGATTGGCCATATGTAACCATTCTAAATTACTCATAGTGTCTAGGGATAGGCAGGTTAGCCATAAGAAATACAGGGTTATAGGTGAGGTTGTTGACTGGTTTGTTTTAATTCAGACGTAACATCATCAGTGAGGCCTCTGATGACAAGGTGTTGTCCTACTCTGCTTGGAATTTACATTGTCCGGTCCATCATGGTGTCATTTCCTGTATGGGTTTGTATATGGGGTCCAATTCTACATGTTTGTTGATTGCATTATGGGTTGGGAACCATGCTTCTCGGAATTCCCGTGTGGGTCTATGTTTGGCTTGGGCCACTGTGGTTATGTAACTCAACGCAAGTCAACAACCTCACCCACAACCCAAGCTACAAATCTTTGTTAAAATCTTAAACAGGGTTACAGGGATAGAGTAAGGGGTTGGGTTTGGGTGGGATGCTCATTGGAGGGTCAGTGTGGACTCGATGGGCTGAATGGCCTGCTTCCATGCTGTAGGGATTCTGTGAACGGCCTTGTGGTATTATTGCTAGGCTGTTAATCCAGAGGCCTAGTTAATGTTCTGGAGACCTGAGTTCAAATTGTGCCATGGCAGAGGGTGGCATTTGAATTTGTAATAAGTCTGGAAATAAGAATCTACTGATAACCATGAAATGATTGTCAGGAAAGATCCATCTGGTTCACTAATGTTCTTTAGGAAATGAGACTGCCATCTGTACCTGATCTAGCCTACATGTGACTCCACACGCACAACAATGTGCTTGATCCTTAACTGCCCTCGGGGCAATTAAGGATGGACAATAAATGCTGCCTTTGCCAGTGACACCCACAGACGATGAATGAATAAAAAACAGTTGTTGAAATGATTTTATGACCTGCCACATGCGCATTATTGGAAGTGCCCATAGATCCAACTCCTTAGTAATCACTGAATTGATTAAAGTTTCCCTTAAATTCTATAACAGCACTGTTAAATACCCTGAATAAAGCTAAACCTTTCTTATCCTGATATCAATGTTGCTAGATGGCTGGTGATGTTCTGCAGTTAACAGCAGATTCAAATTAATATCAGGAAAGATTAAATCTAAGTTAAAGGGATAGGTCTTTTTGTGGGCAATGTCTTTATCACTCCTCTACTTATTTAAAAAATGAAGCCATTATAAAGATTCCCAAATTTTGGGGGAGTTGGAGAAGAAAGTGCTGTGCTTTTTTCACTGAATTATTCCATTGCTCTCATAACCAGCCTCCCTGCTTCCACCATCTATGAACTTTAGATTAACCATTAATCTGCTACCACTACTGGCAGGAAAGTGAAGTTGATGATTTTCAGATCAGCTAAGATCTGATTGAATAGTAGAACAGATTCAATGGGCCGAATGGCCTACTTCTCCACTTATATTTTATGGTTTTGTGATCTTTTCACATCCTAATCTCCCGTTGTACCTCTGCTTGCTGACCTGCATTGGTATCTGGTCAGCTGATGCTTCAGTTTTAAAATTCTTATCCTCTTGTCTAAGTTATCACACGGTCATATACTAGCTTTGTCATCTCCTCGAGGCCTGCAGCTCTCCAAGAGCTCTGAGTTTTCCAATTCTGGCATCCGCCAGCCTTTACTTTACCATTCGTTGCTCTGCTTCAACTGTTTAACCATGTACTCAGAAATGCGTTACCTAAAACTGTCTGACTCTCAAACCCCTTCTTTCAATTTAATATCCTTTAAAACTAATTCTTTCAATAAGTTTGCCCTCACCCCTTATGTCTATCTCCTTCCTCATCTCAATGTTGATTATTTTTTATTTTCACCTCTTTGAAGTGACTCATAGCATTTTTTCTATGTTATGAGTGCTATATAAATGTAAGGTTTTGCTTTTGAATATTGGGTATAAAAGGTGCAAAAGGAATTTTGTACAGAGTTATAGGACATTTCAATGTGTATGCTATTGGTTGGATATATTGGCTAAATGACATCATCCATCTGTGGGTTTTCTCTTATTCCTCCATGGGATTTAGTGGTCCAATATTAGAGCTTTTAAAACAAAAACATGTTCTGTTGGTATGAATGTACATCAAATCTTGCTGACTGCTGATAAGTAAGGAAGTCTAATCCTGTCCTGATAATTCCAGGAGTAGCAGTATGTTTTAAATCACATGATTTTTCTACAGAAAGCAAGGAGAAAAAATACAGACTAGTGTTCCGACCCGAAATGTCAGCTTTCCTGCTCCTCTGTTGCTCCCTGGCCTGCTGTGTTCCTCCAGCTCCACACTGTGTTATCTCTGACTCCAGCATTGGCAGTTCTTATTATCTCTGAGTGATTCACTCATGTTGCACAGTTTTATGCAAGTTTGTCTTTGGCGAGAGTGAAAACTGGAGTCTGATTTAATTGCAAGCTTTGAAGTTTTCCTGAGTAAACATTAGTTCATCCAAAACTTACCTGATTACATGTTAACTCACACCAATACTGTTCACCTGCCAAACCTGTGCTCACAGATCTGAATGGACGCTGGCTGGCAAATGTTTTGAATTTTAAATTTTCGTCCTCCTGTTCAAGTCCCTACGTGTCCTTGCCCCACTTATCTCTGTAATCTCCTCCAGCCCACCAACACTCTGAGATCTCTGTGATCCTCTTGCAAGGCTATAATTTCCATTGCCCTATGATTATTGTTTATATCTTCAGCAACTAGGCCCCTATTTCTGGAATTTCCTGGATTGACAACTACTCAGCATCCTATTTCTCATGCATAAAAATTGTTGTTCCCTTTGAAAGTTGATATTCTTGCATTTGTCCTGGTGAGCACCAAATGAACAGTTCCAACAGAATGTCTCTCAATTCAGCAATACTAAAGTTCTGACCTGCCAAATAACGGCTTCAGGACATACCTGGTGGATAGGGACTGGACAAATTCTTTCCCTAAAGTATCAAATAGTGAGATGCCACCTTTACAAAGAAGAAGTCTACAACATTATGTGCATTTGTGTAACCAGAGGATAGTTTATGGTCCAACTGAAAATTGCAAGCTGCAAACATTTTAGCATTAGAGAAAAAAAAAATCATTATCTGGTCATTATCACATTACTGGTGTGCACATATTGATTGCATGTTCCCTACATTATAGCAGAGATTATCCTTCAAAAAGTATTTAATTAGTGTAAAATACCATGAAACAGCTGGTACTCATGAAAAGCTCTACATGCGTGCAAGTCTTTCTTTTTCTTTTCGTGTTTTATGGTCATGTTACAATCCAATGCTTCTCCTGGCATTCAGATATAAAGATGCGTAGGACTGAGGATTTAGTTAAGTATGCATTGTGAAGCATCATGAATAGCCATGGTTTTGCTTGATCATCCTACAGAATTGGAAATAAATTTGCCAGCACATTTCTTAACATTGCCAAGCTTTTTTTTTCGCTCTCTCCTGTACTCTTAACTATCTTATGAAATTTTATTGCTGATTGTTGAGAAATATTGTAAGATTCTATTACCTAATGGATAAGGTGAGCACCTTTCCTTTCCTTTTATGTCAGTTCGTATGGTTTTGGATGGCAGCACCTGTTTACAAAAAAAGTAATTCATTTCTTAATCACAGAATAATGGCCACTGGCCACTGTCAGTCACTGGCCTTTGTGAGCTTCAAGTCTTTGATGTCGTCCTTATCCTATTTGCTCTCAGGTGATTTCTCAACTCAACTCACATCTTTTTCCCGCTTCATTCATTTTTCTTTTCAATCACAGAAAAGATTTTAAAAAAAAAAGACAATTGCTTCAAAAGCCTGCCCAAAATCTATAGTCTTGCAGTGAATTAGTCCCTCGGGCTGTTAATGCATTTGTCTCAATTTTCTGGACAGTGTGGTGTATCAGAATAAGGATCTCACTTCATTCTGAATGAGTCTCAGTGTCCTACAGTCACTGAAGAAAAAGAACTGGCGGCATTCCCAATACAGTTGAACATGCTGGTACAGCTCTACACTTGTATTTTTTAAGGTTACAAAAAGAAGGCACTGTAGCTTACTGTCAAGAGAGGTTTAAATGTTTACCCATATGTTTAATTGTCAAATGATCCTTTCATCTGTTAGGGCGTGTGGAGAGATATGCATCCACCAGCTCACATCGCTCAAAGCAAAATCAGCACTCATGCAGGTATGCTCTCTATTGTATTGTGCTAATTCGAATATTTGTTTTGCACCAAGCATGGCTGTGCCTGCAGTGACATTGCCAGATCAAACATGTTCAGCTGGTGCTGACAGAAAGAAAGGGCTTTTTTGGACATATTAATCTCCACATAAATAATGATGGAAAAGTCATATTTTCAGATGTCAGATTCTCCAGAAACAAAATAACATTTTCCCTCTCTGCTAAGTTCCAAATTCACAATTGGCAGTTAGGATTATTTATATTTTCATGAAGTATTGCATATTACATAATAGCTACAGCATGGAAATAGGCCATTCAGCAGAATGTGTCTATTGCAGTGTTTGTGGTCCAACTGCTCCTGTCACTGTACATCCTCGCACCCTATTGACATATCCCTCTATTCCTATCTCCCTCCTCTAGCTTCAGATCAAACACTCCACATGGTAGTGATTCCTACAATCTAACCACATCCTGTGTGCAAAATTGTACATTTTCTTTGCAATGATTAATTTAAAATGTGTAGCTTTGAAATTTTGTTCCTTTTAGGATGGAATTCATGTGCAGAACTAGGGAATTTGGGAACAGCCCAACTCTATTTGAATTATTCTGCATTGATACCAGACACAGATCATTCTATTCAAGGAAGTATAGGCATTTGTCAGGGGAACAGCATCTGCACACCCGGGTGAGAAGCACTGATTTTGAGCGGCACACCAAGACTAGTTCGTATGAAAATGCATTTATAACATGGTCAAACAGATTAATTATCAGCCTATAAAATCTTCCAATAAGCAGGTGGTAAGAGCAGGAAGGTTGCCTTGTCGGCCATACTGCAGGAAGCGTAGGCACCCCAGTGCAGTACTTCATTCATAAGCATTAACCAATCCAGTAGAAGTCATGGCCCAGCCCTGGGGATCAAGGATGGGAGAAAAGATGTTGGCATGGATATTATGTGCCACTGCTGGGTGTTCTTAAGCAGGGTGGGGAAGGTGGTGTGTGGGCTGTAAAATGGATCAGCCCTCCAGGTTCCCACCCATCCCCAAGCTCACCCCCAAAATAAAGTGAGTGGTTAGGTGTCAGAATTGAGAGCCCACCCATACATAAGTAAATGGCATGGGCAAAAGTAGGCAGCTTATTTTTAAAGGGGAGGCAATGGCCTAGTGGTATTATTACTAGACTGTTAATCCAGAAACCCAGATAACAATCTGGGTTCAAATCCCACCATGGCAAATGGTGGAATCTCAATTCAATAAAAAATATCTGGAATTAAAAGTTTAATGATGACCATGAATCCATTGTTGATTGTCAGAAAAACCCATCTGGATCACTAATGTCTTTTAGGGAGGGAAACTGCCATCCTTACCTCATCTGGCCTAAATGTGACTCCAGACCCACAGCAATGTGGTTGACTCTCAGCTGCCCACTGAGCAATTAGGGATGGGCAATAAATGCTGCCTAGCCAGTGATGCCCTCATCCCGTTAACGAATAAAAACAAAATGCCTGCATGAAGAAAGATGGGGATGGTGGGGTGGGGTGTTGCCCTGCATACACACTTCACAATCACAATTTCATAGTGCTCCCTAGACTCAGGTGGAACCCGAGCAGAAGAAAGTATTCATTGACCTCAGGTACATTGGCATAAGACATTTGTTTCATACCAACAGCATAATAGAAACGTGCGATAGTGCTCGATTGGCAGAAATCCTTTTCACTTTTATCAACACAGAATCGAGTTCAGATAGCATGAATCAGCAAGGTTTACAAGGAATCACAAACAATACAATAACCAATGAGCAATACATCCCACTTCAACTAATTGATGAACCTATAACTGACAGAACCTGGAGTACAACACAGCATGGTGCACAAAAAATAACGACAGATTCAAGTCTGATTTCAGATGCTCAGGTGACTCAGTAGCGACAATTTCAAGAACAGTATTTCATTTCCTCATTTTGCAGGGAGAATCCACAGTAGTAATGATAAAGATAGTGCCAAGCAAGAAGCAATCCGCAAAAAATAGAACTGAGGAAATGAATGTGCAGGTTTCACCAATGATGTCATCACTGAGGGTGAAAGGGAGCATCCAAGCCAACCACCAAGCTGAAATATAAATGGTACATACTCCAGCACAAATTTACCAAGAATAAAGATCTGCTGACACAGGTTGAGGATGTGCTTTATACAAGTCCATGGAAGCCACAATTAAAAGGGAATATACAAACTTTCAGGATGCTGCAAAAATGAAATTGCCTGTTTCAAAAGAGCATCTATCCACAGTGAAAGAAATCCATGAAATTAACCATCCTCCAGATATTGTAAAGAATCAATTGCCAACAGTTGTGGCATGGAAAATATCCTGTGCAAAGGAAATCCAAGTGATTAAATGTACTTTTATAAAACAAAGGACTGTGGAGGCTGGAAATTTGAAACAAAGACAGAAATTTCTGGAGAAACTCAGTGGTCGAGCAGCATCTGAGGAGAGAAATCAGAGTTAACTTGTCAAGTCCAGTGACTCTTCTCCAGATTAAAAGTCTTCCAGTTAAAGGGACTTTCAAACTTCACACTGTCAGGAAAAGCGACAAAGTCAACAGTCTTCAACCCAGAGATGCACCAGTCTTCCAAATCTGAAGAGAACGCCTTTTGGAAGACTAGGGAAACTTCAGACTGCCTGAATTTGTGAAGTCATCTTCTTGGGGCTAGCAAGATTCTGGCCAATTCGTTGTCTGCATTACAACAGTGATTACCCTTCAGGAACACTTCATGAGCTATGTTATATTTTTGGATCTCTTGAGATTGTGGAAGGAAGGCACTACATAAATACATGTGTTGCTTTCTCCCTCACTGTGAAGAATCTGCAACTGCAACTGCCAACATTATGAGTTACTGGCTCTCATATGGAAGAACAGAAAGTCTCCACACCAGTACCATTCCTTTAACTTCTTACTCTCTCCCTGAAAAGAAAAGGCATTACTGACCACTCAGAGAATATGGGCAAACAATGTGGAACAATTCAAGGAATTAGTGGATAGACTGCACTTGAGATTGACCAGTTAATCCAAAGATATAGAGGAAAGGGAGATTGAAAATTGAGGCACTGGCCTCAGTCTCCAAGTGGTGTTGGAGCTCTGGACAATTGTGAACATTACAGCCTTGTTTGAAAAAGGATGTAAAGTTAAGCCTAGAGTATACAGACTAAAAAAAAAACTGCGGATGCTGTAAATCAGGAACGAAAGCAAAGTTGCTGGAAAAGCTCAGCAGGTCTGGCAGCATCTGTGGAGGAGAAAACAGTGTTAACGGTTCGGGTCCGGTGACCCTTCTTCAGAACTAGTACACAGACTAGTCAGTTTAAACCTCAGTATTCTGCCATCTCTTTAAATGGGATCAAAGAAAACTTTAAAGAAAACACTGAAGCAGTAAATTCCTTGCAAATGAATGTGAAACCTCTAATTTAAGGCTGTGTAAGTTCAAGAGTTACTTTACTTGGAAAAATTGTATTATAACGAACACTGTGTAAATCACTGAATTTAAATCTGAGATTGAGATCTGAGATGCAAGAAAAAAGTAACTTTAACAAGAGTTTCCCAGCTTGTTTATATGTGATGGAAATGAATTGGCTGTGACTTCACCTGTTTAGGTGACAGGTATCTGTCAGCTCTCTGTTTAAGGTGAGTTAGGGTGATAGATTTATGTATGTTGAAGTGCGTATCAGATATTTTGAATAAAATCTTTTATCACTAAGTATGTCTGGCATTTAAGAAATTCATACTTTTCCTCTGTGCTGTAGCTTTCAACTTACTGGAGAGTTTATTGTCATTGTTAATATTGATTAATTTGTCTAATATTGTTTCTGTTTGAGTCTGTCTACACAAACACAGATAGAACATTTATTTTGTGACTGCAAGACCGAATAAGGAGTTCATGAAATTGAAAAAGTAGACCCCAAAAACCAAAATGCAGTCCACGAAAATCAAAAGACTGCTTTCAAGAAAATCTGAAGACGGGCCCTGAAAAAATAAAATATTTTGATCCCTTTTTTCGGACTGGAAGGACCTGGGTGTACATGTGCATAAAATATTGTAAGAGGTAGAACAAGTTGAGAGTCATAGCCATTGAATCATTGAAGTCTACAGCACAGAAAAGGACTCATGAGTCAGCGCTGGTCAAAAACAACCATCTAAACTAATGCTAATTCCATTTTTCAACACTTGGCCCATTATCTTTTATGTCTTGGTCCAAAGTCTTGGAGAATGGTTAATAAACCATTTGGCATCATGGGCTTAATTTATAGGGCATAAATTACAAAGCAAATAAGTTATGTTAAATTTATGCAGAATATGGATTTGACGTCAGCTGGAATATTGTACCCAAATCCAAGAACCACAATTTAGAAAGATACAAAGGCATTAGAGGCATGACACAAGAAAAGATTCATGAAAATGATTCCAGGAAAATGAAACTTCAGTTGTGTAGATAGAATTGGAGAGGTTGGACTGTTTTCTTTAGAGAAAACCAGGATGAGAGGAGATTTGATAGTGTTATTCAAATTCATGGGTGTATGGACAGATAGAGAGAAATTGTTCTCATTGTTGGAAGAATCAAAGCAAGAGGACACAGATTTAACACAGTCAAAAACAGTAATGGTGACATGGAAATAAAATCATTTCTCTCAGAGAGTGGTTAGGATCTAGACTGAGATAGTAGGAACTGCACTTGTTGTCAGTGTGGTAGAAACAAGTCCACACTGACCATTAGAGCATCCCACCCAGACCCATCCCCCTATAAACCCACCTAATCTACACATCCCTAAACACTACAGGCCATTTTGCATGGCCAAACCACCTAGCCTGCACATCTTTGGACTGTGGGAGGAAACTGGAGCACCTGGAGGAAACCCATGCAGACACAGGGAGAATTTGCAAACTCCACACAGACAGTTGCCTGAGGGTGGAATTGAACCCAGGTTCCTGGTACTGTAAGGCTGCAGTGCTAACCACTGAGCCACCATGCACATTAGTGCAGCCACTTTTGGAATACTACATTCAATTCTGGTCTCCCTCCTATAGGAAAAAAAGTTATGAAACTTGAAAGTGTTGAGAAAAGATTTACAAGGATGTTGGTAGGGTTGGAGGGTTTAAGCTATAGGGAGAGGCTGAACAGGCTGGGGCTATTTTCCTTGGAGCATCAGAGGCTGAGGGGTGACTTTATAGAGGTTTATAAAATCATGACAGGCATGGAGAGGATGAATAACCAAGGTCTTTTCCCCAGGATGGGGGAGTCCCATATGTTTAAAGTGAGAGGGGAAAGATTTAAAAGGAACCTAAGGGACAACATTTTTACACAGAAGGTGGTACGTGTATGGGATGAGCTGCCAGAGGAAGTGGTACAATTACAATATTTAAATGGTATCTGGATGGGAATGAATAGGAAAGGTTTAGAGGGATATGGGCAAAATGCTGGCAAGTGGGACTAGCTTAATTTAGGATAGCTGGTCAGCATAGATGAGTTGGAAGGAAGGGTCTGTTTCCATGCTGAGCAGCTCAATGACTCTGAAATTCTAAATCTCTGAAACGTCTTAATTTTGCCAGGTCCTGGTCTATAGCTGAATGAAATGCCACGCTAATTTTTTCTTGGCTATGTGGCATCCAGGATGGGCAACTCAGTCTCTGACACAGGCAATAGCTGAGGAATGGACTCCCAAAAGGATTGCAGTGTTTCAAGAACGTAGTTCAACACCATCGTATCAAGGACAACTATGGTTGGTCAATAAATACTGACTCTGCCCGTGATGCCCACATCCCATGAATGAAGTAAAGAAAAGGAAGAATGTACACACGTGCAGTGACAAAGCTACTTTGTTGCCAGCGTGCAAACTACTGGCAGAGCTTAAGTCACAGAGCTCAGACCTGATCATATTATGTGATGTTTCTTGCCTCAGTACACAAATTGTTTAATATTTACACAATCATTATAGGAAAACTTTGGGGTAATTTAACAGCAATAGGAGCATTAAGTTCATGATAAGCATTGATCACTCTCAGCAGCAGTGATATAGGTCATTAAATTTCTTACTTTTGTGACAATCTTTGACCAAGACAGCCGATTCTGAGTGAAAAAAATACTTAAAATACTTGCATTTACATAGCACTTTTCATGACCTCCAGATGTCTCAAAATGCCTTATAACTGGTGATGTGCTGTTGGAGCATAGACACTGTTGTAGTGTGAGCAATAGTTAATGTGTACACCAAAAGTTGCCACAAACTGCAGGAAATGAGATATGTAACCTGCTAATCTAGGAGGACAAAGGTTGTGAGTTGACTAATTGAAAAGAGTTTCTGTTTATTCAATGGAATTAGGATTATTCTAGTTTACAGTGCTTGATTAATAAACAGCAAAAGGGTTCAAAGAACCCAGAATGTGGTTGCTTCATCACTACGTAAGCGCATCCAATAATAATCAGACAACACAATTAATATTAGACTGTCAATCGGGCACAGCAACAATGCACCCGTAGGCCTGCTAACTGATATATTATCCCTGCATGCTGCTTTGCATGTGCAAAGATAACAAAAACCTTGCATTCTTTTAAAACCTATAAGTACCATCTGGTTACAGCATATTTCACTGGTCAAAATGAAAGCCTCCCTCTGATTCTCAAATGGTATATCACCCAGAAAAGCAGAGCCTGTCTCATGTTATTTTCTTAGTTGCCCTTGGAATGTTCAATGAGCTGGTGAACACGTGTGCAATTGTACTGCCTGATAGCAGATAATTCTGATATCACTTCTCCTTATTTACATTTATAATAGTCAACAGCTACTTGGTATCAACTGCAAAAGCACTGGCACTGGTGTTGTGATATGTAATATTACGAATGAAAGCTGAAATTTTAGCCCATTGAAAAAAAACTTTTCTCTTCTGATTTTCTCTTCTGTTTTTCTGAAGGCGATAATGTATGTCAGCTCTGAAAGTTCTATGTTGCCTAGAGTGCTTTGCATTTTTTTCATCCAAAGGCTATTTTTTTAATAGAATGTGGACTATTCTGCAGAGGGGTGAGACCTCTAAGTCAAGCTTCAACATTTCTTCTTTGGATGCTTGAAAAGATGCCAGCTGATTCTCTGGTCCCATGACTGGAATTAAAGGATCATTTCAGCACAGTGAATACAAGATTGCTGACCAGGGCAGATTACATAGATGGACAGCAATAAATAGCTTAAAAATGATATGGGCTCCCCAAAACACACATCCTGCTCCTTGTTTAATTTTCCCTCACTAACTAGCTTTCTCACAGAGGCAATCCAATAGTCCCAGCAGAGTTCCTGATAAATCTCAAGATCATGGCAGTGTAGGACACTCCAGCCAGAGCTCCTCTGCTTTGCCAGTTCCTTTTCATTTTTGTTTCTTTTTTCCCTTCTCTTTTCTGCAGCTTTCCTTTCCCACCATCCCTCAACTTTTAACTTCTTAAACTTACCTGAAGGAAATGGAGGATGTCAGAGCCAGGGCCGGCCTGGGAGAAAAGTTCTGGAGGCGAGTCGTGGAGGTGAGTCCTGGAGGTGAGTCCTGGAGGTGAGACCGGGAGTTGAGTCCTGGAGGTGAGACCTGGAGGTGAGCCTGGAGGTGAGTCCTAGAGGTGAGACCTGGAGGTGAGTCCTGGAGGCGAGTTCTGGAGGCGAGTCCTGGAGGTGAGTCCTGGAGGTGAGTCCAGGCCAGGGGCCATCAAGCGGAAGCAGTGACGCCCTGTGCTCTGAAGCCCGGCAGGCAGAGACTCAGTGAAAAGGACTATTACTGGAGTACGTCTTGAAAATACTTTTAATTTTATTCTGGACTTTGAGTAAGTCAAGTAATTTTTAAAACTTTGTATTCCTATGCTAACCATTTTTTTTAAAGTCTTTCAATTCTGTAACAAACATTTAAAGTATCTGTACCTAGGTACCCAGTACCTAAGATGACACCAAAGCAGTGACATTACAAATTTTTCACTGCACTTATTCGAGTGCACGCGATAATAAAGGCTAGTCTGTTGTAAATCTGCCCCAGTTGCTTTCCAGGAAGAAGAGTTCTCATGCCACCAGCTTTGAGACAAGAGTGGAGCAATATGGCTGGGGTGGTATTGTACTAACTGGTTGGTATTTTTCTCACCTGAAGGCAACTGAGCTGAATATGGGGCCACAAAGAAAATGATCAACTCCTGCAATATTACTTACTTTGCTCTGCTGTCCAAGGTAATTGTTTATCCAACGGTATCCGTCCCTTACTGAAAAGGTGAATTCAGAAAAGCTTGTATTAAGTGCATATGAAATAGGAACAGAATTAACCCATTCAACTCCTTGATTCCTGGGCCTGTCAATAATCTACACACATTTCTGTCTTAAAAATATTCAAAGACCCAGCTTCCAACACCTCTTGAGGCAGAGTTACAAAATTGCAAAATGCTCTGAGAGAGAAAGAAGCTCCTCATTTCTGTACTGAAAGGATGACCTCTAATTTTAAAACAGTGCCCTCTAGCTCTGGACTACCCTCAAGAGGAAACATCGTTTCAAAATCCACCCTGTCAAGATCATTCAGTTTCTTGTACATTTCACTCAAGTTACCCTCATGTCTTCTCAACTCCTGTGGAAGCAAGCCCAAACTTTCCAACCTATTCTCTTAAGACAAACAGCTTATTCCAGGTATCAATCTAGCAAACCTCTTCTAACTTTCCCCCAATGCATTTAGCTCCCTCCATAAACAAAGAGCCCAAAACTGCACACAGTAGAACTGGGTGGTTAGTTGCAGTGTCCCTCTGATAGGGAAGTAAAAGTTGACCAAGCTCTCTGCTCCTAAATCCAAGCCAAGGATTGCATGTAATTATAAGGAGTTGTACAGAATTCACAGCACAGAGACAGACCCTTTTGGACCATCTGATCCACATGAACCTCAACTCATTCCCCTGTCCTTTTACAAAAGCAAAATACTGTGGACTCTGGCAATCTGAACTAAATCACTGGGAAGAATTTAATGCACTTTCCAAGATGAATTTAGAGTTGGGTAGTTAATTGAGTGGTGTGACATGATCCTGAGCCTCTGGTGGGTGCATTTCTGATATTTACCACTACTCCTGCTGTTACTGTTTGCAATGGACAATTGTCAGCCTCTGAGAGGTGAAGGTGAGGTGTGGGAGAGATTGGTGAATCACCATCCCCAGGATCCTGAAGCCAGGAGAAGGTTGCTGCTGGACAATTAAGTGCTCAATTGGCATTTAATACAGCAGGTATTCCCGAAATCTGACAACATCAGGCTCTCACCAGCTCTCCAGCCAATGGGCAGGGTCTTCACCTGGATAAAACACCACCTGGAAAATGTTGCAAGTACGCAGTGTCGCCAGTGCATGTTGGAAAGCATAGCAGAATCAACAGCTCAGTTTGATGAGCCTTCACTGGTGGGGATGGGGTGAGTTTTATGGTGACTTTTTTAGCACCAGACCAATACTCATAAAATCCTGCCCATAGTTTAGTTTTAACTAAAATTTATTTTCTATGTCGTGGTCAACATTTACCCATTGACCAATGCCACTAAGGATGGCCATCTGGTCATTATAACATTGCTGTTTGCTGGTTCTCTGTTTGACCTGCACTTAACAAAGTTTGGAGTCTGTACAATTTCACCACTCAAAGTATATCAAAATGGCATGCAAAATACACTGATACTCCAGTGCTAACAAAATCAAAATATAGTGAACTATTAATAAAGAATGATTGTGTAACAGATCAAACATACAATTGAACCAGGACCACAAACTGAAACATTAATTATAACAATTATGAAAAGTAAGCAGCTGTTTTGACAGTGAAAAAAGTCACAAATATAGATGTGAAGAGATGACTCAAATAGCCATGACAATAATATGTTCTTAACAGCAGATTAATGTCTTTGCCTACCAATCAAGAAATTAAATTACACTTCATGCTGCAATTTTAATGAAATTAGTCTCCAATTTACCGACTGTGCTACAATCAAAAAAATTCCTGTTCGTTGTGCCTCAAGTTGTTAGTTCGACTCTGACGTAGATATTGCTGAGGTTGCCCTGTTAATGAAAATCATGGTTGACATGTTATCGCTGATTACCTCCCTTGTAATCCCATTGCATATTCTGTTCTGTTTAAATGTGGCACTTAAGAGGTCCTGTACACTTTAAGTGTGAAACTTACTCCACTAACTTTAAGAAATACATACAGTGTCAATGTAAGGCCATTCACCTCACGCATCATAAATGGATCTGATTTAGCTAGAGTGGGCCATTCTGCAGAGTGGTGCACATTGTGCCACCTTCTCAAGGGCAACTAGGGATGGGCAATTAATGCTGGCCAGCCAGCAATGCCCACATCCTGTGAATGAATTAAAAATAAACTAGCAGATAAAATATATTCAGAACAAACTTATCAAAAATCTATCAAATCGCCAGGGTTCTAAAAGTTGTAACTGCATAGATAATTGTGCTTATAATTTTCCACGTTTCCCTTGATTTCCAAATGATTTCAATGACTTGGTAGTTAACAGATGTAACACCACTATTCAAGCACAGGTCAGTTCACCAGGCATTAGGAAAATACTGAGAACTTTTATTAATAAAGTCTTAACAATGCACTTAAAAAATCCAGAGTAAGATCAAGCAAAATGGTGGCACAGTGGTTCAGTGGTTAGTTCTACTGTCTCACAGCACTAAGGACCTGGGGTTGAATGCAGCCTCAAGTGATTGTCTGTGTGGAGTTTGCACATTCTCCCCATATCTGCGTGGGTTTTCTCCGGATGCTCCAGCTTCCTGCCACAGATATCCAAAGTTGCGCAGGTTAGGTAGTTTGGCCATACTAAATTGCCCTTAGTGACTAAGTATTGCAGGCTAGGTGGATTAACTATGGTAAATGTGGAGTTACAGGCAGGCGTCTGGGTGGGATGATCTTTGAGGAGAGTTGATGCAAACTCATTGGGCTGAATGGCTTCTTTCTCCACTGCAGGGATTTTATGAAAAACAATAAGGTTTTATCAAAGGGAAATCAAGTTTTTGAGGATGAGATTAATATAGCAGACGAAAGGGGCATAACAGATGTAATATCCTTGGATTTCCAAAGTACATTAAATATAGCCAAATGAAAGGTGAATAGACAAGAGAAGGGCTCATGGAGCTGACAATAATATTTTAACATTGACAGAGGATTAATCACAGACAAAAACAAAAGATCAAAGAACAATACAGAGATAGTAGGAACTGCAGATGCTGGAGAATCTGACATAACAAGGTGTAGAGCTGGATGAACACAGCAGGCCAAGCAGCATCAGAGCAGCAGGAAGGCTGACGTTTCGGGCCTAGACCCTTCTTCAGAAATGGGGGAGGGGATCGGGGTTCTGAAATAAATAGGGAGAGAGGGGGAGGCGGATAGAAGATGGATAGAGGAGAAGATAGGTGGAGAGGAGACAGACAGGTCAAAGAGGTGGGGATGGAGCCAGTAAAGGTGAGTGTATGTGGGGAGGTAGGGAGGAGCTAGATCAGTCCAGGGAGGATGGACAGGTCAAGGGGGTGGAATGAGGTTAGTAGGTAGGAGATGGGGGTGGGGCTTGAGGTGGGAGGA
>NC_063343.1:57938485-58005707 GCF_021869965.1 Rhincodon typus | reverse complement strand
CGCCTGAGGAATGGGAGGGGGAGTTGAAATGGGTCGCGACTGGGAGGTACAGTTGTTTAGTGCGAACCGAGCGTAGGTGTTCTGCAAAACGGCCCCCAAGCCTCCGCTTGGTTTCCCCGATGTAGAGGAGGCCACAACGGGAACAGCGGATGCAGTTCGAACAGTTCATCCACTTCACCAACACCTTCCACCCCAACCTTAAGTTCACCTGGACCATCTCTAATACCTCTCTCTCCTTCCTGGACCTCTCTGTCTCCATCTCCGGCCACCACCTAGAAACCGATATCCATTTCAAGCCCACCGACTCCCACATCTACCTAGAATACACCTCCTCCCATCCACCTTCCTGCAAAGATGCCATCCCCTATTCCCAGTTCCTTCGCCTCCGCCGCATCTGCTCCAAGGATGAGGCATTCCACTCCCGAACATCTCAGATGTCCTCGTTTTTCAGGGACCGCAACTTCCCCCCCTCAGTGGTAGAGAATGCCCTCGACCATGTCTCCCACATTTCCCGCAACTCATCCCTCACACCCACTCCCCGCAATAACAACCAAAACAGAATCCCCCTCGTCCTCACGTACCACCCCACCAACCTCCGGACCCAACGCATCATCCTCCAACACATCTGCCATCTGCAATCCGACCCCACCACCAAAGACATTTTTCCCTCCCCACCCTTATCTGCTTTCTGGAGGGACCACTCTCTCCGGGACTCCCTTGTCCGCTCCACACTCCCCTCCAGCCCCACCACACCCAGCACATTTCCCTGCAACCGCAGGAAGTGCTACACCTGCCCCTACATCTCCCCCCTCACCCCCATCCCAGGCTCCAAGAAGACTTTCCACATCAAACAGATGTTCACCTGCACATCTGCTAATGTGGTATACTGTATCCGCTGTTCCCGTTGTGGCCTCCTCTACATCGGGAAAACCAAGTGGAGGCTTGGGGACTGCTTTGCCGAACGCCTACGCTCGGTTCGCACTAAACAACTGCACCTCCCAGTCGCAAACCATTTCAACTCCCCCTCCCATTCCTCAGGCGACATGTCCATCCTGGGCTGCCTGCAGTGCCACAATGATGCCACCCGAAGGTTGTAGGAACAGCAACTCATATTTCGCTTGGGAGCCCTGCAGCCCAGTGGTATCAACATGGACTTCACAAGCTTCAAAATCTCCCCTCCCCTTACCGCATCCCAAATCCAGCCCAGCTTGTCCCCGCCTCCCTAACCTGTCCTTCCTCCCACCTATCCCCTCCTCCCACCTCAAGCCCCACCCCCATCTCCTACCTACTAACCTCATCCCGCCCCCTTGACCTGTCCATCTTCCCTGGACTGACCTATCCCCTCCCTAATTCCCACCTACACTCACCTTTACTGGCTCCACCCCCGCCTCTTTGACCTGTCTGTCTCCTCTCCACCTATCTTCTCCTCTATCCATCTTCTATCTGCCTCCCCCTCTCTCCCTATTTATTTCAGAACCCCCTTCCCCTCCCCCATTTCTGAAGAAGCGTCTAGACCCGAAATGTCAGCTTTCCTGCTCCTCTGATGCTGCTTGGCCTGCTGTGTTCATCCAGCTCTACACCTTGCCATCTCACATTTGTCTGGATTAAACTCCATCTGCCATTTTTTTGCCCCTGCCTCCAACTGATCTACATCCTGCTGTATCCTCTGACAATCCTCCACACTATCCACAACTCCACCAATCTTTGAAACATCCGCAAACCTAGTAATTAGACCAGCTACAATTCCCTCCAAATCATTTACGTAGACCACAAACAGCAGAGGTCCCAGCCCTGATCCCTGTGGAATGCCACTAGTCACAACCTCCATTCCAAAAAGCATCCTTCCACCACTACCCTCTGTCTCCGATGACTAAGCTAGTTCTGTATCCATCTTGCCAGGTCACGCCTGATACCATGTGACTTCACCTTTTGTACCAGTCTGCCAAGAGGGGCTTTGTCAAAGGCTTTACTGAAACTCATGTAGACAACTTCAATCATCAATCATCTTCATCACCTCCTCAAAAAACTTGATCAAGTTAGTGAGGCACGACCTCCCCTGCACAAAACTGTGCTGTCAATCGCTAATAAGTCCATTTGCTTCTAAATGCCTATTGGTCTTGTCTCCGCAAATCTTTTCCAATAATTTCCCTACCATCGATGTAAGAATCACAGGTCTGTAATTTCCAGGATTATCCCTGCTATCCTTCTTAAACAATGGGACAACATTGGCTATTCTCCAGTCCTCTGTGGCCAAAGAGGATACGAAAATGTCTGTCAATGCTCCAGCAATTTGTTCTCTTGCCTCCCTCAATATTCTGGGATAGGTCCCATCAGGACCCAGGGACCTAGCTACCTTAATACTTTTCAAGATGGACAACACCTCTTCCTTTTTAATAGCAACTTGGCTTAGAATCTCAACACTCCATTCCCTGAGATCATCCTCCACCAATTCCTGCTCTTTGGTGAATACTGATGCAAAGTATTCGTTTAGGACCTCACCTACCTATTCTGGCTCCACACATTGATTCCCTCCTTTGTCCTTGAGTGGGCGAACCCTTTCCCTGGCTACCCTCTTGTTTTTCACATATCTATAAAAGGCCTTAAGAATCTCCTTAATCCTATTTGCTAACAACTTTTCATGACCCCTTTTAGCCTTTCTAATTCCTTGTTTAAGTTCTTTCCTACTTTCTTTATATGCTTCAAGGGCTTCATCAGTTCGCATCCTCCTAGAGAGTAGAGACAAATAGAATATTTCTTATTTGCTAGGCTGTAGCTCATGGGCTTTGTGAGGATCAGTTAACATGCAGGTTTGGCAAGTAATTAAGAAGGCAATTTTTTGTAGGCCTTTATTACAAGGAAACTGAAATACAAAAACAAGGAAGTATTGCTACAATTGAACAAGGTATTGGTGAGACCGCACCCCTTGTACTGTGTACAATTTTGGTCTCCAAATCTAGAATCATAGAATTTTACAATATAGAAGGAGCCATTCGGTCCATTGTGTCTGTACCAGGTCTTGAAAGAGCTATGCAGCTGGTCCCATTCTCCAGCTGTTTCTCTGTGGTCCTCTAAATTAATCACTTTCAAATATATATCCAGCTCACTTTAGAAAGCCTTGTATGGAATTTGCATCCATCACTCCCAGGCAGCACATTCCAAACCCTAACAACTCCCTGAGTAAAGAAGTTTCTCCTCATGTCATAAGTTCTTTTGTTGACAATCTTGAAATTGTGATCCCTAACTACTGATGTACCAATTAGTGGAAACAGAACATTCTTCTTTGCCCTGTCAAAATTGTTCGTAAGGTCACCTCTTAATCTTCTCTGCTTCAAAGAGTATAAGCTCAATTCCTCTAATCTTTCCTTGTATCTAAAACCTCTCATTCCTGGTACCATTCTAGTAAATATCCTTTGAACTGTTTCCACGACATCAACATCCTTTCTTAAATAAGGTACTCAGAACTGATCACAATACTCTAAATGTAGTCTGACCAACAATTTGTAGAGGCGTAGGGTCACAAACATGCTTTTATACTCTATGCTTCTATTTATAAACCCATGGATCCTATTTGCCTTCTTAACAACTGCTTTAACTTGCCTGGACATCTTCGGAGAACTATGCACGTGAACCCCAATGTCCCCCTACTCCTGTAAGTTCTACCATTGAGCCTGAGTTGTCTTTCCATGTTTCTTCTATCAAAGTGCATTACCTTACATTTCTCTGTATTGAAATGCATCTGCCAGATGTCTGCCCATTTGGCCAACTTGTCAATGTCCCTCTGAAGTTGCTCAGTGTCATCTTCACAATTCAATATTCTCCCTATCTAAGTATCTTCTGCAAACTTACAGATTTTGCCCTCAATACCCATCTTCAAGTTGTTTATGCACATCAGAAAAAGCAAGGGTCCCAATACTGATCCCTGGGGAATATCACTTTCAAATCGTCTCCAGTCTGAGAAATGCCCATCTATGCCAACCCTCTGTTTCCTATCTTTTAGCCAACTTCTAATCCATACTGTCAAGGACCCATCCATCCTAAACATTTCTAATTTGCTAATCAACCTGCCGTGTGGCACCATATTGAATGCTTTGAAAGTCCAAATATACAACATCTACAGCCCTACGCTCATCCCCTGATTGAGTTACCTCATCAAAAAACTCATTTAAATTTGTCAGATATGACCTGCCATGAGAAAACGATGTTGACTGTCTCGCATTAATTTATTTCACACGAAGCTTTTATTTATCTTATCTTGTAATATGGCCTCCATCAATTTTCCCACAATTGCTGTTTAGCTGACATGTCCGTAGCTCCCTGGGTTATCCTTTGCCCCTTTCTTAAACAACGGTGTCATATTTGCAATCCTCCATCCTCCAGGACTAATCCTATGTTCAGAGAGGCCTGGAAAATTTCAGTCAATGGCTGCTCAATTTGCTCCCTTAACTCTCTCAGCAATCTAGCATGCATCCCACCTGAGCTGAGTGACTTCTCTACCTGGGTTGCCACTAGCCTTTTTAGCACCTCGTCTTTATCTATCACTGTACTGCTCATTTGTTCAACACCTACATTTTCAACTGGGCCATTGTGATCATTTTCTAATTTGGCAAAGACAGAAGCAAAGTGCTTAGTTAGAACCTCTGTCATACCCTCTGCTTCAATGAGCAGCTTACCCTGCTTGTTCTTTAAAGGCTCCACTTTATCTTTCACTAATGTTTTATCATTAATACGTTTGAAGAACATTTTATTATTTCTTTTAGCTCAGCCTGCCATCCTTTCCTCATAAAAACTGAAAGAACTGTGGATGCTGTAAATCAGGAACAAAAACAGAAATTGCTGGAAAGGCTCAGCAGGTGTGGCAGCATCTGTGAAGAAAAAAGTCAGAGGTAACGTTTCGGAATTCACGTTTCGGGTCCGGTGACACTTCCTCAGAACTGAAGTTGCTCAGTGTCATCCTCACAATTCACTTTTCACCCTAGCTTAGTGTCCTCTGCAAATTTAGAGATTTTGCCCTCAATACCCATGTCCAAATTGCTTATGTATATCTGAGGAAAGGTTACCGGATCCAAAACGTTAACTCTGATCCTTTCCTCATTCTTCCCTCTTAGCCTTCCTTATTCCAGCCTTAGCCTCTCTCCTGTATTTGAGATACTCTTCCTGATTTCTATGGTTGTTATTATTTTAGAATGCATCATAGTCATCCAGACTACTGTAGCTTTGGATAACCAATATTTACTTGTCATGAGTATTTACTACCTAGTTTACATCTTATTCATCTCTCTTTTGAAAGTGTCCTACTTTTCATACACTGTTCTATCCACCCAAATGCATTTCCAACCAACCAGCCAAACAATCCAACTAACACACCCCCACTATATTTTTACTCTCTCAGCCAGGAGATTCGTTCCATTTCTGCTCAGGTCAAGCCCAGCTCTTCTGAACAGCTTTCTCCTTTCTCACTAGTGATCCCAAAGTCTCAAAAATCTAACCCGCTCCCTTCTGCACCATCCCTCAAGCTATGCATTTACCTCCTGATCTGCCTTTGCCTAAATCGTGAAGCTTGTGGCAGAGGTAATATTTCTGAGACTGCTATCCTGGAGGTTGTACATTTCAAACCACTCCTTAACTCCCGAAACCAATTCTGCAAGACCGTCAGACTGTCCCTCCTTACATTCTTTAACACTGTGTCCTCCAAGATCACCTCCTCAGTTGTCATGAGTGAGCCTCTACGAAGTATATAATTAAATTAGAGGTAGCATGAAGAAGATCCACTATATTGGATTCTAGGTGAGAAGGTGGGCCTGTCATAAAAGGCCGAATCAAATGGACAGAGGCCTAATGATGTTATTGGAATAAGATGCTCATTGAAATATAGAAAGACCTTGACAGTGTAGCCACCAAATATTGTTTCTGTTGGCTAAGGAATCTTAGGTACAATCTAATGACACACTATTCACTTAAGACCAAGATGAGACATTTCTTCACTCAGACAATTGAGAATCTTTTGAATCACTGCCATCGGGTGAGTGCTGATGCTCCTTTGTTGAGTAAATTCAAAGCTGGAAAAGCCAGATTTTTGACCTCTCAGGGGATCAAGTATATGTTGTTGAATATGGGGGAGATTGCAATCACAGATACCTAATATAGGCAGTCAACAAATTGTCAGAATTTTCTGTTAGTTCATTGAGAAGCAGCAGTCTAGATATGATACATTAGTTAATGAGGCAGAGAGAGGAAATATACGAGCTGCGACAGATGAGAACACTTTATCGATCCTCAAACCATTCTGGAAAGTGGACAAGCAGGAGCAGCTCTACTGTGTCTTTTTCTACAGTTCTACTGTGTCTTTGGTGACGATCTTTGGTAGCAGCAGTCTTTGCTCTTCCCCCAAGTTAAGGTAAAGGAACTCCTGGTCTTCTCTCAGGAAGATGGTGAGTGTTGCCTTAGATCCTCTCTTTATCCCTGTTGATATCCCTTATTTTGGGGACTGGTTGTCTATGTTTGTCAATCACTTTGTAAACTCTCTTGGTCAATGACCATGGGTAACTATTCATGGTGTAGGATGATCATTATCACTTTGCCGATCTCTATTTCAAGATTAAGCAACTATTTGTTTAACAACTTACTTAACTTGTTTAATAACCCATTAACAACTATTCACCCTCCCAGCCTGATTGTTAGCAACTCTTCTGTCTGTCCAACTGTCTTTCTCTCTCTTTGGGCTCTATCCTGTCGTTTACTCCCTACCCCACCCACCTCCCTATTTTCTGCTTATAAACTGACGTTTTCCCAGCCACCATTAGTTCAGAGGAAGGGTCAATGGACCCGAAAAGTTAACTCTGTTTTCTCCTCCACAGATGCTGCCAGACCTGCTGAGATTTTCCAACAACTTTGTTTTTGTTCCTGATTTACAGCATCCGTAGTTCTTTTGGTTTCTATTTCAAGATTACTGTTTCATTTCTTTTAAGAACAAAAACATCTTATTTTTCAAAACACTGCGTGGATAATAGAGTAGAATGCTGCCTGATAAATCTTTGACATGAGTTATGACTTGTGATCCCTATAAACTTTCCTTTGTTTCCATATGCTAGTTTATACTTGCAGAAAGTTAGTTACTGCACTCAGGCTACACAGAAAATACCAAATCTGAAATATTGAAGGAATTTCAATTTTAAAAAGGACTTCAATTTCTTACAATGGGGAAGGTAATAAATAGTGTCCTGATGCAGCTCAGTTTGTGGGCGTTGGGGTGGTTGCTAGTGTAATTGAGTATCTGGTTTTTATGTGTAGTCTTTCTATAAACGCTAGTCTGGAGTTCCCCACTGTTTTTGCGTTCTACCTTTATGTCCAGGAAGGGTAGTTGGTTGTTGTTCTCTTCTTCTTCTGTGAATTTTATCCCAGTGAGGATGTTGTTTGTGTCAGTGGGTTTCTTCTAGTTTTGTGCATTTGATAATCACGAAGGTGTCATCTACATATTGGACCCAAAGTTTGGGCTGTATAGTGGGGAGCGCTGTCCGTTCTAACCTTTGCATTATATACGGCCCAGATAACGGAACTGCATCAGGAAACTATTTAAACGAGCCACAGCACATTGCAGCAACCCAGAACTACGCAAAGCAGAACAGGAGCACCCATATGGAGTCTTCAAAAGGAATTGATACCCGAAAAGCACCATCTGCCGTTACCTCAGAGACAGACCACAACAGGAAGACACAACACGACCAGACTCACTAATCATCCTACTGTACATCAAGGACATTTCAGAGATGACCACAAGACTACTCAGACCCCTAGGTATCAGGGTAGCCAACAACCAACAACCACCCTATGACAGCTACTGACGAATGTAAAGGATCCCATACCCAAAACTGGCAAAACCAGTGTAGTATACAAAATACCATAAAAGGACTGTGAGAAACACTACATAGGCCAAACCGGAAGAAAACTGACTACATGGATATACGAACACCAACTAGCCACCAAGAGACACAACCAATTCTCACTTGTCTCACTACACATGGACAAAGAGGGACATGAATTCGACTGGGACAACACATCCACATTGTAATCATACAAGCCAAACAGAAACATGCCAGGGAATTCCTGGATGCCTGGTATTCTAACTGGAACTCCATCAACAAACACATTGAATTAGATCCTGTGTACAAACCATTGAGAAACAGAACCAGAAGTGGTACTAAACACCCCAACAAACATGAGGAATATAAATAACAAGCGGGACAGAACACCGATGCTTCACTGCAGGCGCACTGACGATGTTACCTAGCAGGGTGACAACACATTTGCAACCAAACCCACCGATTCGGCAAGCAAGTCTACAACCTCATCCACAACCCGAGCTACAAACCTTCTCGAAAACTTTAAATAAAGATTTTAAAATAGAATGGAGGGATTTGAATCATCTATCTTCGTAATTCTTACTTTTCTCAACCCATTGTTCTTGCCTTGCCTCTCCTCTCCAGAACTCAGCGACTCATACTGAAATACAGGCTCATTGATCTTGGCAGTCCTGTGTTAACCTTACCTAATGCATTTCTTTTTAAATGAAAAACTAACAATAAAAATAAAGCAGAATCTGCTTGGGAATAAGTGAAGATTTAATAGGTTGAATTGGGGGATTGCTGTGAATGTTAGATAGAATCTGAGTTTGGATTTGGCTGCCTGTTTCCAGAGACAAAAATTTAGGTAAGGAGTTTGGTGGCACCCAGATGTCCAAAATCATAGAACCACAGGTGTGTTATGGCCCAGAAGGAGGCCATTCGGACCATCGTGTCTGTACCAGTCTCCAAACGAGCATAATGATTTTGTACCATTCTCCTGCTCTCTCCCCATGCCTTGTACAATTTCTTTTCAATTCAAACAATCATCCAAGCCTTCTTGAAGCCTCAACTGAACCTACCGTCATCACACTTCCCCACATTTCCAAACCACTTGTTGAGTAAAAAATCTATCTTACATTACTACTTTTGCAAATCACTTCTTGGAAACCTCTTCTGCACACCCTCCAATGCATTCATATCCTTCCTATCATGAAGTGTCCAGAATTGTAAACAGTACACCAGCTGAAACTAAATGTATCCTTGCTTTTGTACTCTATGCCCCTAGTAATGAAGCTCAGGATACTGCATGCTCTATTAGCTGCTCTCACTATCTGTCCTGCTAACTTCAATGATCTATGCAGGTTATATACCCTGTTCCCTCTGTTCCTGCAAACTCTCAAGAATTGTACTGCCTATTTTGTATAATTTGTCAATATCCTTCCTTCCAAAATGCATCACCTCACACTTCTTCATGTTGAATCTCACCTGCCGCCTATCTGCCAACTCTACCAACTATATTCTTTTGGAGTTCTACACTATCCTACACCCAATTTTTATATCATCTGCAAACTTTGAACTTATCCCCTCCACTCCAAGAACTAGACCATTAATATACATCAGGAAAAGCAAAGTCCCAATACCAACCCCTTGGTGAACTCCACAACAGCTTTCCTCCAGCTTGAAAACTATCCATTGACCACTACTCTGTTTCCTATCACTCAGCCAATTTTGTATCCATGGTACTACTGAGCGTTTTAGTCCAATGAGCTATAACTTTTCTCAAAAGTCAATCATATGGAACTATACTGAATGCCTTTTGAAAGTTCATGTACATCAACAGAATTACACTCATCTGAAACCTCTTGAAAAAACTACAACACATTATTTAAATATAAGTACTCCTTTAGAAATCCAAACTGGCCTTGCCTCATCAACCCACGTTTCACTACGTAATGGCTAATTCTATCTTGAATTATCCACAACAGCGTCCAGTCGCAGTGATGATCCTTTGGGACCCACAATATACTTGTGGGTTTCTAAACACCCTTTGACTCATGCTGCCCCTCCATCCACAATGCCCCCACCACCACTCATACTCACAGACCTGCAAAACCTATTACACCACAACACTGCCCCACCTTCATCTATCTAAATGTCTTTCTGACTTGTTGACGTTGTTCTTTTGCTGCTAAAGTTTATTGTTAGAGATTTAGATTTAGCGTTTGCATTTCATGATAATGAAAAATATTTACCAGTTCCAAAGATGAAAGTACAAGCCCACCTTCAGCATTGGAGGTGAGAAGGAGCACAAAAACAGAAGTTGCTGGAAAATCTCAGCAGGTCCGGCAGCACCTGTGAAGGAATAAAGAATTAATGCTTCGGGTCCGGTGACCCTTCCTCAGAACTGAGTAGGAGCACCTTGCTCTGTCACATTTGGGTTTTTGAAGTTTGGCAATCGAAGGTTTTGGTGTAGCGTAACAAACTATAACTGATAATTAGGATGCTCTTGAAGAATCCAAAATAGCTTATGTTATTTTAAATAGGACTGTGACATGAGCTGGAAATAATCTTGTAACAATATGCCTCAGGCACACTGCTCTCAAGTCTAGGCATATAGAGAGTTTAGAGCACTTGAGGAATTAGCTTCTTTGCAGCATAATGGTACAAACCATTAAAGAACACCATTGACAGTGGGAACACAGGTGTTATTTATATGTGTGGATGAACTCGTAATCTGAGTACTTTGGAGAGACCCAGAGCAGAAACCTGGATTCTTCTTACAAGAGAGATGGAAGAAATGTTTTTAACTCATTCAAGGAACATCAGCATCACTACTAAGCCAGCACTTATTGTCTCTCCCCAGTTGCCATCGAGAAGGTGGTGGAGAGCTAAATTCTTGAATGGCTACAGTCAATGGCATGTTAGTACACCCACAGTTCCACCACAGTTTTGACTGACCAACACTGAAAGAGTGGTGATATAGTTCCAGTCAGGTTGGTATGAAGCCTGAAAGGGTGGTGGCGTTCCTTGTCATTCCAGGTGATAGATCGTGGGTTTGGAAGGTAATTTTGAAGGAGCTTTGGCAGTTGCTGCATTGCATCTTGTAGATAGCATACACTGCGGCCACTGTGCATGATTGGTGAAGGGAGTGAATGTTTCAGGTGAGGTGCCAAGTAAGCAAGCTGCTTTGTCTTGGATGATGTAGAATGTTGTTGGAGCTGCACTTATACAGGCAAGTGAGGAGTTTTCAATCATCTGCAGTTTGCAACTCTTAAATAGGGCTTTATTGTTCACTTGTCGGATGTGGGCATTGCTGGCTAGGCCAGCATTTATTGCTCATCCCTATTTGCCTTTGAGGAGTTGGTGAGCTGCCTTCTTGAATCGCTACAGTCCATGGACTGGAGGAAGGCCCACAATGCTGTTAGGGGAGTTCTAGGATTTTGTCCAATGACAGTGAAGGAATAGTGATATATTTCTAAGTTAGGATGGTAAGTGGTTTGGAGGAGAACTTGAAGGTGGTGGTGGTCCCATGTATCTGCTATCCTTGAATGTCTGGATGGTAGCCGTCATGTATTCGAAAGTTGTGGTGAATTTCTAATGATCTTTGGTGAATTTCTGCAGTGCATCTCCTGGATAGTACACACTACTGCTCCTGAGCATTGCTAGTGGAGAGAATGGAGGTTTGTGGATGCGATGCCAACCGAGTGGGCAGCTTTATCCTGGATACTGTCAAGATTCTTGAGTGTTGTTAGAGTTGCACTCACCCAGGCAAGTAAGCAATAATCTATCATACTCCTGATTTGGGTTTTGTAGATGGTGGACAGACTTTGGGAATAAGGAGGTGAATTACTTGCTGCAGTATTCCTACCTTCCCACCTGCTCTCTTGGCCATTGAATTTATATGGTTAGTTGAGTTCAGTTTCTGGTCAATGGTAACCTCAGGATGGTAATAGTGGTGGATTCAGTGATGGTAACACCATTTAATGTTAAGGAGGAGTGGTTAGATTGTCTTTTATTAAAGATGGTCATTGCCTGACACTTGTGTGGTGCAAATGTTACTTGCCACTTTTCAATCCAGGCCTGGATTTGCCAAAGACTTTGGACATGGGCTGCTTGCATTTGATGAGTCATGAATGGTGCTGAACATTGTGCAGTCATTAGTGAATATTCCCTATTTGGACCTTATGATGGAGGGAAGTTCATTGAAGCAGCCGAAGATGATTGAGCCTAGGTTACTATCTGAAGAACTCCTGTAGAGATGTCCTGGTGCAGAGATGACTGATCTCCAACAACCACAATCATCTTCCTATGTGCCAAGTACGACTCCAAATAATGGTCAGGTTTCCCCCTGATTCCCATTAGTTCCTGTTTTGCTAGCGCTCCTTGATGCCACAATCAACCAAATGCAGCCTTGATGTCATGAACCATCACTCTCAACTTACAAGCTTTGGGGATCCAGGAGGTGAGCTATAGACTGCAGAATTCCCAGCCTCCTCTGATCTTCTCAAATGGCCAGCGTATTTGTGTGGCTAGCCTATTTAAATTTCTAGTCAATGATAACCGTCAGGATGTTGATGGTGAAAAATTCAACTTTGGAAATGTCTTGGGACTGTCAACAGAAGATGATTAGCTTTTCTCTTATTGGACATGGTAATTGTTATGCACTTAATTGTTATATATATGAGCACAAAATGGCACAAAATATTACTTGTCTCTTATCAGCCCAAATTTGAATATTGCGGATTTGGCCCAGACTGCTTCAGTATCTCAGGAGTTAGAAGACTGAACCCCATGCAATCATCAGTGAGCACCACAATTCTGACCTTATGTTGGAGGGCAGATCATTTATGAAGAAGTTAAAGTTGGTTGGACTAGTCCACCACTCTGTGGAACTTCTACAACGACCCCCCCGGGCTAATAGGATTAGCCCCTAACAACCATAATTGCTTAGGGTCATCACCTATTTCCACTGAGTTCAGTTTTGCTAGGGCTCCTTGATGAAGCACTTGGTCAAATTTTACCTTATCAAAATAGTGATTTTCACCTTACCTCAAGACCTCTTGCATTCATGTTTAGCCCTGGAAGGGTTTAGGAATAAAGTGCATCATACTGAGGTTTCTCATTAAAAAAAAATTGGAAAACGTTTTAATGCATGATGTAAGGGACAGATGCTGAAATACATGCATAATTGGAAGGGGACAATATATGTGAGCAGGCACAACTGAAAAAACCACAACCTATATGTAACTACTGTTCACACCATGCTGCAAATGTCACAGAAATAATGATTGACAAGAAAAGATTGTTTGATCCATTTAGCTGTCCATGCAATGGTGATGTTTTGTCCATCACAATATATATGCTACCCATTTTCCCCCAAACCCGCCCAAACCAGAACTGTGGGTTTACGATGAGTGCTCTGGTTTCCTTCCACAGTCCAAAGATGTGCAGGTCAGACAGATTCGCCATGCTAAATTGTCCTTTAGTGACCGGGAATGTGCTGGCTAGGTAGATTAGCCGTGGTAAATGCAGGGTTATGGAAATAAGGTGGAATGCTCTCCCGAGGGTCGACACAGACTCGATGGTCCGAATGGCCTCCTTCCATACTGTAGGGATTCTATGTTTTCCATGTTCTATGTTAGAACCATGTGAGTTCCTAGCAGAGACAAGAGAATCCAGGCAACTTTTGGAAAAGTGAGATCTCAAGAATTCCTCTCTGATCTTCTTAAGAATATGAATGCATTCCACAAGATGCAGCCCTGATAATTCTCTGCAATTTGCCACCTCGGTGAAAACTTTTACACTAAAATATTTAGTGTTTTATTTTACTTCTTTTGCGTTCATTCACATGATGTAGAGATCACTGCTTAGGCCGCATTTATTACCCATTCCTAATCATCTTTGTGAAGTTGATGGTGAGCTGCCATTTTGAACTGCTGTAGCCCTTGGGATGTGGGTATATCCAGAGCGCTGTGTTCCAGCATTTTGACCCAGCGACAGTGAAGGACAAGATACGCAGTTCTAAGTTGGTGCAGTTTGTGGTGAGGAATTTGCACTTAGATTGTTAATTTTATGTCATTCATCCCTGCACAGGCTAGAGAAAAAACACAATTTATTTGATTATGTGATGATCATTAATACTATATCTTATCATGTATTTTTAATTTATTTCATACCAATTATAAAGCATTTATTTCCAAGAACTGGTCTTCAACATATTCATAAGGCACAATTGAAGTGGTTTCCATTTGTACTGAGATACTTGCAGCCCAACTTCATGCGATTTTAAACCTGTATCAGGTGAACAAGTTGCAACATACTTGGCTAGAAAACAAGAATAAGCAAAAAAGAACAATAAACATTGCAGTTTTCTCACCCTGGTCATACACTACACTGATTGTTATTGCACGCTAAAAAAAAACTCCCCAACATTTAATAATGAAACAGGAAGTACTTCATTGTCAGACCATACATTATTTGCGAAATATTAAGCAATGCCAATAAACACAAGGCCTTCAGCTGAGACAATGAAAGTCGTTGTGTCAGCGAAAATGGGCAGGCTCTCAAACTGAATCAAATTGCCGTTGGTGCAGCCCATTGTGGTGACAATTCTTGCTGATCAAGCATTAATTAATGCGAGCAATTATTCTAACAGTTCTCAACTCCGTCTTACAAGTTATAGCTATGCTGCAGCTGATCTGTGTGTCTGCCCTCTACCCTCTCCATCAATGTCCAATTGTTGTAAAATTAACAAATACATCAGTTCATTGACAATAGAGGAAAGAAAGCACAGCAGGCCTTGATCCCCTTATAACTGTGTCCAAAAGCTATAGGAAGTGCATGTTTAAATAATTTCTATTTTTTTTAAGCCGTTAAAATTGTTAACAGATGCATGAGATTAACGATTACAGAATTTACACACAAGAATGCTTTTCAACCTATTGGGCTTATTTTGATTTTTTAAACTTTGATTCACTTTATTATTGTCACATGTACCTACGTATAGTGAAAAGTTTTGTTTTTTTGTGCAGTACAGGCAGATCATACCATAAAAAGTGCACAAGGGAAATACAGCAGAATGAGGAATGCAATGTTATGGCTGCAGAGAGGGTTCGCAAAGGGTAAAGGTCAACATTAAATTTGAAATTTGAGGGGTCAATTCAAAGGTTTAATAACAGCCAGGAAGAGGTTGTTCTTGAATCTGTTCATCTGTGTGTTCAAGCCTTTGTATCTTCTGCCTGATGGAAGAGGTTGGAAGAGATTATAATTGAGGTGGGAGTTCGTCTTTTATTATGTTGGCTGCCTTTCCAAGGCAGTAAGAAGTACAGATGGAGCCAATGGATGGAAGTTTGGCTTGTGTGATGGTCTGGGCTGTGTTCACAACTCTGTAGTTTTTTTACAGTCCTGGGCAGTTGCCTTATCTAGCCATTTTTCCAATATCCTCTGATTTTTCATTTTCAAGTAATTACTGGGTTTCTTTTTAAAGATTCATGTGAAACTTGGCTATGCCAATTGTCTGGCCAAAGGTATCCCAAGTTATACTGAAGTTACTCCACACAATTTTGCAGCATTACTTAATTAACTGAGTGTCATTGGCTCAAATTTAAGGAGATAGGCAATGTTAAAAGGTAAGTGAGGTTATATTGGACGGTGGGGGAAATAGAGTTTTATCCATTATAAAGCAAAAAAATTAGTTCCAAATAATTGTCACCCTTTATGAAACATAAGCAAAGTCATCCTAATTAAAGTAAAATGAGACGCAATGTCAAATTATGAATAGAATCTCAGCAATATCAGCAGGGAAGTGCTTAAACCTCTTTGTGTTACATAGTTTTCCAGTTTGATAATTCAGGACATCCTGCCCAGTGGATCACAGTGTACTTAATCTATCAGCTAAATTGAGGCTCATGTCATTACCTGTATGGTATATGACTATCACAATCACACTTTGAGGTTCATGGTTTAAGGTTCTCCTTCTGGATCCCTTTTGGGTGTTCTTTTGGGTATCATGTAGCCTGGTATATATGAGTAAGGTTTCATCTTTCTAAGAGTGACTGCAGTCATTCTGTTAGGTTTCTGCAAAACTGATTTTATTGACACAATTATACATGGACTACTGTGAAGTAGTACAGTTCTATGTGGATCAGACTGTTGATGTTGTTTTCTACAGAGTCCAGCAGATGATTGCTGATGTCACTTTACATTACGGCACAGTGGCTCAGTGGTTAACACTATTGCCTCACAGCGCCAGGGACCCAGGTTCGATTCCACCCTTGGGTGACTGTGTGGAGGTTGCACAGTCTTCCTGTGTCTACATGGGTTTCCTCCGGGTGCTCCGGTTTCCTCCCACAGGCCAAAGATGTACATGCTAGGTGGATAGGCCATGCTAAATTGCCCGTAGTGTTCAGGGATGTGTAGATTAGGTGTGTTAAAGTGGAGTGGGTCTGGGTGGGATGCTTTGAGGTTCGGTGTGGACTTGTTGGGCCAAAGGGCCTGTTTCCACACTGTAAGGATTCTATGATTACTGAATGCGCCATTATCCCTTCTTACTCTGCACCTTGCACAATCAAGCTGATACTTTGTCTCCAAATTGAAAATTGCAAATGTGTTGATGTTTGTGAGCAAGGTTTTATAAGGAATAAAGGCCTTGTGCATGCCAATGGGTAGCACAAGTTGTTTGCAGATTTTTCTCCAAGATATGACATTAATTTCAGCCTGGCTTCTGTGAAGCAAAATGTCCTCTTATATGCCATAGTATTGGCTTATAAATGATATGTCCAAACCAGATTGTTAAGAGTTAATCATTAGCAGTTAATTGCACATGGCAAAAAACGCAATTGGATGGAAATATGTGAAAAATATGCTTTGTGTAAAAACAACCTGTTTTTGTTGGAAGGTAACCATAATGACCTTTGCTGGAGTTGGGAACAGACTGTTGTGCAGAGACACAGAGACAGCTGGACCTGTTTTTTTCACAAAGGAATGCTTTGGAAGAGTACACAGAGATGCATAATATCAGATTCAGAGTAATATTGATACTGGGGACTTTTTCCAGTTCAGGAGGATCTTTCAACATCAGACTGGAGTTTGCAAGACTGGCTTTGTGGACCTTCACCATCAGACTGGGGTTCCCAGACCATTGTCATGGAAACTGAGATAGAGTTTCAAGTGCCAGCATCACCCAAGAGACCCCAATGTGCAGAAGGCAATGTGACCCACTTGTTGAATATGTCTAATAGATTGACTTATTAGTTTGCATATATCTAAACTAGTTTAAGCTATTAGATTTGGTTTCTATCAAAGCACACATGTCTTCTTCTATTCATTATGATCAGATCTTAAAGAACCCATTGGGCAATTTCAGCCTAAAAATGTATATGCTCTGGAAGGACAGTTTGATAAGTTTTTTTAAAGAGTAGTTTTCTATGAATTTGCATTCCTTCTGCAGAACTCCAGTGTAATGGAGGTCAGCAAATCCATTCATTTTATTCGATTGTTACAATTCCCATAAACCAAAATAAACATACCAAAGGCATCCCCAAATGCAGAAATTACCAACAAGATTCCACTTTTTTTACAATTTGTACTTTAACACAACTCGTAATTAATACAAGTTACAGATGAGTTATGAATCAGACAAATGATACTTGAAAATAAAAAGTAAATTTCACTTTACATAATCAACTCAACAAAAATAAGTCTTACTTAATCACAAGCATTTGTACCAGTCCCCCTACAGATGTTACATTACTTACCCACCTCGTCCATAGCTCTTTATTCATGCAATGTAGTTGATGGGTCTTATCTGATAACAGCTTTTACCTTTGAATTCACAGGTACAATCAGCATGGCACACTTCTCTCTTAGGTTATGACAATCTTAACAGTGTAACTTTCCAGAGTTCCTATTCAATCAAAGAACCAATAACAGTGCCACACTCGTAGTTTGTCCACTTCTGGGAAAACACACAGCTCTTAGGCTTTTCAAGCCATTTGCATAAGCTTTCCAGGTTTTAGACCTTCTAAGCCAACTCGCAAAGTACCTCAAAGTGCTTCTGGCTTTTTTACTGGCAAACACAAAAATACTGACCTCTTGCTGAGAGCGATTTGCTTCTTCTCCTTATCAGAATTTTCTTGGTCTTTCTGCCTGTCTATCTGTTTTCCCTTTATCACCGTATCTAGATCTTCATCTTCCAATTGCTGCTTCCGTTCACTTTATTAGTCATAAATTCTACAGTCACTGTGGAAAAATAAATTTAGAAAAGCTAAGTTTTTAAATTTTAATTATAGAGTCGTAGAGTCATATAGCACAGAAACAGACCTTTGGTCCAACTTGTCCACACTGACCAGACATCTCAATCTGACCTAGTCCCATTTGCCAGCATTTTAGATTAGTTTTCTTTTCAGTTATTAGTAATCTCCATTTTAACTCCTGTATTATTTTTGTGGTTGGGGTTTGATTTTTTTGAATTGCATGAGATTTATTCAAATTCTATTTCCTGCAAGCAGGTTGTTTACAGCAGCTATTTCATTCAAACCAAAGGTGTAGGCAGAGATTCCTTTGGAGATAAAAAACAAAGAGCAAAGAAAATTACAGCACAGGAACAGGCCCTTCGGCCCTCCAAGCCTGCACCGATCAGATCCTCTATCTCAATGTTTTCAATGTTGATTTCAATGTTGACCCTAGATTTGCAAGAAGTGCTCAACTTATAAAATACAAATTCTCTATGAAGTTAATTTTGCTTTTATCAGCAGTATATGTTGGAAGACAATTCAATTGCAACAGTTCATGCACTCATGTGAGGATGCAAGAACAGAAAGACCTGGGGGTATGTGTACATAAATCTTTGAGTGTGGGAGGACAAGTTGCGTAGGCTGCTTAAAAAAATGTATCCTGCATCTTAGCAATAGAGAAAATCACAAAGAAATTATGTTCAATCTTTATAGAACATTTTTTAGGTTCCAGATGAAGTATTGTGTTCTGACCACCATACTTTAGGAAGGATTTCAATATCCTTGTGAAAGTGCGAAAGAGTTTTATAAGAACGATACCAGGGATGGGGAATTTTAAATATATAGAGAGTGGAAGAGCTGGCATTTTTAACCTTACAGCAGAAAAGATTTGGTAGAGGTGATCAAAGCCATGATTGGTTGTCGTAGTGCGTAAATTAGGAGAAACTGATCGACAGATGTGAACCACGAATAGGAGACTGAGTAATTTCAAGGCTCAAATAAATTGATTAAATATTTCCGGTCTGTTTTAAAAAGATGTTTTTGGATTTTTTTTTAACGAATGTGTGAGGAATGTTTATGTTAAAAGAAAAGTCATTGAATGTTTATGAAAAAACTGGGAAGCTGATGAAATTCATGCATTTATGAGATTGCAGCAGGATAAGAATCGTATGAAGAAAAGGAGCCCTAATGAGATATAATTGACTCTCTGTGCAAAGCTTTCACAGATGCAGAACTCCAGAAACACCGAGACAAGGTAACTCAGTGTAAAGTGCATAGTCACTAAAAGAAATTCAAAATTTTGATGGGTTTTGATTTTGAAGCATCACAATACAGTTCCTTTTTTTGATTAAGATGATATAAAATGAAATGAGAAATGCCACAGCTAGTATTTATATCAAAGAATGGTCTTTATTTTTAACCATGTTTTTCACAATATTGGGACATCCCAAAGTGCTTTACAACAACTAAAGTACTTTTGAAGTGTAATCATTGTTATAATGTAGGAGACAAGGAACCAGTTTGCACACAGCAATCGCCCAGATACAACAAAATGACAGCAGCCAGACAATATAAGATGATAAGATATACAGGAGCAGAAGTAGGCCACTTGGCCCATCAAGTCGCCTCCGTCATTCAATGAGAACACAGCTGGTCTGATAACTTACAACTCCATTTTTTCCCATAATCCTTAATTTCCATGTTGATTAAAATCTGCCTCAAATATACTTAACAATCCAGCTTCTACAGCCTTCTGCATTAAGTATTTCATGGAATCACTCCCTCTGAGAAAAGATATTACTTTTCATCTCTGTGGTAGTCCCTTACTCTGAGATTATGACTTCTGGTCCTAGACTCTCCCACAAGAGGAAACAATCTCTCAAGATGACATGTCAAGGCCCTAAGAATCTTGAAGATAGTAGGAACTGCCGATGCTGGAGCCTGAGATAACAAGGTGTGGAGCTGGAGGAACACAGCAGGCCAGGCAGCAGTATTGACTTCTGAAGAAGGGCTCAGACACGAAACATCAGCTTTCCTGCAATGATGCTGCCTGGCCTGCTGTGTTTCTCCAACTCCACACCTTGTTACCTAAGAATCTTGAATGTTTAAATAAGGTCTCCTCTCATTTTTCTAAACTTGAATGAGGACAGGCCCAACCTATTCAAACACTCCACATAAGAAGATCCATCCATCCCCAGGATCAATCTAATGTACTTTCTCTGGACGGCCTATAATACCAATATGTCTTTTCTGAGATAAGGGGACCCAAACTGCTCAGTATTCCAGATATGATCTAACTAGTGATTGTATGGTTTTAGCAAGACCACTCTATTTGTATACCCTATTCCTTTTGAAATAAAGGTCAATATTCCATTTGCCTTCCATATTACCCGCTGAACTTGCATGCTACTTCTCCATGATACATGCGCAAGGACTCCTAAATCCTCCTTTCTGCATTTTTCTCCATTTAAATAGTATCCAACTCTTCTATTCTTCCTGCCAAAGTGCATAATCTCACATTTTTCCACATTATATTTCAGCTGGCAAGATTTTATCCATTCACTTAGCCCGTATCTATCCCTCTGTAGAACTCTGTGTCATTCTGTTGTCTGCTTACTTACTTTAGTGTCATCTGCGAACTTGACAATAGTACATTCACTTCCATCATCCGTGTAATTAACATACGTTGTAAATACTTGTGAATCCAGCAATTATCCCTCTTGCACTCCACTAGTTACAGGCTACTAACCTGAAAATGCAACCCTTATCCCAACCTTGTTTTCTATTCATTAGCTAATCCAATATTCATACAATTATACAACCTCCAACACCATGGGCTCATATTTTATTAAGTAGCTAATGTGTGTGAACTTATCAAATGTCTTTTGGAAATCCAAATTTTCACTTTTACTGATTCCACGCAATATATCATGCTTATTACCACTTCAGAGAATTCTAATAAATTTATTACACTTGATTTTCCCATCATGACACCATTTGACTCTGCCTGATTATTTTGTGTATTTCCAAAAACTCTAGTACATCCTACATAATACGCTTGATAGTTTCCTGGTGACAGATGTTAAGCAAATTGACATATAGTTATCTGCTTTTTTGTCTCTCCTTCCGTTTTTGAATAAAGATGTTTCATTGGCAGTTTTCTAATACTCCAGTAATTTTCCAGAATCTTAAGAATTCTTAGAGGATTACAACCTATGCATGGGCTAACTATATAGCTTTTTCCTTTAATATCCTAGGTTACAAACCATTTGGGGACTTATTAGCCTTTAGCTCTATTTGTTTCCTATCACTTTGTGACACTTACTGTATTTATTTTCTCTCTCTTTTCTGCCCGTGTACTATATAGTATTTCTGGAATGTTGTTAGTGTCATCGACCACAAAAATTGATGCAAAGTACATCTACGAGGGCAAACGGGTCCTCTATTTAACATCTCCCACCTCCAACAGTGTAAAATTTCCTCTGTACAACACTCAAATGCAAGCCTTAAGCCTTTGTGCTCAAGTCCTGAAGTGGGTCATTATGTCACAATCATCTGACTCAGACATGGGAGTGCTACCAAATGAACTGTAGTTGACTGCAATTTAGTTGGTAACATACTTGACTGTGAGTCAGAAGATTATGGATTTAGGTTCCAATCCAGAGTCTTAAACACAAAGTGTTTATCTGGTACCTGCACTTTGAGATACTGGTCTGGAGTGTCCCAGCGGGTGTCTGCATGTACACTGTCTTTAAGGCTGCTTGCTTCTTATCTCTAAGTAAGCCTCTTCAACTCTTTATGACCTGTAACAGTCCTTTATTTACATCTGTACATTGTGGGTTCTCAAATACAGCTCTCTGGTGTTATGTCTAAGACCTCTCTCTTCATATGCTCATTCTGGACTGGTGTCTTCTCTGTCACCAATGTTATAGTCATGGGACCAGTTGCATCACTGTGAGTCTATGAATCTCATTATACCATAGTTTAGGCTGTGCAATACTGCCCAGTTAGAATGCCATCTTTCAAATGAGGCATTAAACCGAGTCAACAAGGTGCAGGGCTGGATGAACACAGCAGGCCAAGCAGCATCATAGGAGCAGAGAGGCTGACGTTTCGGGCCTAGACCCTTCATAAACCGAGTACTTGACAGCTTTCTCAAGTCATTGTAAAATTTCCCAAGGCACTATTTCAAAACCTAGAGGAGTTAACCTTGTCTATAATTAATTAATCAACCTCACAAGAACTGATTATGTGGCCAATATCATATTTCTGTTTGTGAGAGCTTGCTGCAGGCATTTTCGCTGCCATGTTACTTACATAGCAAAATTTTTTAAAAAGCACTTAATTGGTTATAAACATGCTAGATTCACTAAAAAAGGTGCAATATCAATGCAAGTATTTCTTTGAAGTTGGATATCTGTACGCAGTTAAACCAGCACCCACGCTCCTTATGCATATACCACTGATAATTGGTAGCAAATGCCAAGTTGCCAAGGCAGACCATCTGCTGTAAGGATACCTGTAGCAAACCTCCACCAAGGAACTTCTGGTGACAGTCAGGGTCACTATAGTGCACAATAGGGATTTCCTGCAGTGTCAGCCAATATTCTGCCCACTTAATTATTGAAGATGGAGTTGATACCTCAGTTAGTATGGCTGGCATTTTAATATTCATTCTATTGAGCAGCAAAAGGAGCATAACATGGCTACCTAAGGTCATTATACAGGCTATAGGTTTTCTAATGTGTGTAGACAGGGACATTTGGATCCCTTAATCCTTACTATAGACAATATCTAAGTATCCAACAAGTTTATTGTTTGATTGAGATTTGATAAACTTTATGTAATGTTTTTCTAAATACGTCTTTCTTTGTGGTTTTTGTTCCCCAATCTCCTCTACTGCAGAGATTGTCTCAACAACAGCCTGTATTTGTCCAGTGCCTTTAATGTAGAAAAATGTTTCAAGATGTTTTATAGGTATATGATCCAAAAAAATTTCACACCAGATCATGTAAGGTGATTTTGGAACAGATGACTTGATACTGGGTCAAAGAGTTATATTTCTGGTTTCCCTAATTTAGGAAGAATATTGTGAAACTCGAAAGGGTTCAGAAAAGATTTCAAAGAATATTGCCAGGTTGGAGAGTTTGACCTATAGGGAAAGTTTGAACAGGCTGAAGCTATTTTCCCCGGAGCTTCGGAAGTTGAGGGGTGACCTTAGAGAGATTTATAAAATCATGAGTGACATGGATAGGGTGAATAGCGAAGGTCTTTACCCTGGGATGGGGGAGTACAAAACTAGAGGGAATAGGTTTAGGTGAGAGGGAAAAGATTTAAAAAGGACCTAAGGGGCAACTTTTTCATGCAGAGGGTGGTGCGTGCACAGAATGAGCTGCCAGAGGAAGTAGTGGAGGCTGGTACAATTACACCATTTAAAAGGCATCTGGATGGGTGTATGAATAGGAAGGGTTTAGAAGGATTTGGGCCAAATGCTGGCAAATGGGACTAGATTCATTTAGGATATCAAGTCAACATGGACGAGTTGGACCAAAGGGTCTGTTTCCATGCTGTCTAGCTCTATATGACTCTTTAAGCTGTGTGCTAAAGATGGAAATGGAGCTAGAGAAATGGTGAGATTTAGGAAAGGAAACCAGTTTCACAGCTTAGGCCTTGAGTAGAGGGCAAAGCTGCTAATGGTAGAGCAATGGGCCCTGACACCATTCCAGTAATGGTACTAAACATTTGTACTCCAGAAATAAGTGATCTCCTAACCAATATGTTCCAGTACACCTCCAAATCTGGCAACAGTGGAAAATTGCCCAGGTATGTCCTGTTCACAAACGAGACACAAATCCAATTCATTCAATTGATGATCTATCTGTGTCCTCTTAATGTCAACAATATGATGGAAAATGAAGTACTATCATGTCATCTTGATTAGCATTAACCTGCTCATTGATGATTACTGTAGGTTCCACCAGGCCCACTCAGTCACATGACATGATGTTAGAATTGAAACCTTGATTAACTGACTACCAAGGAGCACAGGAATGATGGGTGAATGGAATTTGTTGCAAATAAAGATATGAACAGCAGGGATTTGGATGGCTTCAAGGTTATGGAGAATGGAAAGTGGGGTTGGGGACACCACTGACAAGGTATGCATCAGTATGGTTAAATCGAGAAAAAGCAAAAGCACAGATGAGGCAGTAGTTGGCTGCTATTATGTAAATGGACAAAAATGACAAAGGTCAGACATTCATCTCAGTGTGACTGTGAACAGTTTGACTCAGCCTCATTCATGTTGTCAGGGAGGAAGAAACAATTAGTGACTAGGGGACAGAGTTTGTGGCGGAGACCGAAAAATTTCTGTTTGTCTACTAAAGGATGTCAAACTAATCATCTAACAATTTAGCAACATTGAAGAAATTATGTGTGTGTGTGGGGGGAGGGGGGGTGCGGGGGGTGGTGGGTGCTGGGGATGGGGAAGGGGGAAGAGGATGGGTGTTTGGGGGACTGCAGTGGCATTCAAATATGGAATTCTGGGAATAATCAGCCATATCTGGGAGGCAACAGGACATTCCAAGTGCTATAAATAGGAAAGGGAAGTTACAGGAGTGACTGTAGTTTGCAAGGAGGAAGAATTCAAGAGTTAAATTTTTGTGAAGAGGGCCGATGATGGAGATATTTTAAGGAGATAGGGACAGTACCTGAAGTGACATCCAGGTAGACAAGAACTGTGGTCAACAGTTTAGTGGGAATAGGATTGAGACAGAACTGGAGGTGGGTCTCACAAACAAGATGAACTTAGAGATCATGAGGTGAAATTGAAGAGAAAATGGAGGAAGACGCAAGTTCAGGCCTAAGGCAGGGAGAACTTTAGATGAGGTTTGGTCAGTAGGCAAGGGAGGGTAATGACAAAAATAACTGAACTGATGGTTTCAACATTAGTGAAAGAGGTCTATGGGCTCTGTATTTATCGTTGGAAGTGAGAATAGGGTATAGACTTACAGCATCAAGGGGTCAGTCACTTTCTGCTACCTCAACTAAATGTCCATTATTTGCAAGCACACCTTAACGTAAAGGTTTATCACTCCGTCTATCCCTTGACCAATCATTTGGATCATTAGTGCTAACTGGAGGCCTTTCACTGTGGTCCCCAGTTACAGGTACCTGTCTCAGCTTAGAATTAGAATCAAATTTTAGATACATGGAATTTATCTACTTACTGTGCCTTTGGAGGAGTTCAGAAAGAGATATAGAAACTGATGGACTCAGGTTTCAAACAACAATCCTGCAGCAACAGGAATAACTGGTCTCTGCTGCCCACTCCAGGCTATACATAATAATAGCAATTGATGATCACAAGCATGTTCAAAATTCTAAAGGTTGTGATTCAAAGCTGTAATAATGTATGTGAGATTGACAAACATACAATGATTGGATTGAGAGAAAAGGTGGAGGAAATAAATAACCCTTTGTGCAGCCAAGGTTAAAATATTTTGAACAGTTCTGTGTCCTTTATTTAAGAAGGATACCAAGTTCAAAGAGAATGTACAGAACAGAAGTTACCAGGAATGAAACACATTAATTCTGACAAAATGTTAGAGAAATTTGTTCCTTTTCAGTGGAATGGATAAGTTTAAGATCAGTTCCAAATAACAAAAACAAAATCGGAAAATAGTACTACTTAGGTGATACACTAATATTTCAAATCATCAGCAAAAGACCCAAGGGACAGATTAAAAGAATTTATTTTTGGCACACAGAATTCTTTATCAGCTTTTTATTGACTGTTGTATAATTTGCCTTGGCAATTTTAAAAAGTTAAAAAAAAAGCGTGGATTGGAATACTCTTTTGCAGTTCTGACATGTTCCAAGTGCAGAACACCCTGTTAATAGCATGGAACTGGTCTTTAGAGACTCTGCAACACATCTGATCTGTCAGTACAGCCTCCATTTCCTTAAGACTTGTGCTGCTACTGCAGAATGACCAAGGGACAACAAAAAGAACAGGGACATGTCAGCCTGCACTCGAGAAGATTGCCACATCATGAAGTTTCCTTGCTCCAGATTCTTAGCTGCTCACCAAAGCAAGGAATAATTGTCACATTATTTGACCAGAAGTGCGCACATGCATTAAGCAAATTATAAACATAATGGCCTCAAAATTCACCAGAGAAAGAGCACATTCCAGCATAAGTGCTGTGCTGAACTGAACTATGAACTGTTTACGGATTCTGCTAAAGATTACGGGATTATGAGAGAGCAAATAATTCTTGCAGTGGGAATGATGACCGCCTGTACCAAAGGCTTGTTTTGGTTGCTAATCCAGAGGAAAATCTGCAACCAAAGAGATCATGGGTGGGGTGGTGTCAGGTTGCCTCCCAAGAAACTAAGTAGTGTCCTTTATGATTGAATACATTATTTGAAAAAAACACTTCTCTTCTTTCAAGATCTAGATCGTGATTTTAGTTCGGATCCCCAGGTGAGTCCTGTTTGAAATAGTGCTCCCCCACCCCACCATGTACTACAATCTTTTGCAAGCCAGCAGATTCAGGAGGCTCTGACAGAGGAGACCCTCGTCTTTCTGTAGCTGTCGTCCTTGTGGTGTATGTAGATCACAGCTTAATTTTTAGCATTTCTGGGAGATTCAAAATATGGCAATTCGATGGACTGTGGATTCAGTGCCTTTGTTTGTAACGAGTATAATTTCTTATTGAAACTGTGGAAACAAAAGGCAGCAGATGGTCAAGTTGTAGGCAAGGTAACTTTGACTTCAAAGGATCAGAGTTTACACCCATGTGTGAATTTAGGCTCTATATTCCTATATTGCAACATTGACTATGATTCAAACATATTTCATTATCTGCAAAATAAATTGAGATGCCTGATGATTGTGCAAAGCACTATATTGATGCATGCCTTTTGATTTATGCCTTTAATGCATAGAATTAAGCGACATCTGCCCTTTAGACTTGGTTTACTGATGCTGCTTGTTCCACTGAATATTGCCAGGACAGATACAGAGTCAAACTTACCCTCCACCATTTTACTAAACACTCCTAGGCCAAGCATAGCGCAAGGTTAGGTCAGGTTTCATGAGTAGCCACTGTTTTTTGAATACGCAACTGTGAGTCTTGAAGATTGTGTTGCCTGCTTACTGCCGGAGATAAAAGGATCTCCTCATGACTGGAGAAGAACCTGCAGCTGGACGGGAATGATCCAGTTACGGCGGTCCACGTAGAAACCAATGTCAAAGGTTGATGGGGAATTATTTTTGGACAAGAGTTTAAATTAGAAAGCATAACTTCAAAAGTAATACTTTCTAGATTTTAACTCCAACCTTGTGAAAATTGGTGTCCAGAAAAATAGTTCTAGAGTTTCGATTTAGTGAAGTCCAAGACTAGGGTTTAAATCCAAAAGAAACAAATTGCATAATTATGAGGTATGAGGTGTCTCAGATAGAATGGGACAAGTTTAGGAATCAGTAATGGAGAACTAAGAAAAACCAAATATGAAAGTGGACCAGCAGATAAAAAAAACCGTAAAATATTCTCTAAGTATGTCAATAGGAAGACATTAGTGAAAATAAACAAAACTTGCATGGGACAGGCTGGAGGGCCTTTTTAAGTTTGACTTTGTATTTGGTGTTGCATGTAAATTTCTTTACTTCCTGCTTAGAATTTACCTCTTAAGCAGACAAATGGTCATTGAGTACATGTGAAGGGTTGGAAGCAGGTGGGGAGGAGAGGCAGGGACTTTCTGCTCAGGTTTTATTTCCTTGAAGGAATCAACCAACAATTAAAGATAGTAAGAATTGCCGATGCTGGAGTCAAAGATAACACGGTGTGAAGCTGGAGGAACTCAGCAGGCCAGGCAGCATCAAGGGAGCAGGAAAATTGACGTTTCGGGTCAGAACCCTTCTTCAGAAGAAGACCCAAAACGTCAACTTTCCTACTCCTCTGATTCTGCCTGACCTGCTGTGTTCCTCTAGCTCCACACAGTGTTATCAACCAACAATTAGAAATTTGGTTAATTTTATTGCCCGATCAAACAGGGAAATTGAGATCTGACTGCAGACTTGGCATTGCTGGATGAGCTCAATATGGAACATAGATGAGACTGGGACACCCCTTATCTACAAAATTTAGTACCACAGCGGACAGTACAAACTATTTCAGATCCCACAGGAGTGAGTAAACTTGATTCTTTATGTAATCCCACAATGTAAAATTAAAGCTGTAAGATGCAACCAAGTGTACAAGGTGATATGTGACCACCACTGCTGTGATATACGTCAAACTAGGAAGTTCCAACACAATACACAGGTAACGTGAATGATGAGATTAAAATCCCCATTTAATGCATAACCGAAGTTTGACCTCTTTTAGCGTTTAAGATGGGATGGGAACAGACCTGTTAAATTTGCTGCAGCTGGAGGCAGAATAGAGTTCTGTGTTTTCCTCATTGTACATGAAGTTGCCAAAACTGAAGCTCATTTCATTTTTCTTTCTCATTTTCTGAATTAGTCAGTGATGAAATATTGCCCAAAGTTTGACCATTTAACCTATAGCTAATTAAGCCACATTCCTAACAATGATTAATACTATTAACTTCATTCAACACGGAGAATCTCTCAGTAATAGCAGAGGTCAACAGTTGTGCAAACTAATGCACATGACTGAATATTGTCTGCTGAACATTTGTCTTAACTTGTATAGAGATGGTTTGACAATTGTAACAATTACAGAGAAAACAAAAGAATGTCAAACCCTAAGCTGAACAAACCAGTCTGTCAGCATCATTGAGGCATTTGCAATGGCTGGGGTTTTCTGGAGGTGGGGAGGGGTTCTGCCAAAAAGTCCAAATGCAGGCAATGGGGTAGTGAAGCAGCTGGATCTAAGGCTGCATGTTAAGAATAGCACTCAATTAAGTAGCCTCCAAGGGGCCTGCTCTCTGATGAAGGTTGGCTGTCTGAACCCAAGACTGACCCCTTCTCCCGCTTCCAACACACCCCCTCCTCCTGGACACCACCCCAAGGCCTCCTACCCTCCCTCGACCTCTTCATCTCCAACTGCCGTCGAGACATCAATCGCCTCAACCTCTCCACCCCTCTCACCCACTCCAACCTCTCCCCTGCAGAACGTGCAGCCCTCCGCTCCCTCCGCTCCAATCCCAACTTCACCATAAAACCCGCGGACAAGGGAGGCGCAGTTGTAGTATGGCGCACTGACCTCTACATCGCCGAGGCCGGACGCCAACTCTCCGACACCTCCTCCTACCGCCCCCTTGATCATGACCCCACCCCTGAGCACCAAACCATCATCTCGCAAACTATCCACAACCTCATCACCTCAGGTGACCTCCCACCCACGGCCTCCAACCTCATCGTTCCCCAACCTCGCACTGCCCGCTTCTATCTCCTTCCCAAAATCCACAAACCTGAATGCCCTGGTCGACCCATTGTCTCCGCCTGCTCCTGCCCCACCGAACTGATCTCCAACTATCTAGACTCCATTTTCTCCCCCTTGGTCCAGGAACTCCCTACCTATGTCCGTGACACCACCCACGCCCTCCACCTCCTCCAGAACTTCCAATTCCCCGGTCCCCAACACCTCATCTTTACCATGGACGTCCAGTCCCTCTACACCTGCATTCCCCCATGCAGATGGCCTTAAGGCTCTCTGCTTCTTCCTGTCCCGCAGGCCCGACCAGTCCCCCTCCATTGATACCCTCATCCGCTTAGCCGAACTCGTCCTCACACTCAACAACTTCTCTTTCAATTCCTCCCACTTCCTACAGACAAAGGGGGTAGCCATGGGTACCCGCATGGGCCCAAGCTACGCCTGCCTCTTTGTAGGTTACGTGGAACAATCCCTCTTCCGTACCTACACCGGCCCTAAACCCCACCTCTTCCTCCGTTACATTGATGACTGTATCGGCGCCGCCTCGTGCTCCCACGAGGAGCTCGAACAGTTCATACACTTCACTAACACCTTCCACCCCAACCTTAAATTTACCTGGACCATCTCTAACACCTCTCTCCCCTTCCTGGACCTCTCTGTCTCCATATCGGGCAACCACCTCGAAACCGATATTCATTTCAAGCCCACCGACTCCCACAGCTACCTAGAATACTCCTCCTCCCACCCACCTTCCTGCAAAAATGCTATCCCCTATTCCCAATTCCTTCGCCTCCACCGCATCTGCTCCCAGGATGAGGCATTCCACTCCCGTACATCTCAGTTGTCCTCGTTTTTCAAGGACCGTAACTTCCCCTCCTCAGTGGTCGAGAACGTCCTCAACCGTGTCTCCCACATCTCCCGCACCTCATCCCTCACACCCCGTCCACGCAATAAGAACCAAAAAAGAATCCCCCTCGTCCTCACGTACCACCCCACCAACCTCCGGATCCAACGCATCATCCTCCGACACTTCCGCCATCTGCAATCCGACCTCACCACCAAAGACATCTTTCCCTCCCCACCCTTATCTGCTTTCCGGAGGGACAACTCTCTCCGTGACTCCCTTGTCCGCTCCACACTCCCCTCCAGCTCCACCACACCCGGCACTTTTCCCTGCAACCGCAGGAAGTGCTACACCTGCCCCCATACCTCCTCCCTCACCCCCATCCCAGGCCCCAAGAAGACTTTCCACATCAAGCAGATGCTCACCTGCACATCTGCCAATGTGGTATACTGCATCCGCTGTACCCGATGTGGCTTCCTCTACATCGGGGAAACCAAGCGGAGACTCGGGGACCGCTTTGCAGAACACCTACGCTCGGTTCGCAATAAACAACTGCACCTCCCAGTTGCGAACCATTTCAACTCCCCCTCCCATTCCTCAGACGACATGTCCATCCTGGGCCTCCTGCAGTGCCACAACGATGCCACCCGAAGGTTGCAGGAACAGCAACTCATATTCCGCTTGGGAACCCTGCAGCCCAATGGTATCAATGTGGATTTCACAAGTTTCAAAATCTCCCCTCCCCCTACCGCATCCCAAAACCAGTCCAGCTCGTCCCTGCCTCCCTAACCTGTTCTTCCTCCCACCTATCCCCTCCTCCCACCTCAAGCCGCACCTCCATCTCCTACCGACCAACCTCATCCCGCCCCCTTGACCTGTCCGTCCTCCTTGGACTGACCTATCCCCTTCCTAACTCCCTACCTACACTCACCTTTCCTGGCCCCATCCCCGCCTCTTCGACCTGTTTGTTTCCTCTCCACCTATCCTCTCCTCTATCCCTCTTCTATCCGCCTCCCACTCTCTCCCTATTTATTTCAAAACCCCCTTCCCCTCCCCCTTTTCTGATGAAGGGTCTAGGCCCGAAACGTCAGCCTCTCTGCTCCTATGATGCTGCTTGGCCTGCTGTGTTCATCCAGCCCTGCACCTTGTTGTCTTGAACCGAAGAGCTACTGGCTCAATCAGAGGGCTGGCAGCTCAACACTGCCACCTGGAGGTGGTGGCCACCTCTAGAACTATGCCTGGAGGAACAGCACATGTTTATAAATGTACAGTAAGACAAAAAGCTGAGAGGTCAGCGACAGGGATAGTCAGGTAGGGCCTGGTCAGGGGTGGTGTTGGTCAATGAGGGTGGCCATGGGGCAGCCACCGTCAGAGACAATCCTCTGTAAGCCAAAGAGAACTCAATAAAGGTGGAAGCCCCAAAAAGCAGGAAGCTCCAACAGTCTCACAATGTGGCGTAGGGCCTTCCCCGCTGTGTACAATAAAATGCTAACAGTGGCAGGGAGCGGTCCTTAATTAGCAACTGAAGTGACACAACTTAACCTTGAGTAGCATGCTTCCTACCACCTTCTCTGCCACTGGAAAAATTACATGTTGCAGCAAATTGCTGGGCATGTCAGCCCCAACACTCACCACACTCCCAGTCTTCCTGCCTCTGAGTCTGTTCCTTAAAGCCTTGTAAAATTTAACATTTTATCGCCTAGAATCCTGATATTCCCATTTCCTTGGTGCATGTTGCATTACTAAGCTACCGACATGCTCCTCACTATAGTATTCCAACACTAAAATGGAGAGGTGACAGTCAACTTGTAATATTGTTGGCTGTTGATCCAGAGACCCAGGTAATGTTCTGAAGACCTGGGTTTGAATCCTGCCACAATGGATGTTGCAATCTGAATCCAATTTTTAAAAAAAGTCTGGAATTAAGAGTCTAATAATGACCATGAATCTGTTACCGATTGTTGAAGGAAACCATCTGGTTCACTGATGTCCTTTAGGGAAGGAAACTGCCATTCTTATCAGGTCTGGCCTACATGTGACTCCAGACCCACAGCAATGTGATTCTTAACTGACCTCTGGGCAATTAGGGATGAGCGACAAATTGTGGTCTAGCCAGAGGCACCCTCATCCCATGAATGAATAAAAAAACCTTGCAAAAATCTAACAGTCCATTAGTCTTCCTGATTATTGTTTCTACTTATGCAGTTGTTTATAGAGTCATAGAGATATACAGCATGGAAACAGACTCTTCGGTCCAACTCATCCATGCCGACCAGATAACCTAAATTAGTTTAGTCCCATTTGCCAACATTTGGCCCATAAACCTCTAAACTCTATTCTTATACCCAAACAGATGCCTTTTAAATGTTGTAATTGTACCAGCCTCCACCAGTTCCTTTGGCAGATCATTCCATAAATGCACCATGCTTTGCATGAAAAAGATGCCCCTCAGATCTCTTTTAAATCTTTCTCCTCTCACCTTAAACCTATGCTCTAGTTTTGGACTCCCCCCACCCTGGGGAAAAGACTTGGCTATTCACCAATTCCATGCCCCTCATGATTTTATAAACTTCTATAAGCTCACCCCTCAGCCTCCAATGCACCAGGAAAAATAGCCCCAGCTGCATCATGACATCTCAACTCCTAAACTCAATGTGCTAACCAATAAAGTCAAGCATACAAAATGCCTTATTTACCACCCTGTCTACCTGTAACTCCACTTTCAAGGAACTGTGAACCTGCACCCAAGGTCTCTTTGTTCAGCAACACTGCCCAGGACCCTACCATTATTAGTGCCAGTCATGGTTCACTCTTGTTTATTCGCTTGAGTTTCACCCAGAAACCTGAGCAGAAAATAAAGGCTGACACTCTAATGAATATTCAGAGGATGTTCCCATTGCCTTACTCTCTGTGTAGCAGCTCCCAATAAATTTACCAAGCTATTGATTTACTTATTTGATTTATTTATTTATTGTCATGTGTATCTTGTTGCAAAATACAGTGAAAGGTATTATATTGTGTCACCACTCTCTGGCGCCATTTTAAAACACAGAAAATAAACGAAAATAAAGAATATAAAGGCAGAAAAATGAAGAAATAAAGAAAGTGTCCAACTTTATAGTCTCCTTATTTAGTGCTCCATTATAGGCCATGGGCCTGGTGGCCAGGCACAAGACCCCTTCACCATGGTGCTGCCACTGGAATGAAAGTTGCCACTCTTCAGCATCACCTTGCCTCCACCGATGCCCTTGCATCCATGGATCCCAACAGTGTAGACACAACTGATGCCACCGGGTGCCACACTGGCTCAAACTCGACTCCACTGCTGCCATGAGTCTGCTTCAGGCCCACCTCGCTGATGCAGCCATTGCTGATAACACTGGGTCTCCTACTGGGCCCAAACTCACCTCTGCCGCCTCCATGAACCTGCGCCGGACGCAGACGCTGCCGGGAACCTAAACTCGCCTCTTCCGCAGCAGCCATGAGTCAGTGTTAGGACCACCTCGATGATGCTGAAGCCACCTGGAATACAAACTCATCTCTGACACCGATGCCAAGAATCTGTGCTCCTGGGCCTAGTCTAGTCAGCGCTGGGGCCACTCGAGTCTGTGCTGCTGGGTCCACTCGTCACCACCAATGCCATCACCGTGACCAAGCTCTTCACCAACAGGTAAGTAAAATACAATAAAAGAGAAAAGAAAGGGAAAAAAAAGAAAAAAATGAAAAGAAAAGTGGACGGAGCAGAGCAGCCCTGGGCTCAGAAGCAAAAACAAAGTTGCTGGAAAAGCTCAGCAGGTCTGGCACCATTTGTAAAGGGAAAAACAGAGTTAATGTTTCAGGTCCGGTAACCCTTCCTCAGAACATGGGCTCAGAAGCCCTACTCCACCGCCATCTTACCCGAAGCAATGTCACATTGTCTCCATTTCCATACTTTACCCATTTTGTTTTAATCTCCCCATTCTTACAGTTCTTAAATATCCTGGCCCAATTTGCTTCAGAGATAGTAGGAACTGCAGATGCTGGAGAATCTGAGATAACAAGGTGTAGAGCTGGATGAACACAGCAGGCAAAGCAGCATCAGAGGAGCAGGAAGGCTGATGTTTCACCTTTACTGGCTCCATCCCTGCCTCTTTGACCTGTCTGTCTCCTCTCCACCAATCTTCTCCTCTATCCATCTTCTATCCGCCTCCCCCTCTCTCCCTATTTATTTCAGAACCCCCTTCTCCTCCCCCATTTCTGAAGAAGGGTCTCGGCCTGAAACGTCAGCTTTCCTGCTCCTCTGATGCTGCTTGGCCTGCTGTGTTCATCCAGCTCTACACCTTGTTATCTCTGGCCCAATTTGCTGTTTTGTTTGCCAGGTTTTTTATTATCTCAAAGGCAGGTCTAACCACTCCCTATCATTTTCCTAGCAATCAATGTTGAACAGCCTTATGAACTTGCATTTCCTCATATGAGCACTACAGATGGGAAAGATAAAGATGGGTGACTGACATCACTTAGGAAAGTAACCCAGTGAAAATCAATGCTTTTACATCAATGCCAAGGAAGACCATGTTGGGTGAAAGAAGAAACTGAGGCCTTGTTTGTCTGTGCAGGTAGAAATGAAAGATCCCATGGCACTTTTTGAAGAAGATCAAGATGCTTCCCCAAGTATATTAGTTAAAATTCTACCTCTAACCACCACGACCTAATAAAAAGGCAAAACAACTAGTCATTCATTTCATCAATTACTTGAGATCTTGTTATGTGAAAATTGGCTTCAGCATATGATTAGATCCTAAGAATATTGGAACAGAAGTAAATCTTTGACCCCAGAGCCTGTTCCATCATTCTAGATAATGGTTGAATCTACATTAACATCATTTACCAGTACAATCACCATATTCCTTGTTCTCATTAATACCTACAAATACATTGATCTCTGACAGGAACATACTCAACGACCAAGCTTTCACAGCCCTCAAGAGTACAGAATTCCAAAAATTCACTGATACAAACCTTGGAGAATAAATTGCTGGAGTCATGTCTTATGGGTAAAATGGAACAATTTTCCTTTTACATTCATTGGATGTCTCTAAGCACATCCAAAGTTATGAATGAATAATTACTGTTGTTACATAAGTAAACATACCAGTCAATTTATGTGCAGTTAGATCATGGGAATAAATGTCGAGATAATCTGTTTTGACAGTACTAGTTGAGGAATCAATATTACCTGAAACACTGGGAGAAGCACTGGCTCCTTTAAGAAATGACATGGGAAGTCTTTACATCCATCAGAATAGGCATCGAGGGCTTGGTCTATCATTTTATTTGATACCAAGCATCCAGCAATGTTGAACTGCATCGAGTGTGTGCTTGAGCCCAAAGTGGAACTTGAATTTAATAACGTCTGGTTGCAAAACAAAATTGTGTTCGGTCACTGAACAAAGTAACACAAGGCAATCTCTCGTTTAGAATGTGTTCATCAACTCACAACAGAAAACAAATTTAAGCACATCATGAATTCTCACTTTGAGGGACTGACGAGGATGACAATGATAAAAACTGAAAACAAAAGGGCAATTCTTCCCTAATCCCCCAATGCCTGCCCTTAACCCCCACCCCCGCCACATCCATTCCTGGGTAACAACAAAAGTCACAAGTATAATGGAGGAGATAAAACAAGAAGTCATCAGCAAATAAAAGGTTGGAAAAACTTCTGATTTGAACTTTCAATGAACTTCTCACATGTTTGGACAAAAATTGATGAAAATCTGCTTTGTCCAATCTAATTGAAAGCTGGATGACTCCACTTAAATTGCATGGTGCTCAGATTTCTCGTGATCATTCTCTAACACTTTCTTTGGAATAAAACTTTCAGTTTGCTACTGTCCCAGTTAACAGAGATCAGATTACACCAAGCATAAGATAATTGGATATGATAATTAGGAGTATTTGATGCCACCCTCATGAGGGGTTTGGTGGCAGTGAGCATGGTAACTGGAGACCTCGCCACTTTTCCACCCCTGCATTGATCATGTCCAGGGTGGGACTGCTTCCCCCGCATTAACTGAAACCCTGAAATGAGCAATAAGGGCCTAACCCCAATACTGCTAGTATTTGACCAGTCCCAGCAGGGAAAACCAACCTGGTGACCGAGAAACAAAAGACCAACTGGTCTTGTATAGTTCCAGATTGGACACTACGTTCATTTCCCAGTATTCCTGGTTTATTGCTGCTTCTTCTCTCTGGGGCGGTGGATGGTGGACTTGCCGTGTATGAAACCCCAAAAGCAGACTGTTTTCCATTTGCTTGCAGGATTTCAGTGGTCACTCAATTTGGGCACTCAGTACTAGACCGATGGACCCCTGGCAACAGGAAGAGCGAGCTTGCCCTCAGCCATCCCTGTAGCCTTTCCACCAAACTCCCTACTCCTCGGCTCACCATCACCATCACTCAGCTGTGGCTTGGGCCTCTTGGACAATCCTGGGATTCAGGCAGGTGTAATAAATGGCAGTAGCCACTGTGCCCCCAGTTGGCACTGCAGGATGATGCCTCATTGCAGACCTCCACTGAATACACCCAACAATTCCATGTGAGATAAAACATCATGAACATCTCTTCAACCTCCACCTTGCCCCCACTAAGTTTTCCTTCTTCTCCTCCATGGATTTTTTGTATGTGGTTGTCCAACTGCTGGAAAGATGCTTTAGCACACCCTTCAAAATTCAGCTCGTCCACACACCTGTAATTAAAAGAAAATGGGAGGGTGCTGCTCACTCTTAAGTTTGAATAATTTTCAGTGTTTCAGTCTTGAAAACGATGCTGGGATTTTTGGAATGGATATTTTATGACCAATAATCTTTCCAATGTTATGTGACTCTAGAACTCAATTCTGGAATATTTTGATCAATCTTGGAAATACATTGGAGGATAGAATATAAATAAAGGCATTTGGTTCAATTAGTCAGAGTCTAACTTGCCAAACCTTTGAAACATGTGTTCACCTCCAAAAATAGTGAAAAATAAATCAACCATATAGCTGAAATTGTTTTGTTGACATTTAGTCTTTTTACTTGCAACCATCCAATCATAATGTTTTAGCAATAAATGTTACATTCAAATTGTTATATACGTGAAACATGTAGTGTAATGCATTACATTGTATGTTGGGTTGGTCATTGGTTGATTCTAACCATGTATCATCGCAGGAAGTCATTTTGTGCATGCTATTTGGGACCAAGAGTTTGTGGTGAGAGGGTGGGTGTTACAATTTTATACTGAGGATTGGGAAGGTGGGGATAAAATAAGAAATAATGTCTGAGACTAAATGAAAAACCTGTTTTTTTATCATCTACCTGTAATTTATTTTATTAATATTTTAAAAGATATGTTTTGGTCTTTCTCGTGGTTTTGTGACTTTATGGTGAATAATCAAAACCAGACAGCTCCAAATTGTTATTGCAACACCATCAATGGAAATAAAGTCCAATGTGTTATAATCAGGCGAGATAGGGTGATTTATCTGTCCTTTTTTTTAGCCTCCTGGCACCTCCCCCTTGGTTGGCTACAACAAAGATTTGATTTCTTTTTTCCATGCATCTTGATCACACTTCATTTCAAACAAAGTTCACTAGTTTAAATTAAGGACCCAATTATAAGTTTTTCTTGTGAGAAAGAAAATGGAATTTTATTACTTGCTAATGCAAGACTAACAAAAATAAGAAATATAATAATAAATCAAACACAGTACAAACAGAGGTACAAAGTTTAAAAATTGGAGAGTATCTAGTACAAACACGAAGACAAAAGAATGTGCAGTTTTAAAAGTCTTTAGACTCCAAGAAGTGTTAGTTTTAACCTGAGACCATGGTTGTTTAATTGAGTTCTTGTATCTACAACCTCTTCCGTCAGGCAGAAGATAAAGAAGTCAGAATACATACACAAGCAGGTTCAGGAACAGCTTCTTCATGAAGGTTATCAGACTGTTGAATGAACTCTAGCCTCAAATAATGTAACACGCAATGTAGCCTGTATGCCTCTATGTCTTTTTGATTTGTACATCCTTTGCTGGCTTTGATCTACCTATACTGCTCATAAGCAAAGCTTTTCACATGTGACAATAAAATTAATCAATCAATCGAGAATCAAATCAATCAATTTTGTTTGTCAGTTATATAAAAGATTTAGATGAGAATATAGAAGGCATGGTTAGTAAGTTGGCAGATGACACCAAAATTGATGGTATAGTGGACAGTGAAGAAAGTTATCTAAGACTGAAAAGAGATCTTGATCAATTGGTTCTACGGGTTGAGGAGTAGCAGATGGAGTTTAAATGCAAAGGTATTGCATTTTGATTAAACAAACAAGGGCAAGACTTATACCATTAAAAGTAGGGCCTTGGGTAGTGTTGTAGAACAGAAAGATCTAGGGGAGCAAGTACATAATTCTTAGAAGTTTGCATGTAGACAGGATGGTTAAAAAGGCATTTGGCTTGCTTACGTTCATTGCTTAGACTTTTGAGTATAGAAGTTGGGAAATCATGTTGAGTTTGTACAGAACATTGGTGAGGCCTCTTCTGGAGTACTGCATCCAGTTCTGGTGGCCCTGTTATAGGAAGGATATAATCAGGCTGGAGAGGGTCCAGAAAAGATTTACAAGACGTTGCTGGGAGTGGAAGGTGTGAGTTATTGGACATGCTATATAGGCTCGGACATTTTTCACTGGAGTGTAGGAGATTGAGGGGTGCTTATTGAGGTTTATAAAATCATGAGGGGTATGGATTAGATGAATGGCAGCTCTTTTTCACCTAGGGTGAGAGATTTCAAGATTAGGAGTTTTTAAGGTGACAGTGAAAGATTAAAAAGGATATGAGGGGCAAAGTCATGGATGCAGGGATAGTTATAACGTTTAAAAGACATTGGATAAGCACATGAATAAGAAAAGTTTGAAGGGATATAGGCCAAGCTCAGGCAGGTGGGTCCAGTTTAGTTTGGAATTATGGTTGACATGGACCGATTGGATTGAAATGTCTGTTTCTGTGCTGTATGACTCTTTGACTGTATGGTAGTAAAACTTGCAGATGTCTTTGGCTTGCCACTGGGCTGAGGAGCTGAGAAGAAATAAAAAGAGAAGAGGCCAGAATTTTCAAGGAGCTGTAATCTCTTGCTCCATATCATTTTACTCGGTTTTTGTTTTATGGCAGAATTTCTGCAGGAGATTCCAAACAGGACTTCTTCAGTAATACGGAGCCATCTTCCAATCTCATAGTGTCAGGGGAAGGCAAGTCTTTTTTCAGCTCTCAGTGCCATATTCTGAAATTTAAAAATCCAGAATCACAGACAGCCAGTTTGACACTGCTGGCAAAAGGTAAGTACGTAAAGTATGTGTGACCTTAGGGTGTCAGAGGGTAAGGTGCCAGGTTTTTAGGGAATAGGCCACCAGGTGGATAGGGTGCCAAGTGAGTATGAGGTAGCATGCCAGTACGGTAGGGGATAGGGTGTCAACAAGTAACAAATAAACAGGTGGATAGGCTATCACACAAGTAGGGTGCTAGGGTGCAAATAAGTGACAAATAAGGTGGTTTAGGATGGGTGGGTAAAACTGGATATTGTGGGGTTGGAAAGACGTCAAGTCCTGGGGTGGGTAGTGTTGTTGGGTTCTGATGTAAGGGTCAGGGTCTGGGGTGGGAGTGGTAAAGGGCCAGGGAGATGTGTAGTTGGAATGTGCAAAGTGAGTTGGGGGGGGGGGCGTGGTCAGTTAAATAACTAACTTAGAAGTTAGACTAAGTCTATGTAAGGCTTTTTCTTGAGCAAGGTCTCTTCAGTGCCTGGTTATCTCTGTAGCCACAAGAGATCACAGTCCAATCTGTTTTCAGTTGCCTCTTCCCTGCTTTGAACATTAATAGTTTGAGGTTGCGTCTTTAGGTTTGACTTTCCGTGGGTCATTCCGTCGCCAAACAACCGCTTCATTTACATCAGCAGCCATTTTTGGCAGTATGACCCCTCTTCTAAAAGCACAATTACAAGGAAACTGCCCATGATACTTTGGGGTTCTGAACCGTGGTCATTGCTGAAGAGGTATAATCAGTTTATGTTAGATAAAGTTTAACTTTTCAGTTATTTTCTAAAAACAAACAGGAACCACTTGTTGTAGGAGTTATACTATCAGACAGACAAAAACAGCTCTGAGTGAAATATAGACAATGCCTGTGAAATCTGTGGGAAAATGGTAGATGATACAATATTATAAAAACAGAGAACTGCAGATGCTGGAAATCTGAAACATGAACAGAAAATGCTGGAGAAACGCAGCGACAGTTTGAGCCTAGTGACCCTTCGTCAGATAGTGTAATATATATGTGTTGTAACAGTTTGTATGAAGTTTAGAGGTGTAAATGGTTCTCTTTACGTATATGTGAAAATCAATGATCTTTGACCTGATTTCCTTTGTCCTTTTATTGCTTTGGCAAGCCGTCCAATAAGAATGACAAACACATCATCAAGCTAAAGGCAGTGAGAGTCAGAAGTACACTCACACCACAAGAAGATCTAGAACAACAACTTGCATTCATATAGTGCCTTTAGCTTGTTAAAACATACCAAACTGCTTTATAAAGGCATTGTCATCAAAATCTAATGCCTGACATATATGACATATATGTTGACCAAAAGCTTCATCAAAGCAGTAAAGTTTATGGTACATCTTAAAGAGAGAAGGAATGGTAACAAGGTTGAGAGATGTAGGATGAGTGCAGCCCCAACAACACTCAAGAAGCTTGACACCATCCAGGAAAAACGAGCCCGTTTGATTGGCACTACATCCACAAGCATTCACTCCCTCCACCACCGACACTCAGTAGCAGCAGTGAATACTATCTACAAGATGCACTGCAGAAATTCACCAAAGATCCTCAGACAGCACCTTCCAAACCCATGACCACTTCCATCTAGAAGGACAAGGGTATCAGACATATGGGAACACCACCACCTCAAAGTTCCCCTCCAAACCACTCACCATCCTGACTTGGAAATATATTACTGTTCCTTCACTGTCGCTGGGTCAAAATCCTGGAATTCCCTCCCTAATAGCATTGTGGGTCAATCCACAGCAGGAGGACTACAACTGTTCAAGAAGGCAGCTCACCACCACCTTCTCAAGGGCAACTAGGGATGGGCAAGAAGTGCTGCCTGCCAGCGATGCCCACATCCCACAAATGAATAGGAAAAAAATGTAGGGTGGAAATTCCAGAGCTTAGGGCCCAGGCAGCTGAAGATATGGCTGCCAGTGTTGATGTGATGAAAAATGGGGATGTGCAAGTAGCCATAATTGGAGGAACAGAGAGATATTGGAGAAGTGAAGTACTTGAGGAGAAATATTGAGAGAGATAGGGTTAAGGTCATTGAATGATTGAAAACAATGGCAAAAATCTAAAATTTCTAAGGCTGCAAGGACAGAAATCCATGTAGGTCAACTAGCACAGAGCTGATAGATGAACAGTACTTTGTGCCATTTAGAATATGGGAAGCACTGTTTTGAATGACCATTCTACTTTGGCCGCCTAAGACCTATCTACAACATCAAGTGGTAGGACAAGATCGCTAACACTCAAATTTCTTGCAAGGTACATTTTCACCAGAAAGCAGCTTTGCTGAAACAGCTATGTAGTACACACGGAACTCTCCTGTGGTATTCTTCAGCCAGCTGGGCACAGAAACCCACACCACAGGACATTCCAAACCTAGATACAAAGACATCCTAGAAGTCAATCTAAGACCTGTATCTTGGATACCCCCATCCCCTCTCCAGGAAGAGAAACAACCCCAGATCTCTACACCATCAAGCAATAAAGAAGAGTCATAAAAATATATTTTCTTCCAAACTAGACCCTCATTCCAATGTCCCTTCAAAAAGTGACAAGCCTACATTCTGGAAATCATCCAGATTCTGTGATTAATTCCAGCACTGACAGGTCAACACACAGCCTAGGGTTAAGGAACATTGAATTATTTCCTTTAGCTCCCCCCAGTGGTGTTGTCTTAATATACTGCTCACAGCCATAAATAACAATAAACTCTATGGTTAACTAGCTCACTCACATTAAAGCAAAATTTTGCAGAAGCTGGAAAACTTAAAAGAACATAGAAAATGCTGGAGAAACTCAAACAGATTGTCTTTTGATGTGTTATGTCAGTTCCAAGATTTCCAGTTTTCTGGCCCTAGCCACCTCCTTTTCTCCACGGATAAGAAATTCTTCTACACATCCATTCCCCCATCAGGATTAGCTGTAAGGTCTCTGCTTCTACCTTGAAAAGAGATCTGCATTGTCTCCATCACTGCCAACCTCCATCGCTTGGCTGGGCTTGTTCTCACTTCATTTCTCCTTCAACTCATCTCATTTTCTCCAAGTCAAACATGTGGCCATGGATCCCTGCATGGGTCCCTGGTGAGCCTGTCTCTTTGTGGGGTATGTGGAACACTCCTTGTTCCAGCCCTACTCAGGCTCCCACCCACAAGTCTTTCTCTGGTACATCAATAATGTCTTCCTGCTATTGCCTGGAATTTGAAAAAAATAACCTGTCTTGTTTCCAACTGCCATCTTGCTCACACCTCCACCTGCATCTGACTCTTTCCTTCCCTTACTTGACTTCATTTCTATGGATAAGCTGTCCCACAGGTATCCACTACAAACCCATTGATTCTCAGTGAAGGTTCTCTAAGATTGCAAAGAGGTCTTGATCAATTGGGTGCTGAGGAATGGCAGATGGAGTTTAATTTAGATAACTGTGAGGTATTGCATTTTGGTAAAACAAAAAAGAGCAGGACTTACACGACTAATGGTAAGGCCTTGGGTTGTGTTGTAGAACAGAGACTTAGGGGTTCAGGTACCTAATTCTTTCAAATTTGCTTCACAGGTAGACAGGGTGGTTAAGAAGGCATTTAGCATGCTTGCCTTCATTGCTCAGACCATTGAGTGTAGGAGTTGGGATGGTATGTTGAGATTGTGCAAGACATTGGTGAGGCCTCTTCTGGAATACTTTGTGCAGCTCTGGCCGCCCTGTTAAAGGAAGGATATCATTAAACTGGAGAGGGTTCAGAAATGATTTACCAGGATGTTGCCAGGGATGGAAGGTTTCAGTTATAGAAATAAGCCGGGTTAGGCCGGAACTTTTTTCACTGGAGCAGAGGACGTTTGGGGGTTACGCGGTGACATTCGCCTCTAATTGAGTTGTGGGTCTGAAGTACAGCCCGCGGGCTCCCCTAGCGGCGGATCGCTGTGTTGCGAGTCGCAGGGGTGGAGCGGCGGATCGCTGGGTTGCGAGTCAGGTGGGTGGGCCCGCGGGCTCCCCCTAGCGGCCCTGTTTGTGTAGGTGAAGGGTCAGTTGCGCATGCGCCGAGGTGACAGCGGGTTGTTGTGGACGAGGTTGGCGACGGGAGCAGTGGCGGACATCCCGGAGTCATCATGACGGTGAGGGTGAGGGTGAGGGTGAGGGGGGGTATGGGCTCGAAACCCGGAGCCCGGGAGTTCACTCAGACACCGCGCTTGTCACGGGAAGCGGGTACGGTCTGAGCGGTTGGTTGTAGTTCTTGGCGCCTGCATGATCTCCCCCCGGAGCTGGGGCCTTTCCCTCGGCCGTCCGCCTGGGCTATGAGTACAGCTGGCTGTTCGGCCACAGGAGGCGTGCTTGACCCTTGCCTAGTCCCAGGTCCAGTTGCTCCCGTGAAATGGCGCAGCAGAAAGTGTTTGCGTTCCCAGAGATGTTTGGTGTATAATTTTGTTAGGGGACAACATTTTTGCAAAGCTGATAACAACAAATGTGCTTGGGGGGGGGGGGGGGGTGAGGGAGAGACTTGATACAAGTTTTCTGTCGAATGCATTGAAACCAGTTTGGGTTTTGGCTGAGAGGGTAGGAGAGGTGAATCACAGGGTTGTAAGTTCCTCTCCAAAAACTGAATGCAAAATCTGGGTTGGTACTTCAGTGCAGTACTGAGGGAGTGCTTCACTGTAGGATGGGCATTCCTGATTTCAGGCGAGGTGTTACATCAAAGTCCACCTCTGGCAAGAATGTAGAAGGTCCCATGGCACTATTTGAAAATGTTTCTCTGTATGCAATTCAATCGATGTGCTCAAGGACAGAAGTTCCTGGAAAAGACTCAGCAGGTCTAGCAGCACCTGTGCAAACAAAGTTTAAATTTCGGGTCCAGTGACCCTTCTTCAGAGCTTCAGTGTTTTGTAGAAGGGTCACCTGACTTAAATTTAACTCCGCTTTCTCTGTCCAGATGTTGCTAGACCTACGGAGTTTCTCCAGCAACTTCTGTTTTTGTTTCTAAATTTCCAGGATCTGCAGTTTTTTTGGGTGTCTTTGATTCAGTAGGTACAGTGGTCAGTTCTGATGAAGACTCCAGGGATTCAGACATTCACTTTAGTGGCACGAGATCCTTTATATGAGGCAAATGAGCTCAGAGCATGGATTGGCTGTGGGGACTGGGATATTATAGTCATAACAGAAACATGGCTAAGAGAAGGGCAGGACTGGCAGCTCAATGTTCCAGGATACAGAACCTACAGGGTCATAGAAGTACAAGTAAGTGAGGAGGGGGAGTTGCCCTTTTGATAAGGGAGGACGTAACAACAGTGCTCAGAGAAGATATTCTTACGGGGTCATTAAATGAGGCCAAATGGTTGGAATTTAGAAAGAAGAAGGAGGTGGTCACTTTGTCGTGACTTATTATAGACCCCCAAATAGCCAGCGGATACTAAAGGAGCAGATGTGTAGAGAGAGTGCAGATACCTATAGGAATAATGGAGTAGTATTGGTTGGAGATTTTAATTTCTCCTGTATTCACCCAGAAGGTAAAAGGCCTGGACCAGGTAAAATTAGTCAAATGTGTCCAAGAAAGTTTCCTAAATGAATATTTGGAGGGCGCAACACAGGACCTCCTCTTAGAAAAGGAGGTCAGGCAAGTGACTGAAGTATCAATCGGAGAGCACTTTAGGTCCATTGACCATAACTCTCTTACTTATGGAAAAAGATAGAACAGGTCCACAGGTTAAGGTGCTAAACTGCAGCAGGGCCAGTTTTGGAGCTATTAGACAGGATCTATCAGAGGTCGATTGGGTGAGTCTGTTTGAAGGAAAAGGAATGACTAGCAAATGGGAGGCTTTTGAAAGTGTGATATTAAGAGTCCAGGGACAGTATGTCCCTGTTAGGGTGAAGGGAAAAGCTGGCAGGTTTAAGGATCCCCTGGCTGACAAGGGATATTGAGGCTCTGATCAGGAAAAGGAAGAAGGCATACATTGAGTTTAAACTATCAGGCTCAAGTGAATCCCTAGATGACTATAAAAAGTGTACGAGCACAATGAAGAGGGAAATCAGAAGAGCAAAAAGAGGGTATGAGATGGATCTGGTAAATAAAGTTGAAGGTAATCCCAAGAGGTTCTATAGCTATTTTAAGAGTAAAAGGGTGGCTAGGGAGAGAATAGGCCCCCTTAAAGATAAGCATGGCTGTTTATGTGTGGAGCCACAGGAGATAGGGGAGATTTTAATGAATGTTTCTCCTCAGTGTTTATTGAGGAGAGAATCATGGATGCTAAGGAAATAAGGGAAACAAATGGGGATGTTTTGGACTGCACACATATTACCAGAGAGGAGGTGTTTGCAGCCTTAAAGTGCATTAAGTTGGATAAATCCCCTGGGCCTGATCAAGTCCATCCCTGGACATTGTGCGAGGCTAGGAAAGAAATTATAAAGGCCCTTGCAGAAATTTTTGCTTCATCTTTAGCCACTGGTGAAGTTTCAGAAGACTGGAGGATAGCTAATGCTGTTCCATTGTTTAAGAAAGGTAGCACAGACAAGCCAGGGAACTAAAGGCCAGTGAGCTTGACATCAGTGGTAGGCAAGTTATTGAAGAGGATACTGAGGAACAGGATCAACCAACATTTGGACAGTCAAGGGATAGTCAGCATGGATTAGTGCGCAGAAAGTCATGTCTGACAAATCTTTTAGAGTTTTTTGAAGAGGTAACCAAGAGGGTGGATGAGGGCATGGATATTGTCAATATGGACATATGGCCTTTGACAAGGTCCCACACAGCAGGCTAGTCATGAAGGTTAGGTCATGTGGGATCCAGGGAGACCTAGTTAATTGGATTCAAAATTGGCTCAATGGTAGGAAGTAGAGTGTGATGGTTGAAGATTGTTTCTCGGACTGGAGGCCTGTGACTAGTGGCGTGCCACAGGGGTCAGTGCTGGGATCTTTGTTATTTGTTATTTACATAATTTATCTGGATGTGAATGTACAAGACATGATTAGTAAGTTTGCGGATGATACAAAATTAGGAGGTACCGTTGATAGCAATGAAGGTTAACAAAAATTAAAGAGGGATCTTGATCAGATGGGGAAGTGGGCTGAGGATTGGCAAATGTAATTCAGTACAGATAAGTGTGAGGTGTTGCACTTTGGAAAGTCAAACCAAGGTAAGACTTATACAGTAAATTGGAAGGTCCTGAGGAGTGTTGTGGAACAGAGGGACCTAGGAGTACAAGTACATAGTTCTTTGAAATCGGTGTCACAGGTAGATAGTGTGGTGAAGAAGGCATTTAGCATGCTGGCCTTCTTTGGTCGAGGCATTGAGTATGGGCATTGGATCGTTATGTTACAGCTGTATAAGTCGTTGGTGAGGCTGCACTTGGAGTATTGTGTACAGTTTTGGTCACCCTGTTACAGGAAAGACGTAGTTAAACTGGAAAGTGTGCAAAGAAGATTTACAAGGATGTAGTAGGCCTGAATTTTAGGGAGAGGTTGGCCAGGATAGGACTTTATTCCTTGGAATGTAGGAGAATGAGCGCTGACCTTACTGAGGTGTATAAAGTTATGAGGGGCATAGATAGGATGAATGCGTATAGTATTTATCCCAGGGATGGGAGATTGAAAACTAGAACGCATAGGTTTAGGGTGAGAGGGGAAAGATTTAAGAAGGATCTGAGGGGCAATTTTTTCATGCAAAGAGTGGTGCGTCTATGACATGGGCTGCTAGAGAAAGTGGTTGAGGCAGGTAAATTAGCAACATTTTAAAAAAATCATTTGGATGGGTCCATGTATGGGAAGGGTTTAGAGGGCTATGGACCAAATGCGAATAATTGGGACTAACTGAGTGGGCACGATAGTCAGCATGGACCAGTTTGGGCTGAAGGGCCTGTTTCCATACTGTGTTACTCTATATCAATCTGAGAGGGCAGATGGGGCATCAGTTTAATGTCTCAAGCAAAATGTGGCATCTCTTGCATTTTTATTCCATTTTTCATTTGGCAAAACAGAAGTTTTATCAATCAAAATTTGACACACAAGGCATTAAGATGGATTACCACAAGCTTGTTCCAAAAAGTGAGATTTTAAAGGAGTGTGTGAGATGTTAAGGTTTAGAAAGGAAATTCCTGAGCTTAGTGCTGAGACAGCTAAAAATGTAGCCACTAGTGGAGGAGAGATTAAACTTCGGAATGTGCAAGATGCCAAATTTGGAGGCGTGGTGGGATCACAAATGCTTGTGGGATTAGAGGTAACATAGGGATGTGTGAGCCCATGAAGGAATTTTTAAGCCATATCTCTGATTCAGTTATACAGTTCATTTGACATTATTGGACTGTTGTAAGTAACTCAGCTAATTACAGTGTGGAAATCTGTTACTGAAATTATTTTGAAAATCGGTTCTGAAATCATATTGCTTCTCAAATTAATTACATCTACTCTTAATTCCAAACTGCCTAACTTGAATTATTGTATTCAACTTTGAGCAAAAAGACTTACTTTGAATTACTAGATAATTTGAATATTTTAAAATTAAAAATACCTTTAAATTAACAGTAGATTGTGTGCTGCATCTAAATAGTTTCTGTGTGAGAGAATGTTGACCCTGAAGAGATGCACTTGGAGGTTGGACAAGTCTCTCTTAATTTTCAGATGTGAGTTCTGTCTTACCATTTATTATGTAATTCGCATCTGAATTTGATCTGAAATGTATCATTGGTGGAGGAACGGGTCTCTTTGAGAGACTGGAAGAGATTGTAGGTTATTGGACTGTGGAAGCCAACTCCTGCAGAAAGTAAATTGAAGTACAAAATTAATTAAAGTCTTGTTGAATGATGGAACAGGTTAAAAGGACTGTATGACCACTTACAGATAATTTTTCCATTCTTTTATGTTATGCCGCATTAGATTGTTCAAATTAATATAAATTAGAATGAAGAATAATTCATTTTCTAAAAATTAGGTTTGTAGTTATTTCAAAAGGAATATAATACAGTGGTAATAACTGATACCTGACACAAAATAAGGAAGTTTGAATACTTAATATTCTGGAATATAAGTTAGTCAGCAATGATGGGGAAAGATAAAAGCAGCAGTTTTAAGTATGGAAAATGTTGCACTGGAGGGAAGAATGTCCTTAGATAAGAGAGCAAAATCAATTTGGTTGAACTTAAGAGCAATGAATATGCTGTTACTTGTTCAATTTACAAGTTATCAAGTAGCAAAAAGGAGATAGAGGAGCAACAAAATTACTGAAAGATGAAAGAACTGTCCCAATTTTGAATGAAGTTGATCATCTTAAGGATAGAGTTGTGGAGAAAGCCAAGGAGTAATCTTAAGTAACATACTTAATTTGAACAAGGCTAGTTTGAGTGAGTGGATCTGGAATCTAGCCTGCTTAAATGGGAATCAAGTATTGCCAGGCAGACATTAAATGGAGCGGTGGGTGATATTTACAGAGGATTTGGTTCAGATGTAGTCTTGATACTTTCTCAGAAGGAGGAACTCGTTTTGACTGCAGCTAATATGTTGTGTTCTGAATTAGACACTTTCTTGAACAGGAACTAAGGAGTTTTATATGGGTATAGAAGAGACTAATGAGGATTGTTCCAAGGGAAAGAGTTAGTGAAATGTGGGTATACTGAGAAGTTTAAATTGTTCCCTTTCCTGCAGAGAAGGTTATAAGAGAAGATTTAATCAACGTGTCTAAAATGGTGATCTGTTTAAATAGAGTAACTGTTTCCAATGGCTGAATTTTTGGAAATGAGAGGTCACTGATTTATTGCGATTGCATAGAAAGTGATCTCCATTTCTTTTGCCAATGAGCGATTAGGATTTGGAGTCCACTGCCTGAAAAGATAATGAGTATGGTTTAAATAGTAACTTCTCTTAGCGACCTTTGTGAATGTTTGGAGGAGAACAAAATTTCAGAGATAAGGGGAAAGAGTGGGGGAAAAAGCAACTTACTACATGGCTGTTCAAAAAAGCTGACACACTTCCATTTGTACTATAATTCTCTGGTTCTTTGTTCATCCCCCTCAGTCTTGTTATTTTGAGTATGTGAGACAACATATATAGTGTCTGTTTTGTTTACCTATCTCCATCTCATGCATAATTTGATAATTTTAATAACGGATCAATGGGATTCTGAGAACAGCAACTTTTATTTCTATAAAACCTTTAGTAAAATATCCCACAATGTTTTAACAGAGCATTATAATCCAAGATTTGCCACAGAAGTACATGCCGAGTGATTTTTGGTGAATGATTAATAAGTATTTTTTAAAGATCTGAGTTAAGGAATCGATTAAGGAAGGGAGAGCAGTTAAGAGGCCCAGTGGTTAAGCTGAGAAATTCCAGAACTTGGCCACCAATGATGTCATGATTAAAACTGATGAGATTCAAGAAGTCACAATTAGTGAAATGAGCATATCTGCTGAAGGAAGTAGGACTGGAGGAAAATCCAGAGATAGTGAGGGGCACGTCCTTGGTTAGATTCAAAAATAAAGACGAAAATTTTGATTATGAGTATTTTTAAATCAGTTAATTTTTTGCAGAAACACGAGTTCTTTGTCGACATGACGTGTGAAGGCTGCTCTAATGCTGTGACCCGAGTGCTGAATAAGTTAGGAGGTGAGATTTACAGTTTTGTATGAGAGCTAATTTTAGCGTGAGAAATAATTCTGATAACTCTTGTTATTTCATTGTGTTGGGGCAACATCAGAAAGTGGTCATTTGACCCATTTTCATTCCTCTATCTTGTATGCCCCTGAAGTCCCTCCAATTATGGCAACCATTAGGTCTGGAAAAGATTGACGTATTTGCTTCTGATCTGTCCAGTCATCTGTTCTGTATATTGATAACTTACAACACAAGAATGGATGTTATTTTACCAGTCCTAAGTTTGTCTTTTACTAGTTTCTGCCTGAAAACTTGCAGTCTATTTTGCAATTTAATTTAGCTTTTGGGATTTACCTTCTACTATTTACAAAATCAACTTCGTGGCTGAAAGAAATAAGATTTTCAGAATTCTGATCTCTAAACAGTCAGGATGAATTCTGTGGCCAGTCTCTTTGAAATACCTCCATATGTTGACTGCCTGATTTTCTACTTCAGCTGCACTTTCACACTGTGTCCCTGTACTCTTGATTTTCTCACTTCGAAGGATCTACCAGTCACCATCTTGAATAAATGTGATGGCTTAACATTGAGTGTTCTAGAATGCCAAAGATTCGCAATTTCTACTCATTTATAATTTCTTACTTTGTCTTGAGAGTGCAATTTCTAGAATCTCTCAGCATCTAAAACATCGTGATGGCGAGAGCAGTGTAACTGCGCTAAACTTTTGTCTGGCATCATGGGCAAGGTAATAGGCTGACGTTTAAAAAGGTGAAAAAATCAGTGGACTGCCCAACTGGAGCACTGATTGAACTAGAGGTACAAAGGGTATGGTTGCATTGATATGGAAGAACAGTTAATATGAAAACATTAACAAAAACATTACACAAAATGAACTGTATGGGTAAATATGTGCACTTTTGGCTAAGAGGCTTGCCTGAGAGAAACTCACAAGTAGATCTTTGTTTCCAGCTGGTAATTACTAATTGAAGGAAATTGTTATTTGAGGAAAGCTTTGCTGTCCTTACATCCATTTCCCTAGTACAAATGGTTGTTTAATTGGGAATGGATGACTTTGACTCCCATAATGAAGAATGTTTCTGGGAAATGTGTGGAAGTGAACTTTGATTTTATATATCAGCCAATTTCATCTTGAGTATTCTCTCCCTAACTCTTCATTTAAGACTTGCTGCTTTGATGAAGCTTTTGGTCAATGAATATGTCCTGTTCTGGCTCAGTGTCAGTCTTTTGTTTGGTAACACTCCAATGCAGTGCTATGTAAATTTAAGAGAGTTACTCAGCTCAGATAAGGGTACTAAAATTGTATTGTTTATGATCTGTATGGCTGAGTGCCACATCAGAAGATGTAATTACCAGCAAGCCAGAGGAAACCCATATAGTTTTCTCGATAGCAAAACATTTTTGCTGCTATGCTTATCTCGTGCATAGTTGTTTTCATTTTTTCGGATCAGACAAAGTCCTTCATTGCACTTTGCCGTCAGCATTTTCAGCATCAATCAACGATAAATGTAATTAGCTCTATTTGAGTCCCAAGACTATTTGTATTAGGTGACGTAGCTAGTTCAATCATGAGAAGGAATCTATGTATAATGTCACTGCCAGGGTATGCTAAAACATTTTTAGAAAATTGCTGTTGTAAGTAGGCAGTGAGTATGTGTTTGAGCCTTTGATAGAATTGGCCTCATCCGTAAATCTGCACTGAATACCAACCCATCATCTATTATGTGCTTAGCAAGCACTTGAGTATGAACTCTTTAACGTGGTCTAGGAATGTGGCCAGTGCTGATAAGGCCATAAGTATTGTCCAATCTTAACTGGCCAGAGAAGGTGAAAGGGCCCTGCTTTGAATCTCAGAAGTCGTGTTAACTCAGGAATAATGTGTAACTTGAAGAGAATGATGGTATTCATGATTTTGCTGTTTTTGTCCTTTTTAGTTGCTAGAGGTTGGAGGGCTAGGCAGTATCATTGAAATAACCCTAGTTGACACGTTTGAGCATGTGAAATGGAGTCAAAGGAGCAGGAATTTCTCCTTCCTCTTTACTGAAGCTCCTATCACTGCTCCAGAAAGTATAAAAATAATCCAGCAATTGAAGTTTTCAGTCGTATATCTAAAGATACAAAATATTCTACTAAGATATGCAGACATATGTGGTCCTTTTAGCCTACTAAGCAAATAAGACTAGTATGTATCAGTTTCAGATTGCTCATTTCTGCTTTTGGAGTTCTAAGATTTAACTCTTCTGATCAGCCCAATTTTTTTTTTGCAGGTGTGCAGTTTGACATTGACCTTCCTAACAAAAAAGTTTTGATTGAGTCTAACCACAGTGTGGAGGTGCTGACAGAACGCCTGAAAAGGACAGGAAAGGACGTACAATATGTCGGAGAAAAGTAGAACATGTACTGGTAGTTGATATAAATGAAAAAGGTAACGACTCAGTACATGTGCCACTGAAAGAAATCTTCAATATACATGCAACGCTGTTCGTGTTTCTACCTGATACTTGGGATTCCTATCCAGCCATCTTTGGACTCTGAAACCAACGTTTTCACATCTTGTGTCTTTAGAAGCCATTGTCATGATCTCTGTAGAGACCAGTAACTTTCAAAAACAAATTCAAATTTCCATTTAACAGCTAAAAGAATGACAGGTCAGGATTTTACTGCAAAAGAATCATTTACTGGAACAAATCACTGCTTTCTTTCTGCAGGCAACTTAAACTAAACTGCGGCAAGCAACTTTCCACTCATATTTATCACTCATAATACTCCGCACAGATTTACAGTCCTTGTAGCAAGTTGTCCATGGTTTCTCCTGGCTTTTATTGGGTTTCTGTATCCCTGTTATGCTGAGTAGATCTTTTTGTGATTGTCTCCCATGCTTTCCGCAGTTTTCAGAGAGACTATTAAATCCCACCAGCAATAAAGTCTACTCCAGTGATTAATTTCCACCCCAGCCATGCCATATCACAAATGTATCACAAATATGTCAAGTGGAGGCAAGAACTTCCACAGAGAGCAAGGAGAATGGTGAATAAAGGGGGACCAAAAAATATCTGGACTGCATGATCAGAATGTGCTGCTATCACACCTGTATCTGTACAAATAAAACCTCATTTACTTTCCCAAAAGTATGCTTTATTCCTAAAATGTGTAAAAGTACAGTACAAAACATGGACTTGAAAACTATAGAAAGGGCAATAAAATTCAACTCATACAGAGACAGTGTATAAGGGAATAGTAGTGTAGTGGTAACTCATTGGACTAGTATTCCAGAGGCACAGGAATATAGGACTATAGGAACATGGGTTCAAATCTCAATGTGGCAGGTCTAGAATTGAAAACTTCTCTCAGTAAACTAACTGAAATTATTGTCAATTGTTGTAAAAAGTCAACTGATTCAGTAATTTCTTTTAGGGAGGGAAATCTGCCATCTTTACCTGGTCTGGCCTTCATGTGATTCCAGATCCATAGTAATGTGATTGACATTTAACTGCCCTCTGAAGTGGCCTCGGAAACCATTAGGGCAGTTAGGGAAAGGGAGCATATGGTGATCTTGTTAATGACTCCTACATTCCATGATAGATATATGGATTAAAAAAAAGGTATGTTCCACTCTTTGGTGCCTCAATGCAATTGTAATTCTCTCAATATTTATGTATCAGGCATATGGCCTCATGGCAAATCATTTCAAATTGAAATGTTACAAAGTGCAATAAAATTATTGTTTTCTCCATAGAGCATCTTCTACCCTGTCCCACGACTCAATTTCAATACTTTTCATGTTCACAATGAACATTTCTTTTCAGGCATACAGCCTGAGGGGTTGTGCACAGTTTCCAGCCCTTCACTTTCTTGGGTGATCTTTACCCATTGTGCCTCTGCAGTGGCTGGCCCAAGCTTTTACAATTCCTTCACTGTCTTGGAAGAGCTCTGGACAAAAATGCCATATCCCTCTCCAAACCTCCTTTGCAGGGGTGCATTATCACCATTTTGAAGTCTGCAATTGGAGTGCTGCAAGAAGTTCTGAACATGTATAGAAAGGATCCAATAGGGAAGACTTGCCTCACTACCAGCAAACCTGCATCTTGGCGCTTGTTTGAAAGTTCTGGCGATGAGGCATTCTGATGACTTTGGCGGTCTCTGTATCGCATTAACCAAACTAAAACGTGTCTGCAGTGAGTTAGCTGGGGCAGTGTCTGAGTCGCTACAATGTGTCTCATCAGACCGGCTGTAGGTATGAGCAGAGACCTATGAATTCAGCCTGGTCTAGCTGGTTGGGGAATGGTGCTGAAAACTTTCAATTTGAAAGTGAAAGAAGGAGGTTTAAAAAAAGGAGAGAATTTCTGGCTTTTGGGACTCAATCAGTTGTGTAATTAACTCCAGAGCAGCAATATGCTAGAAGAAACACTGTAATCAGAATCACTAACAAAGGTGTACGTCACAAACTTTCTAGATAATGTTCACGCACAATCTACAGGTGTTTACCCCAAGTCACGTTTTAAAGATTAGCCCTGCTGTTGATGACAATCAATCAAATGCTTGACTGCATTTTTCCCTCTGGCAGTGTTTAAGTGTACACTTTGCTAATAAAATTTAGAAGGCTATTTAATATTGCAGTGGCTAATCTTAGTCTTGTCTATGTATATTGGCTGTCAGCTGATTAACTTTTTTATTCTCCCTACCTAGGGCTCTTGATGTTTTTGTACTGCCCCTAATTCAAACAAGAAAGCTTTTCTTAAAATAAGGAAAGAGAGTTTAGCCATCAGTTGCTTTTTATTTTAAAACTAATGCTTGTAATATGGATGTCATTCGGTTATTTAATTGTCATTGACTGGAGGGTTTAAGGGCAAATTTGAATATATCTATTGCAAGGTAGGAAATATGATTTTTCTTAACCTCCCTGTTAAGTCAACATTTTGGGCAGGCTGTTACCACAGGTGGCTAATTTTAAGTTTATTAATTTCTATGAACTATCACATTTGGTAATACCCTGGACTTTTTGCTTTCTTAGAATATTGCATATTTCGTTTGACTATAGGGATGGAGTTCAGGGCAACAATCTCTCAACTTGGGCTCTTAGAAGGAGTGAGCAAATGGAAGCTTCCCTTCTGTGGAAAGATTCTGAAGGTGACTGCTTGCCTGACATTATGCAATACATCAAACTCAAACAGCCCAACCAAACTACTTAATCACAGATCACATTACATGTCTCCAGATAACAGAGCCTGTGGCATTCAGCACTGTCTTGATTAACATTATACTTTAAAATGATTCGTATCTAGTTCATGAAATCAAATGTGTTAACAGGCATGGTATTCTATTATAGGCAGATTGCCACAGCTGATACTTTGGACCAACAAACCTGGAAGGGTTAAATGGACTTATGTAATCTTTTGATAATTGCTGCTGGTGCATGATGTTTTAAATTGTGTTTCTTCAATGAGTATCCTTATATGTACATGATGCATTAGGCTTTGAAGAGTTAATGTTCCTCAATGCAAGAGAAGATAGAATACCTAGCAACACAAATGAGGATAATAATTTAAAATTGAAGTATTGCAGATCAGACATAATATAGGTCAGTGAATTTGGTATCAAGAAGCCTCAGTAAAACTAGAGGCAATGGGAATCGGGAAAAACTCTCTACTGCTTTGAGTCATGCCTAGCATGAAGGAAGATGATTGTTGTTGGAGATCAGTCATCTCAGCTCCAAGGCATCTATGTTGGAGTTCCTCACAGTAGCATCCAGGTCCACCCATCTTCAGCTGCTTCATCAATCACCTTCCTTCCATCATGAAGTCAGAAGTGGGTGCTTTTGGTGATGACTGCACACTGTTCAGTACCATTAACAATTCCTCAGATACTAAAGTAGCCTATGCTCAAATGCAGCAAGACCTGAACAATATCCAGGCTTGGGCTGACAAGTAACATATGTACCATACAAGTGCCCAGGAATGACCAGCTCTGAAAGGAGAAAACCTAACTGCTGTCCCTTGACATTCAATGGCGCCACCATCACAGAATACCCCATGTTGTCAACATCCAGGGGGGTTGCCATTGACCAGAAACTCAACTGGACTAATCATAAGTACTATGGTAACGAGCAGATCAGATACTAGGAATCTTGCACCAAGTAAATTACCCAACTCCCTCTAAGCCTGTCCGCTATCTACAAGGTGTGAATCAGGAGTGTAATGTAATAATCCCCACTTGCCTGGATGAGTGCAGTTCCAACAGCACTCAAGAAGCTTGACACCATCCAGGACAGAACAGCCCTACTTGATTGGCACTACATCCTCAAACATTAAGTCTCTCCACCACCAACACTCAGTAGCAAAAGTCTGTACTATCTGCAAAATGCACGTGCAGAAATTCACCAAGGCTCCTTAAACAGCCCCTTCTAAACCCCTAACTATGATCACTTAGAAAGACAAGGGCATCAGGTACACAGTAACACCACCAACTGCAAATTCCCTTGTAAGCAGTGATGGGAAAAAAATTGTGGCTGTAACAGCTACTACTATTTGAGATATTTTCAGGGTTGGAGCTGATTTCCTCGAAATTTTGGAGCAGTGTTTACTGTTTTCTAAGCTGTTGCATTGTTTTAGAACTTTTGTGAAAAATGATCAAAACAACAGCATTTTTTTAAAAAAAAGGAGGAAAAGGGAGTAAGCAGGGACCACGTGGGAGGTAAAAAACAAGCAGTAAATCTGCACAGTTGTCTGACTGGGCAGTGAACCTACACAGCTGACTGCTTCTGCTGTTTAGTTTCAAGTATCTCTGGACATCCAGTTCATTCTGAGAAAAATAAACAAACAGTGAAATTCACAGCTGACCTTGGAGAAATGTGTGTGAGGAACTCACAGCAGGGGAGCAGCTAAGTGTTTTTTTTAAGTGTAACCTTACTACTTTCTTTTGTAAATCTACAATAGAGTAGTGTTTTTATTTATTATGTTTTATCGAGATCTGTCTCTTGATTAAACTTTAAAAATATAAAAGATAGGTACTAAGTTATCCCAGAGCAATGTTTTTAGAGCAGTAAGACTGCTATTTTCTGGGTCTAAAGTTTGTTAAGGTGCAAAGATGGCCTTTAATTGAGTGATGTGCTCTTCCTGTCGGATGTAGGCGATTAGGGAGACTTTCCATGATATTGATGATTATACCTGCAGAAAGTGTGTTTGGTTGCGAATCCTATCGGATCACATGGATTGGTTGGAGTGGGAGTTAGAAGCAAAGACGAATTTACAGGAGCTGGGGATGGGTGTGATGGATGGCAGTTTCTGGAAGGTAGAAAAACCGCAGATACAGTCAGGTGGATAGGTTACCTTTGGGAATGGTAGGAGAGGTAGTGCAGGAGTGTCCTGTGGCTATCCCCATCTCAAACAAGTGTGCTGTTTTGGAAAATGTAGGGGGTGATGGACTCTCAGGGGAATGTAGCACCAATAGCCAGGTTTCTGGTACCGAGTCTTGTTCTAATGCAACGGGGGGTACATCAGGTTTCAAGCGATCGATTGTGACAGGGGACTGTCTAGTCAAAGGCACTGACAGACATTTCTATGGCCGACAACGTGACATCAGAATGCTGTATTGTCTCCCTGGTGCCAGGATCAAGGATATCTTGGAGAGGGTGCAGAATATTCTCAAAGGGGAGAGGAACCAGGAGGATGTCACTGTACACATTGGAACTAACGACATAGAAAGAGGAAAGGATGAGGTTCTGAGGAGAGAAACTAGGCAGGTTTTTAAAAAGTAGCTCCTCGAAGGTACTATAAAACCATGAGGGGCATGAATAGGGTGGATAGCCAAGGTCTTTTCCCCAGGGTAGCAGAGTCCAAAACTAGAGACATAGGTTTAAGGTGAAAGGGGAAAATTTTAAAAGGTACCAAAGGGGCAACTTCCTCATGCAGAGGATGGTGCATGTATGGAATGAGCTGCCAGGGAAGTGGTGGAGGCTGGTACAATTACAACATTCAAAGGGCATCTGTATGAGTACACGAATAGGAGGATGTGGACCAAATGCCAGCAAATGGGACTAGATTAGTTTAGGATTTCCTGTCAGCTTGCACGAGTTGAACTGAAGGTCTGTTTCCATGCTCTATGACTATGACTATGACCATTCTAATTTGGAAATATATCAAATCCCAAATCCTGGAACTTCCCTTAGTGGCATTTTAGATTTTCTTGCACTAGTTCAAGAAGGTAGTTTACCGCCACGACCACCTTCTCAAGGGCGACTATGGATGGGCAATCATTGCCAAGTGATGCCCACATCCTAAGTGAATAAAAGAAATACCATCTTGATGATGGACTGAGTGAATGTGATTGGAGGCTCACCTCTGGGTCAAGTACCAATGTTATGAATGATATGTTTTAGCCTCCAGCTCTTAACAGGGAGAGGAATGGCATTAGTGGTAGAAGACAGTATATCTGGCAAAGAAACTTCACAGTCTTCCCAATGCTTAGTTGAAGGCAAGTTCTGCTTATCCAGTACTCTTCATCAGTAAAGCAGCATTACAAGTCACAAACACTGGATTAGTCGAGTGACAAAGCCGTTCTCAGTAATTCTTAAGCATTTGAGCATGATACTGATGCCAAGCCATCAACTTCCAAAGCCATGATCACTTCCATGTAGAAAGAGAAGGGCAGCAGTTACATGGGAATACCATCACCTGCGAGTTCACCATCCTGACTTAAAAATATACCATCATTCCTTCGCTGGTGTTGTGTCAAAATCCTCAATTCCCTCCCTGATGATATTGTGCGTTTACCTACTGCACATGGAAGGCACCTCACCTTCTTAAGGGTAATTAGGGATGAGCAATAAATGCTGGTCCAGTCAGTAATGTCCACATTCCTGTGAGTAAAGAAAACTTTTTAAATTTATCCTTTGGATGCACAATGCTAAGTAAGCTACTTTAATTACTTGTTTCTAATTGCACTGAAAAAATAACAGGCCGCTGTCACTGAGATTTGGTGTACAACTGAATAACTTACTAAGTCATTTGGTGTGGAACTTCAAAAATGTTGGCCCAACTGGGGCAGATTAGTTTGGTTTTCTTCTGAAGTGTAACTATAACCTTGCACCTTAAATGTTCACTTTTGTACTTGGTGTCGGTCTGTAAATTACCAAACTGCTTGAATTCTGTTTCACAGTTTTCCTGGATGAGATTTGAACTTGTACCTTGAGATGCTTGCCCAATGTCATAATTGCAGTTTCACACAAACTACTGATATTAAGTCACTCACAACATAGAGAAAGTTAGAAGAATACTTAAAGTTAGCAAAGACTGATATCAGAATAAAAAGCAGTATAAACAAACAATGGGAATATCTGCTCCTATGATGCTGCTTGGCCTGTTGTGTTCATCCAGCCCTGCACCTTGTTGTCTCAGATTCTCCAGTATCTGCAGTTCCTACTATCTCTGGCATAATTGATGTAATTGGCTGAACCTACTTGCCTCTGAAATTTCTGTAGCAAACCTTGGATGAAGGACAACAATGCTCTTCAGTTCCCTCGTCAAATTAAGATGCTTCTGCTCATACACAATTCCATAGTAGTATTAAATTGTACTGTTTAAATGGACTTTATAGTAGCTATTAAATTTCATTTCCTTTCAGGAATCACCAACCTAATGGATGAATTCAAAGAGCAAGTTTCGCAGTCAAATCAATGGAACCAAATTATGGAGCAACAATGGCTGGATCCTTTGTGAATGTAATGAAAAGTTTTAGCTCTGATCATTATTAGCCAGGCATTGAATAAGGAAAAAGTGCTTTCCATGTAGTTGTTTATGCTACATTTCTGTAAACCTCATTTCTAATTTCTTAAAGGGTGACTATAATTCTTTTCTCTATATGCATATATACAATAAATAACTCTGCCTTGGTAACTCACAAAGTTGTTGCTTTCAGTCTTTTCTGTGCTGGCGTTAGTTTTAAACTACATAGTAGTAAGGTTGCCATGGATCTCAGTGTTCTGTAACTGGAAAAGTGAAAATGCTGTTTCTGTATCGCCATCTGATGGCACAACAAACAAATTACTGTTCTGCATAATTTCTGATTAAGTATCAAACTCTTTGTAAATACTGAATGAATTATGTATTTTTGTTTTATTTAACATTTTCTATAATTTGATTTTTTTTTTAAAAAACTGAATTGGATTGTATAAGCTTGGTGGGATTGATGACTGGGGCACAGATTTAAAGTAAACCAAAGGGCAGGAGGTTTAGAGGGGATGTGAAGAATTTTTCCTTTATCCAGAGGGTAATTGGAATCTGGAACTCACTGCCTATAATGGTTGTAAAGGCAAAATCCCTCATGACATTTCAGAAGTATTTAGATGTGCAGTTGCAATGCAAAGGCATGAAGGACCATGGGCCGTATGCTAGAAAACAGAATTAGAATAATTAGGTGATTGTTTTTGACCAACGCAGGATCATGGAATCCCCACAGTGAAGAAGCAGGCCAGTCGGCCCACTGAGTCTGCAATCGGTGGGTCAAGTGGCCTTTTCTTTGTGTTGTAAACCTCTAAAATTTGAATTGCTTAGGAACCTCTTGTTTGACCTATCAGCACTGTTTATGCTGTGCATTTAAGCAAAGGTTAAAAAAAACACACAAGCCATCAGAAAAGAAATATTTCTTTTCTACAAATATTTCTGCAATAATAATACCTTTACCAAAATCAATGTTTAATTTCAGAAGTGCTTTAAAGAACCTCCCTGAAAACTTAAATGATAGTACAATCTTTCCAGAATGTGCTGTTGATAGTATACTTTGAACTTGGAGTATAAACAAGAGAAATTCAGCCACTATATCATTTAAAATATATTACGTGGTGAAGGCCATCGAATAATTCCTGTGAAGTCTTCAGAAAAATGGCCCTATGTTCTGTGTAGTCTGAAAAATGTGAGATTTTATTGAAAAGTATGGAAAGCCTTAGAGGGCTTGACAGATTAAATGTAGAAGAGCTGTTTCCCATAGTTGGAATGTCTAGAACTAGGAACCATAGCCTCAGAGGGTAGAATCTTAGGGTTCTGAACAACATAGGCTTTGGCAAGATTTGTGGCAGAATTAGACAAGAAGCCTGGCAAGGCCTATCTCAGTACCAGGATTGTGTCATGTATTTGTGCAGCAGTGAGACAAGTTGCCAATTAAAGGGCTTTACAGCTTGTAAAATGCCTCATAAACTCTGCAACTCAGCTCATTAGTATTCAGTTTCCTTTCTTACAAATGCACCAAACAAACTAGATGTGGAGAATTCTCACCATGGAAATCCGAGTGGGTAAACGGTGACTTAAGATCACTGCAAGGAGCCTCGATGTTGCTCACCACCAAACAGCATCCCATAGTATTACCCTCAAGCACCAGCCACAAGTCCGTGGATATTTGGCTAGTCCTGTAGGGCCAGCACAAGCAATTAGGGGAATAGTGTATGGTCATTCTGGGAGCTGCAAACATAGCAGTCAAGAGTCTGGTTAGTCACATCTGCGGGCTGCTTGAAGAAGACAGTCAGAGATCTGAGTGAGTACAGTCCTGGGGTTCCATTGCATTGCTCGTTGATGAGGGTACAAGGGCGGCCTGTGGGGGCAGCAGGGGGCAATAATCACTGCCAGAAAAGGGAGTTGGGATGTGTGGGAAAGCAGAGGCATTTGTAGAGGTGGGGATAAGGATGGGAGCAGTGTGGATTAATGAGTATCGTGGGTAGGTGGAACAGCATCGGAGGGTATAGTAGGCTACAGGAGGGGAGGTCTTTGGCATTTACCAGAACTATGATTTTCACAGTGGGAGTATAGAAGACAAAGATGGGAATCATTAAGATGTAATATCAGGACTCAGGGGCAAAGAGAGCAGTTATAGGTGAAGTTCAACGTGGTGGGTCTCCACATGAGGTCGATGAATGGAAAAGTTTTTTTTTTAAGATGCTAAAAGCAACTGAAAAATAGGAAAATGTTAGATGCAGTCATTGTCAGTTTGAAGGGCGAAAGCATGGGGCCATTGTCTGCTGAATACAAAGACATTGAAGGGACATATGCCTGAAGCGGACATTTTTAAACACAACTCCGTTACAATCGCTTTACAATCACTTCATCATCCATTTGCTATGCATATAGATTGAATATGCCCATGGTTCAAAAGCTGGTCAAAAGTAATTTGCATGTGCTGTTTGTCCTTGTGAATTGAACTGTAGCTTTCCAATAATGAAGAAATTAACAGCAATGGCTTTAAAAGAGGCCAGCACTGGTTTATCTGTTATGTAAATTTAATAATGGTCTGCACTGAATCCAATGAAAAGTTGAACGATTGTTGTGGGTCAGGAATGGAATTTGCAGCGTAGTAGGCAATCACCTTTGATAGATGTGTTGGCATAGCACATTCAGATTGGTACAGATGCTGAGGCTGAAGCTGAATGAATGATGGAGACAAGAAACTTGTTATCGGGTGCAGCGTGTCTTATTGTACAGAGGAGTATGTAGCCCTAATCTGCCAGTTATGCCACCACTGACTCTTGAGACCCAAGAACCTCTTTCAACATAGGTCAATTGCAACCATAAATGAAACAGGACAGTGATTGGTGGCATCTGTGTAAGATCACACTGGTTCATTTTGTTTCTGAATGAGGTGATCAGTACTGCTGTGTGGGCAGTAGTATTCAGAAACATGGCTGGTTTCCTCTAGGTGTAGGGAACTGTGCACATGTCACGCTGAGGACTATATAGAAACACTATAGAACCCATCAACATCATGATATCAATGTGCAATCTTGAGTAATGTAAGGTGCAGGTACAATGCTGTCCGTGCAGTGTACCATTGAAGATGTGGTTCCACTGCTTGGACTGGTCTTGGGTGGCCCTTGACATAGTCCAGACAGAACATATTACATCATTTTGGTGTTCTACACCAACTTACCTCTCTCTTTTACCACCTTAGACAGCCCCTTTGTCTTTTGCACTAGGCTGTCTAAAAAAAATTCACTAAACACTTCAAGGTACCAATTGATATCTCTTAGAAAAGGATCAATGAAGCAGTGTTGGCTGCACTGAATCTTGCTAAGGCTTCGAGGGAACAGTTGATGCCTCTTAGAAAAGTACCCTTCTGGTTTCACAATGCCCAACCTAGCTTGTTAAAATAGAACTGAACCCACTCAAATCCCCAAAAGTATCAATTGCTCCCTTGAAGCTTTATGGAAATTTGATGCAGCCAACCATGGTTCATTGATCAAAATGGCTTTCAACTTATGAAAAAGATGCCACAGTCCTCTGAAAATATGGCTTTGACATTTATTTTTGGACTGACTCAATCAGTTGATTGGTTACATTGCTGAAATTTGGTACCAACTTGAGATAAAAAACACACCACCAAAAATGTGAGATAACAAGGTGTAGAGCTGGATGAACACAGCAGGCCAAGCAGCATCAGAGGAGCAGGAAAGCTGACGTTTCGGGTCTAGACCCTCTCCACCAAAAATGTCATTGGAGATTTTCAATCCCCAAAGTTCCAAAACAATGTAACAGCTTATAAAACAGTAATTACTGCTCCTGGATTTTGAGGAATTCAGCTCCAGCACTGGAAATACCTCAAAAAAGGAGCAGCTCTTACAGCCACAATTTTTACCCGTTCTCCATCTTGGATTACCCAGAATCCTGGGGAGTGTTGCTGAACAAAGAGACCTTGGAGTGCAGGCTCATAGTTTTTTGAAAGTAGAGTCATATGTAGCCTCTACCTTTAATAGCTGCAATGACCAGTCAAAGTTACTTTGTTTTACTTTCTCAAGCATGATAAAGGTGTGCCCACAATAGTTGTGGATATTCTAAAATTTCTGCCTTTGAGCCTCAGGGACTAATTCCTCTGCACAAAGGATAGCCATGTTGCCACTTCATAATCTATGGAATCCTTCTCAGAAAGCAAGGCATAAAACTCATGAGCTCAGTTCACTAGCAGCTTCACATGAGCACTGTTCAGTTTTCTTCTGGCCACCACATTTGTTTAGTTATCTTTTTAAATGGAAAATGCCTTAGCACTTTGGAAGAGCTTGCACAAATTAAGAAAGCTCCCCAAAGGGTCTTGGATTGGATTCAGAACCTTCCTTGTCAGGATGTTCCCTGGAGCCAGAGACCTTTTTCTTGGTTCTAGTCTTAAACCAGGTCTCCCCCTTCGTTCTCCATTTCTACTGCCTGAATTGCTTTCCACCCCTTGTCCCCCGTCTGAAATGCTCCTTCGCTGTCTTTTCCACAAAAGGTAAGTTTTTAAATTTCCATTTCATTTTCTCTTTCAAGCAGCTCCATCTGCAATTGATTCCTTATTAACTCACAATCTGGTTTGTAACTTTTTATTGCAAAAATATATTTTATTCATAGAAAATTATTTTATGTACATAAGATTCTAAAACGGTTTGTACAGTCTTTGCATATATAAAAAAAATGCAAATATTAGAATTTGACATTCCCTGCAGTTGCAAAACCAAAGACATTTCTTACTTATGCAGAACACTACTTACATACATGTTGAGGCAGTGAGAGGGTCTGATTACTGAATAGACCCTCATTGTACTTTGACAGAAAGACCTTAGATGGTGGTCTTTCCCCACTATGCCTTTCTAGCAGCTGCCCCAAGCTTTAGTGTGTCCCTCAGCATGCAATCCTGGCTCTTGGAACATGCCAGTCTGCAACACTAGGTCAAGGTCAACTCCTAACACTGGAAGACCAACAAGTTTCGGGCAGATCAAAGGGTATATTTCGCAAAGCTGATGGTACTCCAGGTGCAGTCAATGTTTATCTTGGTGTGCATCATGACGAACAGGCCATAGAGCGCAGAGTTCTGTCATGGAACTGCTCCAGATGAACATTGACAAAAACTACTGCATCTCTCTCCAGACTGTCTTTGTGTAGGCACATTCCAGCAGGAGCTGTGTGACAATCCCTACTCCACTGTAGCTGCTTCAAGTGCGGTGGCAGAGAGAGTCCGTCATGCATGAAGGATCTGACAGGCAGTGCCTTTCTCACCACTAGCCAAGTGATATCGTCATGCTTGTTGGAAAGTTCTGGCAATAAGGTATTCTGCCAAACGACTTTGTCAGTCTGCTCAGGAGGCAACCTGACAGGATCCACCCTCTCCTTATCGCACACGGTTTCGAGGATGCTACATGCTGACCACTGCCTGATGGACTTATGGTCAAAAGTATTGTCCTTTACAAATCTTTCCATGAGGGACAGGTGATATGGAACAGTCAAACTACTTGAAGCATTCCTCAGCAACAAGCCGGGCCCATCTTTGCGACACCGGGGACAGTTGGACCTCAGTACAAAGTGACACTTGGTGTTTGGACAGCAAGGGTCTACGCACAGCTTGATGCAGCCACACACAAAGGTGGCCATCAGGATGACGGCAGCATTGGGTACGTCTGTTCCTTCCCTTATCTGCAGCTTTATATGTTGTGTCTCTGCAGACACGGTCCATCTTTGACCTTCAGATGAAGGGGAAGATGGCTTGGGTAACTGCAATGGTGCATGTTCAGGGAATGGGCCAGACTTGTGCCACATATAACACTGACCGTACCTCACACCTGATGACCAGGTTTTTACCCACAATCAAAAGGGAGCAGTGCTCCCAAATGCCCGTTTCTGCCTCACCTTTGTGATATGTTCCTCCCAGGTTTTGGCACATGCCCTGGCCCCTTTGAATCATAATCCCAAAACCTACAGGTAATCTGACCTGATTGTATTGTTGTCCTTTCAACTTCAAATGTTGCACTATTCCCACAATTACATATAGTTCCTAGTGTCTCCTTTTAACTCTAACACTAACCTGTCAGCTATTTTAGTTACCCTAACCTTCATTCCTACTTGCAGATCATTAAAGGATAAGTCTTCCCTCCCAAGAAGTAGCTTAAAACTGTCAAAATATTTTAAAACAATATTGCACAAGGAATCTGTTTCAGAGATAGTAGGGACTGCAGATGCTGGAGAATCTGAGATAACAAGGTGTAGAGCTGGATGAATACAGCATTTCTAAAGAAGGGTCTAGGCCCGAAACGTCAGCCTTCCTGCTCCTCTGATGCTGCTTGGCCTGCTGTGTTCATCCAGCTCTACACCTTGTTATCCTTGTAAATCTTGGCTGCTTTTGGTCAGATCACATGGGTGGGGGAGGGGAGTGGGTAGGGTTTGGGCCACCTCAATAATCAATTGGGCCCGGACCCTGAAACAGTCCTTGCCCACTTTAAAAATGAAAATATTAAGATTACACCTCTTCTTTCCTTCGTCTTGGATATTACCTTGTGCCTCTTTCTCAACCAATTATCTGTATCTCCTCACGGAAGTGTTGATGGGCCACTCAGTGCAGAGAAAGTATGAATAACATGGGTAAGCATCAGTATTGCCCAATACAGAAAAGACTGTGCTTTCTCCCTCACAGCTGTTTCATGTCCTCCAGTTTCTGGAGAAATGAAACTTGGGTCTGAGTAAGAAACAGCTGTCTTTATTATTTGAGTGCAATAAGGAATTTGGTAGCTGATGTGGAGAATGAAGAATGTATAAAAGCATCTTATATCAAAATAATTAAATGCTCATAAGCACATAAAATGCACATCAAAATATCTATCTCCAACTGGCAAGCCAGAATTGGATTTTATAAACGTGTATATTAATGTTAACTTAAGTTATCAATACTCAGTCCTTGCTAATATTTGTATATATCAATCTTCTCCTGCCCAGCATCCATACACTAGCCTCCATAAACTTGAGACAACAAGGTGCAGGGCTGGATGAACACAGCAGGCCCAGCAGAATCATAGGAGCAGAAAGGCTGACGTTTCGGGCCTAGACCCTTCATCAGAAAAGGGGAAGGGGAAGGGGGTTCTGAAATAAATAAGGAGAGAGTGGGAGGCGGATAGAAGATGGATAGAGGAGAGGATAGGTGGAGAGGAAACAAACAGGTCGAAGAGGCGGGGATGGAGCCAGTAAAGGTGAGTGTAGGTGGGGAG
>NC_063343.1:57816564-57938085 GCF_021869965.1 Rhincodon typus | reverse complement strand
TTTCTGAAGAAGGGTCTAGGCCCAAAACGTCAGCCTTCCTGCTCCTCTGATGCTGCTTGGCCTGCTGTGTTCATCCAGCTCTACACCTTGTTATCTCTTATCACAAGGAATCTGGTGTGTTTCCTGTTATCCTTTTCCAATTAATGTGCTAATTAGGTATCCCACTGAGAACCTCTACTCTTTTAAGTTATGACTGAGTACACTGTCACTCTAACCTTACTACTCCATGGGTCACAACACAACTGGAAGTAGTATTTTTATTTTGCTAAGTTGACCAATTAAATACCTTATTTATATCAGGTTTTAAACCACAAAATCTCTGATTTCTTAAAAAACATGATTATTGGTTTTATCAAATCCAAAAAATGTATTCAATGAAGATATAATACTAAGTTAATGTTCTGAAGAAGCTTCACTGGACCTGAATCATTAACTCTGCTTTCTCTCCTGAGATGCTGCCAGGTCCACTGAGTTTCTCTAGTGATTTCTGTTTTTGTTTCAGATTTCCAGCATCCGCAGTCCTTTATTTTCCTTTGTTAATCTATTCAGTCACTAACAAAGAAGTAGAAATGCTTATCTTTCTATATATCTGCAAAACACTCACTCTTCAGGAAAAGAGAAAGAAAATAATTTCTCTGCTGAGGTTGGCTTTTTGGCCAATTGGTTATGCTCTAAGGCAAAAAGATAAAGCGCAGAATGTTCCAGAATCTGTAGCTCTGGTGTTCAGGTATGTGGTCAAGTCACTAATCAGGCACAGTGTTCTCTGAATTCCTGCAGACAGCTTACTCAGGAAATAAGAGTTTCAAATGTTTCTTCAATTTGTTGTGTTAAAAGAAAAATAGGTTTTTCTTTTCGGAAGTGGGAGAGATCAGCAGGCAGCTTGTTCTGAGACTATCCTTCAACTTTGCTTGCTCTTCAGCCAATTAAACCAGATAAATCAAGAACCTCTCCAAGCCAGTCACTATTCAAATTACCCCAGCAGGGGTCCATGGTAAAGCAAGCAGTTATTACCAGTCTGATCTGAGTTACTTGGCTTCGTGCCATTGTCCACGGTGAACTGCCAATTATTTTTATTCATTCATGGGACGAAGGCGTCACTAGCTAGGCCAGCGCTTATCACCCATCCCTGACTACAATTAAGAGTCAAGCACATAGTTGTGAGTCTGGAGTTATACGTGGGCCTGACCAGATAAGAATGGCAGTTTTCTTCCCTAAAGGACTTTAGTAAACCGGATAGGTTTTTTCCCGACAATTGACAATGGATTCATGGCTATCATTAGACCCTTAACTCCACTTTTAAAGAAGCCACTCCAGGTAATTCCACAAAATAGGAAATTAATTTTCTATAAATCCTTCAAACCTGAAATCCGCCAAGCAGAATTAAATATGAAGTATCTTTCTAACGAACACAACAACTGAAACTGCTTCCATCACACTTTCAGGTGGTGGATTCAGACCCTAACCGGTCACTGCACAAAAATGCTTTATTTCAAGCTGCCTCTGGGTCTTTTATCGATAACCTTCAATATCTGTCTTATGATTCTTGATCCTTCCATCAATGGGAGAAGTTTCTTCCTATCTACTTTGTCCAGACCTTTCGTGACTTCAAATGTATCTATCAAACTTCAGTCTTCTCTTAAGGAGAGGTGTCCCAGCTTCACCAACTTGAAGTTCAAGGTGAATAAAGATCCCAAGTAAATGAAGGTAGAGAAATGTCACTTCATTGGACTCATAGCACAGGTTATTTAACATAATAAGATAAACCAAGAAACTTCACATATTATAGAATAAAATATGACACAGAGCCACTTAAAGCATTATTAGGTCAGATTGTCAAAATCTTGGACTAAGAAGTACGTAGCAGTTGAGGAACATGTAATGGTTCAGACACCTTAAGCAATAGTAAAAACATGTATTCTTGCCAAAGATTTTAACTCTCCATGATTCATCGTCTATGAAGTTTCTCCCCTGCCATTAATTTCCTTTCTAGTTTCCTCAGTTCCAATTATTGCTGCAACCGAATGTATGGTGTTTTGAATCCTATTGGTGTAAACTACCACTTGTCTTTGAATATCCATTTCTAATGTATTTTACAGATCGTTTTTGCATTTTTTTTAATGCTAACTTTTTCACAAATCATCTACAGTAGCTGAAATACTGGATGCTGGAACTGGTATGTAGGTTTGTGGTTACCTGCTACTTAATGTTTAGGTTTTATAAAATGCCAATTGTTTCTACTGGCCGAAAGTGAAGTAACAACTATTTCTGTTAACAGCGGAACACTGTATGTGATTTGGAACAGTTTTATAGTCACACTTGTCGTGATCTTGTATAGTTTTAAAATATGCCTAAATACATCACCAAAAAACACACTCTGACGTTTCCCTTGAAGCATTAATGACTGGAAGGAACTTACCGTGAAATCACCCAAAATGATACCAACTTGTCCATCAGGCTGCATCGTGCTTTCATTCACAATGGCCCAATGTTGAGGCTGAGTAATGGCAAAGAGGAAAGAAATGGAAGCAATACTTGCACTCCGGATCCTACACCCTTGTGGGAATCCTGCCCCATGTCCAGAGATCTGGGTCAGGAATTGGCCTGTTCAGTCACATGTACTCTAACGGATGAAGTTCAAGACGCTGACTAGACATCATCCCTCATTCGAGGGCCAGCCAATAACAACAACTGAAATCTTTCTAACGCTGGTAAGATGTACTTACAGTAGAATCAATATTCTCAGGTCACCCAACGCAAAGTTTCTATTCTTGTCATGAGCTCCATCCTCCTCATTGTCTGAAACCAAACAAGATGCTCTTTATTCATTTTTTTCCTTTCTTCATTCACAGGATGATGGCATTGCTGGCTAGGCAGCGTTTATTGGGCATCCCTAAGAGGGCAGTTCAGAGTCAACCACATTGCTGTGGGTCTGGAGTCACATGTAGGCCAGACCAGGTAAGGATGGCCATTTTCTTCCCTAAAGGACATTAGTGAACCAGACGGGTTTTTTCCTGACAATCAACAATGGATTCACAGTCATTATTAGACTGTTAATTCCAGATATTTATTGAATTCAAATTCCACCATCTGCCATGGCAGGATTCAAACCCAGGTCTCCAGAACATTATCTGGGTCTCTGGATTAACAGTCCAGCAATAATACCACTAGGCCATCACCTCCTCTGCAATGATAGCCTCCTATTTAACACTGAACTGTGCTTCCAACTCCATATCTTCTCAATTTTGAAAACCTCCAAATTGCACCTCCATAATGTTACTTGCCTGTTTTTATCTTAGTCAGTTTACTACTGAGCTCCCCATCCTTTATCACTTCCATGATTTGCCTAACCTAATAGTCTTTCTTCGCTAGCCTACATCAGTCCCTGATTCGACAGCTGAAATTTAAAATTCTACCCATGAAATTAAATTCCTCAATGGTCTCATCCTGTCCAAACTCTTACCTCTTCCAGCAAAATCACCTTCCCCACAGAATTCTCAGTCACTCTGACTTTGGCCTCCCTCTCCCTTTGACCACATCCAATCTAGAAATGAATCTGTTAACCTTTCTGCCCCCAGTCTTTCAAAACTTTTCTTAAAGTGGCCCCTATGAGAGAGCTTTTGATTATCCCTCTAAATAGTTCCACATTAGTTTGCTGACCATTTTGTCCTTACACTTCTAATAAAATGCCTTAGGACAATTTTCCACAAGAAAAGTGCTATGTAAATGAAAGTTGTATTATTCATCACAGAAGCCAGTGCTGCCAAACCTGGAAGGTCCTGAGCATAGCTTTACACTTAATTTAACCAATACTATGTCATCTTACAGTAAATGCCAGAGCCAGGGCTTCAGACCTTGACATAAGACTAATAAGTTTGGGTGGAACAGAATAGTATGAAAACAACAGATAAGGGTTACTGATTCTGGTTGGCTGTTAATAACCAGATTCTGTGCAAACACGGCAACAACAGCAATTGTCAATTACTTGGTAAAAGAAAATGATAGCTGTTAGTACCTGGATACATAAAACGCTGTTAGCTCAAAAATAAGTGTATTAAATACTCAAATTCTAAATAATCAGAGATTGCTCACTACAGTAAACACTCCAATCCTTTGTTTAGAATGTTCCCTCCACTAGATGGCATGTCATTCAATGATCAAAATGACCAAAACATACTGGCGCTGACAGAAGTTAATTTAGTTTGATGGATGTTGCACTTTGATCACCCAGTCTACATCATTCCTGACATAAGCAACAGTCTGTTTTAAACAGTAGTCTGATTGCTTTAATTGGTGGAATTCCAGAAGTTCGAGTGCAATTGAAGTAAAAACAAGGCTTAGTCTTTTGGCAACACTCCACTGGTAGTTTAATTCACATAATTCTAGTACAATAAAATTGAAATGTACTGTGAAAAAGTTGTGTAAATTGGAAGGTAAGTTTTTCTTTATTTCTATTATGTCTTCTACTCCATTTTTATTCCTCAGATACTCTTCTTAACAAGTAGCTCCCATGTAATTTTACGTTGTTTTTAAAAGTTTTGTATCGACTCTTACCTTTTTGTATAAGTTATTGTTTTAATTTTCCCTGTCCCTTTAATTCTAACATAATATTGAGGTCAGAAAACTTGGACTCCACCAGGCTGAAAATGTAGCACTTTAATGTTGTAAAATGTTCCAAGGTGCTTCAAAAATGTGATAAAGATGTGCTTTTAGGTATCAGGTGATAAATATGATTCTAAAATAATTATGATTGTGATCTTCTGAAGCAGACTATTGATTTCCATTTGTGTGCTGATTTCCTTCCACACCATTATCTCCTTTATCCCCCCAGGAATCTATCCTTGGTCCCCAATCCCCAACCCAGTTCTCAGCAATACTGTCTGAAAACACCTTGTTAGTTTCCACATGTACATTGATGACCCCATGTTCTATCTCTATACCATTTCTCTCAACTCATTTGCTGTCTCTAAACTTCTTTTCACCCTTCTGATATCTAGCACTGGATGAGAAGAATTTTTTCTCCAATCGAATATTGGTAAAACCAAAGCTATTGAGTTCAACCCCACCACAAACTACATTCTCTAGCTATCAATTCCACCCCTTTCCTTGGAAACTGTCTAAGATTGTTTGCGATTATGTTGTCATATTGGCCCATCAACATGCTTTTGATCCTGTATCTCTCTGTATCATCAAGACTGCATAACCCCACCTCCATAATACTTTCAGACTCTGCCTCAGCTCATACTCTGCTGGAAACCTTACCCAGGATCCTGTAACCTTTAAACGTAGCTTTCCAAAATCACTCCAGGCTGGTTTCCTATATTTAGCTATCCATAAGTTTGAGGTCATACAAAATTCTGCCCCATATGTTCTAATTTGCATGAAGTCACTCACAAATCATCTGTGTACTGAGTAATGGGGGTTGGTTAGCTCAGTTGGCAGGACAGCTGGTTTACAATGCAGAGTTGCACCAACAGAATGTCTTTAATTCCCATACCAGCTGAGGTCACCACAATGGCCCCACCTTCATTATCTTGGCTGAGGTGTGGTCGCCTTCAGGTTAAACCCACCGCAAGCTGTCTCTCTCTCGTTCTCATGAGAGAGCAGGACTATGGTGACTTTATTTTTTTTCACTTACTGAATTATCAACATTGGATCTTGATTAAGCAATGCTTCAGTTTTAAAATCGTCATCCTTGTTTTCAAATCCCTCCATGGCCTTGTCTATAATCTCCACCAGCCCAACAATCTTCTGAGATAGCATAAATTCTGCCTTTTTAAGCTTGCTTGATTTAAAGGGCCACTGGACTTAACACATTAACTCTGCTTTCTCTCCACAGATGCTGCCAGACCTACAGGGCTTCTTCAGCAATTGCTGTTTTTTGTTTCAGATCTTCACCATCACCAATTTTACATTTTATTTTGAGCTTTTCCCAACTTGTTTGTACAACAGTGAGGGCTACAGTGTGTATGAACTTGCCATGGCACCATGCTACAGGAAGTCATTAAAGAGGGGGCAGTAAGAAGGAATGCAGTAAGTAGGAGGGACAGTATCATGATTGACACTGTTCTCTGCAACAAAGGGCATAAATCCAGACAGCTGCGATGTTTGTCTAGTGCCAGGGTTCAGATTATCTGCTCTGGGCCAGAGAGGAATTTGCTGTGACAAAGGGGAGAATCTAATGGTTGTGGTCCATGTCCATATCAAGAACATAGGAAAGACAAGAAAAGTTTATTTTTAGAATTCACTCAAGGGATGTGGGTACCGCTGGCTAGTGCAGCATTTATTATCCAGATTGCAGTTAAGAGTTAACCACATTGCTGTGGGTCTGGAGTCACATGTAAGCCAGACCAGGCAAGGATGGCAGTTTCCTTCCCTAAAGGACATTAGTGAACCAGATGGGTTTTTCCAACAATCAACAATGGTCATCAATAGACTCTTAATTCCAGATTTTTTTAAAATTGAATTCAAATTCTACTATGCGCCCATGGCAGGATTCAAACCCAGGTCCCCAGAATGATATCTGGGTCTCTGGATTAACAGTCCAGCAATAATACCACTAGGCCATCGCCTCCTCCCTGCTGAGGGCATAATGAAGCTAAGTACTAAATTAAGAAGCAGAGCCTCAAATCTGGATTACTTCCTGAGCCACATACAGATTGGGCCATGGGATGAATATTATTTGGGAAAAGAGAGAAGTGAATGCATGGCTCAAAGACTGGTGTGGGAGAAGATGGTTCCAGTTCATGGGCCAGCTCTGGGAAAAATTGGATCTGTACCAATGGAGTGGTCTACATCTGACGTGTTCTGGGACAGGTGTATTCATGAACCATATAGCCAGGAAAATAGAGAGGGCATTAAACTAAATAAAGTGTTTGAGGGATGAAGCTTGAGTAAATGTAACAAGTCAAGGATAGGTTAAGACAAGACAACAAAATACTAATGTGGAAATAAAGGTCGGAGGTGGCAGAAAGGGACAGAGAGAAAAACCTAAGAACAGACCAGCAGTCATGGGATTCAGGGTGAGCTTGCCGATTGGATAAATAATTGGCTTAACAGCAGGACACAGAGTAACGGTGGAGGGTTGCATTTTGGACTGGAGGCCTGTCATCTGCACTGTTCCACAGGGATCGGTTCTGGGTCCTCTTTTGCTTGTCATTTGTATAAATGATTTGGATGAGAATTTAGAAGGCATGGTCAGTAAGTTGGCAGACAGCACCAAAATTGGTGGCATAGTAGGCAGTGAAGAAGGTTTTCTAAGAGTACAAAGGGATCTTGATCAAATGAATCAATGGGCTGAAAAATGGCAGATGGAGTTCAATTTGGATAAATGTGAGGTATTGCATTTTGGTATAACAAATAAGGGTAGGGCTTATACAATTAATGGTAGGGCTTTGAGGAGTGTCATAGAACACAGGAACTTAACAGTTCAGGTACATAATTCTTTGAAATTTGCATCACATATAGACTTTGTGGTTAAAGAGGCATTTGGCATGCATGCCTTCGTTGCTTAGTCCTTTGAGTTTAGAAGTTGGGAGGTCATGTTGTGGTTGTACAGGACATTGGTGAGGCCTCTTCTGGAATATCGTGTCCAGTTCTGGATATTATCAAGCTGGAGGAGGTTCAAAAGAGATTCATCAGGATGTTGCTGGGTATGGAAGATTTGGGTTATCAAGAAAGGCTGGATAGGCTAGGACTTTGTCGCTGGAGCATAGGAAGTTGAGAGGCGACCGTAAAGAAGTTTATAAAATAATGAGAGGTATAGATACAGATTATATTAGTTGTCTTTTCCCTAGGATGGGGGAACCTCAAGACTAGGGAATACATTTTTATGGTGAGAGGAGAGAGATTTTAAAAAGACATGAGGGGCAATTTGTTTTACACAAAGGGTGGTTGGCATGTAGAATGAACTTCCTGAGGAAGTGATGTATGTGGGTACAATTACAACACTTAAAAGACATTTGGATAAGTACATGAATAGGAAAGGATTAGAGGGATACGGGCCAGGAGCAGACAGGTGATACTAGTTTAGTTTGGGATTTAATTTGGCATAGACTGTTTGAACCGAAGGGTCTGTTTCAGTCCTATATGACTCTGTGACTCTATGACTCTATGAGATGCCACAAAAAATAACAAAAAAAACCTTAAACTTAGGACTTAAACAACTGCAGAATTATGCAGTGCACAGGGATTTAGCTTTTCCAATGCATCAGTCACAGAAGAAGGGTCTAGGCCCGAAATGTCAGCTTTCCAGCTCCGCTGATGCTGCTTGGCCTGCTGTGTTCCTCCAGCTCCACACTGTGTTATCTGAGGTTAGTATGTGGGTGTAGCATGTGATGATGAAGGCTGATGGTATTCTTTTATTATGAGAGGAATGGAACACAGACGTATTATGTTTCAGTTATAACAGGCATTAGTGAGAACCCACCTTGAATTCTGTGTGCAGTTTTGGTCTCCTCATCTAAGGAAGGTGTGAATTTATTGGAGGCAGTGCAGAGGAGGCTAACTAGATTGATACCTGGAATGAACAAATTATCTTAGGACGAAAGATTGGACAGGCTGAGTTCATTTTCACTAGGCTTCAAAAGAGCGAGGGATGATTTGATTGAAGTTTATAAAATCCTGAATGATCTCGACAAGGTAGATGTGAAAATGATATTTCCTCTTGCGACTGAGTCCAGAACTGAGGGGCACCATTTTAAAATTAGGGGTCACCCTTTTAGGGCAGAGATTAGGGGATTTTTTTTTTCTCAGTGTGGTGCAACTTTGGAACTTTTTGGTGATGGGGTCAGTGAATATTTCTAAGGCCGAGGTAGATAGGTTCTTGTCAGGCAGGGGAATCAAAGGTTATTGCAATAGATGAAAATGTGGCATTCAGAACACAAGCCAATTAGCCATGATTGTATTGAATGGTGGAGCAGGATTAAAGATCTACCTCAGCTCAAATTCATGTATTCATATATTTGAATGGTTGAGAGGGCAGATGAGACCTCGGTAAAATGTATTGTCCAAAAGATGATATCTTTGTAAGTATAAGCCTCTCTCAGGACTGTAAAGGAGTATCGGCCCACATTTAGTGCTCACATCTCTGAAGCGGAACTTAAGTGCACACCTTACTGACTCGTAGATAAAAGGAATGTAACGAACTGATGCACAGCTGACATTAGCCACCTCAGATCCAGTGTGGTGCCCTTTGAATGGAATGTGTAGTCTGTAGAAGCAGACCCAACACCATCATGGCTCTTCAACCTTACAGATGAATCATCACTAAGATATACACAATCTAAACTAGGGAATGAACAAAGGAGAGGGAAAGAAAAGAAGATCAGCAGATAAAGACAAACGTGATGAAAAGGAAAATGATATGCACATTTTTATTTAGAAATCACTAACACAAAATAAATGCTGAAGAAATGAAACTCCACTTCGTCAAACTAAATTGTCAGGTCTTGTAATGTGCTTCAGCAGTTATTATGAATGCAGTTCATTTGAACCTGAATGCACAAGCCCTCAATTCTTTCCTGCCAAGTTTAATGAGTACATACTAGGCAATTTCAGCAACATTACCCTCTCATGTGGATTTCAATGCTAGGTGTAACTGTGACTAATAAGTACCAACTAGAAGGAAAACCTCAATTTAACCTCAATTGCCTACTTGTCAAAACTTTAACTGACCACAATAGACAAATATGAACTGCAGTATGTGGTATGACAGATTTGCAAGACACTCCTGATCTCTTCAATTCCTTAAATGTTGTCAAAACAAAATTCATATGTCAACTGAAACCCAGTCAGCCACATATTCCTTCTCCTCTATATGTTGAAGGATAGCCTTTTGAATATGTTCAGCACTTCCTGAAGCTCAACAGCTAACTCTCTTGAAAGGCCCCCATTATCGAAGTGCTCAAACGTTGAATCAGCTGTGGCAACTCAACGTTCTGCAAATATCGCAATGAATTGTTGGAAATTGGGGTCCCCTTTAAAATTACACCACACACACACACACACACACATACACATACACACACACACAAATACACACACACACATACACACACATACACACACGCACACACACACATACACACACGCACACACACACACATACATACACACACACACATACACAAACACATACACACACACACACACAGACGCATAAACGTTTTCAAAGTACAAGATGATTTACTTTTGAATTAACAAGTTATGTTGAACTGGATATTGTAAGATGCTAACATACTTTGCACCCATTAGAACTTTTATTACATTGATTAACACTCAAGCATACTCAGATGATATATTTATGCACTATAGGTACATGGGCAACACCCAGATGTGCTGCAGCAGTTCTCTAAATGCAGGATGTAACATGCAGATACATTCATAGCCTTTGGCTATGTGTTCTAGGTTAAAAAGGATTATTTTCCTCAGTCTAGGTTAGAAAGGGGCTAGACCAGACTTGACATCTTGGAATTTTTTTTTCTTGCTGTACACTCTGCTTTAAACAGAACACTTTGTACAGGTTTTTGTTTTCTGAATATAGCCACATTTAGGGGGAGCCATGAGTCAGTGCTTTAGATAAATCACCACATTACTAATCTACAGTTAATGACATGTTCAGTGAGAGATTAGGGGTTGGTGTTATTATGAGAATGTGGCGTTTATTCTCCTCTGTAATTGCAGAAATTGCTGCAACCAACCTCAGGAAAAGTCCTAGACAAGCTCCGACTCATACAAGGGCAAAGAAAAGCAGACCATGGAGTTATTTGGATGCTGATGAAGTGCAATGCTGCACTCTTTCAAACCAGCCACAAAAATATTTCAGGGTATAGTATCACATCAAAACAATTTCCTTTGTAAAACAATCTTGAAAGAATTCTTCTTTGACTTTTCAATACTGAAATATTGATACAGCAATACACAGCAAATATATTTCATCAAATTATTCAGATGGATTAATGACATGAAAGTGCATAACAAATATGATCATTATGGTCAGAACACATTTGTAGATTAGATCATTTTTAATTCACAGTTGTCTACATTAAGACAACAAGAATACAAATATTCAATATGAACATGTCACACGCATAATATATTTTTTAATATAAAAAGTATGTGTATACCAAGAATAAATGAAAAGTGAAATCACATTTTGGAAAGCTCATTGTTAGTTGACTTCACATTTTTCTTAAAATGGGGAAAATTGTTTTTATCCGTTTTAGCAATAGGAATAAAATTCTACGTGGGAACAGTCCCAATTTTAGGTGCGTATACCAAGATATAATTATTTTCCAATGAGAATCCATGACAGAGTAATTCATTAAAACAGAGAGGTAATAGAAAGGAAGTAGGAATATCATTATAGCCCTCAAATGGATATTTATTCAATCATGGACCATGTTACTCCTTGCATGGATTTTGCATGTCTTAATCAAATCCTCACAAAATTTGCAATGATTCATCCAGAGACTGTTATGGCAAATTCATTTTTTGGAACATTTTAACAATTTTAAGGTGAGAGGCTTTATGGGTGATCTTATCAAAATTACCCTAAGGAAATGGAACTCATGGTGCTTTCATATGATGTGTGGCAGCTTCCTACAAATTTCTTACCATAAGACCATAAGACATAGGAGCAGAATTAGGCCCATTGAGTCTACTTGCCACTCAGTCATTGCTGCTTTATTCTCAATCCCATTCTCCTGCCTTTTCCCCTTAACCCTTGATTCCCTTACTAATCAAGAAGCTTTCTATCTCTGTCTTAAATAGACTCAAAGACTGGTATCCACAGCCTTCTGTGGCAAGGAGTTCCAGAGGTTTGCCACCCTCTGGCTGAAGAAATTCCTCCTCATCTCAGTTCTGAAGTGTCATCCCTTCACTCTGAGGCTGTGACCTCAGTTCCTAGTTTGTCCTATTAGTGGAAACACCTCGTCCACATCCACTCTATCCAGGCCATTTAGTATTCTGTAAGTTTCAATCAGATTCCTCTCATCCTTCTGAACTCAATTGAATACAGACCCTAAGTCCTCAACTGCTTCTCATATGACAAACCTTTCATCCCGGGATCATACTTGTAAACCTCTTCTGGATCCCTTCCAATGCCAGCAGATCCCTCCTTATTTACAGAGCCCATTCTGCTCAGAATATCCCAAATAGGTCTGACCAGATCTTTATACAGCCTCAGCAGTACATCTCTGCACTTGAATTCTAGCCGCCTTGAAATGAATGCTACTATTACATTTGTTTTTCTAACTGCCAACTGACCCTGTATGTTAATCTTAAGAGAATCCTAAACTAGGACTCCTAATTCCGTTAAATAGCAAGAACTGCAGATGCTGGAGTCAGAGATAACAAAGTGTGGAGTTGGAGGAACACAGCAGGCCAAGCCACATTAGAGGAACAGGAAAACTCACATTTCGGGCCAGGACCCTTTCTGAAGCTGTGTTCCTCCAGCTCCATACTTTGTTATCTCCAAATTCCCTTTGTGCCTCAGATTTCCGAAGCCTTTCCCCATTTAGAAAATAGTCTGTGCCTCTATTCTTCCCACCAAAGTGCATAACCTCACACTTTTCCACACTGTATTCCAACTGCCATTTCTTTGCCTACTCTCTTTGCCTTTCAAGTCTTTCCGCAGCTTCACCACTTCCTCAACATTATTGTGCCTCCATCTAACTTTGATCATCGCTCCACCATTGTTTCTGGGTGTGTGTCAGGTGCTGATTCCAGTAAAGACCTTAGTCACAATTTGATGGCATCATACTCACTTGCATTTTACTCTGAATTTGGGAATATCAGCCCTCGAAAGCATCGACAATGCCAAGTGATATTTGATGTCTAAAAGCTCCTGAATCATTATAATAGGGGGCTGGGAGCTGCAGTCACTGGATTGGAGGATCTTTTGGTGTCAGAGATTGTGCCAAAACTTGGCGGGTAAAGTTCTAGTATCTAGGCATCTCAGAAGACAAAGGGTTTTAGGTGGTAGGTGGGCTGCAGTCTATCCCCAGTATGTAGCATCCACAGGTCAAGAAACACTTGTTTGGGTGTATCCAAAGGCAGGTGCAAGAGGAGACAGTCTGTTGGAGATAAAGACATGACATGGTGCTCAAAATGTGCACAGTCCAATTCATTATATCACTGTTACTAGACTGCAGAAAGGTAACAAATATATTCTGTCAGCCCATTTGGGAACCTGAGATGACAATCACCAATATCTGCAGAGAGTAAGGTAAGGCATTGCTCATTACGCCACCTTAAATTTCTGCATCCCTTGTTTTTCCAGTCTCACAAACCACCAGCAAATGGGAATGGCATCTAGGTGAGGCTGGGCCTATCATTGATTTACCAAAAGTTTACCTCGAAGTTTGTTATTGGGTCTCCTTAGAGATCGAGAGTATTTGGAAACAAGAAAAAAAAGAATAATACAAAGGAGATGAAGGAGTAGTTGCATTATTTCTAGTGCTTGAGAGCGGTTACTGATTGATGAATATCCAACGTCAATATAGTGATACATCCCAAGATGTATAGGAGCACCATCAAAAATTTAACTCCAAGTGACACAAGAAGAATTCAGGGCAGATATAGAGGTTAGTTATAAGGACTATCCCAGAAGAGGTGAATGTGTTTAAAGATGAATTTCCATAGTTTTGAGCCTAGTCAGTTTGAGGCTTGAACACCAATGATGCGGTGATTAAAATCAGGGTTGCACAAGGGATAAAATGTCTAATTTTATGGCCCTACCCCATCTGCCAAACTGCTTCTGAGGAAGATGTAACATTCCAGCCCATAAATATATTATTAGACTGGCAATGCCTCCAAACTAGCTTACTGGGTAGAAAAACAGAAATTGCTGGCAAAACTCAGCAGCATCTATGCAAAGAAAGCAGACATAACATTTCGAGTCCAGTAACTCTTCATCAGTTCAATGTGTAGGTAGCTGCAGTCTCCTTCCTGCATTTTTACAATTCACAGGTCTCAAGTGATTCACATTTCACTGTTAAATGTTCCTATTTTTTGTTTGTCTCTGAACGATTTACAAAAGACATTTTTGCAACCCAGTTGCTTTCCCTCTATCCTGTGAATAGATTTAATTTAATTCCTGAAATACAACACAACAGCTTTACTTTCTTTCAAAATTCTGTTTGATCAGTGTCACAAATCTTTTTTCCAGACCCTGAGGTTTCACCACACTTTTATAAATAGGGGAATGATTGTAACTCAAAAGAGCCATAAATTTGGAATAATTATAGTGTGCACACAACATGTAAAACCTATAATCATGAGAGATTACAGTGACCAGTTTCTTCAAAGGAGTTATAAATAAAGGAGTGAGTCTCACTCATGGGCTGGTTAGAGAGAATGTCATTTCAGAATGTGGCTTGTGGAACAGTCAGAGACAATACTTATTAAGGGACTAGTAAAGGGTTTGTTCTTTTGTTAGGAAGGTGAATGCACCTCCAACAGGAAATGCTACTCAGGACTGGTCAGAGTTAGCATGGAAAATTCTTCCAGAATTTTTCTTTAAAATGTGATGGGATAGAATGTCATTTGAATAACTGGTTGACAACATACATAGGAATTAGCACCCAAAAAATCATTGATTATAGATAATAGAGGAACAGGGACTCAGAAATCTCAGTAATGGAATGACCATGAGGAAGTCTGTTTTCAAACTTGGCTCAGTGATACCACTACTGACTGAGCTGACAATGTACTGAAGGTCATGAGTTCCAGACTGCATCTGCAGCAGATGGTGGAAGAATCAAGTCAAGGGATAACTTGGAATCATCCTCTCTAAACTACCTGGAGCAGATACAGCTGCCCTTGACTGTGTTGGTAGGATGATCATCAAACAGCCCTTGTAGAGACAAGGTCTCATCTTCACATTGCAGAAACCATACATTGCGTAGTGCGACACTACTATTACTTAATAAGATAGATTCAGAACAGCAGTCAAAACTGAACAGTCATGAGGTGCTATGGACCAACAGCAACAGAATAATATTCCACCACAATCTGCTACTTCAAAGCATATCCTTCGCATTACCGTTATCATTAAACCAGTGTGCTGTTTCTCTCTTGTTGGTCTTTCCATGCATTCCTGTTGACTGCTTGTGTCTTTAAACACTACAGCCATTGACTGTGTGACTGACTTATAAAGTGGTAAAATTTTTGAAGCTACAAACGTACCTTCTGTTCTGGAATTTTCTTTTTCCAGGTACAATAAGTCAGAGTCATACAGCACTTAAACAGACCTTTGATCCAACCAGTCCATGTCGACCATAATCCCAAACTAAACTAGTCCCCCCTGCATGCGCTTAGTCCTTTCCTTCCAAACATTTCTTATTCATGTACTTACCCAAACATCTTTTAAACATTGTAACTCTACCCGTATCCACCACTTCCTCTGGAAGTTCATTCCACACACAAACTACTCTCTATGTAAAAAAATTGCCCCGTCATGTCTTTTTTAAAGCTTTCTCCTCTCACCTTAAAAATATACTCCCTGGTCTTGAAATCCCTCACCTAAGGGAAGAGACAGATGACATTCACCTTACCTATACTGTGATATATTGCATTATGATTCTCTTTACTAACTCACTCACGAGCACTCTGTGTTTACTATACTACATTTCCATTCATTCATTCATAAAACCATGTTTTTGTAGTACATTTTACTCTTACAAGATAAACTAAACATCCCTTCTTTAGCTGCCAACCCATTACTGTTTCTTTAAACCTTTCAATTCTTATCGGCCCCATGCTGCAAGCAGTGTTTAGACCTGTTTCTGTATCAAAGCCTACCCCGAATAAGTGTCAATACTGTAACCCACTCTGAACAATGCCATTCACATGACTGTGTCTCCATAACCCACTCAAAACTATGGAAAGTTTATGATATTAATTAGCACTTAGTAACCGTCTGTCAGGACCCAAATAGGCTGCAGGATATCAAACAGTTTCTTCCATCATCATGTACCCTACAGTCCTGCTGCTCTATATTTCTGTGAAATTTCCTTATACACTACTATAACACTGAACTACCTCTTTCTGACTTTTATCTAAGTCTACCATCTAATACTAACATACCGATTTATACTTTTTAAATACATATTAAATAGGGCTGCTACCCCTTTAAGAAACTTACCATCAAAACAGCGCCTGCCTGAAACTGGATGAATGAATGTGTAGGAACTGTCAAAAACCAGCAATTGTAGATTAAATCTCACGACCCATTAGTTTAATATTCTCTATACTTTTATTTAGTACTCATATGATTTTTCACTTTATTTAGATCATATAGGTATAGTATTTCTGCTAACATTACTAACTTTAAAGACAAAAGGACTAACACATCTTAATTTTGCAAGCTCAGACGGGACAGACATTGTAATCCCATCAGGAGTGGCAGTCAGGCTTAGCAAGTGCTTAAACCATCTCCTGTTTCCCCAGGACAGATGTCATGCAAACTTGTGTACAATAGGTACAACTATGTGACACCATAGTGCTAAAATTTTAATGTATGTAAAAACTGAGTATAAAAGAGGCTTCTGTAAAACAGTACTTTGGATTCCATCACTGCCCTGAACTGTGCCACTGAGGATGCTCAATAAAGAGGTTATTTTCCCTGCTCACCGATCTCGATTGTTATTGAACACGATCCCACAATACCCCTCATTATTTTATAAACCTCTATAAGGTCACCTTTCAACCTGCTATGCTTCAGTGAAAAACGTCCCAGCGTATCCGGCCTCTCCTCCACTCCCGGCAACATCCTAACAAATCTTGTTTGAATCCTCTCCACCTTAATAATATCCTTCTTAAAACAGGGAGACTAGAACTGGACACAGCACTCTAGAAAAGGCCTCACCAACGTCCTGCACAACCTCAACATTATGTTCCACTTCTATACTCAATGGTCTGAGCAATGAAAGCAAGCATGCTAAACACCTTCTTAACCATCCTACCTATATGCAATGCAAGCTTCAAAGAATTATGTACCTGAACCCCAAGGTTTCTCTGCCTACAACACTGTCCAAAGACCTACTTTTAATTGTATAAGTCTGGTCTTTGTTTGTTTTACCAAAATGCAATACCTCGTATTTATCCAAATTAAACTCCATCAGCCAATTGACCCAATTGATCAAGATCCCTTTGTAATCTTAGACAACCTTCTTCACCGTCCACTATACCACCGATCAATGGATTTTCATCATTCTGCCTTGTGTTGTTAGGTGGCAATGCCCAGCTCTGAACACCATATGGTATTTGAGGTTAGAATGGTGTCATTAGAAAACTCTATTTTTGATCATTGTGATAAGAGGTTTATGATTTATACATATATATGGATTTCAAACATGAATGAGTTTTGGTTATTGTTTCTGAAGGCTTTAAAAAGTGGCTACAGAGCAGGAGACTGCCAGCTCCCTGGAATGATTATGGAAGATCGTTTATACTGTGGGGTTTACAACGGGGAGATTAATCATTGAAAAGGGGTGCAAGCAGCAACAAAGGCACCCACCATTTGGTAGGCTCTGTTGGTGTCAGCAACTCGGTCTCAGGCCTCATTGGATTAGGCCATGCCCAAAGGCAAGGAAAAAATTATGTCTGTTCAAAGGGGCCTTGCTGTCGATCCTAGGACTGGCAAATTTAAGTGTCCACCTATGATCCCAACTTAGGGGAAGGCAGTGGTGTCATGGTAATGTCACTGCACTAGTGATCCAGAATCCCAAGCCAATATTCATGGGTTCAAATTCCACAGATGGTAAAATTTGGATTCAGTAAGTGTTTGGAACAGAGAGCCGGATGAATGGCATCTGTGTAATGACTATCAATTGTAGTAAAAACCTAATAGGTTCACTAGTGTCCGTTATTGAGGGAAATCTGCCATCCTTACCTGGTCTGAGTTACATATCACTGTAGATCCACAGCAGTGTGGTGGACTTTTAACTGCCATCTGGGCAACTGGGAATGAGAATAAATGCTGGCCTAGCTGGTGATGCTCACGTCTCGCAGATGAATCATTTGTGCTCATCCCACAACTCCGATGGGATGTCAGGTCCACAGTTTGGGAACCTGTGTCCTGTCTTGAAGTGCACTCACATTTTTACGATACACACTCTTCTAGTGAGCTGCCAGCTCCCCACAGCCTCAGAAACTCTCATTGACCCTCACCATCTGTGCAGCTTGACTACTAATCCAAATTGCATAGGGCACCAAGTAGTGTCTGTTAATTGTCGTAGAGTCATTGAGATATACAGCACAGAAACAGACCCTTCAATCCAACTCGTCCATGCCAAGCAGGTATCCTAAATAAATCTAGCCCCATTTGTCGGCATTTGGCTCATATCCCTTTAAACCCTTTCTATTCATGTACCCATCTAGATGCCTTTTAAATGTGGTAATTGTATCAGTCTCCACCACTTCCTCTGGCAGGTCATTCTATGCACGCACAAACCTCTGATTGAATAAGTTGCCCCGTAGGTCCCTTTTAAATCTTCCTTCACTCACCTTAAACATATGCTCTCTAGTTTTGGAATCCTCTACCCGAGTGAAAAGACCTCGTCTATTTACCCTATGTATGCCCCTCATGATTTTATAAACATCTCAGCCTCCGATGCTCCAGGGAAAATAGCCCCAGCCTATTCAGCCTCTCCCTATAGCTCAGACCCTCCAACCCTGGCAACATCCTTGTAGATCTTGTTTCAGAGATAGCAGGAACTGCAGATGCTGGAGAATCTGAGATAACAAGGTGTAGAGCTGGATGAATACAGCATTTCTAAAGAAGGGTCTAGGCCCGAAACGTCAGCCTTCCTGCTCCTCTGATGCTGCTTGGCCTGCTGTGTTCATCCAGCTCTACACCTTGTTATCCTTGTAAATCTTGGCTGCTTTTGGTCAGATCACATGGGTGGGGGAGGGGAGTGGGTAGGGTTTGGGCCACCTCAATAATCAATTGGGCCCGGACCCTGAAACAGTCCTTGCCCACTTTAAAAATGAAAATATTAAGATTACACCTCTTCTTTCCTTCGTCTTGGATATTACCTTGTGCCTCTTTCTCAACCAATTATCTGTATCTCCTCACGGAAGTGTTGATGGGCCACTCAGTGCAGAGAAAGTATGAATAACATGGGTAAGCATCAGTATTGCCCAATACAGAAAAGACTGTGCTTTCTCCCTCACAGCTGTTTCATGTCCTCCAGTTTCTGGAGAAATGAAACTTGGGTCTGAGTAAGAAACAGCTGTCTTTATTATTTGAGTGCAATAAGGAATTTGGTAGCTGATGTGGAGAATGAAGAATGTATAAAAGCATCTTATATCAAAATAATTAAATGCTCATAAGCACATAAAATGCACATCAAAATATCTATCTCCAACTGGCAAGCCAGAATTGGATTTTATAAACGTGTATATTAATGTTAACTTAAGTTATCAATACTCAGTCCTTGCTAATATTTGTATATATCAATCTTCTCCTGCCCAGCATCCATACACTAGCCTCCATAAACTTGAGACAACAAGGTGCAGGGCTGGATGAACACAGCAGGCCCAGCAGAATCATAGGAGCAGAAAGGCTGACGTTTCGGGCCTAGACCCTTCATCAGAAAAGGGGAAGGGGAAGGGGGTTCTGAAATAAATAAGGAGAGAGTGGGAGGCGGATAGAAGATGGATAGAGGAGAGGATAGGTGGAGAGGAAACAAACAGGTCGAAGAGGCGGGGATGGAGCCAGTAAAGGTGAGTGTAGGTGGGGAGTTAGGGAGGGGATAGGTCAGTCCAGGGAGGACGGGCAGGTCAAGGGGGCGGGATGAGGTTAGTCGGTAGGAGATGGGGGTGCGGCTTGAGGTGGGAGGACGGGATAGGTGGGAGGAAGAACAGGTTAGGGAGGCGGGGACGAGCTGGACTGGTTTTGGGATGCGGTAGGGGGAGGGGAGATTTTGAAGCTTGTGAAATCCTCATTGATGCCATTGGGCTGCAGGCACGGGGATCGCTTTGCAGAACACCTACGCTCGGTTCGCAATAAACAACTGCACCTCCCAGTCGTGAACCATTTCAACTCCCCCTCCCATTCCTCAGACGACATGTCCATCCTGGGCCTCCTGCAGTGCCACAACGATGCCACCCGAAGTTTGCAGGAACATCAACTCATATTCCGCTTGGGAACCCTGCAGCCCAATGGTATCAATGTGGATTTCACAAATTTCACAAGCTTCAAAATCTCCCTTCCCCCTACCGCATCCCAAAACCAGTCCAGCTCGTCCCCACCTCCCTAACCTGTTCTTCCTCCCACCTATCCCCTCCTCCCACCTCAAGCCGCACCCCCATCTCCTACCGACTAACCTCATCCCGCCCCCTTGACCTGTCCGTCCTCCCTGGACTGACCTATCCCCTCCCTATCTCCCCACCTACACTCACCTTTACTGGCTCCATCCCCGCCTCTTCGACCTGTTTGTTTCCTCTCCACCTATCCTCTCCTCTATCCGCCTCCCACTCTCACCCTATTTATTTCAGAACCCCCTTCCCCTCCCCCTTTTCTGATGAAGGGTCTAGGCCCGAAACATCAGCCTTTCTGCTCCAATGATGCTGCTTGGCCTGCTGTGTTCATCCAGCCCTGCACCTTGTTGTCTCGGATTCTCCAGCATCTGCAGTTCCTACTATCTCCATAAACTTGAACTCCTTTAAAAGTTTGTTGCCTGTAACATAACTCAAACCAATTCCCATTCACCCTTCATTTCTGGGTCTGCATTGACTGCTGATCTGCCAAAACATTGAATTTAAAATTCTCATCCTTCAGTTCAAAACAATCCATGGACTCACCCCTCTTCCATGCCAAAAACCCTCTGACATCTTTATATTCTTCCAGTTCTGGTCTCATTAAAGGTTGTGCTTTCAGTGTCTGAGCCCTGAGCATTGGATTTCCTCCCACTAGAGCTCTCTTGCTCTCCTCTTATCTTTACTGTTTTTAAGATACTCCCATCTCCATATGAATGATGTTGATCACCTGCTATTATGTCTCATCCTCAAATCAGTGTTTATCTGAAACGTTCCTGCTTTGAGGGGGAAGGTGGGTAAAAATGTTGGAAAGAGGGTGACTTTGTCATGTAAAGAGTCTACCTACAGAGGTAGACAATCACTAGCAAGAGGAAAGGCACTGGCAGATTCAAAAGAAGTAAAGGAAAAGGGCAGGTATCTAACGTCAGTCATTGATATCGAAGCCCCGCTGTCACTCAATGGAAAGCCATTGTTGCAGTTGCTGGAAGGAAGCCATTCCTTGTACACTTAGGGCCACAGGGAAATAGATGGCTCTGCATTCTACCTCCAAAGGGCTCCTCAGAATCTCATTTATTCAATGACCTTATAAGGTCTTATGACCACATGTCAGAACTCCAAAGTACTGTGAACACTTGTAACTTATTATTCCTGGGTAAGTGGCCACAATTTTGTGTTTGGATCACACAGCAGAATCATCCAGTCTAAGAAGGAGACAATGTCTCTCTCTTGTCTTGATGAGTAGAAACATAAAAGAAAATCCCAAGAAGCTATCTGCTCTCTCTCACCATGCAAATTCTCTCTTTGATAGGGAAAAGCCACTTTCAGAGATACTGAAAGGGCAAATCCTCAAAGGATGACTGAGAATCAGTTTGTCCATAATCTTTTATCCTCATTAAAGTTTTGAAAGGAAATATAAGGGAACTGAAGGGAAATGTCTCATCGGACTGGTGCCAGAACTGTGCTTCACTTTTTGATTCCCCACCCCTACTATTTATATTTTGTCCTCTCTCATTGCGTATCTATTTGTATGTGTATGAGATGTTTTTTTTAAAGGGGTAGCGTTTAAGTTATGGAGAGTTGTAAGTTAGCAATTCATTTTTATTTTCTGCCACCAGTTGAAAGCAAACTGTTTACAATAAAGAGCTGTTTTCTTGCTAAGTACAGAAACCTGTTGAGTATTTTCATTAAACATTGGTCCATCAGTCAAGTAAACTGAGGATTTTGGAGAGTTTGATTAAATGATTTCACATTTGTGATGATTCCAGAAATATTGGTGCTCTATTTCCAAAGCACTATCCCAGTGAGTCATGACACTCTCTCTTTAATTTTCTTTGCTGAATTGAACTGTTGTATTATCCAACGTTTATTGTAACTCTATATTGTTCCCACTCAGTAATTTTCCCAGGCATTCCTCCCTGATTAATCCAATGCGAAGCATAAATATGCACGGACCACATGGTTCATTTGTATCTTTGGCAGTCTGTTTTCAATTAAGCATGGATGGTTAGTCATGTCTGCTCAAATCATGTCTACGTGGCTGCACATACTCATGAGGTTTAAGGGTCTTCAGTAAGGACAGCTCCATTACAGCATCACTCCTTCCTTACCGACAATTATTGACAGCAAAATAGTTCCCTGAATGAGTACAATATAAGGAAAGATTTTCTTTTTATTATGATAGCAAACATTTGTATAACTTCTTATTAGTTGCTAGCACTTATTGTTCATTAAGGTTTTGGAGTAGATTTGTAGCTCGGGTTGTGGGTGTTGTGGGTATTGTTCATTTTTACTCTATAGTTATAACCCTCATTTGGGGTAAACAAAAGTAATACAATGCAAGGAACCCATTATAATCTGTGTGAAAAAGTTAATTTCAAAAGACAGCTAGATATTTACCAATGATGTTAATACCATTCTGTTAAAATCCTTGGGTACTTTCTAAAAACCCAATGCTCTGTTTGGTTTGGAGTTGTAAATCTTAAGCTTTGCTCTAACATTCCAGCTGGTTCACATCAAACTGGTCTATATAAACATGTCTTAACTCAATGTGGCATTGCGAAAAAGGATTTCTAACTCCTGTTACTAGTTTCAAACAAATTTCGACATGAAGGGCTGTAATCATTGTACACGCATTGACCAACTGACTCCCCTGATACAAAGGAACTTGATATAGTCAGTTTGAAGTGGACAAAACTGCTGATTGCCACATTTAACTTCAACTCAGGGCCAACAAATTCAAGGCGAGACACTGACCTGATTCCAAAGACATCACAATTACATGCGCAATGCAAACTAAAGCAGCAAACTCTTGTTGTAAATAAACTAACTTTAGTCAGCTGGTGGCCCTGTGCTATTAAGCAATAGCCCAGAAATTGGATCATACTGCACCTCTTTTACAGGGATAAAACAGGCTCCGAAGGTTGTAATATAGCCAGTGATACACAGGCCATCCTGCATAGACTCTCAAACTAAAATGGGTGCTTAAGACCTTTGGGGCATAAGCTGGACAGGTTCAGAAAGCTAATTGCAGGATTAAATCAAGGGTCTCACTCTACTTTTAGTAGCTACTTTCACTTTTCTACTTTGTGAAATGTATGCCTGGAAGTGAATGCCTAATTTGTCACATGATAAGTTTGCCCGGCAGATCATGGCAGTAATGGTCAGCAGGATCGTTATTTAAAGGTTTAGCCCCCCTTTTGTAAAAGTTAATTACTGATAAATAGTGTTACTTTGCTTGTCAACTTCTGGCTCTCCCTTTGGCTATATTCTTTTCCACTACAGACTTTGTGAGTTCTGCAAACAACCTTTTCCTGATACCGGTTGGCTTGACTGCGTTGCAAATGCTTTATTTCACATATGGGTGATCAGTTAAGTTCACCTTTGGGGCTGGAAGAAGATAACAGCAAAGAGGGTAAAAGCAAGTACCAGGTGAAAATTTTCTTGAACATATTTTAAAAATAAAATGCTGGAATATATTCTTTTCATGTCCTTCTGTCAGATTTTCAAGATTACTAAGCTAGATTCCCCCAAACTAAATCTACTCATGATTCTTGTTGCTTCACAACTTTCTATAAAAGTTGCGCCAAGCTCTTCTGTAAAAACAAAATCAACTTGACTGCTACAAAGAGATCTTTGCATTTTGAAATAAACATCATTGAGTATGTGTTGCATAACCATCCTTCATGAATATGGTAATACTACAGCCAGTAAAAGAGAGAATGGTTAATGGTCTGCTTGTGAGGGTTCTCATGTTTACCCCTGTGTTTGGCTCTGAAAGAACTAGATACTTTGTTTTTAAAAAAAAAGATGAAAAGGAAATCAGTTTAAAAAAATATAGAGCTCACTCTGTTGAGGCAAAACCCAGATCATTTGTGTGTTGACTGGATGCGATGGAAGCATTCCAAGTTGCAGAAAAATAGGCCACAGACAGGAAATGGAATATTCAGAAGAAAGTGAGGACTGATATCATAGCAACCATTTGCATTTCTTACAGCGTTCAGCATGAGAAATGCCGAGCAACTCATTCAGCAAGTTGAAGCCAAACATTGTACCAGTTGAGAGTTGATTAAAGCACTCAAATTTAGCATTGCATTCGACATGGCAAGAAAGAAAATCCATAAACAGGTTGCACCTTAGAAATGTAACTGACAGGCTTACTGCAGCCTATAAAGAGCTATAGTTAGAATTAACATTGCAAACTAAAATCTAAATCCAACTTTCTGGCTGATGATTATTTGTGGCTGGAAATTTGTGGACTACAGGAGGCTGTATTTGATTCCAAGCATTGCTGTGGGAATATACAATTAATTTCCCTTATTTTGATTGATGCCTCACCCCACTCACTCCCTGTACACTTTCTTCCCTCCACTCCTCATGATCTGGGATCTGTACGAACAGCCATCCTTAATAAACTATGTCCAAATGTCCATCCACCACTAGTTCACTGAGATGTTGTGTGTTGGCAAACAATCCGTCATTGGGTACGTCATTATGGATAAAACCAATCCTTTTCTTTTACCAAGTGTGCCGATGTGAATGTGTGCAGATTAAATGGCTTGGGCAGAGTGATGAACTTAAGATCACCTTAATCTGGTAAGTGGGTATTTGTTTAGCTCAGTTAGCAGGTTTCTTCACAATACAACACTGACTACCCTTCATTCATTGTAAAACACACTGGGAATTCCTGAAATTGTGATGGGCATTACATACCTGCAATCCATCTTTCCTTCCGTCCTTGAACATAATTCATGTAAAGGAACGACGCATCTGCATCTTTTATCAATATTGGACGTGTACTCACATGGAAGAAAGCAAGACTCCTTTCTTGACACAAATCATTAAAATTATGTTTTCACCTTGCAAAGGAATAGCTGTCACAGAACCAGCTGACAGAGAATGCAACTTGCAGCCAAACAACACTTTGGACCAGCCTGATTCTGCACGAACGGAAAGGTTTATTGACATTAGCTGGACAGACAGAACAAGCAGACAGATAAGAGATTATAGAGATTGGGGTCTGAGTTGACAAGAAGAAGTACACCACAGGCAGAACAAGTCTTTTTATTCACAGTATCGGCTTCGTGAGTCCTCTCAAAATCTAGCCATGTCCTCACACTCCAACACTTACTTCTTCCATAATGAAGTTATATTGTGTTATATTAACAAATACGCATATTAATATGCTTGTGTGGAATCCTTTTCTGCAAATCATACAATTCCTAAGTGTGGGAGCAGGCTATTTGGCCCATTGAGTCCACACCAGCTCCCTGAAGTGTATCCCACCCAGACTCACCAACTCCACCTTTTCCATGTAACCCTGCATTCTCCATGGCTAATCCACCTAGCCTGCACACCCCTGGACACTATAGGCAAATTAGCATGACCAATCCATCTAACCTACACACCTTTGGACTGTGAGAGGAAACCGGAGAACCCGGAGGAAAGCCACGCAGACATGGGGAGAATGAGTAAACTCCACACAGTTGCCTAAGGTTGGATGCAAACTCAGGTCCCTGGTGCTGTGAAGCAGTTGTGCTATCCACTAAGCCATCATGCCGCTCATAAATGTAACATAATGGACAACAAACTGAATCTTCCTTCCTTTTGGCATTGGATCTCCTGTTCTATCCTGTTCCCTTGCTGTGCATTGAGTGTGCAATTAAAAAGCCCTTCTGTCTTCAACTTATTGGGTTCCCTGGATTGAAGATACTGGCCACTGTAAATATTCCCTGACCACTTCCAAATCTACCACTTCTGCCACATCCTTACCACCTCTCTTCATTTGAACATCTGCCCAGAGAAATCCAATCAGGAGGAGAAGGGGTGAATGTGTGAAAAACAAACATGATTTACATTGCACAACTTCATTAAATTGCTCTACGTTTCAGTGTCCTATTTGTTAGATTATTTTTCCAAGCTTCCACCTTTCGTTATAAAAGTCTGGACTTTCTGAGGTACATTTGCACCAGTGCCAGCATCTCTCTGACACGCGACCTCCTGTTCACACTCATGTCTAGACAATCAGTGCTGTTGGCAAGAAAGGTGGTTCAAAAGCAACGGCCTCAGCCAAGTCAAAATGCTTGGCTTAGTGCCCCCATCAAGGCACTAATTGTTCAAAACCAGGGCTGGAACATATCATTCATATGCCTGATCCCACACTCCCAAAGCAACTTCTCTACTTTGAATTCAGTCATCACAGGAGACTCCATGATGATAACAGTAGAAATGATATAGGGATTTCTTCAAAATATCCCTGAAGAGAAAACATTACTGCTGACTCATGGGAGTCGCTGAGTTATGACCACCTAAGGCAGGGAAGGTTCATTGGTAAGGCTTCAAGTGCACCAAGATACTTCATTGGGAACATGCAGAGGCAACTACGGTGTCAGAGAGAGTGAAAAAAGTTCCAAAGAACTTATCCACTCAATCATCCAAGCACCACTTGTGGCAACTTTACAGATCACAAGTTGAACTTAGCAATCATCTCAGAATCTATCAAACCAGAGCAATAGCATGTCATCCACCATGGTGAGGGTCAGTTAGTTGGTCATTCTTTAAGTTAGAAGTTTGTGGGTTTACATCCTGCTCCTGAGGTTTGAGTACAAAAATTTAGGTTGTCAATCAATTCAATATGGAGGAAATACTGCACTGCAGAGTGTTGTCTTTTGCATCACACAATAAACCAAAGATGCTGTTTAGACACTCAAGCGAACATTAATGCTCTTGTAGAACTATTTTAAGAATGTGTTCTGCTATCTTTGCGGGCATCCTGTCAAATATTTATCCCTCAATCGATACCACAAACACAGATTTGGTCATTTTCACATTGCTGATCTTGTAGTTCGCTGTGCAAATTGGTTGCCTCTGTTATTAACATGGCCTACTCTTCAAAAGTCATTCATTGTCAATAAAGCACCTTGGTATACGCTGAGGTTTCAAAAAGATCTATATAAGTGCAAGTCATTTCCTTTTTCAATTGCTCCCCTAGTGTTAAATGAAACTGTTCAATTCAAATACAATTCAGTGGCTTCATCTTTTAAACTCAAGTCCAAATGTACCTCAAGGGTGAAGTCTTACTGAAGCTAAGCACTCATAAGGCTTAACATCCTCATTCTTCTGCTTTTCCCCATACTGCAGAACTCTTTGATGCCCCTTCTATTTAATCTGTTATAATCTATTGCTGGGTAGGCAATATAATAGTGAGTATTGATCTGTTGGATTGCTGATAGTTTATTTGATAGGGATGAATTTATCTTTGCTACCAAAAGGCAAGTACAAGTCAAATTGAAGCACTTTGCAAAGAGCAAATGAAGAGTACACTGTAGTGCTTAAAAAACAGTGACTTGTTATTCAACTGCCAGCTCAGAGCCACAACTATTTCAGTCTCCCCCAAATATTTTCCTGATACTGTTTGTCTATCCTGCTGGCTGACAACACTGGTCTTTTTATATTTTATGGTAAGGTAGTAAATTTATATCATCCAGTCTCAGCAACCACATTGATCTAACACAAATCGCTGCATCCAACTTCCCTGAAGGTCAACAACAACTCGCATTTACGTAGCAATAGTAACTGAGCAAAACATCCCAAGGCAATTCATTGGAACACCATGAAGCAAAATTTTGACACTCAGCCACAAAAGGGGATATTTGTGCAGGAGAAACAAAATTTGATCATTTAGCTAAGTTGTCAGCTGCACCTTAAAACTGAGGGCAAGAGGAAAATTTGGTGAGGTTTAGAAAGAAAATCATTAAGATTAGAGGACCAGGTGGTAAGCCCCAGGATTAATTGCTGGTGTAAAAAAAGCTATTTTCTAATCAACCTATTCAGATACGTTATTATGCACCTCTGGAACAGGTGAAACTTGAATGCTCAACACAGTTGGATTGGAAGTAAAGCTTTTTTTTGTAGAGCTGGTATCGGTAAACCCAGGCAGCGAGTGAAAAAAGCTAGAAAAAGGCCCAATGCTGTCTTTAATGTTTTCAGCTACCTAATCTATTTGTAGTAGAGACTTATCATTATTACAACCATGCACTATATGGACTGGACTTAATGGAGGTGATGGGATGTTGCTTGCCAGGCAGAAGGCTGGCAGGATCCCACTTCCCTTCTTTCAGGGAAAGCCCACTGAATTAAATGCCACTCAACAGACCCTTGGAAACAATCAGCTGCTCTCAGGATCAAGGATCTCCTGGGCTGAGGCTGGGAGATGGATGCATGGTAAAAGTTCTGTCTGCCAGCAGTTCCAGGGAGGTGCTGGCTGCTGCCAGCGTGACACACATCTGTCTCTGCCTCAGTTTTGTTTGTGTTGGCATCAGAAACTCACGTTCATGGTCCATCAATATTTTTTTTCAAACTGTGAATGTGGTAACAAGGGGAGGTAATGGTGTAGTGGTAATGTCACTGAACTAGTAATCTAGAGTTAATATCCAGGGGACATGGGTTCAAATGGTGCAATTTGAATTCAATAACAAATATGCAATTTAAAAAAAAGCCACCCTATTGATAACCACGTAACTACCGTCAATTGTTGTTTAAATCCCATTTAGTTCGCAAATGTACCTTAGGGAACAAGATCTGCTCTCCACTCCTGGTTTGGCCTACATGTAACTCCAGACCCACAGCAATGTAGTTGACTCTTAACTGCTCTCTGGACAATTAGGGATGGACAATAAATGCTGGCCCAACCGGAGACGCCCACATCCTGTGAATGAATTTAAGGAGAAATACAACAACGTCCTGCCCATATAATCTCTTTTTATGTTATTAATTGAGAGATAGGTATTGGCTAGGATGCCAGGAGAACTCCACCAGCAAATGTCTTTTATATGTATCAGAGCTGGCAGGTGGGGCATCAGCTAATTCAGGTTAGAGGCGAAAAGGCAGCAGATTTCGAACCAGTCGTCTTGCCAAGTGATGAAATGCATTCTCCTCCCATCCATCATGCTCACCATGCGTTAAAAGTAAATGCTGCCCAATAACTTTTCTTAGCCCCTTGTCTGATGTCAGATCAATTTGAAAATTTCCATCCTTGAGTTCAAATCTGATGGCTTTCCTTCGCTACCCTTCAGTTGCCTGTGTTTTACAATGCAGATTCCAGGGTCTGGACCTTCCAAGTCTGTTTACCTCCCTAATTCCCTCTCCTCCTTTATGTTGCTCCATAAAACCCAGTTATTTGACCACATTTTTGTAACCTGCCATAATAAGTCCTTATTTATCTCTGTCAAATTTTGTTTGGAAATGCTGTAACGACACACCTTTGCAATGTTTGGCTCCATTAAAGACACTATGAAATGTAAATTGTTGTGTCCGTTATTCTTAATTCGAGACATAGTAAGCCTTAGCTTCTTGTCCCTAATCACTTTGATCATTGTACATAGTGAAACAGTTTGTACAAAAAATATTTACAAATGATTTATTCATGGCTAGTATAGCAGGTCTGACTCTGATTCCTAGCTAATGTTCCTTCATCCAGTTGAGATCACTGAAATCAATTATTTTATGTATTTTGCTATCCTGAAAGAGTTAAGAGTTTGCGTTTTTTGAAAAATTTGAGAAATATTTAAATCAGAGGAAAATACAGATTTAAAGAGACAGTGTTAGTAGAATTAATTTTTGGATTGTTCTAGGGTTCTGAGAAAGTGCTGGCACAGATTTTATGCAACAAATAGTTTATAAGATTATAAGAAATAGGGACAGGAGTAGGCCATTCTGCCCCTTGATTCAATAAGATCATGGCTGCTCCAACATTTCCCCATCCATTTTCCTGCATTTTCCCCAAAACCTTTGATTCCCTGACTAATCAAGAATCTATCTAATCCTTAAATGTACACAAGGACTCTGCACACTCCCCACCCCCACCACTCCAGCCCTCAGTGGCAAGGAGTTCCAAAGACTCACAATTTTCTGAGAGAAAAGTTCCTCCTCATCTCAGTCTTATATTGGTGCCCTTAATTCTGAGATGATGCCTTCTGGCCCTAGACTCTCCCATGAGAGGAAACATCTTCTCAGCATTTACCCTGTCAAGCCCTTTAAGAATCCAAATGTTTCAATGAGATTGCCTCTCGTGCTTCTAAATTCCATTTGGTAGAGTCCCAATCTGTTTAACCTTTGCCCATAAGGCAACCCTCCATAGTGGGGATCAACCTATTGAAGCTTCACTGAACTGCCTCTGATGAAAAAATATCTTTTCTTAAATGGGGAGGTTTCTTTCCATACTGTTAGCTTCTGTCATCCTGTGGTAAGTACAGGAAAATGACAGTTTCCCTAAGAATGGTGGTATTGCATTTAGCCGGAATGGGACAGAGTGTCACAAAGTGAGGGTTGGGACCCCAAGTAGGGTCAAAAGCTGAAATTCTGGGGTTGCAAGCTGTGAAGCAATAATGGCCACTGTGGAGCTCCGGCCAAGTTGTAACATCTGTTGTCCTGTTACAATAGAAGAGGTCCCCATTTTTGCAGAAAACTCTTCCAAAAACCCTCACTGAGGGGCCAGGTCAACTTGAAGCCTTGAATTAGGGTTGCAATGAGAAAAGAAAATAAATGGCACTGGTGTAGGTTGTTATGATCTCCATGGAGACCAATAACTTTTAAAAAGAAATTTCAATTCCCAGCAATTAAGTCAAAGGATCACACAACAAGCTATCAAGTTTTACAAATTTTTCTGCAACAAACTAATTGCAACATTAACTAAACAGTATTTTTGAAGGGCATTTATGCTTTAAACTACTGAACATAACGCATCCCTTTTAATATTTAAAATAACCAAAAGTCTCCTGCTTTTCAGTTATACATTACCTTGTCCTATAAGTTAACATTCAATTTGCCCAGAACTACTCCCAAGCAATTCATAGCTCCTAAGAATTTACTTCTGTTATTTTCCTCTTCCAGCACAGTAACGCCAGAACTGTCTTTCACAGTGAGAATGTTTCCTCCAGCTCAAGCTAGGAAAATCTTCCAGCCTTGTTTTAAATCCTCATGAATTGGATCTTTTCAATCTAAACTTGAGTTCCTGTCAATATCTGCTTTTTTCTGCTCTCTTTCTTTCTCTTGGATTCTGGCAGACTCTACTGTATGTGAAATTCAAGGAGATCTATTAGAAGAACCTTGAATCCCGATTTTACAATGGTTTGTTATGTACCTTTCCCCGTTAAAACCCATCTCTTAATCCCCCTGCTGATCATGAATCTACCTATCTAAGCCTTAAATATGCACAAGACTCGATCTCTTGAAGATCTCTTTGGCAAGGAGTTCCAAAAGACTAATTACCCTCTATGAGAAGAAATTCCTCTTCATCTCAGTCTTAAATTAATGCTTCTTTATTCTGAATTGATGCCTTCTGGTCTGAGACTCTTCCAAGAGGGGAAGCATTCTCTCAGCATTTACCCTGTCAAGACCCTTAAGAATCCTATATGATTCAATGATATCACCTCTCATTCTTCCCAACTCCAGTGATAGAGTCCCAACCTATTTAATCTTTGCTCACAAGATAATCCTTCCATTCCAGGGATCATCCAAGTGAACCTGCTCTGAAATACCTCCAATGAAATGATATCTTTCCTTAAATAAAGCGACCAAACCTGCTCACATTACTCCAGACGTGGTCTAACGAGCACTGTGTGAAGTTGCAATAAGACTTCCCTACTCTTATATTCCAACTCCCTTGAAATAAGGGCCAACATTCCATTAGCCTTCCTGATTACCTGCTTCACCTGTGTGAGCTTCCTGTGTTTTATGCACAAGTTTCCCAAGTCCCTTTGTGTTATAGCTTTCTGCAGTTTTGCTCCATTTAAATAATATTCTGTTCTTTTGTTCTCCCTTTCAAAATGAACAACTTCAAATTTTCTGACATTATACTCCATTCTGACATTCTCCTTTCTGACATTATACTCCATTTTCCAACTTCTTGCCCATTTATTTATCTATCAATATCTCTCTGTAAGCTGTTTGTACTCTCTCAAACATGCCCCTCCACCTATTTTTATGTCACCTGCAGATTTGGCTATAGTATGTACACTTCCTTCCTCCAATTTGTTGCATATATTGTAAACAATTGCAGCTGCAGCGCTGATCCCTGTAGAACTCCATTGGTCACAGATTACCAACCTGAAAAAGATGTCTAATCCCCCTCACTGTTTCCTGCCCATGAGCCAATTCTCTATCCGTGCCAACATACAGCGCCCAACACCGTGGGCTATTATTTTAACCTTTTGTGAAGTCAAACACTTTCTGGAAGTCCAAATACAACATATCTATTGTTTCCTCTCTATCCACACTGGTTGAGACTTCCTTGAAACATTCTAATAAATTAGTCAGACATGATTTCCCTTTCATGAAGCTATGTTGACTCTGCTTGATTAGATTATGATTTTCCAAATGTTCTGCTTTTTCTTCCTTAACAATTGATTCCAATAATAGATGTTAGGTGAATATGACTATTGTTACGTGCTTTTTGCCTCTCTCCCTCTTTGAAAAGGGATGTCATATTAGCTGTTTTCCATTTCTCTGGTACTTCTACCGAATCCAGTGATTTTTGTAAAATTACAACTAATGCATCCACTACCTCTGTAGCTACCTCTTTTAGGACCCTAGGATGCAAGCCATCAGGACTAGGAAACTTAGTTGCTTTTAGCCTCATTAGTTTGCCTAATACTACTTCTTTGGTAATGGTGATGGTGTTTAATTCCTCCCCCATATTCTTCAGTAATAATGGAATGTTCAAAGTATCTTCCAATGTAAAAACTGATGCAAGGTTCTTATTATTGAATTTAGATTTTGCTGTCCATCCATGTTGGGATTTGGATGCATGTTCTCAGAACATTAGCCTGGGTGTTCTGGATTGCTGATTGAGTGACATTACCATTATTCCACCACAGAATCCAGAAGTGATTGCATAATCCCCTTCATTCCTCCGTATTATCCCAAACCAAACATTTTGTAAAAGAGACACAAGGTCAAAGCTTTGAACTTAGAAAGTGAACGTCAATTGATATGGCATGAAAAGAGGGTGCTGTTTGTTTGGATCATGGTCAGTATGGAGATATAGTAAGAAAAATTAACTGGCAATTTTCATTAGCTAGCAAAAGAACTCATACCAGGCAGGTAAAATCCGTTTGGTTGAGGCATTGCCATGGGGAATGCAGCAGGGATTGTCAATTTCCGTTACCTTTTCTCAATTGGGAAAGTACAATGTATAGACAAATTCTTTTTGTTTACACAGAGCATTATTCTGTATGTGAATACATATATCTTGTAGCACATGTAATGAATCACTGTAAGCCCAACTGATAATTATAAAATCACTTTAATTGTCATTCTTATTGCCTGATGATTCTGCTTTTGGACAACGTTTATTAAATTGTCTTGACTGTGCTAAGGAGCCTGTAAACTTCATCCTGTTAATTCTATTTGTTTGTCCTCAAATACAAACTGAGTTGCTGAAAATTTCTTCCATGCTCTGTTTTATTGTTTAATACTGCATGCACGAGGGACTACACAAATTGGAGACTGTAGACTGTGAACTGCAAAACCTGAAAAACTATAAAGATCAGGCAACTTGAAGACTGTATAGAACAGGTAGCACAATAGCCCTGACGGCCTTGCCTGACCTGCTGATTAATTTCAGCATTCTCTGTTATGTTGTATTTCCAGTGTCTCTAGTATGTGTTTTCTCATATCGCTTCCAGGTTGTGCAGTCCACAACCTTATAGAGACTTCAGCCTATACTGTCTTCAGGCTGTGTAGTTTCTGGTCTGTGCAGTATTTACACAAGACAGTCCTCAATTGATGCAATTTAATTGAGGTACAATTTACCATTTATGTAATTTTGAAGGTATACTCTTTGAAGACAGAAGCAATGATTCTAGCAAACGCTGTGAAAGTCAAGGTGAAGGTGTTGCTTTTTGTTGCAGACATTGCCTTGAATTAGTTTGAATTTCAATTTGTGAATGGAGAGGAAGTAATCTAAGCATGACTCACTCTATCGTTAACAAATGACACGTTGGCTGTTTTATAAATCCAGATTCTTTTACTGACTGGGTGCAGACTGCATGGGATAATATGTAGCTTGGTGGAGGTGCTATAAATTTAGATGGAATGTAAAAGTTGGATCCAATTTAGTTGGAAGGTATAAATGTATATTCAAAGAAAAGATTAATTGAACAATCTCTGAAGGAGCTTTTAATACCTCATCAATAAGCATCGTGTGACATTCATGTGAATTCAGATTGCCAATGGGTCCAGAAAAATACTATTTGTCCTGTTTTTGTAGGCTGTTTAATTTAACCACTCAAATATTTAAGCACAATGGAAACTGTAATGCTACAGTAAAGATAAGTCACCATAGTGCTACTGGATCATAGAACTGCTGTCTCTTTGGTGAGAGACAACTGGCAGTGTTTTAACTTGAGAGTCACAATGCCCCAAGTGAGGGAGGGGTAGGAAGATTGAGAAGAGAGTCCTTCACAGTAACTGAAGCCAGTGTTGGAATTGAACCCATGCTTTTAACATCACCCTACCTTGTAAACCAGTTATCCAGTTAACTTGTTATGACTAATTGTTATTAACTCACCAAACTGTTATGATTGCAAAATGACAACACTTGTTTTACTGCTGCAGCGTTAACTTTTATATTAAAAAAATTGACAAAAACAAGGCACTAGTACTGCTCATTAATTTGACCATGAACTCCTGGGATGTGGGCATCACAGGCTGGGCCAGCATTTATTGTCCACCACTCTTTGTTCTTGAGATGGTGGTAGTGAGCTGCCTTCTGGAGCTGCTGCAGTTGGTTTGCTGTAGGTACACTACGATGTTTTTAGGGAGGGAGTTTGAAGATTCTGACTCAGCAACAGTGAAGGAACGACAATATACTTCCAATTCAGGATGACAAGTGGCTTGGAGAGGAACTTGCTGGTGTTCCCATGTATCTGCTGCCATTGTTCTTCTAGATGGCATCCCGAAGATTCTGTCCAAGAAGCCTTGGTGAATTTGTGCAGTCTTTCTTGCAGATGGTACGCCCTTCTGCTTCTAAGCATCAATGGTGGAGGAAGTGAATGTTTGTGAATGTCATGCCAATCAAGTGACCTGCTTTGTCAACAATAATGCACTTGGGAGCTGCACTGATCCAGGCAAATGATTAATATTCCACCAGACTCCTGACTTGTAACTTGTAAATGGTGGATAGGCTTTGGAGAGTCAGGAGTTGAGTTACTCATTGCAGTACTCTCAGCTTCTAATATGCTTTTCCAGATGTAGTATTTATAAAGCTATTTCAGTCCCAATTTCTGGTCAATGGTATCCTGTCAGGATGTTGATAGTGATGGATTCAATGATGGTAATACCATTGAATGTCAAGGGGCGATAGTTAAATTCTAAACAAAATCAGAAATTGCTGGAAAATCTGAGCAGGTCTGGCAGCATCTGTGATGAGAAATCAGAGTTAAAGTTTTGGGTCCAGTGACTCTTCTCCAGACCCTTCTGAAAATCAGAGATTTTCCAGTAATTTCTGTTTTTGTTTCAGATTTCCAGCATTTGCAGTTCTTTTGGTTTTTGTCGATATTAGATTCTCTCTTATTGAAGACGGTCATTGCCTGGCACATGTGCCAGTTTAATTGCCACTTTCCCCAACCAAGCCTTGATATTCTCCAAGTCTTGGTGAATTTGAACATGGACTGCTTATATAGGAGTTGTGAATGGTGCTGAACATTATGCAATCATCAGTGAGCATTCCCATTTCTGATTTTACAATAGAGGGAAGATCATTGATGAAGCAGCTGAAGGTGGTTGAGCCTACCATGAGGGACTCTTGCAGAGATGTCATGGAGCTGAAATGACTAACCACAAACAACTACAACCATCTTCCTTTGCGTTAGGCATGATGCCATGGAAGTAGACGCCAGCAAGTTACAACAGTCAGTGCAAGGAGAACAAAAGAGAATTGGTATACAAAAAAAAAAAAGAAACAAATTGCATTAAAGATTATTCAGACATTCTCATTCTAGCCACCACATATTGTGATACCCTTGTCAAAAAGTCTACAGGGAATATCTGGACTTCCATGGAAATAAAACTCAGAAGAAATTGATCATAGGATGCTCTTTCTTTATCACATGAAGTCAAGGTCCACACTTTAACATGCAGATGTCAGAGCCAAACAAGTTCAGGTTATGATATAATGTCTTGAAACAGTTGGATAACTAGCCAACATTCATTTTTAGGCTATTAGAACGAGGTGATAGGTGTTAACATGCTGTGTCAAAGCTTGCGGTTGAAGACTGCTGGAGAGGAAGGTGGGAGGCAAGTGGAAATAAAAGTTCTTGAAAAATATGTTAGAAATGTCTCCATCATTTAAAAATTAAAATTTGTTAAGGAAAATAAAGAACCCTGGCAAATGAATACACTTGTCTAACAGTGCTAAGATTAGTAGCGTTTTGTGAGATTCAACAGGGTATATAATTACTTATGTGGTACCACCGATATTAACAACAGGCAAATATATACCTGTTCCAAGCATAATTATAAGCCAACCATAGCATTCTTGGGTAGTGAACCACTTCCCATTCATTGCCAACAGTCAGAAATTTGCATCCAAGTATAATATTTAAATAATGCCTGATCTAACCACAAAATGTTCCATGACTTTTAAAATTTGGTTCACTGAATGTAATCGCTCTGCTGCTGTTACCTGGAAAATATAACATTTTTAGATCTGTTTTCTCTGAACACTATGTTCTCTTATAGCATGTCCTGTTCTTGTTTAGATATTTGGAAGAAAAATCTGCAAATTATCTATTTCGGGCATAGTTTACAGATATCATGATCTGAGCATATTTCTTTGCAAACTGCACTTGTGCTTTAAAGAAATAAACCAGAGTACCCATGAAAATTCTATTCTACATTAGATTAGACTGAGAGACTATGGATGAAGCTGATTTAATTATTGATTTCACATTGGCGTGAAATAAACTTTTGTCTGTTTCAATGCTTTTAAGTTGGCTTTGAGACCGAAATGAGTCATGTTCCGAGAAAATGTAATCATTTTCATCCAGATGCAGTCAGATCAGCTGTGCGTTGTCAGAATGTTTAAATATCTTGTACATTTTGTTGTTAGTTGTTATTCCCAAAAAAGCATAATGTTTGATACATGCTTGATTTTCTGCACTGAGATGGATTCATTTCCATGAACACTGTATTCTCACTAAAATATCAAAGGGGCCCATTAAATAAAAAGGATAGTGTGGTAGGCTAGACAACTGACCTTTTACCTTTTGGAATGGAACTGCCAATTTTAAATAAACCAATAGGTTTCCCTGGTGTCACTAATGGATAGTTAGCAGCACAAGTACCCCCTCAATAGAATTCAGTCGTTACATAAAAAAGAAGTTAACGTCTGAGCTACTGCTATATTTTGAAGCTCCCTATAATTATAAGCAATCTTAATTTACTATAAATACACGTGTCTACAATAGAATCAAAAGCTTGGCTTGATTTCAAAACAATAAATGCACTCTGCTATTTCATGTGTGTAGCCAATACTATATTTGATGATAACTACAGATTATGTGTGCAGTAAATATAAACAGTATGATATACATTATTGATCTATAGATGTCTGTACAAACATTAACAATTCGATCAGCTAGTGAAAGATGCCTGCACTACTTAATGATAAATAGGAGATCATGATTATTATACACTTCCTTACTTCCAAACTACTCCTCATCCTATTCTGAAGTCATATATGTTCAAGGGAGAAGCAGACAGACAGTGGAAATCTCAGAAATAAAACCAGAAAGTGATGGAGAAACTCAACAGGTTTGGCAGCATTTATTGCCGAGAAACAGAGCTACTGTTTTCACTCCAGTAAGGCTCTTCAGAAATTTAGAAGCTTCATACTGGACTCAAAACATTAACTCTGCCTCTCAGCAAATGCTGCTAAATTTCTTGGATTTCTCCGGTACGTTCAGTTTTTATTTCAGATTTCCAGCAGCTGCAGTACTTTGCTAATTCACAAACCACTTAGCTGATCTGAACTTCCAGGATATCACATGGACCAAGTATTATTTCGAAAGATACTTCTGCGTGGTTCAAACTCTGTCCAACTCAAGAACCACTTCAGTTCTTGCTTTAAGGGAGCCAGAACACACAATACCGGGTCGAATGGTATTCCAGTGCTTTAGGACACTAAAGGAAAAATTATATTGCCTAACATCCCTATATATGTGTTACTTCAATGGAGTAAAGAGTGAATTGCTTCTGAATATATTTCAGGCTTGGGACCATCCATAGAGGTAGCTTCACCATCATCTGATCTTATTCAATTCCTTTGAAAAAATAGCTACAAAAACAACAATCTAGGTGCTTCACCAGAGGAATAAAAAAGATCAAGCCCCATAAGGGAAATTTTGGACAGATGACCCGAAGCTTGGTCAAAGAGGAATGTATCAAAGAAGAAAAGGTGGTTAGAGAGGCACAGAGGTTTAAGAAAGAACTTAGGAAACAAGGTCATCAAATCCTCTGAGGTTTTTGACACAGAGGAGCCAGGCTATTCAACATACACCATGCATACACAATGATGTAAATTCATTCACCTTTCAGTAACATTGTCCATGCTTTTGAGGACATTGTAATTCCCTGATTGTTGGCTTATTCTCAACATTTGTTTCATTGATGAGCTGTGAGAAGCTATAATTTAAATAACCAGTCTGGAACATTGCTGTTGCCCCACTAATTTATGGGCTGGAGCAATTATTATTTGTTGTGTGGCAGAAAAACCGCCTTAACTTTTCTTATTAAGTCATCAGGTTTGACAGGATGACCTGGGGCATTATTTAAGGACAGCAATGTCTTGATGTCAATATTTTCTCTGGAAAAATACTCCTTCTAAACAGGGATAGCAAACAGAGTAAAATATTCTTGAAGAAGTACCCCTGTTTTCTAGGATGTCTTATGTGAACATCAAACAAAACACAGATGTTGTTTGGAATAGCCCTTCAGAGCCCTTGGTACCACTGACGGTGCCGCCAGACATAATGACAGTAATGTTGTAGAGGAAGCATAGCAAACAATCTCTATCAATTAGTGTACAACAGATGGGGAAATGATACGAGGCAAATCCCAATGGTGGAAATCTTAGGGAGCCATAAATCCAAAGTAAATTGTTGTTACCAAATTTGCTACTCTTATCAGAAGGCATGTCGTGTTTCTTCTGAACCAAATCTGTCTGGGTTGCATTTGAGAAAAAGTGATACTATCTACTTCATCTTTGTGGAATCTATATTGTAGGAATAAGGAGAGCTCCCGGAGACAGACCTCAATCTCCTCAGTCCATTAACGAATGTCTTTACATGTGTTTTCAGCTTCATTGTTTAAATCTGATATTCGAAAAGATTAGAAAGAATCAGCAGTATGCTAAACAGATCAGCACACAGCTGCAGTCATTTTGAATCTTGAAATAAGAAAAACAAATAAAAAATAACCGAGTTGTTACTACTGCAATTCATCCTTTAATTATGAACTTTATTACATAGGGGTGATTTGACTAAGGTGGGAGGTGGGGGGGTGGGGGGGCGGTGGTGGTTGCGGGCACCAAATAGCAATTCTTTTTGAATAGTTCGCAGGTAAGTAGCCACAAGGAACAACGTCTAAAAACCGTAAGAACTGCGGATGCTGTAAACCAGGAACAAAAACAAAGTTGCTGGAAAAGCTCAGCAGGTCTGGCAGCATCTGTGAAGGAAAAAACAGAGTTAACGTTTCGGGTCCGGTGACCCTTCCTCAGAATCTCGGAACTATGTCTAAAGTGCTTACACATTACACTAAAATAAAGGGAAGAAATATTCATCCTGTCAATTGATCCGGATACTTACCAATGCCCAAGATGTCAAAGAATAATGTGCAAACATATTATGCTGTCCAGGTCTTTTGTAGATTCATTATTAATTTGAGCTGGAGAGGAGAACATTTAACATTTGACGAAAATAAAAGCGTTAGTGCTGAGACAGGGTGAGACTAGGGAGAAGCAATTTGGTGAAATGGAAAATATGGGGAAAAGTAGAAAATTATTGGTAGATTTGTATTTGGGATTCTTGATAGGTTACTAAATAAAAGAAAATTATAGCCAGTATAAACCTAAAAGCTACCTCTCCTGCAGATGGATATTCCATCCTGACCTGCTAGCATATTCTTCATAGTGTCCACATTTGGTTAACTAAGATAGTATCAAATATGTATGTAGTATTTAAAGAAAGCAATATATGAAGTTAGTCCTGTGTCTGGAATGAGTTTGCTTTTATCACCACTGTCTCTAAAATAAACTGGAACTAATCTGTAGTTCAGAACTCCCTAATGTCATAAATTTTATAATTTAATAAGTATGTCAACATGCTGTGGGTTTTATGAACTGCTGTTGCTCAGCCACATTAATTGAGGTATATTTCTACATCCATAATCCATGTCTGACCTTGACATTCTCCGTCAATGTGATAGACAATTTACACAGCATTGAAGAGAAATTCATTATGTTGAAAGCCATAGATGCCAAAACGAGCAACAGTGCTACATGGTGTGCCAATTCAGGTTAAGCTAGATCTTATTAACATAGGATTCTGTTTCAATGAAGGGCATCGACACTTGCAACTATGTGTTAATGTTCCCAATATGTCAGTGGTGGGATTAATCTGGACAAAAGTGTTCAGGGTAAAACTGAAAGAATTGCAGATGCTGTAAATCAGAAACAAAAACAGAAATTGCAGGTCTAGCAGTATCTATGAAGAGAAATCGAAGTTAACTTTTCGGGTCCAGTGACCCTTCCTCAGGGCAACAGATCTAAAACGTTAACTCTGAATTCTCTACACAGACCTGCTGAGCTTTCCCACCAACTTCTGCAGTTGGTTTTGAAAAGTATTCTGGGACCTTGCACCATAAAGTGAGATAGGAGCCCAGGTATGCCTTTACCAAGGCTTATAAACAAATGAAATTGCATTTATAGTATGCCTTTCATGTCTAAAAAAGCTCCTTTAAGCATTTGATTACTGCACATTGTAGTCACTGGAAACATAAAATGCAGGAAATCACAACAGGTCGGACCTGAAACGTTAGCTTGCATTCTCTCCATGGACTCACAGCATGTTAGGCAGCATCCATGGAGAGAAAGCAAGCTAATGTTTCAGGTCCAACCTGTTGTGATTTCCTGCACTTTTTCTTTACAGTACAGATTCCAAAAACTGCAGTAATTTGCTCTTACAATAAAGTCAACTGTGGTTCAGTAGGCACACTTAGTTATGGCTAGGTCCCACAAAGTACAGTTATAACAAATGACCAAATACATTGTCTCTGGTAGTAACACTTGTCAAATGCATTTTGCAGGACAGCATACCAGGAGAATTCCTGGGATTTTTTTCAAAGATTGTTTTAGAGTCTTCCTGAAACAAGTCTTCATTTAATATCTTACCCAAAAGACAGTATCTATGACAATGCAGCATTTCTTCAGTAAAGAAAACGACGAGAAAACTTTCACAACCTCAAGGTGCTTCAAAACACATTTCAACCAATTGAATAACTGAAGTGCAGTCAGAAATATGGCAATTGATTTCTGCATAGCAAGGTCCGATGTATACAAATGTGATAATGAACAGATAGTCATAATTGTTTTAATGATATTGCTTAAGCAGTAAATATTGGCCAGGACACCAGACACGGCTTCTTTGAAAACTGCCACGATATTTTTTATGATCACTGGAGTGATCAGACAGCGCAGTCTCATCCAAAAGACAGCGTCTCTGACAGTACATTGCTCCCTCAGTACTTCACTGATGTGTAAGCTAAAATACATTGGTCAAATCTTTGGTATGGAGTTTGAACTTACAATGTTTTGACTCAGAGTCTACAAACTAATTGATACTGTTTCTTTCAACGGAAAAGTCTTACATATTTTGCAGTGCATGCAAGTGATTAACATCTTGGTGCACTCCACTTGCTAGAAATGCTAATGAGTAGAATAACAGATTTAATGATCCTGAGAAAAAAATAAAAATATTACAAGTATGCAGTCATGCTGAACCTGTGGAGGGAGAGGGTTAGAGCAATCTAACAAGGGTGTGAGTGATGTGGACTAAGATGTGATTTGTAGTCGTATCAGATGAGAAATCCACCAAGATTTACTGAGATTTTGGGAGCATCTCACACCATCTTTTATGTTTTTGCCAAGTGGAGTGGTGAGTTTCTTACTAGACAGTAACAAGTTGCTAATGAAAAGTGTTATGGCTTGTTAAATGCCTTATTAATGGCCCAATTGTGGCATTAATATTCAGCTTCCCCCATTTTATCAAACATGACAAACACGCTAGACATTGAGTAAGTTTGACATGGAAGTCAGAATTGGTACTTGGCAACTTCAGCTTTGCTCCAAATGACATCCGTGTTGGACTCCAGGCACCCATATTTCAGAGCAGGCTCCGTGGACACCAACCATACACTGGCTACATCCACAGCCAATGGTATCCAACATGTGCCAACATCTACAATCCATCATGGCACATCTGCGATCCACTTGTAGAATGCTACTGGATTTCAATGCTATACCTTACATTATACTATTATTTTAATGATGCTGCAAGGTCTCTGTGTATTCAGCGACATGCACCCGATTCATGGGCTGGACCAGGCTACATCTCCAGCCTGAGATAGTAAGAACTGCAGATGCTGGAGTCAGAGATAATACAGTGTGGAGCTGGAGGAACACAGCAGGACCTGACCCGAAACATCAACTTTCCTGTTCCTCTGATGCTGCCTGGCCTGCTGTGTTCCTCCAGTTCCACACTGTTATCTCTACATCTCCAGGCTCTATGTTTGCTGTCATAATGCTCACTCATTCTGAGCTTACCTGGAAGCATCCCAACCTTGTACTGTCTTTCCTTTTCTGCACTTTGTGCCTTCACACAGAACTACCAAGCTCACATGATTTCTGTCTTTCCTTGCTGCTTGGTGCAGACACAAAGCCAGGAGGCTTGACATGGTTAACAGCAGCCCTTAGTCAAGTTTATGAGGGATGGCCTTTGCTCTGCAAATCTGGACACACTAAGTTAAGAGCAATCTCCAATACCAGCTGAGGGTCTTTGAACATTGACAGCCAGCCACTCAGGATAATTGGTGTCATATACCACTTCTCATAAAGGCTGAGGATGCAAATCACCCATCTTGACTCTTCCTGCTTCGTCATGAGCTGTTTTCCTCCTGCAATGACAGAGAGGCAGATATTAAGTGAGATGAAAATGGGTGGTTCTGCTGTTACTTATGCATGTGGGAAGGTGTCTTGAGCTAGTGAATAATCAGCGGAAGGGCATGTAGGACTAGTGCTGTTGAAGTTTGGGTGCGTGAAAGCAGGTGAGGGATGATGTTGTAGACAATAACAGAAGTTGCAGGAAAAGCTCAGCAGGTCTGGCAGCATCTGTGAAGAAAACATTTCAGGTCCGGTGACCTTTCCTCAGAACTGATGGTAGTGAGGAAAATGCCGGTTTATAAGCAGAAGATGGGGAGGGGGAAGGGGTAAGGAGTAAACAATATGTAGGAGTAGAGCCCAAAGAGATAGAAGAGCAGTTGGACAGACAAAGGTGCTGATAATGATCTGGCTAGGAGGATGAACAGCTGTTAACAGGGACTGTTAGCGACTAACAATAGGTAGTGTGTAATGGCAGGCTGTGTGATGACAAGGCTGGTGTGTGGGGTAGGGAGCTAGGACATGTGAGAGTTTAGGCCCTAAAATTATGGAACTCGATATTGAGTCCGTCAAGCTGCAGGGTACCCAAGTGGAAAATGAGGTGGTGTTCTTCTAGCTTGCGTTGAGCTTTAGTGGAACACTGCAGCAAGCCTGAGACAGAGATGTTGGCCAGGGAGCAGGGTGGTGTGTTAAAGTGGCAGGCAACACGCTCAGGATCTTTATTGTGAACAGAATGTAGATGTTCTGTGAAGCGGTCACCCAGTCTACGCTTCATTTCCCCAAAATAGAGGAGACCACATTGTGTGCAGCGAATGCAATACACTAGATTCTGGGAAGGGCAGGTGAAGTGCTGCTTCACCTGGAAGGTATGTTTGGGCCCTTGGACAGTGGGGATGGAGGGGGTAAATGAGCAGATGTTACACCTTCACCAGTTGGAAGGGAAGGTACTGTGGGGCTGTGGGGGGATGTTAGGGGTGAAGGAAGTGTGGACCAGGGCGTCCCGGAGGGAACGGTCCCTGCGGAAGGTGGAACAGGGAGGGGAGGGGAATATGTGTCTGGTGGTGGCATTTCACTGGAAATGGCAGAAAAGGCATCTGATGATCTTCTGGATGTGGATGCTGGTGGGATGGTAGTTAAGGACAAGGGGAGCCCTATCGCTGTTGCAGAAGGGAAGAGAGGGGGTGAGGGCAGTAGTGCAGGAGATAGATCAGACTTGGTTGAGGGCCCTGTCGACATTGGAGCTGGGGAATCCACAGTAGAGGAAGAAGGTAAACTTTTCAGAGGCTCCATTGTCGAAGTTAGCCTCATCTGAACATTAGACAGAGAAACTGAGAAAATGGAATGGAATCTTTACAGGAAGCAGGGTGTGAGGATGTATAGTCGATTTCACTTCCAATTTCCACCCTGCCTTCATTTTCACTAGGTCTATCTCTGACTCCTCCCTTCTCTTCCTTGACATCTCTGTTTCCATTTCTAGGGATAGACTGACCATTAATATCCAATATAAACCCACTGACTCCCACAGCTACCTGGCCTATTCATCCTCACTCCCTGCTTCGTGTAACACTTCCATTCCATTCTCTCAGTTCCTCTGTCTCCGTCGCATAAGTTCAGATGAGGCCAACTTCGACAAGGGAGCCTCTGAAATGTCCACTTTCTTCCTCAACCAAGGATTCCCCAACACCGTTGTCAACAGGGTCCAACCCATCTATCACACTTACACCCTCACCACCCCGCTTCCCTCCCACAACAGAAATAGGGTTCCCCTTGTTTTTACCTACCATCCCACCAGCATCCACATCCAGAAGGCCAGTTGCCTGCCACTTTAACACGCAACCCTGTTCCCTGGCCAACATCTCTGTCTTAGGCTTGCTGCAGTGTTCCAGCGAAGCTTGAAGAATAACACCTCATTTTCTGCTTGGGAGCTATGCAGCCCTCTGGACTCAATATTGAGTTCAATAATTTTAAGGCCTAAACTCTGACATGTCCTAGACCCCTACCCCACACACCAGGCCTTGTTATCACATAGTCTGCCATTGCACAATACCTATTACTAGTCACTAACAATACACCTTAACAGCTATTCACCCTCCTAGCCAGATCATTATCAACTCCTTTGTCTATCCGACTGCTCTTCTCTCTCTTTGGGCTCTATCCCCACTTATCATTTACTCCTTAACCCCACCATATCTTCTGCATAAAAACCAACATTTTCCTAGCTACCATCAGTTCTGAGGAAAGGTCATCAGACCCGAAACGTTAACTCTGATTTTTCTCCGCTGATGCTGCCAGACCTGCTGAGCTTTTCCCACAACTTCTGTTTTTGTTTCTGATTTGCAGCATCCGCAATTCTTTCGGGTTTTATGTTGCAGACAATGGTGGGACTGGTAGAACTTGGACTTTGGTAGGTGATGGATAGCAGAGATAGAGTAAATATGAGGTATTAGAGAGGAGGTGGTAGGACTTATGCTGGCGAAGTGGAGAAGTACATTGATCCTCTTCCTACACAGTTAGTGTTTCCTCCAGTTTGCTAAGACTGCACCGGCCTAGGTGGGAATCTTGGACCAAGCTGGCATGTTCTGGTGTCATGTCCTACTCTGCTGATCCTGGGGGATGTGGATGTCCCACATCTGCCCCATCTCGTCCAGAAGGACCTCCAGGTCCCTGCCTGCAATGCAGGGGAACAGGTTCCCATTGTGTGCCATGTTCAGGCCGAATTGATAGCACCTGTCTGGGTGCCTGACAAACTTCTAGTTTGGCCTAGGTGCAAGTGATATTGGTATATTCTGAAATATCCCAGCAGCGGAACACTGTTCCAAGAACAGTGAATGGTATAATGTGGTAGAATAAGGGATGCCATAGAGGCTGTGTAGGTAGTTAATAAAGTGAGTTTAGTAAGATTCAGAAAGAAAATTCAGTTGGCCTCACAGCAAGAATCCATCTAAAAACTCGAAACGTTAAATTCAGCCCTAGTATTTTCAGTTCTATGACCTGCGAACAGAATAATGACAAATTATGAGCAGTTCAGGAAGCCCAGAATGTATAATGAGATTTGGCTATCAAGGTCTCCATACAAAAGTGAACAAGCACTTCCCAAGCTATCATTATTGCTGTAATGAAAAGTTATACCACACTGAATTTGGGCAGCATAGATCAGCTTAGCCTCAGGCTCCAACACAGGTGCAACATTTGCACCTGCAAGAAATTGCTGGCTTACACAGAGACACCTGAGGTGAAAGCTTTTGTAGAGCCTGTGATGTTAAAGCGCTGATAATCATAAGTGTTCCCAATAGGTTAAAATTGCTGAGCTTCACCTTCCAATTTATAGAAAGACAGATAATGACTAGGTTTATATTCTATTCTCTGAACTCTGCAGAATCCAACTCAAAACACACCTACTAGACACTTTTGGAGGTGTGCTAGTCAAATTGTTTAAATTCCAGTAAAATCACCATGTGCTACGGTTTGCTCTGTCAGTACAATTTCTTTAAACTCTGATTCCATGTGCAGTTCTCATTATCATGAAAAGATCAGAGAATGCCAAAACCATATAAAAACAACAGGATCATAGAAAATACCAGAACTTTAAAGAATAATGTAACAATAAAGAAGTACAATACCAATTCTGAGCGCATCGTTCCATTATTTTAAATTGATTCATGAGACCAAGTTATAATTTTGTATTTACTCAAACCTAAACACAGGTTTGGACTTTGTAATACAAGGTATGCAGGAACTGGGACAACTTTAACAAATGATATTTTTCAACATAAGTGTGAAATTCTTGTGGAATTGGTTGGCATACCAATAAGACCCACCTCGGCAGAGAAACTATTTTCTTTGTTGCTTTGGAAAAACATGTGTATAATACACAGAAATGTCATGGTCTCTTAGTTCAGGCTTCCATATTGACATTCTTTAGTTGAAAGGATGATGCCTTGCATACCTGTATACACATGTTTAGTGAGGGTTCGCAACAGCCCTCAGCATGAGGTATGAGATAGGCATGGCGAGGGCTGGAAAGCCCAAAGCGGAACTGCGGCAGTGGAAAGGAAAGTTGGACTTTCTTAAGTTATCTTGTTTTTCCTATCGTATTCTAAGTTACTGTGAATGGTGCCATGTATGTACAGTGAAGGTACAGACTTTTCACTGTATTTTTACATTGGATACACGTGACAATAAATGGTACAATTCAATTCAAATGTTAAAAGTGACCTTGAGCTAAAATGATGAACAGGGGGAGTAGAGACCCTGCCAACATCTGAATACCTTCCCTTTGTTCATTTGTTAGACAGGTTCAAATAAGTAATTGACACATGTTAAATGACCAGCCACTAGAAATAAAAAAACATAACAAACATTTGGAGACAGAGGGTGGTCCTGGTCAGGCAATCACCTTCTTTAGAACATAGAAAATAGAACAGTACAGAATAGGAATAGACCCTTCAACACACCATGTCTGTGCATATCATGATGCTCTTCTGAACTAATCCCATCTGCCTGCACATGGTCTGTATCCCTTTATTCTCTGCCTGTTCATGTATCTGTCTAAATGCCTCTTAAACTTTGCTATTGTATTTGCTTCTACCATCTTCCCAGGCAGGGAGTTCCAGTCATCTACAAATCTCTGCGCAAAAAACTTTCCTCACACATCTCCTATACGTCTATCAGGTCGCCTCTCAGCCTTCAATGCTCTAGCAAAAACAATCAAAAATATGTCCAAACTCTTCTTATAGCTAATACATTCCAATCCAGCCAACATCCTGGTAAACCTCTTCTGCACCCTGTCCAAAGCTTCCAAATCCTTCCTATAGTGTGGCAACCAGAACTGCGCACAGTGCTCCAAATGTGACCAAACAAAAATCTTATGTAGTGCAGCATGACTTATCAACTTTTATACTCAATGCTCCAACCCAATAAAGGCAACCTTTCATTTGCCTTCTTTACCACCTTATCCACTTGTGTTGCGACTTTCAGGGAGCTATGGACTTGGGCCCCAATATACTTCTGTGCATCAATACTCCTAAGGGTGTGACCAAGTACTATATACTTTCCTCTTATATTGGTCCTCCCAAAATGCATCACCTCATGCTTGTCCAGAATAAGCTCCATTTCTCTGCCCTACTTTCCAACTGATCTATATTGCGCTCCTTCCCTTTAGATGGAAGACAGTCTAGGGAAGATGGAGGACAACCAGATTGAAGAGCTTCTAACACTTCAGCTAGAAGACAGAATGCTTAATCACAAGCTTATGTAATCAAAATGCTCTCTGCCAATCATCTGTTTGTCTTCTGGAAACCTGTATATTTAGCTAATGCATCACATCTAAACTGTTCCTTCTTCATAAAGTTACTTCGGAATATTTCACTGCCCATTCATGGATCCTTAACTTAAAATCTGCAGGTGGCAGACAACTCACCAAGAAATGGAACTGGTGAATGTCTTTGGAGCATTAACTCAGCGAAACCACAAGGTCTGCTGTAGAAAGGACTGCATGCCATGCAATGACATTCTAACCTTGACCAAACATGTTTTCTCTGTTCAAGGTATAGTTAGAAGAATATTGATCACACCATTTGATTTCTTTTGTGTGGTACCTGGGAAGTCTATTGAACAGTAAAAAATGATCACCTAGTCAGAAGCATTAATTTACTTTATACCAACTTAAGATCAAAGTGCATTGAGGATAATCTTGGGAGTGTTTATAGGACAGACTGTTCCATGTTCTAACTTAAAAAAGATGACAAATGTGATAATTATAAATACATTGTAATGTTTGATGCAATTCTATCAAAAACATAGTGAGCATCTCATTTTCTATAAATAGTAATCAGGCTAAATTGCCATTTAATTCATAAGAAGAAGATGAGGAAAGGAAGCAGACTTCCACTGCACTGTTCAATCCACTCATTTTATTTTTTAAACGGGTTAAAACAGACAGCAGAAAACCAAACATTACTTTAACTAACTCAGGTAATGACTACCTTTCAAATTCTGAGCACCAAAACCTCTGATTCAGTTTAAGTGAAGTATCTCGGAAGGTGTTAACCTATACCTTGACCATCATTGGCTCACTTGTTCATATGTTTATGGCTTCTTAGTAATACTATGATTTAGGAAGGATGTGTTTAAGATTAGACGTCTGTAACTTTCATCACAAATAATTGTTAAGCCCTATCCAAAAGCAACTGAATGACAGAAGCATTAGTGTTCAACGCATGGGAGCACAGTTTTGTGCCAAAGGTGGGAATCAGGATGTGGAACTAACATCGCCAACTGGATCCCAACTCTAGCCCAAAATGTCAGCAGGCAAGGTCTTCCAGGGTTCCAGACCACAAGTAGCCTGGAAGCAGGCCTATAGCGGGAGTGAAAGCAGCCCGAGTCCAAAATGGACAGATAAAAAATCCTGTCACCTTTCCCATAAAAATGTGGCCTTGTTCTTCTGAGGCAATCAGCAGCTCATGTGTATATAGTTATACTAACTCAGGAAGCCCAACTGGAAAGAAACATTTATTGTTGAACATCAAATGAAAAAGCCCCAACTCGTGGAATGCATAGGCTAGTACCTGCCTGGACAGACAGATGAGCAGAACCATCCTTGGGCCTGAGATAGTAGGAACTGCAGATGCTGGAGAATCCGAGACAACAAGGTGCAGGGCTGGATGAACACAGCAGGCCAAGCAGCATCATAGGAGCAGAGAGGCTGACGTTTCGGGCCTAGACCCTTCATCAGAAAAGGGGGAGGGGAAGGGGGTTTTGAAATAAATAGGGAGAGAGTGGGAGGCGGATAGAAGAGGGATAGAGGAGAGGATAGGTGGAGAGGAAACAAACAGGTCGAAGAGGCGGGGATGGGGCCAGGAAAGGTGAGTGTAGGTAGGGAGTTAGGAAGGGGATAGGTCAGTCCAGGGAGGACGGACAGGTCAAGGGGGCGGGATGAGGTTGGTCGGTAGGAGATGGAGGTGCGGCTTGGGGTGGGAGGAGGGGATAGGTGGGAGGAAGAACAGGTTAGGGAGGCAGGGACGAGTTGGACTGGTTTTGGGATGCGGTGGGGGGAGGGGAGATTTTGAAACTTGTGAAATCCACATTGATACCATTGGGCTGCAGGGTTCCCAAGCGGAATATGAGTTGCTGTTCCTGCAACCTTCGGGTGGCATCGTTGTGGCACTGCAGGAGGCCCAGGATGGACATGTCGTCTGAGGAATGGGAGGGGGAGTTGAAATGGTTCGCGACTGGGAGGTGCAGTTGTTTGTTGCGAACCGAGCGTAAGTGTTCTGCATCCTTGGGCCTGTTTTTTTTTTACACGCACACAACTGAATATATTTTTATCCTACAACCTAATCACTGTGACTCATTTTTTTTTTGTTTTTAACTATTAACTGACACCAGTGAATCACCCATATAGCCAACTGGATATTTACAAGCAAAACCCATCATAGGCAATTGAAACCATCAAAAGTGAGGGAGGGGTAGGAAGAGAGGGAAGGGGCTAAATCAAAATAGGGGGAAATAAAGAACTGTATACCCTGCGGTGCCCATCTCTCTCTAAAGGCACCAAGAGCATTAATGGACACTACATGCTCCCTGTCTAGGGACACCGGGACACAATTGTAACTGCAGAAGAGGGGCAGACATTTGGCAGATATGACATCTGCATCAGATGACCAAAGATCAGGAGTATGAGGCTGAATTGCAACCAAAAACATAACATAGGATTTTTCAAATAACTAAAAAGGGGGTGCCATTACCCAAAACCAATATATACATGATCCAAGGACTCTGTAGCATGTCAAAATAAATAGTTGGGGATCCATCAACTGCTGCAATGTGCAGTTATATGGGACTGCTGTGTGAAACACCCTCCACCCAGGTCCTTGATGGAAATGGGAGAACTCCCAGGCAGAGTGCACCCCCGCCCCCTCCACCCGCTGACTGGGATCTCCACCACCCAACAGTAAATACTGGGTTTGCTTTATATTACCTGGTGAACCTTTTCAGAGACATTGTCACCTACTTCTGGAGCAGTTAGGTCTTATAACTAGACCTTCTGGCTCAGAGGTAGGGACACTACCACTACCAGAAGTAGGGACACACATTGTGAGAGCCCCCTGGGTCTGCTTTTGTTTTATTTAACCCATGTTTCTGATCAACCTGGTCAGAGATGTTATTGCAAACATCTGACTTGATTCCTGGTCCAGGGAAAGGGACACTACCACTGTCCCACAGGCACCCTCCAGGTCTGCTTTTTTAAAACGTTTTATTTTATTTAATCTCTTTTTCTGATGAACATCCTCAGAGGTGTTATTAAACACAGTAAATATTGGGTTTTCTTTATATTATTTTATATATATCTTTATATTATTAAACACCTCTGGAGCAGGTGAGATTTGAACCTAGGTCTTCCAGTCTAAGGGTAGGGACATTACCACTGCACCACAAGATAAAGGACTCAGGGGATGAGTTCCATCTGGCAGGCCATTGTCTGTTACCAAGTGAATGCATACACAGTGGGATCCACAGGGAGATTGATCAGTAATTCCCCTTGGCCCTTGTAGGGGATTACAAACAATAGTTGAACCTTCTCACCATGTCTTCTGCAGTTGTTTGACTGGAGAAGCAGTCTTTTTCAAACTTTCCATTGTGTTCCCGAAAGATCACTGTTCACTCAGCACTAACGCTGCCATTAGCATTGACTGATCTGTTGCATCCATTTGTTCAACAGAGTGTCCTGCTGCCTGAATGGCTTCAGTTACAGATTTCTTGATGAGCTCAAGTGGGTTTGTGCTGCTTGTTCTTGCTCTCAGTGTTTGCCTTTTCTCACGGATTGTAGGAAAATGAACTGCCCTTCTTTGACCATGCTGTCCACACATATCTCCAGGTAATTGTTTGGCAAAGTGAGTGGATAACTTGCCTTTTTAACCATGTTTGAGATAAGAAGATAGGATCCTGAGGATAAGATGCAGTTCCTGGTTTGCAGTGCTCGAAGTGCTGTGGAGCTAAGCTTTAAATGTAGCATCAGTGACTTGAATATCTCAAAGTTTTGATCACAGCGAGCACTTCTGCCACTCCTACTACATAACTGCATGAACTAGGCACTATAATCTGAAGAGCAGATAACTCCTTGAGAAAGGTTGACATAGGCCAAGTCAGACCTTCCATCATGAAATTCCCCAAAACAAACATTTGCCGAAAAATTGAAAAATTTAGCCTTATGAGCAGAATTCATTCACCCTATTAGAACAGTTTGAAGTTGTTGAATAGTCTACAAAACTTCTTGAGTAAAAGAACAGTCTCTTCAAATCAGCAATATAAACAACATTAAGAATTTATCAAAGGACTAGCTAGTCAGATTGTAGCCAAGAACCCATGAAATGCATTGAATAATTAAGTGGTCTCTTCAAAACATCTGAATAATCAATGTGAAAAAAAAAGTGAAAGGAATAGACATTTAATTGCAGTCAAAAACAGTCCATAAAATTTCCTGATTTTTTAATTTGTTGTAGTAATTGTAACAAGGTCAGCCATGTGGACCTTATTGAATATGAGTTCCCTGATTGGTCTTGTTAACCTGGTCCAATCAGGGAGCCCTGGCTGACAGATATAAACAGGAGTGTTAGAGGTTCTAGTCTCTCTGAGAGTTAGCTCTGAGGAAACTAGACCAGTGTCAAATACTATGCACCTGTAATTAAAAAGTGTAACTTGGTGGTGGGATATCTTTGTGAAATTATTCCAATTGTGAATTGTACTTTAATTGGAATTGTACTTTAATTTATATCTATTGTTAGTTTATTCTTCCCCTTATCTGAAGATGTTTCCACATTTATAATGTTGATCTTTTACTTGAGAGTTGGCAAAAGTTACAGTCTAGCAAACACATTCTTTAAGCGGTAGTTACACCTTCCAATTCTTGCACTGTCATAATTCACCTGTCTGAACACAGATAGAACTCATGCCACAGCGTTTCATGATGAACTGTAAAGGAGGCAAAACATTTTATTTACACGCCACCTCCAATACATGGTTTACTCCTCAATGCAGCTGGTATCAAACCTGACAGCTGCTAAGGTCCTGCTGTTGCCATGGGATTCAATGAGCCCACAAATTAGTTACTTACCTTTTTTAGTGTGAACAAGAAGCTTCTGGGCCTTTTCTATTCCCTGTTCTCTTGACAATGATAATGGTTGGAGGCAGGGTCTCTCGTTGTTTTTCTCAATGGCCTTCCCTTTGGTCCCATCTTCATTTGGTCTCAATCACTATCATGAAAATCAAGCTCAGGATTTAAGTCTGATAAGTTCATTCGTTGAATTTGCTCTCCCTTGACAACAGGACCTTACTGAATAAGTGCAACATATATACGGTTAAAAGGTGGACTGCAGATGCATATGATATGGACAAAATGTTAAAGGAATTGACCAATAGTTTGATATTCTTGGATATAAATTCATTTGTACGCAATAATGGTGTGTCGACATGTACAATGTGCTGTTTCCAATGATCACTTTGTGCTTTAGTAGAAATGTCGTCCCAACTAGAAGGTTGTACATTAAAAGGATGCACTGGGCTATCTTGAACATGATTGAGGCAGCGAGGAATTTTCAATAAATGCTGATGTGTTTGTGCTGTCTTGAACTCCATACTGGAAGAGGGCAAAGTGAGTTAGTTTTGAAATCATAGCAGGAGAAAACTATATGAAAATGATCCTTCAACTTCTGATTGACTTCAAAGCTGAACTATATACCTCAAAATAGCTTGCTACATGTCATTGGATTAAATTGTTTTATGTTGCCATGAGCTCTAATTTGAAGGGGGATAAGCACTGAAAGACCAGCATTTCCATCTGGCTGAGGAAGCTCGAAAGTGGCCTTGATCTGAAGTTGCGTAGGAATACTAACAGCACTAACAAGAGAAAGATGCATAAGTTTCATCACAAGATCCCTAATGAAGGAGTTGCAGAAGCATGGGTCTGAGCTACCAGCCAAAGGGATAAACTGGATAAAATATTTTGGGGTAATCCAGAGCCTTTGTCTGGTGGGATGTGTGTTGGTGTGACTCCCAACTCCATACAGACATAACATATATATGAAAGAGGTTTTCGGCCAGAGGAAGCAATGCTATTGATTTTGACTTCCTGAGGATGAAAATGTATTTGGGTTATTCTGCAGACAATATTGAAGAAAAATGTAAAAGTAAAATACTGTGGAAGCTGGAAATCTGAAATAACAACAGAAAGCGCTGGAGAAACTCAATGAGTTGGGTAACATTGGTGGAGAGAGAAACAGAGTTAACATTTTGAATACAGGATGACTTTCCTTTGGAACAATGATTGGTCATTTCATCTCTGTCGAAAAAGGTCCATTGAGGTAAATAACTTGCTGGGGGATTCTTAATCTTTTTCAAAGGTCTGAGTCCAAATGAATTAGTTTAATAGATCAGTTGGATAAGAACTGTACATATGATTGTGTTTGATTTTGAGATCAATGCAATCCAGTAGGTTCTGAGCAGAATATTCCAGGTGCTATTTTGTGTACAGCCCATCAAAATTCCCATGACTGAGAAGAAACAAAGAACACTGAATGAGAACGAGGTGGACTAAGCAACAGAGACAAAGGAAAATAATACTTAGCAGAAGAACATAAAGTTTCTTTTCTGTAACTCTTAATTATGCAGTGATCAGACGGAGTGGTGCTTAGTCAGTCATTATTGTTCTTGCCTTGTTACATTGATCTGTCTAAATTGTGACCATCAATTATCACACCTGGAAAGTACTCTACCCTATCATTTGTGCAGCAAATTAGAGGATATTACTGACAGGTAGTAGTGAGCTTTATATTACCCTCAAGGAAAGGACACTCACAAAATTGACTGCTTCTTTCAGTAACTCTCATCAATCACTGTATAATACCAATTTCTAAATTACTGTCAAATTTGTGAAAGCAGCTTTCACGAAGCATTGTCATTTGAAATTAGGGACATATGCTTCCAAATGAAAATAAAAGTCAACAAAACATTTATACGTGTTAGCAATTCAGTAGGTTTAATACGGATGCACTGTACATGTTTCAAGTGTTATTTGCTTTACTTTGTGTTCCGTGCACCATGATTGTGTGAAATGTGAAATTCCATGTGTTCATCAGAATTGTTTCTATCCATTCCTTGCTATCTCAGTAATTACGGCTATGTGTTTTCTCAAATTCCTCAATAAATGAATCCTCCACAGTGGAATAATTCAATTACCATGGTCAGCAAATGTTTTCCTGCTGCAAAGTGCAGTGCCTGATAACAGGATGTGAATCCAATAAGACTGGACAAATGATAATGTTCTATTTCTTCTATGTCCCCTCCAAAATTAGTTACCTGGTCAGCATAAAATATGAACAGAGACAAATGAACCCTGCGTGAGGGTATGTGAAAACTTGTTCAGAGATTGTGCAAGTATGTGATGGGTTTGAATTCTTCTTCCATTTCTCTCTTCCCCTGAATGTTATATTATAGGGCACTCATACCTCACATTACATCAGCATTCTCTCAATATCATAACCAAAGTTACCATCGTTCTTATGACCTTGAAGGGCATATCTGTCAAACCTGATCCTTTTCTCAGCCAAGGTAAGTACTGTTGAGGAAATGTTTCAAGTTACTAATTTAAAGCAGTAACATTAGATGATATTTCCTCAATCAAGAGCAATGAAGTTAATTGCAGATGGTAATTTTTGTGTCAAGAGAGATCACTCACATCAACACAGAAATATGTTCTGTTAAATATGGTCTTAATGTTACTCTAAGGAAATGCTATCCCCAATATTCGTGGAGCTCAGACACTCATTTGCTATCAGCTCACAATGTGCAGGATATACTAGTTCCTTTAATCAGTTCATTGAATGTAGGATATGTTTCATTTTAAGCATGTATCTTCCTGGAGAACATAAGTAACATGCTTGCGAATACCACAGGATTGCTGCATTCACACAGAAATGTGGTGGAAACAGTTGTTCAAATATTTACACAATGAGATACCAAAACTAGAATGTGAGTAAACACACATTTTCTGTTTTATTCATTCATGAGATAAGAGTGTCGCTGGCTGGACAGCATTTATTGCCCTTTCCTAGATGCCCTTGAGAAGGTGGTGGTGAGCTGCCTTCTTGAACCACTGTGGTTCACATACTGTAGGTTGACTCACAATCTGCTTAGGGAGACAATTCGAGGATTTTGACCCAGTGACAGTGAAGGAGCAATGGTGTATTTCCAAGTCAGGGTGGTGAGTGATTTGGAGGGGAACTTGCAGGTGTGATGTTCCCAAGTATCTGCTGCCCTTGTCCTTCCAGATAGAAGTGGTTGTGGGTTTAGAAGATGCTGTCTAAGGATCTTAGAGGACTTTCTGCAGTGCATCTTTTAGAAAGTACACACTGCTGCTACTGAGCATTGGTGATTGAGAGAGTAGATACTTGTGGCTATAGTGCCAATCAAGTAGGCTGTTTTTTTCTGGATGGAATCAAGCTTCTTGAGTGTTATTGAAACTGCTCCCATCCAGGCAAGTGGGGAGTATTCCATCACATTCCATATTCGCTTCTTGTAGCTGGTGGACAGGCTTTGAGGAATCAGGAGGTGAGTTACTTGCTGCAGTATTTCTAGCCTCTGACTTGCTTTAGTAGCCATTGTGTTTATGTGGCAAGTCCAGTTGAGTTTCTGGTCAATAGTAACCCCAAGGATATTGATAGTGGGGGATTCATTGATGGTAACACCATCAAATGTCAAGGGGTGATGGTTAGATAATTTCTTATTGGAGATGGTCATTTGTGTGGTGTGAATTAGCTTCTAGTTTCATTTTATAAACCTGATTGAAATATTAATCTCAAGTCGTTATCTCTAATAAGCCTTGGAAGTTAACTGAGTGAGGTGCCATTTATTTGTCAGTTTTTAATCTGTAACTGCTTACCAAGCATTTCTATGTTTCTTGACAAATATGATACATTTCTGTCAAGTAATCTCATCAGGTGCAGACTGAATACACAAAACAGAATATAAATGTATTTAGAAAGAAATGCGGACAGTATGCAAAGAATATTAAAGAAAGAAATAAACTCTGCAATGCAGAAAGCTACAAAGAAAGACTCAAAGAAAAGTGCTATGACATAATCTGCAATGATAGATTTGTAAAATTTATGCCATCCCTCCACTGTTAAGAAGCATAATGCCAATTGTTGTAAGACAGAAATAGGCTTTTTTGGAACATTGTGATAGACTTTATGGCAGCCCTCTTGAAAGGTTAAGAGCCTACTGTGTTGGAGATAGTATATTGACATGGATAGGGAGTTAGCTAATGGACAGGAAATAGTGAGTGGGATTAGTGTCCTTTTTCAGGTGACCTGTGAGCAGTGGAATTCCACAAAAATGAGTGCTGGAACCGCAACTGTTACAATAAATATCAATGACTTGGAGGAAGGACATGAATGTACAATAACCAAATTTGCAGATGACATAAAATTAGGTGGAAACGCAGGTTGCAAGAGGCTTACAAACAGTTTACAGAGAGATATTAATAGGTTAACAAGTGGGCAACAAGTTGGCAAATGGAGTATAATCTATAAAAATGTGAAGTTGTTCATTTTGGAAGGGAGAACAAAAGAACAGAATATTATTTAAACGAAGCAAAACTGCAGAAAGCTGTAACACAAAGGGAGTTGGGGTACTTGTGCACAAAACACAGAAAGCTAGCACACAGGTACAAAAGGTAATCAGGAAGGGTCATAGGATGTTGGTCATTATTTCAAAGCGATTGGAGAATGAGTAGGGAAATCTTATTGCAACTGTACTAGGTGTTGGTGAGACCACATTGGAGTGTTGTGAAGAGTTTTGGTCTCCTTATCTAAGAAAAGATATTAGTCTTTGCAGGCAGTTCAGAGAATGTTCACCAGGATGTTTTCTGGTTTGGAGAGATTGACTTATGACCAAAGGTTAAACAGGTTGGGACTCTACTCACTGCAGTTGAGAAGAATGAGAGGTGATCTCATTGAATCATATAGGATGCTTAAGGGGCTTGACAGGGTAAATACTGAAGGATGCTTCCCTTCATGGGAGAGTCTAGGACGAGAATGCATGATCTCAGAATAAAGAGGCAATTTAAGATGGAGACGAAGAGGAATTTTTTTCTCTCAGAGGGTTGTGAGCCTTTGGAAGTCCCCGCCAACGACAGCTTCTGGGGCAAAGTCCTTGTGTATATTTTAATGCTGAGATAGATAGATTGTTGATCAATGAGGGAATCAAGCGTTTCTGGGAAAGTGCATGTGAGTGTCGGATCAGCCATGATCCTATTGAATTGCGGAACAGGCTCGAGGGGCTGAAGAGTTTTCTCATATTCTTACTTCTAATTGTGTAATGGTCTTAATTTGACATGGATCTCCATTCAGTTTTGAAATCTAATATAGCATTGGAGAAAGGCATATTACAGAGAATAGAAAAGATTATAATTAATCATTGGATATAGTATATTATAGGTAAGATGTAGTTCATAAGATGTCAAAACAGAGAGAGGGCCAAGGTGGAACTGTGGATAAAAACTAAATTTAGAGGTTGTAAGAGCAAAATATTTGTTTAGAAATAGTGTATTACATCAATGCAAAATGGAATAATATTTTGGAAGACACATTGAATTTTGGCTTGTCACAGAAAGTGAGAGGTATATATCAAGGTATTGGGAAAGCCTGGAATGCAAAGCATAGAGAAGATTCAGTGAATGTGCTGCACTTCTAACAGTGGAAGCAAGATGCAATTTCTCACAAAAATCAGAATCGAAATTTGGGTATGGGTGCTGGATAAATTGAAATTTTCGAGACCATCAGTAAGATTTTGTTAGTCATGCTTATCAAGGATATTGGAGCAAAGAAAGGTTTCAGTGTTGAAGTACATATCAACCATTTTCTACTTGAATGGTGGAACAAACTTGAGAGGCTAAATGTCTTCCTACTATTTCTTTGGATAGGATAGAGTTGAGCCATTATCACATGTTTGGCAAAGGCATAAACTTGAAAATGGGAATGAATAGAACTATCCAAATAGATATAAGTAGACTTGGAATGAAAAACAGGATCTGGACATTGCACATAATCAGGCAGTGAAATTTATTATAAGCAAACATCTTGTATTGGGCATTAACTAACAGTGGTCCCCACACTGGTCCTGAATAGAAATGGCTTAAGCATTGGAGGTATAAAAACATTCTGGCATTTATGTAGCAGTTTTTGAAACTTAAAATAGGTTTTACAGCCAATTAATCATTTTTAAACTATAGATAGTCATGGCCACATCAGGCATGTCCTCACAGTTGATTAACTGTGAATTTATATAGCTTGTTTGTAGCCCACTTTTAGTTTCCAAATGTTTCAATTTAAAAATAACTAGTAGCACAATGTTATGCATTAAGCAAGATGAAAGGTTGATTTATTACACAACTTTGCTGGACACTATTTAAGTAAGAAGTGATAAAGATATGAGCTGGCATTTGGATACAAAGATTGAATGTGAATAAGAATAAAACATTGGCGTAAGATGAAAATAGAATGAATTGCCAAGATTGTTGCAGGCCTGCTTACATAAAGTTTTCTCCTTCTGAAACGAAGGGGTTGAAAACATCAATAAATCAAATAAATCACTGTGGATGTTGCAAATCTGAAACAAAAACAGAAATTGGTGAAGAAACTCAGCAGACCGGGCAGCATCTGTGGAGAGAAAGCAGAGTCAATGGTTCAGATCTAGCGATACTTTGTCAAAACTTGGAAGTCAGATTCAACAGCTGTAATAGCTTCTATAGTTGAATAGTTGATTACTGTCTGCATGGTTGGATCCATCAGATTAGAATAACTTGGAAGAGAGAGATTCTTGTTCCTTGCTGGCTCTGTCATTCTGGAACTTTCAGGTTGCCTTGATTTTTTTTGGCAGAACAGCAATTGATGTCTGTATGTCTTCTTCCTTATACTCCTTAGGCTGAGAACCCTCCCCCAGGCCCATGATGTCTGTCATAGCTCTTCCAGGTTGGGAGTGGGGGTCTTACATAAAATGTCTTAAACAGATCAAGACTTTTAATGAGTGCTATCCTAAAAACCGTTGCATCATGCTCCCAAATTCAATAGTTGGCCGAGGCCTGGGTTCCATTGTGGGAAGTAACTTTTTTTTATAATTGTCTCAGCCTGGCTTTCATTGCTAATTTCTTTTGGTGAACTAGGAAGAGCTATTCACACAAGGAAATGATTGTCAAGCTTACCCTTGGAAATATTAATTGAATTTCAAAAAGTCTCATGATTTATTCCTACTTTAAGTACAGTCTAGTCCCAATACAAACTGACTTAGGGAACCATTGAATTCTTGAAGCCATTTTGTATGAGTCTTCAACTATTCTAAAAAGCAATTCAGTTTTCTTTACAAGATGTACAGCATTATAATTATACAGTTATGACAGGTCACTGTAGGAAACAGTAAGGTGCCACATGCAGTAATGAGATCATGCACATTATTTTTATGTTGGTTGAGGGATAAATATTGGCCAGTACACAGGGACAGACATCTTTGCTGTTGTTTAGCTTAACATGATGTGGATATTAAGCGCACTTTAGTGGGTATAATTTAATTAAAATTATTGCCATGATCTCAGCAAATGCAAATGCAAGAAACAAGAACCCTCAAAGATTCAAAATGATAATTTGAACAAAGGTCTATTTAAAAATAATCAAATTTGGTACATTTCTAAAGTTTTATTTATAAGAATCATACTTTTGCTTAAGAGTTCTATATCTTTATTTCGGAAATGCATAAAAACGGCACCGAAGTACATTCTTAAGGAGATAATCAGTGAATTCCACTGCAGGAGCTATGTTAGAGCATGTTTATCGAGGGTGCAGCTGAGAGCCACGTCTGCTGAGATGGACCTTGGTAATTATCTGCACTGCCTCCATCGCTGGGTTGCTTTACATGTAAATTTGGACCACGTAGATATGCAGTTGCCACGTTGACAGTTCACCACCACTCCATTCCACCGCCCCCCCCCCCCCGCCATATAAAACAAATCCAGATGTTGTTTCGTTCTTAAAACACTGCCAGAGTGAGGCAAAAAGAAACGATTACTGAAGTAAGGATGAGCCACTGCTAATTAATTAATACTTGCAGGCATCATACACAAACAGAAGCAGAAGTACACTTAATTGAATAGAATTGTGCTGTTTCGTGCTATAATGTAGCGTTATGGGAATGGTGCAGCGAATCTGCCCAAATAAGGGAGTGGATAGATTGTTCTGGTCTGCGGTAGAGTGTGCATTCCAAACTATGCATTTGATTTTCCAACCAGAACAATTTGAAGTGGGGGAGGGATAGAGAGAGAGAGAGAGAGCCGGCCCACCCGGGATATCATTGCTTCATTTCCTGCCAGTTTGCTCTAAAGAGTCAGATTCTTCCGTTGCCTCAGTTAGCCTGGTGCTCTCTCACTGCCGTGCAGTCTTCTCCTTTCTGAGGTATGAGCTACTGACTTTTTTTTCAGTTTGTTTTCCAAAGCTATTCCTTTGGTATTTCTGCGGATATGTTCAATTCACGATAAGTTATTAAAAGTAAACCGCCTGTTTTGAGATTGCATCCTTTTAAAATCTTTTTTTCTGCCGACTTGTTCTTTTGTCGCTCCTTATCTGTCACTTCTGCGTACCACCTATTGACTTATAGTGCAATGTTATTAAGATGATCCTAACGGTTAACAAAGGCTTTGTTCCTACTATTGGTCCATGGGCTATTTCTCAAGGATTTCCTTTGTTTGCCGGAAAAGTGCAAGATGCTTTAGGGTTTACCGTGCCCTTGGGTTTTAGTGTTTAGTCTACTCTTGATAACTACTCTTGATAAAGCCGATCTGGACGCTGCAAAGTTCCACAAAGTTGAAAGATTTTTTTTTTCCCGGATAAGCTTTTATAAATATGTTTCTCCGGTCGTGAATCCCGTTACCAAACAGGTGACTTGATCCATCTGGGGCCATTTACGGATCTTTTCATGAAGACAAGGAACCTTAGTACGGTTCAAATCTAACGCCCCACCGCCCAGTATGCAGACACAGGCGCCTTCCCTATCACGAAGCAGGGAGAGTAGTTTACATTTCAGAGCTATGTCCGAGTGAGAAAGATCCGTGGTACAGTAACTGAGACGAAGTTGCTTTTGTCACTGTTCCGAGCAAGCATCGGATATAATCTAACAAAGGATACGCGCCCTCACCCCCTTTCCCCTCGACACAACGCGACCACTCCCTTTGTTTTGTTTAATCGAAACTGCCTTTAACAACTACTTTTTGAAATGTTGGGAGCCGTTGATTCGTCTTGCTCTTAACAATTTCTGCAATTCCAAACAAAACCCTTAATGTAATTACTTTTTTTAATAATAAGGTTAACATGGCACATTCGTCGTATTATGTAATTGTGTTTTTATTTGATTCATTTGCTATAAAGTCTCTCTTTAATGAACCTAACACGATCGAGAAATGCCCCGTCTGCAGTTTTTCCAGTTTTTAAAGCGGATTTATTATTTTAAGGAAATGAGGAACTTTCCGAGATGTATGATTTTCAAATATAACATAGATTCGAGTGAATTCCGCTTGTTCTGAGCAGTGTTTTAACTGTACTTTGCACGAAGAGCGCTAACGGGGACGATTTCGAATGGGTTCATCTCCAACTTGCACCTTGCGGGTTAACAGTTCACCAACCGCGCCTTATGAGGTGAACCTGGGGTCTGCGAGATTAGAAAGGGAGGGTGGGGGTTATCTCTGCATGGCTGATGGGTGGGAAGGGGTTGGGGACGGTTAATTCTCCAGATGTATCCCTGGCTGACTCCTGTGTGTGTCAGCTGTAGGGTTAGTTATAGCTGGACCAGCTTAGCAGGTGCAAACAGCTGGATACCAGCAGGGCTGGTCAACATCTGTCGACAGTTTATTATCTTCTCGTTTCGGGTGGGTGGCTGTAGGAATGAAAGAACTGATACAACAACTTGTCTCTACCTCCTTCCACCCCCTTCCACCAAAACACGCCCACTATCTTTTTTTCTAAAAGTATGCTCCCTCCTTTTGACAGTTAATGTCCAGTATCGCCCTCTTTGACAGTGCGAGTTTGGGCTATCATGAAGGGGGAGAGGGTACACGGTGAGCAATGGTTTTAATCGAGCAGGTTAACGGTGGAACAAAATGGCTAGCATTGGGCTGAAGTTGCTACACCACAATGGCACATACCAGTTAGTACAATTTGAGCAAATATCAATGCCCATCCAGTGTGTACGCTATACTAAAACACCATCATACAACAGAGAACGGCGGATGCTGGGAATCTGAAACAGAGCCAGTAGTTGCTTGAGAAACTCGGCACGTCTGGCAGCATCTGTGGAGAGCGAAAAACAGAGTTAACATTTCCGTTCTGAAGAAAGGGTTACTGGACCGGAGACGTTATCTCTGCTTTCTCTCTACAGATACTGCCAGACCTGCTGAGTTTCTCCAGCAATACCTTTTTTTTCTTTGTTCCTGAAACACCATATGTGGGATTGCGGAGCTCAGAGTCATAGAGTCGAACAGCAGAGGAAATCAAGGTGAAATACAATTTTATACTTAAAGTTTCTTAACAGAACATATAATGCATCCAATGCAGAACATAAGTGCGTGAAGCGACCAGGCGAAGGAAATTGTGGTTCTATTGGAGTCAACTCAACTTTGACTCGCTGCTCAATGCCTTAAATTTTGACGATTAATCCAGGAGGTGAAATCCGATTTATCTGATTTGTATATGAATATGTTTATCGAAAACAAACACAAGTAAACAAATTCTAGAAAGTGCTGGCAAAACTCGGTAGTTCTGGCAGTAGCTGTGAACTGAGTTGACGTTTTGTGTACATGGGCTCACTCTAGGACAGGAGAGGAATTCGGAAAGGGGGGGGGGGTGGGGAGGAGGGAGCGTGGGGGAAGAGGTTAAAATTACTTCAGACTGATCTCCCACTCACCAAGTCAGAGCTATTAAAAGTGACATGATCTGACTTCATTCCTCTCAAATTGCCTCCTCTCTTTTTGACTTCACTGTTTCACAAGGGTGTCCGGAATGTCACTGGGAAATAGACCGGCTCCTTTGGCAGAATTCCGACAATATCCTTGCAGATTTCGGAGACCTACCCACCGGCAGCTATGCTAATCTAGAGGGTCAGTTTGTTCTGTAGGTTAGTGTACAACTAAGCACTTGAATACAGGACAGAAAGTGGGAGGCTCGTCTCGGTATATTCCACACGGGCGCTGGTTGTTTGTCATTCAAGTTGCCCTTTGATTTAAACGGTGACTTGCAATGGACAATAAATTCAACTGATGTTGCTTCGTCAGTTCCCATTCACTTACGAAATGTGTGCAGTAATGTTTGCTTTTTTGGGCGATGTGCCGGGGGTTTGAGGTGCGTTGGGGGATGGGGTGTGAGTGGAATTGGAGGCGAGAACACCCGAGGAGGAAACCAGGCTTTCCTGTCTGACACCACCATGTATTCTCAGGTGAGTACGCGGACTTTATTTAGATTTTGGATTCAGATGAGCCCACCCATCGATTCCCAAAGAAAATAAGGACAGAATCCAAACCCTTCCGTCATACCTGACTGCGAATCCTTCTCCTGTTGAGTCTCCGGAAGAGTTCCAAATGAAATAAGAGACCGGACAACATGAATTTGTGTGTGTGTGTTTTGCGTGTTAAGCTTCTCTCTATAATTGTGTTTTGTGCGATTCCAAATATATTACTCCCACGTTAGTCATAGGCGAGGGTCACAAACTGGCTCCTTGTTCAAAACCTTAAATAAAGAACCATACTGGCATGAAGAGTCTTCTGTGTGTACAAGAGTAATTATAGTTTTTTCCATCAGAATCTGAGACTGTCTGCTAACCTTAGTGTTCCATTTCTAAACTTAGGGATCCTTCTTCTGTCATGCTAGATAAATTGGAAAAATCGGTTTAGCTTCTATAATTTTGTCTCCAAAATACCCATCCAGTGACAAACACCTACACCACACTGAGTCCAGGTCTGAGAAAGTGCTGGTGGAATCTTTTTTTTGTTGTTAGAATTTTTTCTAAGAAAGTTGAAGACATGTTAGTGGGGTTGGAGGAGGAACATTTGTGATCAGAACCTGCCCACCAGTCTCTGGGAAGATATGATACCTGTCGACAAATCTTTTATCTCTGAGTATGGAAATCAGACCACCTTATGGACACCCAACAACAGAGCATCAAGCCCATACCCAGACAGCATTGGGATAAGACCTAGAGGAATATTTTCGGATCTTATGATGAACACCAGTTCACATCATCTTCCAATTAATTGGAAACCTACATTTTATTGCCAATTTCAAATCCCCTAAATATTTATTGAATAACATTTCAATTGAGATTTTATTTATAATTTAAAGTTATAAGATGCAACCTATTTTTCTTCATTACCAGTCTCATGCTTTCATGAGAAATACCCACAAAGAAATAATCTAACCCATTCAAAAATGTGACACGTTACAGAGAAGGCAACACAGAAAGTGTTTGCTAAGGCCTGAGAAACAGGAATCACCCACTCCCTCGCCATATGGTTTTACAATTGAGAAAAATTCCAGATTCAATGTTGTTTACACTATTTCCTATACTTAATCACACCTCCATTTAAGACTAACAACTGCAAAAGGTTTTCAAAGCATGGCACCAGTCTAATAACAGATGGATGTATATAATTACACTGCACATACCTCATTATTATAATATTACCTGCCCTAACGTAGGTTTGATGGGTCATTAAAATTCCCAATTGGAAACCATGCTCATTGCTTTAGGGCTAACAGTAATATAACAAGATAAAATCCTAATTGACAGAACTTACAGCAGTAATAAACACCAACTGGGATCATAGAATGCTTACAGTTATGAACAAGACCTTCAGATCATTATGTCCATGTCAGCTGCCCCTAACAGTGCACCTCAGCTAGTTCCACTCCCTCTATCTTTCCCCTATGATCCTGTAAATGTTGTTTTCAGATAGTTATTAAATACCCCTTTGAAAGCCACAAACTCTCTCAAAGCATTCCAGAACCTAACCACTCAGTATGTAAACAATTTTTCTCATGTTGGTATTGTTTCTTCTGAAAATCACCTTTATTCATTCACGGGTTGAGGGTGTAACTGGCTAGGCCAGCATTTATTGCTCATCTCTAATTAGTTAAGAGTCAACCACATTGCTATGGATCTGGAGCCACTTGTAGGCTAGACCAGGTACGGATAGCAGATTTCGTCCTTAAAGTACATTAGAGTACCAGATGGGTTTTTCCAACAATGGATTAGATTCTCAACTCTAAATTTTTATCTGCCATGGCACAACTTGAACCCAGATTCCCAGGACATTACTTGGGTCTCTAGTTTAGCAGTCCAGCGATAATACCACCAGTCCATCATCTCACCTTAAATTTGTGGTGTTTGATTCTGACCCTTCTGCCAATATGAACAGTTTCTCCCCATCCCTATCAGTCAAGTCAAATGATTTTGAACACCTCCATCAAATACCTTTTCAACACTTTTTGAGGAAGACCAACCCAGCTTCTTCAATCTATACACATAACTGAAGTCTCTCTTTATTGGATTTGTTCTTGTAAATAATTTCAGCACTGTATCTACTGGGGTCATATCTTTTCTAAAATGTGGTGCCAAGAACTTGAAAAAGCCACCTAGTGGGATAGAATTTTATAAAACCTTACCATGGATTTCTTGATTTTGTATTGTTTACTTCTACTTACAAAGTCCAGATTTTCTTCCCCATATTAACAGAATTCTCAACTTGCCCTACAATGATTTCTGTACATACATCCTCAGGTTCCTCTGCTTTTGTTCCTTCTTTAGTATTGTTTCCTTTATTTTACTATCTCTTCCTATTCTTCTGACCAAAATGCATCACTTCGCACTTCTCTCCATTAAGTTTCATCAGCTACTTGTCCACCCATTCTAATAGGTTGTCTGTGCCCTTTTGAAGTCTATTCTCGGTTCACAACACTTGCAAGTTTTATACTATTTGCAACGTTTGAAAATGTGACCTCCATATCTGTGCTGTCTTTAATTAATCTGCACTTGTTCAGTTAACTGAAACCACTAAAACTAAATTGGCTGGTTTTATCCCAATACCCTTTTTGAAACAAAAATGTATCATTTGCAATTCTCTTTTCAACTTAAAATTCCATTTTATGTCGACGGCCAGTCTCTTCTTGTACTTTCTCTTGTTACTTTTATTTTGTTTTTACTTCCTCTCTGACCTTTCTCCATTCAGTCTGATTCTCATTTGTACTAACAATCTGAAATCTCTCATAAGCTCTCTACTTTGTCATTCTTCCATCTATTTCATTATCCATGGAGTCCATACTTTGTTGGTCCTACCTCTCCCACATAAGGGAATAGACTTTGACTGTACCTGAACTATCTTCTCTTAATGGTAGCTCATTGTTCAAACACAGATTTGCCTGCCAATCTTTAATTCCAGTTTACTTGAGCTAGATCTGGATTCATGCCCCTGAAATTGGGTGTTTTCTGTTCTTTCCCACATGTGAAGCTAAATCTTGACACTATAATCACCATGCTCAATACATGTTCACCAATGGATACTAGAAATGACTTGTAACTAAACACATATTGTTTATGTTAAAAAAGATGCAATCTTATCGCCAAATTTATGCCTATGCAATGTAGTTTTGGTTAAGCATTAAGGTAAAATTAGCAGTGTGACCAAATTACTAAATGCACGAACACCTCTGGTTACTTAGAAATTATTTTCCATACAAAATGCTCATGGCCCTTAACAATGTATAAGTGCAATGCAGCAAAACTATCTCTCACATACGCACTTTCAAACAATAATGCCATTAGATGTGGCTGCAAAGCAAATTGAAACAAAACTTTTGAACTGTAAAGTAAATTAATACTAATAAAACATTAAGTCATTTGAAGAAGCTCTTTAAATGGTTCTCAAGGGCTGTGTGCTAAGGAAAATTTCTTTAGCAATGAATACCAGTCGCTGTAAATTTAGGCGTCATGATAGAAACAGGTATTGCATTAGTGAATATTTTGGGTAAAAATTACAGTCTGTGTGCTGAATCAAAAGTTAAATATATTGAGGCATTTTATTTTGATTCAGCAAGTTAATGCTAATACTATGTAAAATACAGCTATTAGCATACATAGAGTCATACAGCATGGAAACAGACCCTTTGGTCCAACCAGTTCATGCTGAACATAATCCCAAACTAAACTAGTCCAAACTGCCTGCTCCTAGCACATATCCCTCTATACTTTTCCTATCATATATCCATCCAAATGTCTTTTAAATGGTGTAATTGTACCTGCATCCACCACTTCATCAGGAAGTTCATTCCAGATGCAAACCATCCTCTGTGTAAAATATTTGCTCATGTCTTTTTTGAAATCTCTCTCCTCTCACCTTAAAAATGTGCCCCCTGATCTTGAAATTCCCGATCTTAAGGAAAAGACAACTACTGTACCATCAACTCTATCTAGACCTCTCATTATTTTATAAACTTCTATCAGGTCACCTCTCAACCTCCTCCGCTCCAGTGAAAATAGTCCCAGCCTATCCAGCCTTTCCTTATGACTGAAATCTTCCATACCCAGCAACATCCTGGTAAATCTCTTCTGAGTCCTCTCCAGTTTGATAATATCCTTCCTGTAACTGGGCAACCAGAACTGCACACAGTATTCCAGAAGAGGCCTCAAAAAATGTCCTGTACAACATCAACATAACGTCCCAACTCCTATACTCAAAGGACTGAGCAATAAATGCAAGTGTGCCAAACACCTTTTTAACCATGTGACGCAAACTTCAAAGAATTATGTACCTGCACCCTTCAATCCCTCTCTTCAACAATACTACCCAAGGCCCTACCATTAATTATATAATCCCTTCCCTTGTTTGTTGTTACCAAAATGCAAGATCTGACATATATCCATATTGAACTCCATCTGCCATTTTTCAGTCCATTGACCCATTTGATCAAGATCCCTTTGTAATCTTAGAAAACCTTCTTCACTGTCCACAATGCCACCAATTTTGGGGTCATCTGCAAACTTACTAATCATGCCTTCTATATTCTCAACCAAATCATTTAAATAAATGACAAACAAAAGAGGACTCAGAACCTATCCCTGTGGAACACTATGGGTCACAGGCCTCCAGTCTGCAAAACAACCTTCGCCATTATTCTGTCTCCTGCCGTTAAGCCAATTATGCGTCCAACTGGCAAACGCACCCTGAATCCCATGTGCCTAATGTTATTAATTAGTCTACCACGTGAAACCTTGTCAAAGGCTTTACTAGCATATAAATAAACAATGTCTACTGCTCTGCCATCATCAACCTTTTTGGTAACTTCCTTGAAAAACTCAATCAAGTTTGTGAGATATAATCTTCCTCATACAAAACTGTGCTGACTATCCACGATCAATTTCTGCCTCTCTAATAAATGTCCATAAATCCTATCTTTTATAATCACATCCAACAAGTTACCCACAGCCAAAGTCAGACTCAAAGGTTTATAGTTTATTTATGTATATTGAATGCCACCTTTTGATTTAAATTGTTTTTGTATGCTTATCATCCAATGTATTGCTAATGCAAAACTTTTTGAACCTATTCATGAATTTCCCTTTTAACATGAAAGAATACATGAGCAGAATGAGTTATAAGATTAACACGGACCATTCAACAAAAGCAGAGTGTGAAATGTATTTTCACATTATGTAAGTTTTGTGTGTTTTAAGGTCATTTCTGCTGAAGCAGGGCATTTCTTGGTTTTAGTGACACAATTGAATAAGAATTGGTTCTTTTGCGGTTGGGAGGGGAAAATTGAAATATGGGAAAGGCCAGCTACTGCTGCTGCTGGACCCCAAACACAAAACAAACTGAGTAGTGCTGCATTTCTTGAAACAAAGGCAAGGATTCTTAATGTGGGGCAACGTGAAATTTTCTACCTTTCATTTTGAAATTGGTGTAGACTAATCTGACATTAGATATCAGCACAGTTGATGGATTACTGTAGCAATAGAGGTTTTCAGGATCCCAAGTGCTATAGACAATAAGCCTTAGTTAAGTGACTAACTTCAGCTATAGGCAGAACTTTGACCTCTCATCAAAAGTTTATGGGTTTAAATCAAGTAAGGCTGACACGTGATTGTAGCACTTCCCCAGTAGGACATCGTTGGAGGTACCATGCTTTGAATAGGGCATGACATCAATATCTTGTTTGACTTCTCAGGTGGACATAAAAGATCCAATGGCATTATGTCAAAGAGGAAGGAGTTATCATTGGTATCTTAATCAATACTTAACACTCAATTGACATAACAAACATAGAATATCTGCTTATTATCACAGTGACATTTGTAAGAGCTGCTGTGTACTAATTAGCTTTTCAATATCCTATATTACAATGGTAACTACACTTCTGAAGTACTTAATTGGATGCAATTAAGGAGTATCTTAAAGAAGGTAAGAGAGGTAGAGAAATTCAATCTGGATAAGTGTGAGGTGATACACATTAAATTGAAAATAAGGCTTGCATGTATATCACAATTTACCTGATTGATCTGCGTTGTATTTACTAGCAACTAATCATGTTGTACCGAATGTTCAGTATTTGCAGACTTTTTCATTTCATCCCTGCTGTATTTTCAAATTTCAATTCTGTGGAAATTTAAAAAAAAGTATGTGTGTTCACATAACATTTCACAGTGTCCTGGGAAGTTCGCAGTGTGCTTCGGAGACAATGGATTGCCTCTTGAAGTAAGATTACCACTTGTGCTTTGTAGCAAAACAGTGACCAATTCACATCCAACAACAAGGCACAAACAATCATGATGAATGCCAAGCTAAAACATCTTTGTGATTTTGGCTGAAGGTTGAATGTTGCCAGCAGAAGGGATTCTCTGTCCTTTGATCAACGCGATGCCCATCTGAAACAAAAAAAGTAGATGGAGCCTTCCTTTAACAGTTTAGCATCTCTTCTGAAAGATGGCACCTTTGTGCCAATAGTACATCACTGAGGTGATGGCCTAGTGGTATTATCACTGGACCGTTAACCCTGAGACTAGATAATGTCTGGGGACGCACGCTTGAGTCCTGCCACTGCAGATGGTGGAATTTGAATCCAATAAACATCTGGACTTAAGAGTCTAATGATGGATTGATTGTTAGGGAAAAGACTCATCTGGTTCACTAATGCCCTTATAGGGACGGAAATCTGGCGTTTTACCCAGCCTGGCCTACATGTGACTCCAGACCCCCAGCAATGTGGTTGACTTTTAACTGCCCAATGAGCAATGAATGCTGCCTGGCCAGTGATGCCCTCAGCCCATGAATGAATAAAAGTACCAGACTGTGTTACAGGAATATATTTTGAAAGCATCACTTAAACAGTACAGAGGCAAAAATGGTACCTTGTGGTTTTTAAATTTCAGTTTGTATAAATTTTTTTTTTATCAAATGATTGCCAAGTGTTGTCTATCTAACTGGGGTTGGGCGAGTGGTTAAAAACCTTTTCTTTTGTAAATAGGATGACATAATCTTACAGTTCTGACTGAAATAGCCACAGTGTTCAAACCACTGCATTGTGAGCAAGTGATGCTGTCATTTTGAAAATGATAAGAGTTTTCTTTTCAACTATTCTGTGCCTCTGTTGACAAGAGACACTTTCAGGGCTGTCTAACCCAAACTAAAGATCAGTGCACAGATATGAATACATATGTCCACATGTGTACTGTACCAGATTGAGTTTGTAGTTAGGGAGAATTTTCCAGAAACTTCTTTAAAAAAAAATTAAAATGTAAAACCTACTGTTGGCAGCAAGGATCGAAACGTACCTTTAAAAGGTCTTTCTGATATTTGCGTTAAGTTTTAATCTTCGTTGAAAATAAGCTGCTGATTTTCAGTCACATAGAATGAATTGTACAAGTAGAATTTATCTCAATGGGATTCGAGAAACCTGTTTTGAAAATATTTTCAGCTGAAAGGATTTCCTGAAGCCAGTGAATTTTTGTAGACGTGGCATTGAGTGTTGCCCTCCATATGAACAGCTGGCAGAGATCACTCTTGATGTCTTGTCTCCAAATATAGTTTGACGTTTTGCTGTTCCAACATAAACAGAGCCAGAGCCTGTTTCCGTGCGTGCGGTAATCCTGTCAGTGTAGCCCATTCTCGCACACAAAGTGTTGGAATAACACATTACTGGACGGCAGGAGAGCTTACATAACCGAAAATAAACAAGTCTGGTCTAGCCCACTTAAGCGAATAAAAAACTACATTTCTCCAAAACTTTACCCAGTATTAATCCGAGATGTTAATCATGTTCAAAACAAACTCATCTCACGGAAGAACATGGATACAAACCGCAGTCTGATTAATTTTGTTGTTTTAAGCAACGTTCAAGAAAGGCGGCCGTGGCGAATTTGAGTTGTTTCAAAATTTTAAGGACCTTTAACAGATTTTGCACGGTGCCATTGTTATTAGATATTGTCTCTTGGTCCCTTCTCCCACTACACAAAAAAAAAGAAAATGTGCAAATGGAACAGAAGATTTTCCTAAATCAGGCAGAAAAAACACAACGGACAATGACCATGGAGTCATTGTTTGATACAACCGCCCTGATTCAGTCTTTATCACAACAATTAGTTCCAAACCGTACACAGTGATCCCCCAATAATACCCTCCCTTTAAATCGCACATTGGACTAACAAATTTTCTGAATAAGGGTCTAGACCCGAAACGTCAGTCTTCCTGCTCCTCTGATGCTGCTTGGCCTGCTGTGTTCATCCAGCTCTACACCTTGTTATCTCAGATTGTCCAGCATCGGCAGTTCCTACTATCTCCAGACTAACAAATATATATTTTTTTTATTTTTTAAAAAAAACTATTTTTGAATAAAAGGTTAATAATTGTATTTTTCAATACATCCAGCGAAACCTGTATATATATTCGGGATATTGGCTGTATTTCAGAGCTCGGTACTTCTTTTTAGCCCTTGATTATCTGGAGAGTTGAATTTTAATTTCAGCATCGTATCTTAGCCTCTGCACAGTAATTTCGTGTGTTGTGTATGTTATGTTTTTTAATTTGCTGGAGTCATGGACAATATTTTCAATCCTGCATTCACCAATAGCCATTTAATTTCAAACAGAAACGCTTTGTGAATTGAAGGATTCTTGGCTGACATGGGGCTAATTCACACACCACATAAAGTATTCCAGGAATAAAACAATGGAGTCATAAGAGAGGATTGCATTTCAGCAATGACTTTCATTACCTCATTATTTCCCAAAACATTCAAACCCAATAAAGGTAGCCATTGTTGCAGGGGAGCCCATCAGCAATTTTTACTCAGCATAAATTCCACCAAGAGTAATGAGATAAACAATCATTTCAGCCACTATTGGAATACAGCATTCAATTCTGGTCTCTCTGCCATAGGAAGGATGTTGTGAAACTTGAAAGGGTTCAGAAAAGATTTACAAGGATGTTGGACGGTTTGATCTATAGGGAGAGGCTGAATAGGCTGGGGCTATTTTCGTGGAGCATTGGAGACTGAGAATGACCTTATAGAAGTTTGTGAAATCATGAGGGGCATGGATAGTGTGAATAGCCAAGGTCTTTTCCCCAGGGTAGGAGAGTCCAAAACTAGAGGGCATAGGTTTAAGGTGCATGGGGAAAGATTTACAAGGGACCCAAGGGGCAACTTTTACATGCAGAGTGTGCGCGTGTATGGAATGAGCATTCAGAGGAAGTGGTGGAGGCTGGTACAATTACCACATTGTAAAAGCATCTGGATGGGTACATGAATAGGAAGCGTTTAGAGGGATATGGGCCAGATGTTGGCAAATGGGACCAGACCAATTTAGAATATCCAGTTGGCATGGACAAGTTGAACTGAAGGGTCTGTTTTTATGACTTTATAATCTGTTCATTTGAATCTCAGTTTTAGGGATCCTAATGTAAAGTTCAATCTCACAGAGGATTTCTGCAGCACTGATGCACTCTCTCAGTGCTGCACCTATATTCCAAGTTAGATTCTGTTCTCTAGTCTCTGGACAGGGATTTAAATCCCCATTCTTCCACTGCAAGAGGCAATATTGCTCATACAAAGCCAAGGCAGCCACCTATCATAAACTGAAGAGTAGAAGCAAGAGATTTTAGGGTTTAACAGGGCCATACCATTATATATTAAAATAAAGGAATTGTTGGTACATCACTGAGGGATGATGTGCAGCTTTTATATTTGAAAGATAAAAATGTTTTTGATGCTTTGAAAAAGTAATTGAACCAAACAACCCATGTAATTTGTAGTGAGAAATTAGAAACAATTTAATGTAACAAAGTTTGTTGGTATCAGGGAAACACAGCAAGACATAATGGACCTGTTTAAGAGAATTAGAGTAAATTCATTCTGAAACTGATAACTTGTCATCTCCATTCCTTTCTCACAAAAGCATTTGTTATTTACTATTTCACATATATCAGCCCTTTGATGATGAAGATGGGGAAAATTAATCTGACCATCAACTCTTTCATGTCCCACTGATCAACCCCAATGCACATTTTGTAATCCACCAAGAAAGAGTTTTTTATGTCTTTAGAATCAAATATCTTATTTAAACATGTCAATTATTAATCAACTTAAAGATTAATGTTTTAAATGGAATTCCTAAACTAAAGCTCACTGTTTTGGGACCTTCTCAGATCTCAAAATACCAAAAATGAGGGCCTGGATCGTTCTTCTCCTATGCCTTGCAGGCAAGGCACTGGCTGCTCCTGTAAGTATTTTCTGCATTCATGTGTAATATAGGGCAAGTTGAGAGCTGTTACTCTTTGATGTGTGGCATATTAGATAAAGGATCGTGGAGTCTGAAAAAACTGTATGTATAATGATGTGCTACCACTTGCCCAACTAAGTCAAAATTACTATTCAGAGTTGGGCCATGAACTGGCTTCACTCTAAAAGTTAACAAAATAGAAATCAAAGTGACAATGAGCCCTTTGTGTAACACAAACAGAATAACAGCCTCATATTTTGCTACAGTAATGTGAATACGTTTGCTAATCACAAGAAGATATTTTAGATGTCTGTGCTCAGTACATTCCACATTCTTTTATATTTTCAATGAACAGAGTTTCCATAATTTTTTTTTATGATTCACCGCAATGCAATGGTATTCCTGACAAGACACATTGAGTGGCACTTTCAGTGTGAGCATTGCAAAAAGAAGCTTTGAAAGGGATTCTTTGTCATTGTGAAGAATGCTTGCCACCTTGCTGAATCTCTGATTTTTTGACCTTTCCTCCCAATTTTGCAGGAAAGTCTTGTGGATGAAGTAGAAGTTGTTGAGGAAACAGAAGAGGTAAAAACAGACAATGGTATCATGATGTTGTCATGTTGCATTTAATATGAAGTAATTTTTCAAAGAAGAACAAAAGAAGTTCTGTGAATAATAAATTATAGAAGTCACTGGTCAACAAATAATATCTTGCTAATCCATTAGACTATGCTGCAGTTTCATCAATAACTACTGTCACAGAGTTGAAAGGGAATATAAAACACAGTGGTTCCTTCCTTTCCTTGACATATATCTTCATCTCAATCTACAAATTTCCGTATGTTTGAGTCTTAATCTCAATTTGCTTCCTTTTTAAGAAAAGTTTCATGCACTTTAAATGTTTGTCTTAATATCCCTAATAATAGTGTCTCCTGTCTTTCATTTATTTCAAGATTATGAGTTATTAATATGACAGTTACACATGACAGTAAATTAATTTAGGAAAAAGTAGGGGAAGGGGAGTGGCAGGTGAGGTAGCCCACATTCCCTCTCCCCTACTGAGTCCTTAGGAGCTGCTTCCCATGTAGCCTAAATTTTGAGGGTGGCAGGAGGGACCTACAGGCAGATCATCTAGCTTGGACCTTAGGGAAAAAGTTGGAAGTATCTGCTACAAGGGTCTTTTCTTCATATTAGGTTCAAACCACTTCCCCTCCAAAGATCTGACTCTGAATGTGGGGATCCCAGCTCAACATGGGCTTCATCTCCTTTCCTGCTGTGAGATCCCCTACACTCACCTGAACCTGGACTTTGGTTCTTCGAAGCTGGGGATCTCTGATGCCACTGACATTTTTGGGAGTAATAAGCTGGCAACACTCTTGGGCCAGACATATACAGGTACTTAAATGAAGGGCAGAAATCCCATCCACAACCAATTACTGACCATTGAAATGTTAAATGTCTGTGGAGCTGCTATGATTGGCAGAGATGTTTTGCCCACCAACATTTTGGGTGTGCAGGGCAGGAAACCTTGCCATCTGAAAAGTCTCCCCCATATATCTTAAGGAGTGTTTTTTTAAAAAAGCAAGAGAGGTAGAGGAATTCAATCTGGATAAGTGTGAGGTGATACAAATGAGCAGGATAAACAAGGCAAGGGCATACATGATGAACAGTAGGACCCTGGGAAGCCCTGAGGACCAGAGAGACCTTAGTGTGCATGTCCACCAATCCCTCAAGATAGCGGCACAGGTATATAAAGTAGGTAAGGTGATATATGGGATACTTGCTTTTATTAGCCAAGGCATAGAGGTTAAGAGCAGGAAGGTTATGCCAGAACTGTATAAAATATTGCTTATGCCATTGCTTATGTATTGTGTGCAGATCTGGAATCCACATTATAGGAAGGATGCAATTGCACTGGACAGGGTGCAGAGGAGATTTACCAGAATCTTGCCTGTGCTGGAGAGTTTTAGTTGTGAAGAGAGATTGGAATGACTAGGGTTGTTTTCCTTGGAGCAGAGGAGACTGAGGGAGGACATCATTAAGATGCGTAAAATTTTGAAGAGCAAGAGCAATTTTGTAGACAGGAAGGACTTTTCCCCTTGGAGGACAGGTGGTATAGATTTAATGCAAGGGGCAGGAGGTTTAGAGGAAATGTGGGGAAGAAATTTTTCACCCAGAGCATGGTGGGAATCTGAAACTGATTGCCTGCAAAAAGGTGGAAAAGGCAGAAACCCTCATAACCTTAATTTTTTAGATCTGCACTTGTGATGCCAAAGCATAAAATGCTATGGGTCAAGTGCTAGAAAATGAGATTAGAATAGTTAGGTGCTTGTCTCTGACTGGCACATACTGACAGGTTGAAGGCCTCTTTTCTGGGCAATACACTTATATGACTCTGAGGGAAGGTCAGAATTCCCTCTCCAAACCTAAGCTCAGGACACCAACATATAAAGGCATGGCTACCAATTGTGAAGCAATTAAAATCTGGATTGTTCAAGAGGGTAAAAGTAAGGGATGCAGGTATCTTAGGGGATTGTGGGATAGTAAGGTTTTATAGAGATAAAGATGAGTGAGTCCATGATGGCATTTGAAAATAAGGGGGGGAATTATTAACTTATGGTGTTGCTTAATGAAGAACCAATGTTAGTTAGTGAATGCATAAAAGCAGCAGATATATGGAACATGCCCTTGAAAGTTCCCGTCCAAATAATGCATTATACCGACTTGGAACTATATCATTTTTCCTTCATTGTCAGAGTCAAAATCCTGGGACCTCCTACCTAACAGTCTTGAGTGTACCAATGAGACATGACTGCAGCACTTTAAGAAGGTGGCTTAGAAAATTAGATGTGGCAATAAATTGTGACCTAGTCAGTAATGTCCATATTCCACAAAATTGCCTTGTAAACTCTGCTTATGCCACTGGGCTTTCATGATGAGCTGTTGTTAGATTTTGACACTGTTCCAGGCATCTCTCTCATGACATGCAGATAACAACTGAAGCATTTATTGCTGAGGGTACAACATAGAATCCTGATGTGCGCATATGTAACAGTTGTGTTTGCTTTCCCTGCTTTATTTCAAATGAGGTTTTGTTCGCCTCAGGGCTTGAATTCAACTGCTATTCAGATGGACAGTTTAATTAAATTTGCTGAATATGAAAACATTATGAAGTGCTGCTGGTAATGTATGCTAAATGATGTAATTTTAAGAGTCAAAGGTACTTTGCAGAACTTCTTAACGCAGCATGCAGTTCATTCAGCTTGGGCAATACAAATACACAAATATGAACTGTGCTAATTACATATGCTGCCAAATATAAATATTATGTATTTCCCATATTTGATGATTAAGAATTAATTATCAATATTTACAAGTCTGATGAAGTACACACTACCACTTTTAGCAAGAGGGTGAATGTTTAGCTCAGTTGGCTGGATGGCTGTTTTGCAATGCGGAGTGTTGCTAACAGTGTAGTTTCAATTCCCACATCAGCTGAGGTTACAATGAAGGATTCTCCTTCTCAATCCTCTCCCTTCACCTGAGCTATGGTGACCCTCAGGCTAAACCACCATCAGCCATCTCTCCTAAATGAAAGGGTAGCCTTATGGACTGGTATAACAATGGTGACTTTACTTACCACCTTTAATGATTATTTTCAAACTTAATTGATATGTAGAAAAGTATCAACTGGTTCATCAAGTCTGCCCAAATACTGATGACGAAAGTATCATGACATATTATTATACTCAAATAGGCATTGCCAGTTGGAGCAAACCCAGTCCAGATTGATACAGGTGATTTTGAAGATTCTGAAGATGATACCAAGAAAGAAATTGAAGTTGAGAGTAAGTAAAATGATGTCAGAATAAACAAATAAGATCATTGTTCTGTAACATAATTTTTGTAAATTCCAAACTTTAAATTGATCCAGTTCCACTTTAGACTTTACCTATCTACTTTGATCTGTTTGGGGACAGGATGTTTGCATGATGAGCATTAGCAGTACAGTGCTTGATTGCTGATGCCTCTCTATTTCTGATTTTCCCTACCTTTCCATTTCCAACTCTCCCACACAGTGACTTTTTCCTTATATTTCATACCTTTGAGCAGTATTTTTCTTTATTTTAACTCTAAATTTTGCTTTATAAATTTGAATACATTTAGTAGGGAAGGAGGGAATGAAACTATCACACAACACAACCGGTATAATTAAATTAAAATCATCACTCTTTTAATGAAGGATTTTATTTGAGCTACTGCTATTTTCTGGAATAATATTCCAGTTGGAATAAAGGCAGTCATTCAGCTGTTTATCCATTGAAGTAAAAGTAACCTCCATTGTAGAATTCAATTATCTCTTAAGTGACTCCAATCTTTTGTCTGCACTAGCCTCGTCGCAAATCTATTCCAGGTGATGCAAACCCACTGCTCAAAATAGCCTGTGGCCATCTGTCCTGTATTTGTCTTTCAATAGTCCATGTCTATTCACTAAATCAAAGATGAGTCCATTCCTTGACCACCAATACTACCCTCCCTTCCTGTGTAACTGCAGAAGGTGTAACAGCTGCTACTTCACATCCTCCATGTTTGCCATCTAAGGGCCTAAACACTCTTTCCAAGTGAAGCAGCATTTCACCTGTACCTCCTCCAGTCTTGTGTATTGTAGTTGCTGCACCCAATGTGGCCTACTCTACATTGGAGAAACCTAATGCAGACTGGGTGATCACTTTCCAGAACACCTCTGGTCCGTGCAGAAGCATGATCCTGATCTTCCCATAGCCTGTTGTTTTAACACAGCATCCTGCTGGCATGCCCACCTGTCTGTCCTTGGCAAGCTGCAATACTCGAGTGAATCACAGTGTAAACTGGAGGAACAACATCTCATTTTCAGACCAGGCACTTTACAGCCTTCTGAACTTAATATTGAGTTCAACACCTTCAAATTGTGAACCAACTTGCATTCCTTCCCTTTCTTTTAGCTTTTCTTGTTATACTCTCTGTCACCGCATCCTCTCTCCTGTCCCCCACCCCACACCACTGGGACTTTTGGACACACCACTGTTCTATCATTCTCACATTCTGATCACTCAATCGGAATTGTCAACATCCTTTCTCCAATCCCCCCTGCCCCCCAACCCCTACTATTGCATAAACGCTGCCCCTTCCACACTTCATGTCAGCTCTGATGAAGAGTCACCTAGACTCAAAACGTTAGCTTGCTTTCTCTCCATGGATGCCGCCTGACCTGCTGTGATCTCCAGCGTTTTTTGTTTTCAGCAAAGATGAGAGCAGCTGGATTATTTTTGTGTATTGGTTACAGCATGCAATTTCAAAGTTGCTTCAGTTTTTTCAGTTCTCACAAGAACTTCCTGCAATTGTGGTTATATTGAAACCACTTCCTGAAATCCCAAATATAAATAACTGGGATGGAAGTTGTTCTGAGGACAATGGGCCTGATTGTTTATTAAGGTGTTTGCTTAATGTAACTTTGAGGTTTGACCATATCTTTCTAGACCCCTGTGAAAACTTCCACTGCAAACGAGGAAAGGTCTGTGAGGCTGACGAGAACAATGAACCCTTGTGTGTCTGCCAGGATCCATCAACGTGCCCACCCAGCGCAGTTAAATTCGAAAAGGTCAGGATCAAACAGTTCCAAATAAGAAACCTTTGCTGTTCCTGAAAAATCTCTGGGGTATAACTGAATTGATGAGGGCTAACAATCCTTGAGGACTTGTGCAGTTACAAACTGGGGACTGTGAAAGGCCATTGATGCCAATTCATAAAGTAACATACAGCAGACTGTGTTCCCTCATAGTAACAACGAGAAATTCTGAAAGAAGGAACCTTGGCAGCCTTACAGCAAAAATAACGAATCCGATAGCTGTACATTTTGCTAGTGACTTTTAAGTTGGGAGATTTAAATTTTCAACTTTCATATTAAAGCTTTTAGACTACAATCAAACCTGCTTCCAATGATTAACGTTTATTTACCTAATTAGATTTGCTTGGTTTAAACATGGTAATGCTCAGATATAGTGCAGGAGAATAACTCTAGTCACTACCCTATGTTCAAGATCAAACTCAAAGTATCCATTTATTGGAATAATGTTGTATCAAATGATTTGTCAGAGTAAATTGCTAAAAAGTGTGTTTGTTTTTGTGGCCAAATAATCTGCAGATTATTGTTTTCAATGGTTTAATTGTTCTATATTTAATTATGTGAGTTCGTTTACCAGTGAAGCAAATGTGCTTGAATACTTAAGGACGCCTGAACTCGTAAAAAGTAAACAATGCTGTAGAAGGATCTGGAAGCCAGAGTTAAAAACATAAGACCACAATAAGATATACAAACAGAATTAGGCCATTCAACTCATTGGGTTTGCTTCACCATTTGATCATTGCTGATGTGTTTCTTAACCCTATTCTCCTGCCTTTCCCCGTAACCCTTGATCCCCTTACTAATCAAGAACCTATCTACCTCTGTCTTATATACACTCAATGACTTGGCCGCCACAGTCTTCTGTGGCAGTGAGTTCCACGGTTTCACCCCCTTCTGGCTGAAGAAATTCTTTTTTTTCAATTCATTCATGAGATGAGGGTGACACTGGCTAGGCCAGCAATATGGCCCATCCCTAATTGCCCAGAGGGCAGTTAAGAGTCAACCACATTGCTGTGGGTCTAGAGTCACATGTAGGCCAGACCAGGTGCAGATGTCAGATTTCCTATATCGAAGGATATTAGCGAACCAGGTGGGTTTTTTCGACCATCAACAATGGTTTCATAGTGATCAGTAGATTCTTAATTCCAGATTTTTTAAAAAATTGAATTTAAATTCCACCATCTTCCTTGGCAGGATTTGAACTCAGGTTTTCAGAACATTAGCTGAATTTCTGGAGTAATAGTCTAGTGATAACACCACTAGACCATCCACTCCTTATCTCAGTTCTAAAGCCTGTGCTCTGAGGTCCTACGGTCTCCTACTCGTGGAAACATTTTCTCATGTCCACTGTATCCAGGCCTCTTGGTATTCTATAAGTTTCAATGAGATCCTTCCTCATCCTTCTAAACTCTATTGATACAGACCTACAATCCTCAACTACTCCTCAAATGACAACCCCTTCATCCCCAGATCATTCTTGTAAACCTCCTCTGGATCCCTCCAAGGCCAGAACATCCCTCCTTGTATACAGGGCCCAAAATTGTGAACAATATTCCAAATACAGCCTGATCAGACCATTTTACAGCCTCAGCAGTACATGCCTGCTCTTGTATTCTTGTCCTCTCAAAATGAATACTAACATTGCATTTGCCTCCCTAACTGCCCACTGATCCTGCATGTTAACTTTAATAGGATCATGAACCAGAACTCCTAAGTCCCTTTGCGCTTCAGAGTTTCGAAGCCTTTGCCCATTTAGAAAATAGTCTACACCTCTCTTCTTCCTACCAAAGTGCATAACCTCACACTTTCCCACATTGTATTCCATCTGCCACTTCTTTATCCATCCTCCCAGCCTGTCCAAGTCCTCTGCAGTCTTCCTACCTCCTTAACGTTATCTGTCCCTCCACCTATCTTTGTGTCACCTGCAAACTTAGCAGCAATGCCCTCTGTTCCTTCATCCAGATCGTTAATGCATGACTTGAATAGTTGTGGTCTCAACGCTGACGCCTGCGGAACTCCACTGGTCATCTGTGCCATCCTGGAGCATGGAGCAGACATTTTAAGACACTGAATAAAACCTGTTACACACATAGAACTATGCATAGATGACAGTTTCTGAGATATAAAATGCGCAAGACTGATGACACCTCAGAATATAATTACAACCAGGTAAAGCAACTCAAAACCAGAAGTTTACTGTCATTATAGTAGCCTGACATTTCAAACCTGCCACTGTCTGAGTCTCACCTGGGGGAATCATTTGACCCTGAGCCATCAGTGGGAGTTGGACAGTTTCAGGTTGCATTGCCTGTTTTGGACACTTGCCTAATTTTATATATCAGGGTGGACCATTGTTTTCTAAGACCACATATCAAGCATAACTTCAAGAGCAACTGTCCTTATTGTTGATAGCGCTGAGCAGGTTAGATTCACATTGCTTTTAAAATCAGTGAGTAACATTTCTGTATTTCATAACCTTCCTCAGGTCTGTGGTACTGACAACAAGACCTATGACAGTGCCTGCCAGCTCTTTGCCACTAAGTGCACATTGGAGGGAACCAAGAAGGGCCACAAGCTCCACCTGGACTACATTGGACCATGCAAATGTATGTGAAATGCACCATTTTAGTGGAAATTGTATATGAGAGGAGGATAATATCTTATAGAAAGTTGATGTTTGCTGTTAATTGATCGCACTATACTGTCTGTATGAATTCTGTCAATGTATTTACTCCATTGGATAGTTTAGTTCTTATCATTAATCAGCACAGCGGCCCCAGATTTTATATCGTCTGGTCATGCTCGAAGTGGAGTTAAAACCATTAGAGAGTATTCAAACTGCTGTTAAAGAGGCACTGCTTAAATCAGGATCTTCTTTCCCATGATTATTTTCAATCAATTTGATTAAAACTTCTAAACACGTGCCCTGAAATATCCAATTTTTAAAAATGTATTATTTGGAGTAGAACTGAGCTTAGAAACCATAAAGGTCCCAGATTCAATTTAATTATCCATGGGCTGGCAGTGATTTCACGGAAGCTGGCCATGTGTTCGTTAACAGGGTGAACTTATTGAATGATCTTTGTTCAGAAGAATGTTGCTTGGACATCAGGTGAGGAAGCCTTCAGTTGTCTCAGAGGTGAATATCCAGCCAAAACTCACTGTTTGGACACACATGCATCCAGTTGAGCAAGGTACTGGAGGACCACTTGAGTCATCACTTATAGAAGGTAACAGAAGATGCATGTCATAGGGTCAGAGCCATGATGACACAGAAGGAACATATTTAGCTCATCAAGTTCATACCAATTCTTATATGAGAATTGCAGTCAGTCCCATGTCTATTGAAACAAGTCTGTGATTTTATTTCCCTGAAATGCTCATCTTTTAAAATAATTCATTGTCTCAGATTCCACAACTCAGAAGCAGGAATTCCAGGTCATTACCACACACTTCTTCTTCACGTACCCTCTACACCACTTGCTCAAAGCTTTAACTCTGTGGTCTCTTGTTCTTTTACCATGGGAAAACCTTTCTTTTGCTTACTTTACTCAACCCTATCATAGTATTGTACACCTCTAACAAATCTTTCTTCAATCTCTTCTGCTCTAAGGAAAACAAAATCTGAGCTTCTCCAGCCTAGGCTCATAGCTAAAACCCCTCATCCCTGGAATCATTTTAGTAAATCTATGCACCCAGTCAAATGCATTTTCCAATATGTGGTGAGCAGAACTGGATTCATTACTGTGGTCGTAGTTACCGTGGAGCTTAGAAAGGTTCTGCATAACATCCCTCCTTTTAGACACAATACCCCTATTTATGAAGTCTAATACATCCATGTGCTTTGCTGATTCTTCTCTATATATGTCCTGCCATCTGCAAAAATCTTCCACGTGATGGTCTGACCTTTTTAGATATATCCTAGTAAGTTTATACAGCTTCTCCCTTTGTCGTCTGCCAAAAAAGATCACCTCACACTTGTCTGTACAAAATTCCATCTGTTTCTTGTCTGCCCGTTATATCGTCCATCAACATCATGTTGCAATTGACTGGTATCACCGTCACTGTTTGCCACATCACCAAGCTTGTCATCATGGACAAACTTTGAAACGTTATACTATTCCAACATCAAGTTATTTCTTTATATCAAAAAGAGTGTGGCCCCAGCATTGACCCTAGGCAAACATCATTGTCTAACATATAGAAACAAAATACTGCAGATTGTGGAAATCTGAAACGAGCACAGAGAATGCTGGAGAAATTCAGCAGGTCTGACAACATCTGTGGACAGAGAACAGAACCTGTTCTGACAGAGAGTTATATCAGACTCAGAACGTTACGTGTATTTTTCCCTTCACAGATGCTGCCAGATCTGCTGAGTTTTTCCAGCAATCTCTGTCATTGTAAACTATTCACTTTGCTGGAAAAAAAAACCATTTACCATGATGTGCTGAGTTCTGCCCTGAAGCTAATTTTTCTTTAATTAAGTTGGATATTAACTCTCCAATTCCATGAGCATCATATTTGTTAACTGGCCTTTTCTATGGTCCTATATCAAACCAACACCTGAGGTCACTGTGAAGATGCCTTCTTTTCAATCTGTTCCCTCATCTGAAGCGCGGTGGCCCTCAGGTTAAACACACCACCAGTTGTCTCTGTCTAATGAATGAGCAGCCCTATGGTCATCTTAAATTATGGCAACTTTACTTTATTAAACAATTGCTTTAAATCCATAGATATCCATTGAATTTCCTTCAACAGCCCTCAAATATTTACTGTATTATTCCAAGTTTGTCAACAACACAAAGATAGGCAGCGTTGTAAGCAGTTTTGTAGGGTCCATGATTTAAAAAAAAAATCAAGTGATCAATAGTTGGATGATAGTACAGAGGTTGAGTGTTGCTTGGTGAAAAAGTCATTTTGTTGAAGCTATTTTGTTTTGCACTCTTCAGGACAATTAGAAGAATCTTTTTGGATGTTCTTGTGAATTGTCCTACTGATGACTGCAAGACTAAAAACTTTGACAAAATGTCTTTCTTCATTCATAGATTAAATAAATAAGGAAAATTGGCAAATGGAATTCAATATAAGTAATTGAGTTTATCCATGTTGGATCTAAAAAGGCTATCTCATTCCAAAATGATGAAAAGATGGAAACAGTGGAGGTTCAACAAAACTTATGGGTTCATGTCCATAGATAATTGAAATATCATCAGCAGGTACAGAAAATTATCAAAGGCTAATGGAATGTTGACCTTGATATCTAAATTACAAGAGATTAGAAATTGTGCTACTGCACCATAGCCCTAATTGGATCACAACTAGAATACTGGGAAGTGAAAGGGGTCCAGCATAGGTTTACTGGAATGATAGCAGGATTTGAAGGAAAAGGGGAGATTATACAAATAAGAATTCTTTTTGCTGGGATTTAGTAGGTGAAGGAGTGATCTGATGAAGTTTTCAAGATATTACAGGCATAGGGTAGACAGAGAAAAACCATTACCTCTGATTGGGGAATCTAGGGTTGGAAGCATAATTTAAATGTAAGTGGCAGGATTCTCAGGAGTGAAATTGGAATACTTCCACGTAGCAGAAATGTAGAACTTCCTTCCAAAAGCTGTGTTGATCTTAAATGTGATAGAATCTTGCTTGCCAAAGATATTAAGCGTTATGGGAAAAAGGAATGTATACAACGTGAGACTACAGTTTGCGCATGGTCTAACTGAATGGTGGGGGCTTGAGAGGTGAATGTTCCTGTGAAGACCACAGGAATTACAACAACAACAAGAAGAAGTATTTATAGAAAATTTATAGTGCACATCTTCAAATAATTAAATGAGTGAAACAAATATATGACAGAAAGAAAGAAATAGAAATATAGTGAAATAGAGAAATAAACAGACAGGTAGAATGATGCATGGATAAAAACAAAAGGAGAGATGTTTGCCTTAGATACCTCTGACAATCTCACTACAAGTTGTACACAGTACATATCATCTCTCAACAACACTTTATTCTCTATGTTCATAGCCTGAGCACGTTGCAAACATTTTCTGACTATAAAGATTTGAAACAGAGATTTACTCCTGGATATTGCAGATGCTTTCATAATATCAGCTTTTCTACTAAGCCAGCAGCTGCTATGAGGCAAAAACAATGAATGAGGGGTGGTGTTTCAATGGAAGGGCAGAATTCATTACTTTGAATGCTTAGCATTGTAGCAGGTCCAGCCTATCACTTTGCATCACTTGTTGTTTTGATAAGGAATACATCAATGGAATATCGGGAAAGTTTTATTACAGGAGCATACGAAAAGAATTACTGTTAAAACACCAACCTTTAATCTGCTTTGCAAAGCCTATTTAACTAGATAAGTGGACCTCTTCAAGAAAGCTATTCTAAACATTTTGCTTCAGACCCATAAATATAAACTACCTTATTCCATGATTACTGTGGCTCAGGGACTACTTTGGGTTTACCTCTAAGTTTGATTTCCCTTTATTTTTTTTTATTCATTCAGGATGTTGGCACTGTTGGCTGTTTCTGAATCATTCTGAACAGTTCAAATTGTGTAAGGATATTCACAGAACTATGAGAGAGGGATTTCCAGGATTTTGACCCAGTGGCAGTGAAGGAATGACAATATATTTCCGAGCCAGGATGCTATGTGGCTTGGAGAGACACTTGCAAGTGACTGTCACCTCTATAAACATGTGCAAAATGCTTCAGGGTTTAGAGACTTCATTGCAGAAAATTTTCTAATTTTAATCATTCCAAATTGATTCATTCCTGCTTCATAACAGTACATTTTTCATATTTCTCCCCCTCCCCACCATCGCCACCTTCCACCGCCCTCCAATCATCAGCTGATGACACAAAGTCACTTTGAGTGAGACATCTTTTCCATTATTTAACTCTTCCTCAAAATGCCACCACTACCTGCACACAGCGTGTGTGTCTCTGCTGTTTGTGAAATCTTGCTGTGTGCAAAATGGCTGCTGTGTTGCCTGCATAACAATCACTGCTTTTCAAAGTAATTTATTGCGTGAAGCATTTTTAAGAGACTTCTGAAAGATTTGATAAGCTTCAGTCCATGCAAATCCTTTATTGTTTGAATGTAAACTGTTGTATTGGAATATGCAATGTCTGTGGATAAGTGCATGTTACTGGATGAATTACTGTTAGCAGTAATAACTCGCCAATATAGACATCTATTCTGATTACTTACCACACTGGGTTAACTACTGCTTTCTATTTAAGGGAAGATTCGATATCTGTGGAGTAATACCTTATAAGCCACAGATTTTCGCTGGAAAACCATACATCCAGTGTGTGTGATTTTGTGATGCATGGTTCCAACATGCATTGATCCTTACTGTAGATGAGGCCTTGGAAGATCTATTCTGGACCAGTAGCTTTTGAATTCTGTATCTTTACAGAATGCTCCAGCACAGAAGAATGCTATTTTACCCATTTTAGCTGTGCCAGTTCTTTTAAAATGCTATCCAATTAGTCCCATCTTGCTGCTCTTATCTGATATATCTGCAAATTTGATCCCCTTAGAATACTTAACAATTTCCTTTTGAAACTTAATCTGCTTTCACCTACCTTTCAGGCAGTGCATTTCAGATCATAACTTGCTACATAAAAAAAATTATCCTCATTATCTTAAATCTGAGTCCTCTAATTACTCACGCTTCTGCCATTGGAACTAATTTCTCTTCAACTCTCTCAAAACCAGGCAGGTTTTTGAACATTTCTATGAAATCTCCCCTTAATCTCTTCTGTTCTATAGACAACCATCCCAGCTTCATTAATGTTTCAATGAAAATGAAGTTCTGCATCCTTGGCACCGTTTGTTAGCTTATTTGGCTGTACAGTGTCTCATTGTATTGTCATGCTACTCTGTGTATGTCAGTGTGGAACTGCTAGTTTTCCATCTCTTGACTCCACTCGGTCTGGACAGAATGGAAATTAATTACTCCAAGGTAGAATGAAATAACATAAATACTTCATACAAGATTTTTAACATCTTTGATCTGATCTCTTTCTCTGTAGTCATCCAGGAATGCATTGATAGTGAACTGGCTGAATTTCCTTTGCGTATGCGTGACTGGCTGAAGAATGTTCTTGTGACCCTTTATGAGCGTGACAACGAGGAAACCAACCTCCTCACTGAAAAGCAGAAGATGAAGGCAAGAAAATTCACACTTCTTTAACTCATTAATGGCAAAACGGCTACAAAAGTCAGCCTCGTACTTTTTTTAAAAAAATTCATCCCCTCTCTTTTTGGTCTTCAGTTACTTGTAAAAAGTGTACAGAATAGCCCAGATCATTCTTACCCCTGTACCTTTTGAGAAAACAGCTGGCTTCTCTTTGCTGATCTTCAGTGATGTTATGCCAGGAATCAGAAATTTAGCAGTGACTATGACATGGATTGTAGAATCTTAGCATTTGAAGGTTATTTGATCTGTTGTGCTTCTGCAAAGCCACAGTCCGCCTGTGTGATAACTCCAACATGGTGCAAGTCCTTGCTTTAGCATTTACAATGTGGATATGGCCATATACAGTATTCTACATGGAGCTGGTTTTCAAGCATTTCTATACGAAGCATCCCAGAAAATAGAGTGTATTACTGAAGACACCCTAAAAATACTGATATTCTCAGCACACATGAGAACGCTCAAAATCAACCATTTATAGAGTGGTACAGATGTTGCTAATTTCAGTGATCATTGATATTTCCTTCCAGACTTCCTCAGTCCATAGATCCCAGTCTTAAAACATGCACTGCATAAACATGGGTCTGACGGATACTTCAAAATTTCCTTTCATTTTGTGACAATTTACAATAAAATGAATTATAATTTAATATGCATGCTAATTTCTCAAACATATTGACTTCAGTGCAACATCTACACCTGTGAACTCTCAGATCGTGAGCAAAAAGGAATAAAAATTGAATGAAAAGGGAACACAAGACTATAAAACAATAGAGCAGAAGTAGAGCATTCAGCCAATCAACTCAGCTCCATCATTCAATGAGATCGTGGCTGATCTAATAATCCTCAGCTACATTTCCCTGATTTCCTTACTGAAAAAAAGTTTGTCTATCTCATCCTTGAATATACTTAACAACTCAGCCTCAACAGCGTTCTGTAGTAAAGAATTCCACAGATACACAATGTCTCAACTGGCCAGGCCCTTTGTCCTTTTAATAACTTTTAACAACTGTGCAAATATCCCATCTTGTATAGATTTCAAATTTTAGCCTTACATTAAAATTCTACTTCCATAGTACAATTCAATTTTTAACAATTGTTGGCCAAGATCCTTGGGACTTGGAAAACCCAGAAATGAAATAGAGATGAGATTTGTCTTTGACCGAGATTGTGATCCCTCTCTGTATCTAGCTCCTACCATGATTGGTTGAATGTCTCCAAGCCCAATTTACGACATGCTCCACAACACCAAAAGTACCTACCTGTGACCTCCTTTGTTGGTTATCCTGCTAGAAGGCTTTTTAACTTTAGCATTTGCTGGGCAGAAAAGAAATATAGGGTTCTATTGCTAATTGTGGGAAGGCCTTCATTATCCCAAACTTGAAAGATTTTTCCCTGGATCTTGTGCTTGCCCTGTATTCGGCACACCATGACGCTATTTGTTGACTTACATTCAAGCTATTTCTTCTCTGAACAATCCAGTAAGTCCCACAGACCCTCTCTGTCTCTATAAATCTGTATGATTTATTTATTTCAATGCCCATCCAATTTCCTTTTGAAATCATTGATTACCTGTGCTTCCTCACACTCCTGGACATTAAAGCCCATGTCATGACCATTTACTATTGAGGTCCTTACACCCTCTCACACCCTCACTGCGTACCCAAATCCTTGAGTACCCCATCTGTTGTTTTTACATGCTTAGTTCTGTTTTTAAATACCTTTACAAAACTGGATTCACATGAGTTATCCAAGTAAGGCTAACCCTCCTGAGATAACCTGACTACCATTTCCATTTCTATTTTTTTACTGCAGTTATTTCTAATATTTCAATTTAGTGAGCACAGTGTTTTGCAATAGTCACTTTCTCATTGATACATTATTCTTAAATTTGCATAAAAAATTAGGTGAAGAATTATGCAGTTTAGTGGAAATATCCCTCATTTGCATGTACTCTGTGACCTAAACAGGCATGTACAGGTATCCTCCTTCTGTCTAGTCCATTTTTTTGCAGTGGCAATGTAATAATAAATTGGAAGTTGCACTGTTGGTATCATGGCAGAAACTCTGATGATTGTTGTCCTTTGTCCAACAGGTGAAGAAGATGTATGAAAATGAAAAGCGTCTGCAGGCTGGAGAACATTCCTTGGACCTTCTGGCTCATGACTTTGAGAAGAACTACAACATGTTTGTTTTCCCTGTCCATTGGCAATTTGGACAACTTGATCAACACCCAGCTGATAAGTAAGCTTTGCAAGAATGACCCGATATTTGTTGGTAGGATTTTGCTGATGGTCAGGTATCTATAAAATAGAGGATTAACTACCAATCCAGTCTTGGAAAATATGTCAGTTCTTGAAGTTTCTCAGTGATACACAGGTAGGAGCATTGGAGCAGGAATAGGCCATTCAGCCCTTCAAGCCTGCTCTACCAATCAATAAAATTATGGCTGATCATCCACTTCGCTGCTTTTTCTCTCCCACATTATTCCCATATCTCTTTATTTCACTGATATTTAAAAATCGATGAAGCACTACATTAAAAATGCATTAAAAATGACTGAGCCTCCTCGACCCTCTGACACAGAAAATTCCAAAGATTCAAAACGCATCAAAAACAATCAAAATATTTACGATGGTTGAAATAAACTAATTTTCTTTAATGTTGTAATGAACAGGTCTTGCTTGGCTGTTGTCCTTCACTTTTGAATTTTTAATTTCACATGCTGATCTCCAACTATGTTCACAGGTTTCACCTGCAGACAGAAATTTTGGGGTGCAAATGAGTGTTCTCTGTGTCTTAGAGGACTTTATTGGTCATGCTAGAACTTTTATTTCTCTCACCTGACCTCCAGATTTTAGTTACGATCTAGCCAGGGACCTGTAACACCTTTTTTTAAAGTAGAAAAGTGTGAGTTCCAAGTATTTACAAAGAGAATAGAGACACAAAATTCTAAGATTTGAACAAACAACAGTAAGCTTTATTGTACAAACTTAGAATAATAATACAATTTAGACTACATCTAAGTTTATATTCTAACATTAAGAATTAACCTGAGATAAATAGGAGTAACAGATAGACTGTGGCCAAACTCTCCACAGCACATACCAATTCGCAAATGTGGCCAAGGCAGATCTCATAAGTTTCTCACAACCCCCAAGATGTACTAGATTATCAAATCTCATTAAATTTTACAAGGTATTCCAATTTCTCCTCTTTCAAAGACCTACTTTCAGTACTCCCTCAAGAGCAACTCCATCACAGATTTCCCCAATGACTGCTCATGTTTTAGTACTTTTCCCTTCTTTCCTGGGAGGTTGCTCTCACAGATTCTTGAAAATGTACCCTAGTACCTACCTGCAAGCATAACACCACCTTTTTTGGCACCTTTTTGACAGCTGGTACTGTCCCTATGGTTTTTCAAGCTCTGAGGTCTCAGTTGCGCAAAGGAAATATTGCCTGTGTGCTTCCTTCTCCCTCCCTGTCAACCGCCTTGAACTATTAATGGCACATGGCTTCTTCCAAACACTCTCATAGTTTCAGGAGTTTCCTAAGCCTTAATCCTGACATGTAGCTGTGTCTCTTGTCTCCTCAGATATCTCCTGAGTCCTAAAGTCTCAGAGCTTGCGACAGCACCTTATTTGGCATGGAGATTCTTCTCACTGATCCTGAGTACTTGACTGACTATTAGACCAAACATAGCAACCTTTTCCTCTGACTGGCTCCAACCAACTGCTGAAAATTAACAGTTCAATCAATCTTGAATTATTGGAGTGACTTATTCAAAACATTACAACAAGCTGCCTCTCATCTCCACCCCTACCTCAAGCTTGTTCCTAACGAGTATCAAATGTGGCTTATATTTTAGAACTGTCAAATTTAGCATTGGAACTGTCTGTTCTCTGAATGTTACAGTAAAAATGGATTCAAATAGAGGATTTCAGCACATGATATACAAGAACACAAGTTAGTAGCAGGAGAGAACCATGCTGTCTGTCAAGCTTGTTCCTTCATTCAGTATGATCATGGCTGATCTTGAGCTTCATCTCCTCTTTCCCACCCATTCCCTATATTTCTTGATTCCCTGAGAGACACAAAAAATATCTGTCCCAGCCTTAAATGTAGTCAAGGATGGAGTATTCATAATTCTCTGGAGTGGACAACTCCAAAGATTCACAACCCCATGAGTGAAGAAATTTCTCCTAGTCTCAGTTGAAGAGTTCAATCCCTTACCCTGAGACTGTGTCCTGTATTCTAGATTTCAATGATTTATTGAATCACGGAGCACAGAAGGAGTCTATAAGTTCATCATGCACGTGACAGTACTTTGGAAGAATTAGGGAATTAGTCCTGTCCAACTGCTTTTTCTGCATAGCCCTGTGGATCGTTTTCTTGTTAAGTTAGGTTAGGAATGAGTTGTTTACTACAACAACATTAAGCTATGTTGTTAAATGTTGCAGTCCTATAACCATACCTTTGTTTTAAATCCAGATACCTTTCTCACTCTGAGCTGGCTCCCCTACGTGCTCCCCTTGTTCCAATGGAGCACTGCACCACTCGCTTCTTCCAGAAGTGTGATGCAGACAATGACAAATACATCGCCCTTGAGGAGTGGGCCACATGTTTTGGTATCAAAGAGGGTGAGTATCTCAGACGGTGGGAACAAATACTGATCATGTCACTTGTTCAGGTTTACACTTACTTTCAAGCATTAGATTGAAGGGAACGAGAAAGGTGATGGGGGAAAACTCTTCATGCTGACAATTGGATCATAACTTGAGGATATTGTTTGTGAAAATCAATGTCTGGAATAAATGAAAATTTCAGGCCAAACTACATTATAAAATGGGTAATAGAGACAGAAATAAGATGTCCATTTAAGCAGGTTGTATTGGTAAGTTTAAATGGGAGCAGGTTGTTTTTAAGAGAAAGATAGCTGTTTTCATAAGGAAGTGGAAACGAGAACATGTAGTTGATACCAACCAAAAATGGACAGGGATTAGAAGGTATGCATCTTACAAATTGCAGACAAATGTCAAAACATTAGGATGATAGGTATAGATTTCCATTGATCTTAGTGGAAATTAAAATTGGGTAGTTTTTATACATGGTAACTAAACTATAACACCACATTTACATTTGGGCAGTAAACTAAAAAAATCTGCCAGTGTGGATTCATTATTTAAAATTTAGTTGCTAAGACCTCTGTTTAAATTGGTGACAATTTGAATTATCCTTAAGTCAAATGGTGTAAATGTGTGTCCCATATTCAAATACTTAACTGCATAGTCCCAAGATAATATTTTGCTGGAGATGCTGATCTTTGGATAAGGCATCAAACCCAGTTGTTGTCTCCCTGTTTTAGCAGTTCAAATGTAGTTTTAAAAAACACAATTAAAGTAAAACAATGCATTCTCCCAGTTTCCTGGTCAACAGACCAGGTCACAGCAAAACATTACATATAGGTTGGTCATTCATTTCAATGTTGTGGAATGTTGCTGACACAATATGGCTGTCTTGTTTGCTTACAGGACAAATTATTTCGTTTTAAAAATAATTTATTACTTGAAATTATAGGTGTTATTTTCAACTTCTCCAAGGCTCATAAATCTGGTTTTATAGGTTTGACTTCCATTGTAGTAACCTCTCAGTCTTTCCTTGGAAAGGAAAGGATTGTTAGACAATTCCTATAATGGTCACTCAACTGGCAATGAAAATTTGACTCTCCAGTCAGTTGAAAATTAGCATTCCCCTCACTCCATCACCCCTTCCAACCTCCCAACCTCCCGCACCCTACTTCCATTAAGGCTTTTGATATTGTAAGAATAAGATATTGTCTGCACAATATAAAATTGTTTTGTGTACTGTGATGTATTTGTTAGGTATTTGGTCTGATGAATAAGAAACTAATTTTAGTTTTTTTTTCTTACAGAGGATATTGACAGCAACCTTCTGATATAAACTCTCTGTTTCTATGCCTGTGCTGCCCATTGCTACCTTCGGGTAGTGGTGCTATGTAGAGTCTGACGACATTAATGGTGCTACTCTCATTTATATCTATACCACTGTAACACAGTGCATGTGCTTCCAATAACATCTTGTCAACAAAAAAGACATATGTCTTTCTTCAATTGTTAAAACGTGACCATATCTTGTTTTTTTAAGTGTCCTTGTCAATTTTAGAGAGCAACTTTGCATGTGTTAATATAATGCTATCTAGATTTTTGCCCATGGAAGAAAAGAAACATCGCATATTAAATTAGCCCTTTAATGTCCAGAAGCCAGGAGGGTCACAGCTTCTGTTCTTTATCCAGGTAGACAGTGATTGATATAGCTTGATGGCTGGGTGTTAGAGAATTAATTTCAGTCTGCTGTTAAAAGTTGTTTTGGATTTGTATTTAAAGCAGGGGTGCTAAGGTAATTTGTTTTGTACCTAAAAGAGATTGTAAAGCAGGAGGAAAGAATGCACCAAATGTTAATGAGCATGTAACGAATGTGGAAAACGAGAATGTGATCGTATAGGTTGGAGAAAGTCTACCTCGAACAGATCATTTTGCAATCCGCTAACACATGAGAAGCACACTTTCAATATTTCTTCTTTCTAATAAAAAAATTAAAACAAAATCTTTCTTTCATGCAGTTGAGATGTTGGAAGTGTTTTATTTCACTGCAGAGACCATACGTATTCCAACTTTTGTATCTTTGGTACTTTGTACCTGGTCAGGGAGCTAAAATATTTTGTTAAGTGCTTCTTAACTGTTCACTGTACAATGCAATAAAACAACACTACAGTGCTATCATATATTGCATACCCGTGGTTCTTAACTCCATGTTATACAGTGCAATGCAATCACAAATTACACAGCAGCATTACTTTGAATAATAAGGTTGTGTAATACAATGTTACATGCTCTGCAGTAAATTATAGTACAACCCATGCAAAGATGCAGTAGAATATTAATTGTAATATCATGAGAAGAACAAAAGTTTGCCATTTAGCTCTTCAAGTCTGTTCTGCCATTCATAAGACGATGGCTGATCTGCAACCCAACCTCATATACTGTTTTTGCCTCAAATCTCCTAATATCTTCAGTTAACAAAATGATATCAATCTCAGTTTTAAAATTTGAAAATAAAAATACAAACATCTCTAATCCTTTGAGTATAGAAGTGTTTCCTAACTTCACTCCTGTCAGAACTGTCTCTAACTTTTCAGTTATGCTTATTCATCTTAGCCTACAAAATCAAGACAAGTTATTGAGCATTTTAACCATAAAATCTAATCTGTAGGTCATAAACTGTTGTTCAGTAGGAAAGCAAATGTGGTTTACAGATGTAAATTACAGCCCTTACTGTCCTTAACATTATATTCTCAGCAATGCATTTTGATATAAATTACGTCTGATACAACCTAAGCATTACCTAATTAAATTTACTGTGAAAAATAGTATTAAATTATATCTCAAACAATATGAGATCGACGTAATGCCACATAAAAAAGGTAAGATCTAATATACCAATGCATCATCTGGCACAAATAAATTTTGAGACATAGACTACAAAGTCAGTTTCGTCATATGCACAATACAAACTATGAAGATGCTGTGTAAAGCCAACTGTAAAATTTATAGTTCAATATTGTATACACTGTAAGCCACAGAACACAGGTTAATAGAAATTTCTGCATAATATTAGATATTAAGGTGATAACTATGCATGTATTCATAATTTATATCATCCAGTCGTACAAACCATATATGACAATGTCAAGATATTTTACAAATGGGACTCGACCTATGCTGCATAAGTAGGCTATAAATCTTCTCATGCAAATAGACTGCAAACAAACCAATATATCATCTGTGGCACCACAAGATAGGTGTACAAAAAGGCAATGAATCCCAGTTCAGAGGATTGTTAAAATGATGAGTGAACAATATGAAGATTTTGTGTACACAAAAGCAATATGAAATGGCTTTTATAAAACAAGTAACTGCATGTTACATTACAACATCTACCACTTGGAAACATAAGTCCTGTAATGTGGAAAACTTTCTTGAGGCAATTCGTATTTCCATTATCAGATAGAAACCAACGGCAAGACAAAGATAACGGATGATGAAGGTGGGTGGAGGGATCACTCCATTAGGAGGGGTCTGACTGTCAAAACTTTCAGGATAGTCTTAAAAATGAAGATTGGGGGAGGAAATTCCAGAACGTTTGTCTTAAAAATCTGACTGAATAGCTACCTATAGGGGTACACAAGTATCTCTCCTTTTTGTTGCACATCTCGGGCTGAATCTTACCATATTTTGGCAAAGTGTCATTTTTGTTGAGTTTCATAGGGGGTTTGTTTCAGTGAAACCATCATGAATTTTCTCATACTATCATCCCAAACCAGCTTCATTAACTTCCAACTTATCTCTCATCTCCAAGGCTAGCCCGATTCTAACACTCACCATTGTCAGAAAAACTCACTTCACAGCAGAATTCTGGGAGACATCGCCACAGTCATCATGACTGTACAGCAGGTCAGAGAGAACATGGTGTCAACGTATTGAAGAGACACCAGGATGGTGTGTTGCCTCCTGGGTGCCAGGGTCAAGGCTGTCTCTGAACAGTTGCAGAACATTCTGAAGGGGGAGGGTGAACAGCCAGAGGTCATTGTGCACATCGGTACAAATGACACAGGTAGGCAAAGGGATGGGGTCCTGCAAAATGAGTACAGGGATTTAGGTAATAAGTTAAAAAGCAGGACCCCAAGGGTACTGATCTCGGGATTACTCCCAGTGCCATGCGCCAATGAGGATAGAGATAGTAAGATTGGCCAGATGAGTGTGTGGCTGAGGAGCTGGTGTAGGGGGCAAGGTTTTCAGTTCTTGGATCATTGGGATCTCTTCCGGGGTAGAGGTGACTTGTACAAGAGGGATGGGTTGTAGTTGAACCGGAGGGGGTCCAATATCCTCGCAGAGAGATTTGCTAGTGTCACCCAGGAGGATTTAAACTGGTTTAGCAGGGGCATGGGACTCTGAATAAGAGAGCGGCCATCAAGAAGTCAGGGGAAAATACGTTAACTATCGAGAGCAAGTTCACTATTCAGGATAGCCAGTGGCACAGTAAAGGGAGGGTAAAGACTTCTGGTTTAAAGTGCATTTATTTCAACGCACAAGGCCTGACTGATAAGGCAGATGAGCTCAGAGCATGGATTGGCTCTGGGGACTGGGATATTATAGCCATAACAGAAACATGGCTGAGAGAAGGGCAGGACCGGCAGCTCAATGTTCCAGGATACAGAAGCTACAGGCGAGAGAGAAGTACAAGTATGCGAGGAGGGGGAGTTGCCCTTTTGATAAAGGAGGACATAACAACAGTGCTTACAGAGGATATTCTTAAGGGGTCATCAAATGCGGCCATATGGTTAAAACTTAAAAACAAGAAGGGGATGGTCACTCTGTTGGGATTGTATTATTGACCCCCAAATAGCCAATGGGTACTCGAGGAGCAGATGTGTGGCGAGATTGCAGGAATACCAGAGTAGTATTGATTGGAGATTTAAATTTTCCCGACATTGACTGGACCATCCAGAGTGTAAAAGGCCTGGACAGAGTGGAATTTTTCACATGTGTCCAAGACAATTTCCTAAATTCATATACAGAGGGCCCTACTAAGGAAGGTGTAACACTGGACCTCCTCTTAGGAAATGAGGTCAGGCAAGTGATTGAAGTGTCAGTTGGAGAGCACTTTGGGGTTAGTGACTGTAACTCTCTCAGCTTTAATATAGTTATGGAGAAAGATAGGACAGGTCCACAGGTTAAGGTGCTGAACTGGAGCAGGGTCAATTTTGGGGCCATTAGGCGAGATCTGGCAGCAGTCGATTGGGTGAGTCTGTTTGAAAGAAACCTGTTAGGGTGAAGGGAAAAGCTGGCAGGTTTAAGGATCCCCTGGCTGACGACAGATAATGAGGCTCTGGTCTGGAAAAAGAAGAAGGCATACATTGGGTTTAAGCTATCAGGCTCAAGTGAATCCCTAGATGACTATTAAAAGTGTAGGAGCACACTTAAGAAGGAAATCAAAAATAGGGTATGAGATGGATCCAGCAGATAAACCTCCCAAGAGGTTCTATAGCTATATTAAGAGTAAAAGGGTAGCTAGGGAGAGAATAGGTCCCCTTAAAGATCAGCATGACCGTCTATGTGTGGAGTCATGGGAGATGGGGGAGATTTTTACTGAATATTTCTCCTCAGAGTTTACTGAGGAGAGAATCATGGATGCTAAGGAAATAAAGGAAACAAGTGGGGGTGTTTTGGACTGCCTGCATATAACCAGAGAGGAGACCCCTGGGCCAGATCAAGTCCACCCTCGGATGCTGTGGGAGGCTAGGGGAGAAATTGCAGAGGACCTTGCAGAGACTTTTGCTCATCATTAGTCACTGGGGAAGTTTTGGAAGACTGGAGGGCGGCTAATGTTGTTCCATTGTTAAAGAAAGGTAGCAAAGACAAGCCAGGGAAGTACAGGCCAGTCAGCCTGACATCAGTGGTAGACAAATTATTGGAGAGGATCCTGAGGGACAGGATCAACCAACACTTGGATCGTCAAGGTCTGATCAGCGATAGTCAACATGGATTTGTGTGCGGGAAGTCATGTCTGACAAATCTTCTGTAGTTTTTCGAAGAGATAATCAAGAGAATAGATCGGGGTAGGGCAGTGGATATTGTCCAAATGGACTTTAGTAAAGTCTTTGACAAGGTCCCGCATGGGAGGCTATTGATGAAGATTAGGTCGTATGGGATCCAGGGAGATCTAGCTAACTGGATTAAAAATTGGCTTGAGGGTAGGAAGCAGAGGGTGATGGTTGAAGGTTGTTTCTCAGACTGGAGTCTGTGCTGGGATCTTTGTTATTTATTATTTACATAAATGATCTGGATGTGAATATACAAGGCATGATTATTAAGATTGTGGATGATACAAAATTAGGAAGTATCGTTGATACCGAGGAAGGTTATCAAAAATTACAGAGGAATCTTTATCAGATGGGGAAGTGGGCTGAGGATTGGCAAATGCAATTCAATGTGAGGTGTTGTACTTCAGAAAGTCAAACCAAGGTAGGACTTATACTGTAAATTATAAGGTCCTGAGGAGTGTTGTGGACCAGAGGAACCTCAGAATACAAGTACATAGTTCTTTGAAAGAGGTGTCACAGGTGGACAGGGTAGTGAAGAAGGAATTAAGCATGCTCGTCTTCATTAGTCAAGGCATTTAGTACATTATGGTACTATTTTATAAGTCATTAGTGAGGCCACACTTTGAGTATTGTGTACAGTTTTGGTCGCCCTGTTATAGGGAAGACAGTTAAACTGGAGTGTGTGCAAAGAAGATTTACAAGGATGTTGCCAGAACTTGTAAGCTTACAAGTTATAGGGATAGGTTGGCCATGATAGGACTTTATTCCTTGGAACATAGGAGAATGATGGGTGACCTTATTGAGGAGTATAAAATCATGAGGGGTATAGATTGGATGAATGCAAATAGTCTTTTTCCCAGGGATGGGTAATTGAAACTTAGAGGACATAGGTTTATGGTGAGAAGGGAAAGATTTAAGAAGGACCTGAAGGGCAACATCTTTACGCAGAGAGTGGTGCGTATATGGAATGGGCTGCCAGAGAAAGTGGTTGAGGCAGGTACAATAGCAACGTTAAAAAACTTTTGGATAGGTATATGGATAGGAAGGATTTGGAGGGATATGGACCAAATGCAGGCAATTGGAACTACCTGACTGGGCACAATGGTCAGCATGGACCAGTTTGGGCCAAAGGGCCTATTTCCATGCTGTATTACTCTGTGCCTCAATGACCCTATGCTGGATATCCCAGAGTACACAGTTATCCCTGGCACTGGTATCAAATGGAAAAGGCTGTTACTAAAATAACTCCACTGAGGTCATTATCCCATCACCAAGTCACTCTTAATTTACACATGGACAGTCCTTGTCTTTAGTACTGCCTCTTCTGAGCCAGCTATCAGAGTGGCAGAATCCCTGAAACTTCTCTCTTATCTGTCAGCCAGGACTCCTTGATTGGACCAGATTAACGGCCCCAGTCAGAGAACTCATACTCTATGAGGTCCAGCAGGCTGACCTCATTGCCATTACTACAATTGTGCACCCGGATAAGGGCTTGCAGTCCGGGGCTATCTGCATGGTTAATGACATTTGCCCCAGATGGGGCAGAGAAGGGGAAGCTGATGCCCTGCCTTTGAACAGGCATGATTCATTGGCTGCATGAAATTCATCCATTTCATTTTTGTCTGTAGTTATCTGTAAAATCCAAATGGTATGTACATCACAAACAAAATCATCTCCACCTCAGGCTGCGTAACTAATGTTTTTATCTTAACAGAAGGCACAAACCTTTTTCAAAAGCAAATACTGCGGGAATCTAAAGAAGAGTTATGTTGGACTCAAAGTGTTAACCCTGTTTCGCTCCCTGCCAAACTTGATGAGTTTCTCCAGCACAAACGCTTTCTTTTCCCTTCTGCTTTCTCTTTAACACATTTACCTCCACAGGGATAGCTAATTCCAAAGGCAATTCTGTTTGCCTTTGTAATCAAATCTCTTTCAATTAAATAATTTTTCAGCTAATTAACTTATTAGCTGAACAGGGTACAAGGGCCCCTTTGTCGCTAACAGTGATCACCTATTGAAGATCATCCTGACACAGGTACAATGAAAGTAAATCTACAGCAAGCATGAGTTTCAACCCTTATTTTAGTAACACTGCCACAAGGCAATGCATTTTAATACTTCTGAAGCAAGATAAGAAATCTGAAATTCAAGTATTCTAATGAACAGCAACAGTTCAAGAGTGATTCCAAAATGTACTTTCACTGACCATGTGTTTTCTTCCTTTAAAGCATAAAGCAGTCTCACACTACTCTTTGCACATCACTAGCAGCTGACGTACCATACAATCTCAGTTTAGTTGTGCCCATGGGAGTGTCATGAACAGCAATTGCTATTGTTCTTTGTGCAGCTTTAGATCAGCAACTCACCAGTGTATGTTTGTCTAATCTTGAAGCAACATCCTAGAATAGAATATTCCCAGTGCAGGAAAATTCCAAGAACTGGATTGTCACAGCCAAGTTATTTCCCACCACTATCCAACCCCAAATAGTCAGTGTTCATTTGTGAGAGAATCCCGAGTTCACCCAGCGGAGGAAATTTTAAGTTCACATACCTAGCTGAAACAGAGCCAATAAATTGTCAAGATGTTCCACTTAGCCTGCCCTAGAGAATCCATATTTGAGATTAACTACAATGTTAACCTGCCCCTGACCTAAATAAACAGCAGGAACTCGCACTCAAACAAGCTGGAATCCTACTTTACAGTATCAAAACATATTTATATTGTGCTTTTCACATAGTAAACTATCCAAAGCTGCTTTACAGAGTAGTTGGAGTCAAGGGATGGACACTAAGTCATTAAGATATTGGGAGAGGTGATCTCAAAGCTGGTTTTAAGAAGCATTTAATGAAGGAAAGAGGTAGAAAGGTGAAGCTGTTTAATGAGCTTAAGATGTAGGTGGCCAAATGTACTGCTGTAAGTGTCAGAGTACAGAACATTGTGAACATGCATGAGGCTTGTATTGGAAGACTGCAGCAATCTCAGTTATAGGGCCGTCATTTGACACGTCATGTTGTCAGATGTAACTATCTATCCTGACAGGTTACTCAAATGTTCAGGCATAACAATTCTGAGAAATAATGAAACAAGACAAGGATAAGATAAGGATGCATAAGATAAGGATGCATGGCATTAAGGGTAAAGTATTAGCATGGATAGAGGATTGGTTGACTAACAGGAAGCAAAGAGTGGGGATAAATGAGTGCTATTCTCGCTGGCAGTCAGTGACTAGTGGTGTGCCTCAGGGATCGGTGTTGGGACCGCAATTGTTTACAATTTATATAGATGATTTGGAGTTGGGGACCACGTGTAGGGCGTCAAAGTTTGCAGATGACACTAAGATGAGTGGCAGAGCAAAGTGTGCAGAGGACTGTGAAACTTTGCAGAGGAACATAGATACATTGAGTGAGTGGGCAAAGGTCTGGCAGATGGAATACAATGTAAATAAATGTGAAGTCATACATTTTGGTAGGAGTAATAGTAAAAAGGATTATTACTTGAATGGTAAAAAGTTGCAGCATGCTGCTATGCAGAGGGACCTGGGTGTCCTTGTGCATGAATCACAGAAGGTAGGTCTGCAGGTACATCAAGTAATTAGGAAGGCAAATGGAACTTTGTCCTTCATTGCTAAAGGGATTGAAATTAAAAGCAGGGAGGTTATGTTGCAGCTGTACAAGGTGCTGGTGAGGCCACACCTGGAGTACTGTGTGCAGTTTTGGTCTCCTTACTTGAGAAAGGATGTACTGGCACTGGAGGGGGAGCAAAGGAGGTTCACTAGGTTGATTCCGGAGTTGAGGGGGTTGGCTTATGAGGAGAGACTGAGTAGATTGGGATTATATTCATTGGAATTCAGAAGATTGAGGGGGGATCTTATAGAAACATATAAAATTATGAAGGGAATAGATTAGATAGAAGTAGAGAGGATGTTTCCACTGGCAGATGAAGCTAGGACAAGAGGGCATAGCCTCAAGATTAGAGGGAGCAGATTTAGGACTGAATTGAGAAGGAATTTCTTCATCCAGAGGGTTGTTAATCTGTGGAATTCCTTGCCCAGTGAAGTAGTTGACGCTACTTCAGTAAACGCTTTTAAAAAAAAGGTAGATTTTTTTTAACAATAAAGGAATTAAGGGATACGGTGAGAATGCAGGTAAGTGGATCTGAGTCCACGAAAAGATCCGCCATGATCTTATTGAATGGCGGAGCAGGCTCGAAGGGCCAGACGGCCTACTCCTGCTCCTAGTTCTTATGTTCTTATGTTCTAATATTGAAAGCCCCATATTAAACACCAGTGTCTTCACCAGGTGTGGTGGGAAAACCAGATACACCTATCAACAAATACAACAGTTAACAATATATCCCAGACTCACAAAAATGTGATAAGGAACTTCTTATGCCAATCATATTTTTTCAGAAATTAACCAAATTACCTGTCAAAAGCACCAAATCAGTCTTTGCAATCATTTTTGAATGTTTCTTTCCAAGGTGGGTAGGATAATTTGTTGATAATTTCATACTTTCCAATCAAATTCCAATTTAAAGTACAATTGTCCACTAAGAGACTGCATTCTTTGCTGAAAATGTGTGAGACCATCCTGATGTTTTCATCTGCTTTAAACTTCTTTAAGTAATTCCATCACCATGGAAAATGAAGATGTCATTAAGATTGTTATCAACAATACAACTGCAGCTTCATTTCTTGGTCACACACATTTCAGGACCACAAGATAATTAAACAAACGGTGTCCTTAATTTTACTGATTTCTTATAAGATGTTGCTTTGGAGAATTAAAGACAATGGTCCTGATATTCATTCCTGGATTGGATGTGCAGAAACAGGAGAATTTCTGACACCCTAAACCCCACCTTTAAAATGACCACCTGTGTTCCCCATATTTAGTCCAGGGTAGTGTGAGTGTGGTGTGGTGGTGGGCTGGATTGGAAGTTGGATGGAGCTACATAAGAGCCAGGCAATAATAATTTCCAATAAGAGATAATACAACCATTGATGCTTTACATTCTGTGGCAATACTGTTGCTGAATCCCCCTCTATAAACATCCTGAGGATTACCATTAACTAGAAACTGAATGAATCAGCTCTGTGAATATTGTGGCTACAGTGGTACTTGGGAATTCTGTAGCGAGTAACTCACTTCCTGACTCCCCAATGCCTGTCCACAATCAATAGGTCACAAGTCAGGAGTGTTTTAGAATACATTCCATGCACCTGAATGAGTAATGCTCCAACTACACTCAAGAACCTTGATACCATCCAGGATAAAGCAGCCTGCTTGATTGGCACCCCACCAGGTGCCTTAAACATTCACTCGTTCCATAATCAATGCACAGTGACAGCAGAGTGTACCACCTCCAAGTTGTACTGCATCAATTCACCAGGTCTCCTTAGATAGCAAATTCCAAACACATGAACTCTACCACTTCAAAGGACAAGGATAGCAGATGAACAGGAAGACTGCCACCTGCTGGTTCCTCACCAAGCCACGCAACATCCTTCCTTGGAAATATATCACCATTCCTTCAATATCATTGGCTCAAAATCTTGAAAATGCAACACCCTCCCACCCCGACCTCCTTTACAGCACTATGACTTCACCTATACAACATGGACACGCTGCAGTTCGCAAAGAGCAATTCACAATTTCCTTTTCATGAGCAATTAGAGATGGGCAATAAATATTGGTTCAACCAGTGATGCCCACATCTGATGATTGAATACCAAAACGTGTAAGTATTGCAAAGAGAAAAGCCAGAATAAGCAAATACAGACACAACTCAATGCAGCCTTCGTAAATTTGACTTATTCAGTCATTTCAGATTACAGTGTTTTTTTAACAAGCTGTGGGCTGGATTCTCTGTTGATATTGTTGCAATGTCATCACTCCTTTCCTGTAGTTATTTCCCTGGAAAATTATATTTCTTTATTTTGAGTTAAAGTTCAAAATTTACTTTAAAGTGGTTCACAGAAATATGAGTAATTAACATCTTCGATTCTGGCCATGCTCTCAGCTGCCTGTATCCCATTCTGTGTTTCTCTTCCTCCATCTCAAAGGCTGTTCCTCGTGCTCACTTCTTTATCTGACCTTTTTGGTTAGCCCTCCTGATAAGCCTTTCTTCAGTGCAGTGCACTTTAATTTGGACTCAATGAATTTATATTTCTATAGATTGGCAGAAAAACAGGCCAATCAGCTCAACTAGCTTGAATAGGTATTTACACTCCATAAGTCTCCTTCTCTCAGCCTTTTCAGAATATCGATTTGCTATTCTTTCAGATGATCATCAACTTGCTTTTTGAAAGGATCTGAGCCATTTGCCTCAATCATTCTAACCACTCCCCGAGTAAAGTTTTATTTTCCCCTTTCTTTTACGATTAGTTTGATAAGTAACTACCTCGTACACATCAACTTGAAATTTTGAGGAGAATCTTAACCTGCTTAAAATAATTGCAGGTTGGAACTATTTCCGTGTTCTGATCCTAGATCAGTGCCAGCTCACCCCTACCATGATGGTGCTGTCTCTTCGTGCCCACTGTCCAATTAAGAGTGGTGGGTGAACTGCTGAGACTGCAGATCCAATCAGGCGACTTTAACAGAACAGCAGCATCACTGGTGGAGATGGGCACCACAGCAGAAGGAGGGAAACTGTATGAACACTTCCATCTTGAGTTGCCTTCTGATTCAATTTCTACAATTTTTTTTAGAAAAACCACAGTTACAGCTGCTGCGCCATAACTGAGGCCCACTAACCCCTCCATATCTAGCAGAAAGAGAGATCGTGGTAACAGCTGAAAAGATATCCAGGCACCTCACCTTCTCGGGCAACCAATTCTGGTAGATCCGCAAACAGCTCACAATGAGCCACTCAAATATTCAAAGTGATTGCCCATTCTGCCAAGTGGGTAGCTCTTACCACTTCCATCCTGTTCTGGTTGGATCAGTCCCTCGTCGCCAACAACCCAGGTTCCTCCTGCTCTAAAAAATGTGGGAGAAACTTAGCAGGTCTGGCATCATCTGTGGAGAGTGAGACTGAGTTAACGCTTCAAGTCCTGTATAACTACTTCAAAACTGTTCTCCCAATGCCTGTTCTCTCCTTCTTGCAGAGACAGTCTTCTCAGTTTTAATTTTAATCTTTTCTGGCATTTCTTTACTTCTTTCCATCTTTCTCCTGACTTCTCAATTCTCCAGTCTACATGTCCTCAGCTTATCAATTCGCCTTCTTTCACTCAACTGATTGTAAAAAGTATTAATAAGGTTTAAAATTCATTGAAAAGGCCACAGAATAGACCAAGAGTGCACTTCTGGAATTTAGGAGTCATGGAACTGAGGATTTTCTTCTTCAATCATAAATAGATAAAGTATGATTGTGCTATTGGTTAACGGATTTATTTGTTCATGTCTGATCTGTATGGCTCAGCATATCAGATAGCATACATCACAAAACCAGCACAATTAACACATAATTAATTCCACATACCTGAGGTGACATTAATAGGAACTTCCCTGTGAGCCATTGATTGTTTTAACATAAATCACCAACTGCGATTTCGCACACACCATCAACAAACATGAACTGTAGCCATGGTAACTTTCCACTGTACCGAAGCATCCTGAGGCTTATTCTGAAGCAGCGTGTCACAATTAAGTATATAAACATCTCCAACATAACTCAAACTGAACAAACCTCTCCCACTATCTTTTCTATTACCCAACTCAAACATTGTGACCCCTTCAATGACCAAGCAAAGCAAGCACTTTCATAATAATGGATGCTATAGCATGCAGGGTCATTCTGCATAAGAAAAGCCGTCACACGAAACTAATCATAAGAACAAAACACTATTTTTAATTTGCAACTACATCACTTAAAAATGTACATATTGGATATATAAATAGAATGTTGGATAAGTTGCTATGATATATGGTTTATCCACTCAGTGAGGAGACCTGTACAATTGGCGACAACTTTGTTTTTTCATTTATTTAACTTTAATGTTACCTGCAGAAATATTCTCCAAGTCTGTTTTCCATAATCCATGCACTAATAAAATACAGAGACTAATTTCTAGGTCAGTGATTCTTTTGTGTAGTCTGTCATTTCAATCAGTAAACGCATTTCCCTGTTGAGCCTTTAAGGCCAGAAATTTATCAACATTTGGAAAAGGTAAATGTGAAATAAAATCCAAGACATCTAACATTTCTCCAGGAAAGTTTTAGATCTGTAATTTAGAAAGTAGCATTTAGACATGGCCAACATTGAAGCCAAAAACCTTTTCAGATTCTCAAATATCTTTTCAAGAAAAAACACAATAAATTACCTAAAATTTCCCAAACCCCACTGTTATTCAATGCTAACCTAGTTAGCAAAGCCCATTGTTTTGCAGGCCTGGCTGAAGAGGCAGTTATTAAGCAACACTTATTGTTCACAGTTGTTAGAAAAACATCACATTCAGACCTCGTAATTTTTTTTGCAGCTCCCTGCCAAAGAAAGTATTGAATTTATTTGATTTTATATTAAGTTTCAAATCAATTGACAAACAAATAACAAAGTTGTAGTTTGGCTCTCATTGCATCTTACCATAGAGGGTGGCAGAATTGAACATGATGATAAGAAGAAAGATTTGAATTTATTTGGCACATCAGATAACTTGAGAACACATCAAAGCACAGCACAGTTTAATGTCTCATTTAAAAGATTACATCTCAGTCGGAGTGTCAGCCGAAATTTTGTGCTCAGTCTCTTTGGCGGGGCTTGAATGTATAACCTTTTTACTCAGACATGAGTGCTTCCAACTGAGCCTGGAGTCAATGCAAACTAAAATGATTTACAAGCCATTGGCTGGATTTTGCTGATCTATAGCAATTCATTGGATACAACACACAATGCATTCCTGTTGAGACAATTTTATGTCAATTCACTGTATGATATTGGAAACTAAAAACAAGAATATACCATTCAAACACACAAGCCTGGACCATTTTTAACCAGGTCATGGCTGATCTGCAGTTAAACTTCATTGATCTGCTTTAGCTCCATTATCACAATACCTTACCTAATAAAAATCCATCAACCTCGGTGCTAAAAGCTTAATTTTTTCCACCATCCTTTGAGGCAGAGAATTCTATGTGAGGAATTGTGTCTTAACACCACCCTTCACCCCCAACCCCATCCCCCAACTAAATGGACTACTTCCAATTTAGAACTTTAAGTCCCTTTGTTCTTGATTCCCTAACAGAGAAAATAGTTTCATGTTATCTACTCTATCGAATTCTTTTAACATTTTAATCACCTTGATCAGATTACCCCTTGATATTCTATTTTCACAGATCATGGATAGTAACATTTCTAGTTACATAATGGCTCCTCAAGTAAAACTGTTTTGAAATGTGGACAGCATTAAAGCATTTCACAGGAATGGAATGGGAAAAATGCAGGGTGGTTACAAAAGTTGGATTAATTTATCTTGTAGCAGCTGGAAAGAAGATTGCCAAACATTGAAAAAGATGGGGGTTAAAGACAGAATTATTCACATTACTGAGCAGCAGTTATGTCATGATTCATCAAGGTCAAGTAGAAAAATAGTCTCAAAAAAGCAGGAAAACGTTGTTTAATCCTGACAAAGAGGTATGAGAGACAACAAGGTGCAGGGCTGGATGAACACAGCAGGCCAAGCAGCATCATAGGAGCAGAAAGGCTGACGTTTCGGGCCTAGACCCTGAGATGAAGGTTGACAAATGTTTAGTTCGGGATACAAGAAGGAATGTACAAAATGAAGAGGATGAATGGTAAAGTTGAGAAACAAAATAAGTGTTAAATAAATGTGGAACTTAAGGCAGGGTGTGAGGAATTCAATTGTTTAAAACTTAAAATCTTCAATTGTCATCAAGGGAGAATGGGTAGGACTAGAAGCACCTTCTCAAGCAAATTGTGGAAGTACAGAAAGAAAGGCATGCAGGAAAGACGAAGTTGAGATTTTCCATTGAACAAGTTTCTTGATCCTAATCAATAACCAGTTGGCTCTGCCAGATTTGACAAATGTAGGAAAAGCTGATGAAAGCAGGCTTGTTCCCATGATATCAAACAATCCTCATCAGAGGTGGTGCAGTGGTTTGTTTTTGCAACCTTGCATTTCTGACTGACTTCTCCTGAAAGTTATGTAATCCTCTCCCCAGGTAAAAGAAAGTAAATAAGTGAGAATACCATTTAAGGATATGAGATTGAGTAAAATAAACCTGCAGCCCACAATGGTTGTGATAATATGTATATGCAGCTAATTGTTTTCCATACTTGCAGTGAGTATGTGTAAAGATATATGGGAAGAAACACATTCAGGCAGTGGCAGGCAGTGCGAAACACATGTTAACACAGAATGGTCAGCGCTTAAAGTCAATCTCTCAGGAATATCAAGGTAGATGCCAAACATGCTTAGCAAAGTGCATTTTGGGATTGTTTGGCTGATTGTTCTCATCTTTCCTTACCCAGTTGTCAAGCTTTTTCAGGAATTGAGTTGCCATGCCATTACCATATCCACATATCCACATTCTTCATACTAGCTTTGAGAGTTTTAGTCTGGTTGTTTCAAAGAGGCTTCATTCTCTGTTACATTCCAAATCTGTAATAATGAGGGTTTTATACAATGCAACTGTCTGCTTGAACATGTGGACAATATCTAATTGGTATCTAGTATCCACCACAATGATGGCAATGTCTGGTCCTTTAAGCTGTAACAGTGTTTCAAATAATGTGGATCCCTGCTAAACGCACCAGCTCTCAGTCAGAGAAAAGCTCCTAATCTGGAGCTCACTTTTATTCTTCCGAAATTAATTTGGGAATCTGAAACAAAAACAGAATGTGCTGGAGAAGCACAGCAGGTCTGGTATCATCCACTGAGTGAGAAACAGAGTTAACAGCTCAATATTTTATGCACCCACAAGATGTGTTTTCAGCAGTGAAGTAGAGTTGGGGTAGGGGGTGGAGAGGGCATGTAAAATCAGGTGGGTGCCCAGCCCAATACCTCCCCACCCATCCTTGAGCTTGTACCCATAGCCCAGAGGGTGGCAGGGGCCAATATTAGCAACCAGGCAATTAAACTAGTTAAAAGCTTAATTAACCCCAATGTTAACCTGTTATGCCATTATGTGCTTGGCTGAGGGACGGGGTCACGTAGGAGTATGCAGCCCGTTTTTGCATAAGATTTCCTTCTTCCCAACATAGACTTTAAAATCCATCCCATAACCTCCCTCAACCTGCCTTTCCTAAAATGTTCAAATCCTGCTATCTGAGTCCAGGATCCACAGGGGTCTTTGTTCTGGGACTGGTCAGTGACTACTACTGAGCCTTGGTTCTGCCAGGACTGCTGGAGCTTCTGGCTAACCGATAAGCTGGTAGGTTGTGAGAGTGGGCCCTCCATTCATTGAGGGTTTGTAGTGCTACTTTCCCCTGATTTAGCCATGCAATATGGCTGTAGGCAGGCTTGTTCCTGAGTCTGATGGCGAGCTGCTGACTTTCCTTTGTTTCCCAAATGTTTCAAATCTAATTTGACCTTCAGAAAAGTTCTGAAGAACACACATATTGGACTTGAAACATTAACTCCATTTCTGTCTCCACAGATGCTGCCTGACCTTCTGAGTTCCTCCAGGACTTTCTGTTTTCATTACAGATTTCCAGCACCTATAGCACTTTGCTTTTATTATGCTGGGGGTCAATGGTCAATGTATCAGATGTGCAGCAGCTTGTTCTAGTTATCAGAGTGTGGCCTTACTGATGTACAACGTCAATTTGGATTTGATACCTGTAATAATCTTTCCATGCAAGAGTCAAAGGCACAATGAAAAATAAACATTGTTTGACATTGATTGAGACATTACTCTGTGTAGAAACTGCTGAAGCCAGCAAGGGAATATTTCCTTAATCTCAAAATGAAAAGCTTATCAAATATTTAGGAATATATGATCCCAATCATGTAGCATATTATAAGAATACATTTTGAGAAACACACAGCTCAAAATTCAGAAATATCTGCACAGATCTGCAACAACAGATGATCTTAGTCTACACACATGTAAGTAAAGACTGCATCTGTGGAAACTTAAATCCTTCAAAGACTTCATAAAACCAATTTAAAATTCTTCCAGCCAAGCATTTGCTAATATAGTGAAAGGTAAGGCTTGGTACAAGTTGAACTAATGGTCTCTCACTATATCTGCACTGTTGGAATATGCAAGTGTAAACAAAGGGTGTTGAAGCTTTTGATGGAGAATTTAGAGGAAAAAAGACTCTTGAATTCATTGTTGCACACCAAAATAATTCCATAATATATTTGCTTGAAGAGGCACAGAAAGTAGTTATGATTTTAATCCTGGCAAGGGTTCAGTACAGATCTCTTTCTAACTTGCTGAGGTGAAGTCTGGTTAATGTTACCTCTGAGCCTCATTGACATTTAGGTAGAACCAAATCTAAGCCATACAGGAATAATGCCGATGCCAGTGAATTTGAGAGAAATTTTAAGCAGGATGAAGCCACTACAAGAGATGGGGAGATGTTGGTGAAGTGGTAATGTCATTGGATTAGTAATTAGAGGCTATTCCTCTGCAGACACCAGTTCAAACTCCACTACGGCAGCTGATGGAATTTAATTTTTAAAAAATGGTCTATCAAGGACTCTAGCGCATCAATGGTCATGGTGGCTGCTCCTCCTACCCTACAAGGAATCATTATCAAAATGCATTTCCTTCCTTTCTCAGCATTTTCTGTACCTGCGTAATCTACGTTTCCTTCATGAAATCAGTACTGTGTGACCATGTTAAAATTACATTGGATTCTAGCTGTATGTCAAAATGCAATTGATGTTCAGACTGCAGCAGTTCACTACGTCCTTTTCAAGGGCCATTAGAGCTCGGCAACAAATGCCAGTCTTTCTAGTGATGCTCATAAACCATTAAATAGTGTTTACAATTGTTACACCAATATCTGAGCTGGAATTCACCCTTGTTGGAGGGTAATAATGATGAAAATGTTGAATCACGTATTGTGTGGTTTTAAAGCAATGGTGTCTCCAGAGGTTGGGTACAAGACAACATGTATGACAAGTGTGGGCAAGCAATCCAGACAATTCATGACATGAATGTGACATGAGAGTCAGAAGACATACCTGGTTACTCCAGCTCACTGTTTGCTCCTCGGGATTTATAGCTTGGACACCCAACACCAACATTTCAAAGCACACAACATGGGTAACAGCCACAAAGACAACATGCCCATGGATACCAGCATTTGATGTGGCATGCTCTCTGCATCATGGCATGAGCTATAGGGAGAGGTTGAATAGGTTGGGGCTATTTTCCCTGGAGCGTTGAAGGCTGAGGGGTGACCTTATAGAGATTTATAAAATCATGAGGGGCATGGATAAGGTAAATAGACAAGGTTTTTACCCCAGGGTTTATGAGTCCAAAACTAGAGATCTTAGGCTTAAGGAGAGAGGGGAAAGATTTAAAAGGAACCTAAGGGGCAACATTTTCACACAGAGGGTAGTGTGTGTGTGGAATGAGCTGCCAGAGGAACTGGTGGAGGCTAGTACAATTACAACATTTAAAAGGCATCTAGATGGGTAGATAAATGGGAAGGGTTTAGAGGATATGGGCCAAATGCTGGCAAATGGGACTAGATTTATCTAGGATATCTGGTTGGCATGGACGAGTTGGACTGAAAGGTCTGTTTCCATGCCATACATCTCTATGAATCTATGTCTCTAACAAACATAGTGTACACTTCTGCATTTAAATGCTGTTCTCTGGAATGCACCAGTACTTTTCATTGTAATGCTGTTGCAAGGACACATTTATCACAGTTATCAGTCATGAGGGTAGACATGAATAAGAGATAACACTGTGTGGAACTGGAGGAGGTCAGCGGGCCAGGCAGCATCAGAGGAGCAAGAAAGTTGGGACCCAAAGCATCAACTTTTCAGCTCCTCTGATGCTGCCTGGCCCACTGTGCTCCTCCAGCTCCACACTGTGTTATTTCTGACTCCAGCATTGGCAGTTGTTACTATCTATGAGGGTAGACATGTTGCTGTAGGGCGCCATGATATGCCAGTCTTAAACTCACAGTGTGCGTCAGCAGCATACCCAATAAACACACAGCATATGTATCAACCAAATGACAATGTCTCAGAATTGAAGGGGGAGGGGCAGTCTTCAATCAAGTCAACAGGGATGGCTGTCACTCTTGTGGTCCTAGTACAGTCAATCAAGGGAATTGTCCGTGATCAGTTCAGTGTGGGCATGGTCATGGTCAGACATCTGCATCGGGCAGTCAGAACCAGGGGATCTGTACATTACATTCACTTAAGCCACAGTCATTCTATAGGTTTGTAGGCATTCTATAGGCAAGCAGCCCAAGGTTTCATGGATTGTATGATGGGGAGGTGCATGGAGAGCAGTCAAGGTTTCGGCCAATTACTAGTTGCGACAGTCGTCGAAAGTTGGTCGCAGTGGGTCACTGTCAGCCCTGGGCATCAGCAGAGCGACTTGGTCAGGGATATCAGGGGACACTGTAATAGTTGTGATGTGAGGCATCGCAACACTGGGGACTGGAGGTATGCAACATTGGATGCAGAGAGGATGATAAAGGGGTGATATTCGATGTGTAAATGAGTGGTGTATGGAAGACATGGGATGCTGTGGGAGAGGAATTATTGTGAGCTACCACCAGTTGTGGCCTTGACAGGCTGGGTGTAGTGCCCAGTGTAAATCACAATGACCAAAGTATAGTGATGGGGCTCAGGGGCAAGGATGAGAACTGAACCCTTAGTTGAAAATGGTGGATGGGAACATGTGGTGGTGTCAGCAGTCATGTCTGTCCTAGGCATGCTATGTAGAAAGGGACTTGAAGGTTCAGTGTGTCCTGTTGACCATAATAAGTCCGTTACTCACAGCGTCCAGTGCATCACCTTACATGAGCTCTTGATTCCCAAATATGACCAACTAATAGAAAACAGCTGTGGCCACGCCAAATGGGCGGAGTGAGTGAACGTATGCTGTGTTGTTAGGTGGCATCGGAGTCCTTGAATTGCATCAATCATGGCCCTGCATTCTCACCACTCTCATTTTGAATGACTCCCACTGCTCTGCCCCATCTATTTCTACATGCTGGTTTAAAAAAACCTCCCCAAATACTTTTTAAGAATTCCACTGTCTCTAGACCTTTCATACTTTATTCATCCCAAGTAATATCAGCAGGATTAAAATCTGCAAATATTATCTTTTTATTTTGCTCTGAGATTTGTTTAAACATCTGCCCTTCTATCTCTCACTGACTGTTTACTCCAAATAAAACAACTGCCCCCTTTTTGTTTTGTAAGTTCTACTCATATGGCCTCATTTGAGGAACCTTTGGAGATACCAAGCTTCCAAAGTGCTGTAAATGGCCCATAGATAAATATTGGTATACCACGTCCAGTTTTATACAATCCTTCCCTTCTCACCTAATAATCCTGCACTCCACAATTATAAGATGCCAATCCTGCCACTCCCTCAAACGTATCTCCACGATAACAGCAGTATCATAATCCCACCTGTTAATTAGCAACATTAACTCATCCGCCTTACTGATGAAACTCCTTGCATTAAAATAAATGCCATCCAGCCTTGCCATTCTCCTTTGTGCCTTAACTTGATGATATTCTAGATTGACTTGATGGATCTTCTATACTTGTCTGCACATCACCCCTTACTGAAACTCTGCTCCCTATCCCATCCCCCTCCTAAATTAGTCTAAAGCTCCTTTACCAACCGCACTAGTAAACCTCATCATACGAATGTTGGTCTCATTGATTGATTGATATGATTGGCACCACATCTACAAGCATCCACTCCCTCCACCAGCGACGCTCAGCAGCAGCAGTGTGTACTCGCTACAAGATGCACTGCAGAAATTCACCTTCCAAACCCACAACCACTTCCACCTAGAAGGAAAAGAGGAGCAGATACATGGGAACACTACCACCTCTAAGCTCCCCTCCAAGCCTCTCACCATCTTGACTTGGAAATATATTGCCATCCCTTCTCTGGCACTGGGTCAAAATCCTAGAATTCCCTCCCCAAGGGCATTGTGGGTCAACCTACAACATGTAGACTGCAGCAGTTCAAGAAGTCACCTCACCACTACCTTCTTAAGGGCAACTAGGGATGGGCAATAAATGCTGCCCAGCCAGAAATGTGCACGTCCCATGAGTGAATAAAAGAAAAATTCCAGTTCAGGTGCAACCCTTTAGATTCCCCAGATTCAGACCCAGGGATCCAGGAATCTAAAGCCATCCCTCCTATATGAAATCCTCAGCTACACATTCATCTGTTCTAAAACTTAGTCCTATATGCTATAGCTCATGGCACCAGGAGTAATCCAGGGTTTAAAACCTTTAAGATCCTACTATTGAATCTGCTACCTAGCTCCCTAAATTCTTATTGCATGGCCTCAACTTTCTTATTACCTATGTCATTGGTAACAATCTGCACCACAATCTCAAACTGATCATCCTCTCCCTTTAGAATGCATTGCAGCTGTTCACTGATGTCCTGACCCTGGCCATGGGAAGCAGCACACCATCCAGGAGTCATCTGTATAGCTATAGAAATGCCTGTTGTACCACTCACTATTGAATTTCTCATGACTATCCCTCTTCCTCTCCTTCTCCCCCACTCTTGTGTAGGTCGGCTCTGGATGTGCTCCCCAGAGGAAGTGTCACTCTCGCCGTTACCCAACAGGGAAATTGTGGGGTGGTACTGACCGTCTCAGTAGGAAGTCTGCCTCATTTCTTTCTGACTAGTGGTCATCTATTTATTCTCCGATTTTCGTTCCCTAAGCTGTGGGACGTCAACATCTATAACATGCCATCCATGACTCTCAGCATCATGGACACTTTGCTGTGCCTCCAGTTGATGCTCCAGCTTTGAAAGCTGGTGCTCAAACTGGCCAAGTCAGTGGCATTTTCTGCAGATGTAGTCATTCAGACTGCCAGGTACATCTAAGGCCTCCCATATATTGCAGACCAGCAACACACAGGACTAAATTCCCAAATTATACCTTATTTTAACTTACTCTGAAACAAACATTGAAGTCAAGTAATAAGGGAAATAAAAGATTCCTGTGCTATTATCTTTAAACTTTAAGAATTAGTAGAAAAGTATAAATATTTCACCCTTATTAACAAATTAATTCCCTCTCCTGCTCATATGAAGTCATTACTCATTCTACACTAGTTTTAAAATTAATGCTTCCATCTGCAAGATTGAAGCTTACATAAGCTAAGTGCAGTTTCCTTCAGTTTTTGGTAGGAATGGTAACATGTAAAAATCAGGAATATAAAAGCAAAATAATTCAGATATCAGAAATCTGAAATACAAACAGGAAATGCTGGAAACTCAGTTTGTCAAATCCAAAACATGAATTGTCTGAAAATAGGACATGTCTGAAATGGTGCACTGGACATGTTTCAGGTTCAGTTTTATGTTCTCTTTCTGATCAGATCTTTCTCTTTGTTTCTGCTGTGTCCAGCTTGTCTCTCTCAGAACAAGGATCCTTTACGTTTTGTTCTTGCTGTGGAGCAGAATCATTCTTCCACTCTTCTGTAGGAATCTATTCCTCGGGCATTTTTTGGTTCTTCTCCACTGGCACACATGCCTGAGGACATGACAATGAGGTAAGAGAAACGAACAGCCATGAAAGAACACAATGTGGCTCATCAGCTTCATGGTTACAATCATAGCATCTGCAGCATTGCTCAATCTTGAGACTGCTAGGGACTGGCAGTTTAATGCTTCAGAGGGGAAAGGGCCCTGAGTCCAAGACAGCATTGGATGAAGCACTTACTTCTGGTTTAACCTGGAAACTGATCTCTTTAGCATTTCTTTGAGGAATTATGTCCAGGGCCCGATTTATGTGGATACTTATAAAGGTTGAACATCTCGGCTCCAGGATATTCTGAAACCTGTCATGGCCTCGGTCCTCAGGATGTTAGATTTGAGGTATTGTACCTGCAATTCAGAAGATAAGGCAGCTTCTTTGGAAAGGAGCAGAAACATCAACTCTGATTTTCTCTCCACAGATATAGCCTGACCTGTTGAGTATTTATGGCATTCTCTGTTTTAATATCTCATGCAAAAAGCTGCTTTAGCTGAGAATATGATGAAATTTGAGGGTAAACATTTCTCTTCCACAGAGGTACAAAGCTTACTTTTGAACATGTTTTAAAATGTAAAGTTGGAAGTCAGTTAGCCTCTGACTGTTCAACAGACTTAACCAAATTCCTCTCTTTACTATTATAACTAAGGCATGATAAATTATTACCCTATTTAACATTTATTATGAGTGAATTCAGCATTCCTTTGGAACAGTGCTTATCAGAATTTTGACAGAAGGCACTGGAATAGTGATGCTTTATATTGGTCAAACCGCCTTTCTTTCCGTTGTCTTAATTCGTGATTTATTGGTGGCTCTCTCTTGAATCACGTCTGAACTTAATGAAGCAAAGTACAATTTAATGGCAATAACTAATGGGATCACAACTACTGTGACCTTCCAGCATTGGCAGACCAATCAGAGAAATGCAGTTGGCTAGTGTCTAACCATTTATAGCGGCATTCAGTTCAACCCCTTATGGAATGCAAGCAGTCACATCCATTATGTTCAGACTGTACTTGTTAACCCAGCACTATCTGGGCAGCAAAATTACTAACATTCCAAATATTTGCTTTGTGATATTCAAACCCTCTAATTCCATACCTTTGTGGTGGTTGTTCTGTTAGTTTCTTTCCAAATAACAATGTCTCTCAAAGAATCTCCCTGCTTTTCATAATTTCCAGTGAACCCTTCAGTATCAGGATAGTGTTTGCCCTGTCATACACTGCAGCAGAGAACTGTGCATATATCTTGCATGCGCGTTTTATTGACATTCAATTGAATGCAACAATGCATGTCATAACTTGAACCCTCTACCCAACACCCACATAATCACAGAATTGTTACAGTGCAGAAGGAGACTATTCGACCCATCGTGCCTGCATTGGCTCTTTAAACAAGGGTCATTACGTACTGCCAATCTGGTGCTTTTCCCCCACACCTGTGCACATTATTTTATCAAAATAATCATCTAATGCTCTCTTGAATGACTCAATTAAACCAGCCTTGACAACATTTCCAGACAGCGAATTCCAGTGATGATTCGGTGAAATGGTTTATCTTCACATCATCATTGTTTCTATTGGGCATCACTTTAAATCAATGCCCTCTCAGCCTGTTTTTTTTTATGAGAGGAAACAGCTTCTTCCGATCTACAATTTCCAGCCCCCTCATGATTTTATAAACCTCTATCAAATCTCCTCTCAGCCTTTTTTCCAAGGAAAACAGTCCTGATTTCTTCAATCTATCCTCATAACTGAATTTTCCCATTTTGGAACCAGACTTGTAACCAGTGCTGCATTCTCATCAATAAATTCACATCTTTCCTTTAATGTGGCACCCACGATGTATGCAATACTCCAGATGAGGTCTAACTTATACAAGTTCAACATCATGTCCTTGCTCTTGCATTCTGTGCCCATATTAGTAAAGCTGAGGGATTTGGACATCTCCCCTGTATCCCTCACTTAATTATTATCTTCACTAACATCACAGTCCCATGCATCTATTGACTGATGAAGCTCATTAGCTGGTTTAAAACCGTCAATGCTGCACCTCACTTACCACACTCCACGATGACCTGTTCAACACACCTACTGCTTCCTTCTGTCTTAGCTCCCCATATTGAGTAACCTTCCTTAGCAAGATTTGCCAGAAGACAGTCTTTGGATTAAGGATCACTAAGAAGTTCCTTGTGATGCACTTCATCTGTCAAGTGGCAGTCTTTGACCTGCCACTTTAAAAATGGTCCTTGCTAAACAGGTGCAAGACAAGCCAGGGTTTCCTGCACATTCAACCTCCACTGTTACTGCCTCAGTACAAATTCCATATGTACTTACAGAGAGACACAGACAATGCTGCAAATTATTGGATTGTGTCACCTCCATGGACTAAGTGGCAGTCTATTCACCTTAAACACAGCACATGAGAGGAAGGCGATCACTTGGATCAAGGGATTTGATAAATATTAAGAAAACAAAAGACCGATAAGATAGTGAAAAGAAAATTAGCCCTGCTATTTTATGTGAGCATTCAAGCATGTGTATGAGGCCCAAACAGCCCTGCCGAATTCCAATACTGTACGCTGATGTTCAACACTGAGGAAAAAGTGCAATTTGGCATTTTTGCAAGTTGACAAATCTCTGCTGCCCATTTTGCGGTGGGTAGAGATGGTTTGTATCAATATATTATGTGAAGTGAAAATTGCCACATAAAACTGATCGAAACGGGAATTCTGAAATGCAACACTATGGTGAGTTAATAGTTTTGCTGCTATGTTTATTAACTGGGTGAATGCAGAAGTAGATCATTTTACATTTTGCATGCAGCTGGTTTTTTTTTACTTTTCCTGCACAGTGACATTCTCCAGGCTTTTATTACCTTGTAATGTGAACTCCCACTGGCATCAGTGAGCTAATCTCGATAAGAAGAATTGAGTAATATGTCTACCAAGTGAGTGCCCAGAGAAGGAATGTATTTTACTGCCCAAACACGAAACACAAAGCTTTTAAGCAAGAGTCAAAATTGAAGAGGGGGAACTTTTTCAGGCGAGAACATGACCAAAGCTGGAGAAATGCTATAACATTTGTTAACACTTAAGCTAGACTAATAGACATCATCTTTTCCAGGAATTCACAAGCTCACGCAGCTGCATCTTAACATTTTGTATCAATCTAAACTGACAATTGGAATACCGGAATACGAGCTTCACATGCTCCATATCCTGTCTGCACAGCACTTTCCCACAAAACCTCTGTGTTTCTGACCACTACCAAGATCTCACTGGCGAGTTAGCCTTCCTTTTTATACTGTCCTCCAGCTTCACATTTCATTTTGCATGATCAAAATGTATGTAGCTTAAAGATGCTGAGATATTTGTGCACATGGAAATAAATGGAGCTTTTTCTGGGTCTGATAATATGGTCCTGATGCAAAGGTGTTAATGTTGTTATTCTCAGGGCACTCACATCCCATGTCTGTGATGAAGAGAGCTGACTTCAGAACAACTTAATAACATTTCATTGCACTCATCTCAGCGTACAGCGCACGACACACAGTGATCATTTGATCTGATGAATTAAGTTATTCAGTACCAGCAAATATTAAGAGCACTGTATCAACAAAGAGCAGAGGAATTTTTCTAGTGTGCTGGCCAACATTAATCCATCAACCAACATCTATAAATCAGATCATTACCCTTTGCTGTTTGAGGGACTTTTCTGTCTGCGAATTGGCAGTCACATTGCCTTCATTACTCGAACCAGAATTGATATGAAAGATAACCAAGGACCTACAGATACTAGAGATCAGAAAAGAAAACAGAAATTGCTGGAAAAACTCCACAGGAGCATCTGTGGAGAGAAAAACAGAATTAAAGTTTTGAGTCCAGTGACCCTTTATTAGACGGAGATAGTAGGAACTGCAGATGCTGGAGAATCCGAGACAACA
>NC_063343.1:57796729-57816164 GCF_021869965.1 Rhincodon typus | reverse complement strand
GAAGGGTCTAGGCCCGAAACGTCAGCCTCTCTGCTCCTATGATGCTGCTTGGCCTGCTGTGTTCATCCAGCCCTGCACCTTGTTGTCTCGGATTCTCCAGCATCTGCAGTTCCTACTATCTCTGATTCAATTTTAACCTCACTGCGAAGCCTCTTCTAAGGATGCCTAACCTGAAGAAGTTACCCTCCTCCCTCCGGACAAACCTCAAGGGATCTCTCTCCCACTGCAACTCTCCCGTAATCTCTTCGGCCCTGAAACTGCTCGACCACGTCCTGAAGCAAACCAGGTACTACAGCCACATCACCTTCCTTAGCACCTGCCTACGGAACCAGATCATCCCCAATGGACTACAATCCACATTCAAGCCTTCCCAATTTGGCCCCAACCGTGATAATATCTACACTCATGGTGTTGAGATCCTTCAGAAGCGTTTCTCCCTGCGACTCCTGAAACGCACACTTGCAGCAATGCGCCGGCATCTCCAGGCACTACAATCAAGCCTACCCCAGCTCAGAGCCTCCCTCTCCCAGACCTGCAAAGGACCTCTCCTGTTTTTTATTCTTCGTAGGATCCACAACCTGAACTCCCAATTCTACTCAGCTTTATTGGACACTAAAAACCGTAAGTACAGTAAACTTACTGGTGCCTACCACCCAAAACGGGCTTCCTCCACCCCCCAAATCCCCAGCCGTACCCAGGACCTTCCCCACAATGGGTCCGCCGCCATTGGCCATGAGGCCACTATCGGAGAACCTTTATTAGACGGAGATGACTATGACTGTTGGAGGTCAATTACCTCAGTCCCAGCACATTGTTGCAGGAGATTCTCAGGTTAGTGTCTTAGGTTCAACCATCTTCAGCTGTTAATCAATGACTTTCCCTCTGCTAAAAGTTCATAGCAGCTGAAAAGTGCCAAGAATCATTTGTTTCACACAAATTCCTGACAATGACCACCAGGACAGCATCTAACCATTGCCCCTTGACATTGAATGCCATTACCATTGCTGAATCTCCCACTATAAACATTCAGGAAATTGTCATTGACCAGAAATTTAGATGGACTGGCCAGATAAATACCATAAATACAAGGGCAAGTCAGTGGTTGGAAACTCTGTGGTGAGTAACTCACTTTCTGATTCCACAAAGCCTTTACATCATGAGCGAACGTGATGGAATACTGTCTATTTACATAAATGAAAGCAGCCCCTTTAACATTCAAGAAGTTCAACACCGTACAGCAAATAGCAATTTGTTTGTTTGGCACCCTAAACTCCACCTTCAACATTTACTTCCCAGGAAATAAACACATTGTTGCAGCAATGGGAACTGTTTACAAGATGTACTCCAGCAACATGTCAAGACACTTTCAAATAACACATTCCAAAGCTATAACCTCTACCATCTAGAAAACCACAGACAATATGCACATTGGACACAGTTACCGCCAAGATTGGAAGAGTGCTCAAATTCCTTTCTAGTCCCACTTTTCCACTGGTCATAACAAATGTTACATTGAACTGGTGATATGGTCAATTACATAGGTGTTAGACTGCATCTGGTTTAGTTTTCTAAACAGTGAGCCAAGTTTCTTTCATCAACAAAGAATAGCTTGTTTATTACAAAAAGAATATTCTAACAAAATGCAAATTGACAAGAAAAGGTTTAGAATGTACAAAGATAAGATTGACTTATATTACAGACTTAAAATGAGGCAGATATGAATAATAGACAATGACAGTTGAACATCCCACCATACGCATCAAATAAAAATCAAACCAATCAAATTTCTCAGCAATTGCCCATCTCTTTGGAGCCCTTCACAACTCCTGGAATTTCCTTGACCCCTCACTACACAGAGATATTCAACTTGCTTAGGAATTCCCTGAGCCCCAACTACACAGAGCCCATGCAGTGCAGCTGCCTAACTCTTACTTGTGTATAGGCTGCTTTTGAGTCCTCATTACACAGAGCTATTCAATTGCAGTGAGACTTACCCAAATCCCGACTACACAGAAGTTAGGATTTAATTGCCTTTAGCAGCACAGCTGAAACGTCCTGCTTAACACAGAGTCTGCTTCAACCTCTCTATCTCCTGTACTTACTGACTTCTCCTTACTGACCATTGAACTATTCTGACTAACCTATTGAAATTCTTACAATTGACACCCTCCCTTTCTGCTGGTCAAAAATTGAATGTTAGAGTATGTTGGAAAAGCCAAATGTAGCATCATTCTTACAGCTTGTACCCCTGAATGGTACGATGTTCCCTGAGTGCTGGATCTTGCAGTACAAATTGATGTAACATGAATATTATTGAAGCGAATAGGATTTTTAAGGGGCTTGGCAGGGTAAATGCTGTCAGGCTTGTTTCCCATCATGGGACAGTCTAAGACCAGAGAGCATAGTCTCAGAATAAAGGGACTCCAATTTAAGACTTCTTTCAGAGGTCTGTGAGTCTTCAGAACTCCTTGCCATTGAAAGCTGTGGGGCAGAGTCCTTCTGCATATTTTAGGCTGAGATAGATAGAGTCTTGATCGGTAGTGGAATCAAAGGTTACGGGGAAAGGGCAAGAAACTGGATGTGGGAAATATCAGATCAGCCATGATCCTATTGAAAGGCAGAACAGGCTCGAGGGGTCACATGGCCTACTCCTGTTCCTGTTTCTTATGGTCTTGTGGTAAAAGGAATTCATCACAACATGTGTACCTGCAAATTACCTTCCAAACCACATACCATCTTGATTTGGAACACTACTGCGGTTTTTTCAATAAACTGGACTAAAATCTTGGAATTCCCTTCTTAATAGCATTGCTGGTCTAGCTACATCATCTGGGCTGCAGTGCTGCAAGAAGGTGGTTCACCACCACTTTCTTCTGGCCTGTGTATCTCCAATTTGAATTGTTCCATTTGTGGCTGTTCCTTCAATTGATTCTGTCCCAAACTCCGGGCATAGAATTTAAAACCAAGGAAGTTCGGTTAAACCTTTTAAATGGTCTTGCCTCAGTAGAAAAATTGTGTGTTATCATCTAGTAGACTCTAGGAGGGATGCCAGAGACCAAATGAAAGGAGGGAATAGGTGATGTTTATAGGTTAATTGAAGTAGGCAGAATTTGCGACTTAAAAATTGGTTCCTTGGGTAGATTTATACAACAATAAGAGATAGGAGCAGAAGTAGGCCATTCAGTCCATTGATTCTGCTCAGTCATTCAATGAGATCATGGTTGATCTGACACCCCTCAACTCTATTTTCCAATCTATCCTCCAAACCATGATTCCCTTACTGCTTAAAAATTTGTCCATGTCAGCCATGACACAGCCTTAGCTATTTGCGGTAAAGAATTTCAAAAATTGGTTATTCTTTGAGGGATGAAATTCTTCATCTCTATCTTAAATGAGCTACTCCTTATTTTGAGATTATGTCTTCTGGTCATAGACAATTACACAAAGGGAAATAACCTCTCAGCATCTATCCTGTCAAGTCCCATAAGAATCTTAAATGTTTCAATAAGGTCAACCCTCATTCTTCTAAATTCCAATGAGTACAGATCCAACCTAATCAACCTTTCTTCATAAGAAAATTTTCCCTTAAGCAGGATAAACTATGTGAACCTTCTCTGGACTGCCTCCAATGCCAATATGCTTTTCATTACTTGAGGACACCAAAACTGTTCACAGTATTTTGGGTGTAGTCTAGTGCTTGTATACTTTTGCAATTTTTATAATCTATTTTCTTTGAAATACTATTTTCTTTGAAATAAGAGTGAATAATACATTTGCTTTTTCTAATATTTGCTGAACTAGGATGCTAACTTTTCATGATTTATTCACAAGGTAACCTAAAATCCTCTGTTCAGTAGCTTTCGTCACTTTCTCTCCGTTCAAATAATGTTTGGCTCTACTATTCTTCTGTCAAAGTGCATAATCTCACATATTCCATCTGGCAAATTTAAGTCCACTAACCTGCCTATAATCCACTGTAGGATCTTTGTATCATCCTCAGCGCTTGCCTTCCCACTTATTTTTATGTTATCTATAAACTTGGTGATTGTACATTCACGTCTGTCATCCAATCATTAATATACATTGTAAATAATTCTGGCCCCAGCACTGATCCCTGTGACATTGTAGTAGTTGCAGACTGCCGTCCTTAAAGTGCCCGCCTTATCCCAACTGTCTGTGTTCTATTAGTTGGCCAATTCTCTATCCACGACAATACACTTCATTCCTTCCAAGATAGCGGCAGAGTAGGCGTCCTGAGCCAGTGCTCCTTCGCTTCATCAGTTTCTTTTCTTCTTTGCTCCCTTTTCATGTTTCCTCTTCCATTCTATTAACTCCCATCCTCGGATGGCACCAGAGGTGGTGAGTTGAGCCAGCACAGATTCAAGGAGAAGCCCAGTGCAGATTCCCAGCCTCAAAGTGAAGCTCAGCCCGGACACCCGGCCTCGAGGTGGAGCCCAGCACAGGCCAATGGGACTCCCAGCATGGACACCCATCCTAGAGGTGGAGCCCAGCACAGGCCCATGGGACTCCCAACACAGACACCCGGCCTCGAGGTGAAGCCCAGCACGGGCCTGCAGGTCTCCCAGCATGGACACCCAGCCTCAAAGTGAAGCCCAGCAGGGGCCTGCTAGACTCCCAGCACAGACACCCGGCCTCGAGGTGGAGCCCAGCACGGGCCCATGGGACTCCCAGCACGGACACCTGGCCTCAAGGTGAAGCCCAGCACAGGCCCATGGGACTCCCCGAACGGACACCCAGCCTCAAGGTGAAGCCCAACACCAGCCCGCGGGTCTCCCAGCAGAGACACCCGGCATTGAGGTGAAGCCCAGCACAGGCCCACAGGACTCCCAGCCTTGAGGTGAAGACCAGCACCGGCCCGCAAGTCTCCCAGCACGGACACCTGGCCTCGAGGTGAAGCTCAGCACGGGTCTGCAGGACTCCCAGCACGGACACCCAGCCTCGAAGTGAAGCCCAGCGCAGGCCCGCAGGACTCCCAGCACAGACACCCGGCCTTGAGGGGAAGCCCAGCACAGGCCTCCAGGATTCCCAGCACAGACACCCGGCCTCGAGGTGAAGCCCAGCACGGGCCCGCAGGACTCCCAGCACAGACACCCAGCCTCAAGGTGAAGCCCAGCACAGGCCCACGGGACTCCCAGCATGGACACCCGGCCTTGAGGTGAAGCCCAGCACAGGCCCATGGTACTCCCAGCGTGGACAACCGGCCTCGAGGTGAAGCCCAGCACGGGCCCACAGGACTCCCAGCATGGACACCTAGCCTCGAGGTGAAGCCCAGCACAGGCCCACGGGACTCCCAGCACAGACACCCAGCCTCGAGGTGAAGTCCAGCACGGGCCTGCAGGACTCCCAGCACAGGCACACGGCCTCAAAGTGAAGTCCAGCTCGGGCCTAAGTTAAAGCCCAGCACAGACTCACCTGCTCTGCTTGCTTTGTGTCCCTCTCTTTCTCTGCTTCAGAAGGACTGCAATGCTGAACTTTTAACTTTATTTCTTTATTTTTCTAATTTATACCTAAGATTTTGTACCTAGGCACCTTTGTACCTACCATGGTGCCAGAAATGACAACTTTGTATACTTTACACTATACTCAATTTTCCCTGTACTTGAGTACATTTGACAATAAAACCTAATTCTAATTCTACTATCCTGAACATCATTGCGCCTTATCTAATTAAGTATGTGCAGTGCATTAGGTTTGTGACTGTAATTTTGATTTTAGAATAATATTTCATAATAAGCCTTGAATGAATAAGTTAATAATTAAATTGTCCAAATCAACCACATTATAACACTCTTCAAGTTTCAGTGCTGTTAATCAATTGGACTGCATGATGCTGCCCCCTACAGAAGTCTAATGAGTATTGCTGGAAATCTTGCATACTAATTGATCTCCTGAGGCAAAATATTTTTGCATTCTGACGAAAATTATCTGGCAGGTGAGAAGAATAAAATTATAATTTGCAGAATGCTGTTTAATTTTGGAAATTAATTGTTTTAAAAATGATGTTACCAATGTGGAGGAGCTTCTGGTGAACATGTGATGGGAGGAATGCACAGCAGTTTATCTAGTATCCATTTCCATTGGCAAAGGAGAGGAAAAGAAAAACATATTCTACAATAGAGGAAAATTGAAGTCGAAGTTAAAGGGCAGTGATTAGAAAATGAAACAGATGAAAAGGGCATAGGCAATGATTGGTTCCTGATATGAGAGGGATTTTCCTGTGAAGAGAGATTGATGATCCTGAGCTTTTTTCCTCTGAGATTTACAGGTAAGGGAGATGATTTCATTTAAATAGATAAAATTCTCAGAGGTCCCACTGGTTAAAGTTTACTTAGAGAGCTGTCTTTTCATCTGTCTGATAACAATGAGGGATAGTTGCAAGTTCGGCAATGACAGAGAAAGATACCTAACTGGGAACAAGTTAGCTGGTAGCTAAATAAAAAATGGACAGCCCAGAGAGGTTGAAGTGCTTGAGAAAGCCAGCAGAAAACTGCAGAGAGGCCAGAAACTAAAAGAGATTTGGATATCTCATAGGGGTTAGCAAGCCTATGAAGGATGGAGTGGTTCAAATAGGATCACTTGAATTAGAGTCATAGAGGCATAGAGAAATGCACCCTTCGGTTCAACTTATCCAACTTGTAATACCATCAAAATTGGTCTGACTGCAATTTGGAACCTTAACTTTTAGATCAGGTCTTATCTTTTCCATAATGATTTTAAAACCAACTGAATTATGAACACTGGCCCCAAAGTGCTAAGTCAGACGGTTTTGTTTATTTTACCTTAGTTTCCTGGACTTACAGCCATTTTAGATCACCATTTGTCCTGTTTAAAACCATTTTTGTCCATGAAAAAACTCAGCTATTAAAGCCAAATGATGGAAGTTGAATATTGATCGTCCAATCTTAGTGTTTACATAACAGTAGTATTAAGAAGCTGTATGACCTACACCTGCTTTTATTTTTCATGTTCTTGATGTTCATTTCAGGAAATTAAAGAGATTTTGTTGCTCAGATTCAGTTCACTATTGGGATGAAAACTCATCTTTAAACCTGATGAATATATAATACAATAGCACATTGACTTGTGGATCTATAATACCTTATAACAACAGACGACACTGTGGAGTTACACTGAGTTTTAGAAGCCACATGGTCTGATAGCTCATTGATAGTGTTCATATTCCAAAAAACCCTCCTCTTAATCTACTTCATCTCACCCTTCCAATGTAGTGTACCTCTGGCTGTGTTTCCCTTGTGTGCTTACACAGCTTCCCTTTCAAAGTATCTTTGTATTTGTGTTAATCACTCCATGTTGAAGTGAGCTCCTGATTTTCACCATTCCCTGAGGAAAAGTCTTCTTCACAGACCTTCCAAAAGGAACTCTTATGGTAAATTTTGTACAAGTTGATCACCATAGCAACATAATCAGTGTCAAAACCAAGACGTCACACTGTTCAAAATATCAAAATGGCTGATTCCCTTCTGCTAGCATGAGTGACTGAGGTGCAATTCATCAGTTATAACAAAGTGGTAAACAATAAAAAATAAAGAAAAATAAAACAATGCTTTCTTTACAGTCTACATCAACTTTTACAGATCCACCATAGAAAGCATACTGTCCAGGTGCTTAATGGCCTGGTATGGCAACTGCTTTGCCCAGACTGTAAGAAACCACAGAAGGTGGTGTGCACTGCTCAGACCATTATAGAAGCCAACCTTCCATCCATAGACTCTATTTACACTGTTCACTGCCGCAGAAAGGCTGCCAACATCACCATTGCACCGGTAATGATCTCCTACCAGCTTTTCTGTCAGGCAGAAGATAAGAAGCTTGAACACATCCACCAACAGGTTCAAGAACAGCTTCTTCTCTGCCATTATTAGACTGATGAATGGACTCTGTAACTTCAAATAATGTTGACCTTGTTAATGTTGATCTCGCTTCACTCACCTCTGTGCAATGTAACCTATATGCCTCTTCTGTCCATGCACCCTATTATCTGTATTTCCTCGCTTAGTATGATCTGCCTGTACTGCTTGCAAACAAAGCTTTACATTGTACTTAGGTACACATGAAAATAAATCAAATCAAACCAAATCATATAAAAAGCTTTACACTGCAACTCTCTTTGTCTTTCTATCTGCACCAGATACTCCTTCTCCTCCAATTCTCTTTGTAAGCTCAGTACCTGTGTTATTGTGTGTGTGTTTTTTGTCATGTTTTCTAGGGAGGTACCACAATTCTACTTTCTTTCACTCAAGAACACCTTAGAATTAGTCCTTCTTCTTTTAATCCAGTTAACTAAGTTTAATGGAAGTGTAATAGCTATGCAATAAAAAATAAAATTAAAACGATATTTCTTGTGACCGACCAAGATGGGATTAAAAGAGAGGGGAGCCAAGACCCCTCCATAACTGATTGTAACAATTTTATGGCTCTGTTTGGAATTAACTTCCGGGAATTTAACCCAGTTGGACTGAAAGCATGGCGGTGTAGTTCCAAGTCAGAATGTTGTATGGCTAAACTTGTAGATTAAAATATTCAATGTAACTACTGTGTTTATGTCAGGAATGACAGATGCAGATGGGAGGTTAAAGTTGACAAAAATGTTAGCATATCTGAAAGCGGATGCCAAAACACAAATTCCAGGTTTAACTTTGGCAGACTTTGATCTCCAAGTGTAACTACAACAACTTGTATTTCTTCAGTGCCTTTCATACTTTGTAGTAAAAAAATACCAAGGCACTTCAGAGGAGCCTACTTAACAAACAAACTTGACCCTGAGCCTCAGGAGGAGGTATCAGGACAAGAGAAAGAATGTAGGCATTGTTGGTGGCAGCACAATTATGTAGCTGGAATTTCGCTGGGTTGTGAATAGTTTGGTCCAGTCTCAGTGAGCATTCCGGCTTGCAACTAGATAGATAAAAATAGAAGCTCGTGAGAACAGTCCCAAACAGCTGGACAGTGGTGGAGAAATGTTGGAGGAGGATGAAAGCACACGTGATGAGAGTTTATTCCTGTGTCACTGTGTGTGTGGAAGATTTTGAAGGACACTTGATGAGTTGCTGCAGTGCATCTTGTAGATGTTACACACTCTGTGTCTACTGTGCATGGAGTGAATGGTTTTAAGGGGGTGGAGCTACATTTACCCAGGCAAGTAGAAAGTACTCCATCACGCTTCTGACATGTGCTTTCCAGGTGGTGGGTAGGGTTTGGAAAGATAGGAATTAAGTTATTTGCCATAGAATTCTCAGTCCCAGATCAGCTCTTGCCACAACAGTATTTGCCTGTTGTGCAATTCAGTTTCTGGTCAAGTCTAACTCCCAGGATGTGGATTGTGGGAGATTGTATTTAATGCCAGTGATGGATGGATTCTATCCTGTTTGACATGGTCATTGCCTGGCAACTAACTGTGTGGCACAAATGTTAGTTGCCATTTATCAGCCCAAGCCTACATGTTCTACCCTGGTGATTATCCAGATCTTGCTGCATGTGAGGCCAGACAGCTTCAGTATGTGAGCCTATGTAAATGGATCTAAAAATTGTGCAATCATCACTGAACATTTTCACCTGGAATATTTCCAGCATTTTTGTTTTCATTTCAGATATCCAGGATTCACAATATTTTTGTTTTAGAGTCATAAATTATTGTTACTTGACGCACTCTGCCTCCCAATTCCCCTACGAGACATTATTTAAGTAATTGTTTAAACAAACTAAAAATGGATACTCCACCCTTAAAAGTTTGATAATACATATTACTTTAAAGGATGAGGTATCATTTTTCCATTGAATGCAGGATCATTGTCAACATAACAAGGGAATCATTGTCACCTTAAATATATAGAATATTGGTTTGGCAGCAATTGAGATTTAGTTTGAGATTGAAATATAGTATGATGGAGAAATAGTTTTCACACTGAACATATTTAATAAACTGTCAGGAACACAAACGTATTTGGCAACAAACAGAGGCAATGCGGAGTTAGGAAACAAAAGGTCAGGGATTTTGACAATAAGCTAATTGTTCAGATGCAGATGGGAGGTAGAAGTTGACAAAAATGTTAGCATAACCGAAAACTGACTCCAACTCATCAAATTCCAGGTATAACTTGAGCAGACTTTGAACTCTATGTGTCACAACAACAACTTGCATTTCTTCAGTGCCTCTCATACTTTGTCATAAAAAATACCGAGGGACTTCAAGGGAGCCTACTCAACAAACAAATTTGACCCTGAGCCTCAGAAGGAGATATCAAGACAGGTGACATAAGGTAGGCGTTGGTGGTGGAATCCATGTGTGGCTGGAACTTCATTGGGTTGTGAATAGTTTGGTCAAGTCTCAGTGAATATTCCTGCTTGCAACTAGATAGATAAAAATAGAATCTCATGAGAACAGTCCCATGTAACTGGGCTATGGTAGAGAAATGTTGGAGGAGGATGACTGCACTTGTGATGACAGTTCATTCCCATTTTTTGGAAATATTGAGACTGGATGGGTGGTGCCTGCTGCTGCTTGTTGCTATTCCAGACAGGAGGTCTGCTGTCATTGCATGCCATGCTCTCTGTATTGTGCCATCCTTATGGATACACTGTAGCTCACCTGCAATCACTCTGTGACAATGTCATCCAACTATATCTATGTCAACCCCTCATCTACTGCCATCCACGTTACTCTTTAACAGAGATCTCCGCAGCTTTTCAGTTATGATAAACTTGTTGAAATACTGACACTTTGCTTTCTGGCTGTCTTTATTTCAGGGATCTCTTTGCTTCTTGCAATTTCATCATCTCTTCATTTATCTTATGTAGGTGTATGAAATTTGAAGCATACGTCTCAGAATCCACATTGCAAATGCCTCTATTTTCTTCCATAGATCTTTATTTAGCGTTCAAGTTTCTGAGGTATTCAGGAAAGAGCAGGGAATATAACATCTTATGAGCTTTTCCTGATTATAAGCTTGTGTTCCTTATTACCACATCTGTCATCTTCACAAAATTACTATCTTTCTTCTGATTTTGGCATCGTAGTTACCAAGTAACCAAACATATCAACTAAGACACCACTCTCTTCTAGTTTCTCTCTAGTTTCTTCTAATGAATTCTTTCCAACTGTCATTTTTTTTCTCTTTCGGTGTTTATACCCAATCCATAGCCTGAGTTTCTAAACTTTGATTGATCTATGATATTCTGTAGGGCCTCTTCTGATTCTATAAATACTAATGTATTATCGGTGTACTGCAAGTTTCTTGCCTCCCATTTTTTACCTCTCAAAGTATATCTGACTCTCTGAATCTATCTTCTGTGCACAGATTGATGACTTTTGTGACTGTACAAAGCCTTGTTGTTTTCTCCTCTTTATACATGAAACATATGAGACTGACCATCTTCAGGCGTGATTTGCATTATCAATATGGGCCATGGAAAATTATCACATCTTTCTTGTTAATGGTATGTTTCAGCATCAGGCCTTTTAGCTTTTAGTGCCAAACAAAATCATTATTTTTCTTAGTTAGCCTTTGTAATCATTCTTGCTTACTTCCGTATTTAATAAAAGTTGTTATAAGATGAAAGATTTTCTGTGCCTACTCCAGTTCTAAAATCAGAATGTGCTTCACCATCATCTGCTTCAAATGTGTTGAATGGAATGTTCCCATTTGCAATTAAACAGTCCACTGGCAGACTTGGCCTGTGATGCAGAATTATTCCCCCATCGTTCATGTTCCCTTTTTACTTATCTCTTATTGATTTTGCTGTCCTTGTGGTCCCTTTGATCTTTAAGCTTTCTGCCATTTCTATTGAACCCCTTCCCACTCATAAAAGAACAAGAAGGCATAGATTTAAAGCGATCAGCCGAAAGAAGCGAGAGTGAACCGAGGAATTTTTTTTTCATTCAGTGAATAGTAGAATGTGGAATGCACTGCCTGGAAATGTGCTGGAGGCAGGTTCAATTGGAACATTCAAGAAAGAATTGGATGGCTATTTGGATAAAAAATAGTGTGCAAGAGTATGGCAAAAAAAGCAAGAGATTGGCACTAGGTAATGTGGCTCATTTTATGAGCCAGTGCAGACACGATGGGCTGAATGATCTCCTTCTCTGTCTTAACGTTTTTGTGATTCTGTGATATCACAATCACTATTCACACCTTAACCCTTGAGCTCATGATTTTGAAAATTCCCCTGCATTTAATGGCCATACACCCTCCCCTTGTAGATGTCAGAGTGACTGTGAGCACTTATCCTACTCCCACTACTCCCAGGCTTCCAGTCCCTTTTATTGTCTATCTGGTTTCAACTTTCTATTGAGAATTGCCCCTTAACACTATAGCTATCACTATCATTATCACTTTCACTATTGCTATCAATATTACTATCACTATCACCAGATCATCAGTGACCATTGCAATGAACCATAATCCCAGACTTCACTTGCCCACTTTCCTCAATTCTCCATGGACTACCTCCTGCTAAGTCCCCTCACTATTATTGAGCAAGCCCCCAAGACTTACAGTGGCCTAAATCCCAGCAGATTTGGCAGGAAAATCCCAACTGATTGTTGCCCAGCCCTTTGCCTGATGTTTCCACAGGATGACTGACCTACCTATAATCCCTTGTCTGTTTGTATTTGACTTGCAAAACTAACTGTGGTCCAATCCTCGGAGTTCAAGAACCAAGTATATGAATCACCATGGTCAATTCCCTGGACAGGAATCACATGAACCTCTTGACTTGACTCCGGTGGTACTCTCTGATTAACCATACTCTCTCTTGACCCTACTAAGGACTTCTCCCCATTCATGTTCAGACATGGCCATTTACTTGATGCACTTGCAGTGTGCTTGCCATGTAAGATTCTGGCAAATGCAGCAGATGTGATGGTGACGAAGCATGATGCTGCAGGGTGACATGTCCATGTCATTCAGTGCTCCCCACCAACACAAGTTGCCTCTCCCTCTTCAGTCAAAAAAGGCAATGTAAGCCACAGGGGCTGGCAGCCTGTAACTGAGCACTAACAACCCTGTGCACTAAAACCAATGTGAACCATACAGAGCTGTCAGACAGTAAGTCAGTGCTGGAGTCAGTGAGTGTGCCCTAAGAACGCAATGTAAAGTGAACAGACACTGGCAGCCTCCAGATAAGTGCAAATTGAGTGAGTGCTCGGAAAGCAAGAGCTGTATTCCGTGCAAATGCGCAAGATGTGTCTACATCCCTGCATGCAAAGCAATCTGGCTGAAGCACACAAGCCGTAAGTGCCCCGATCTCCAAAGTAGAATGTGGATTGAGTTGGTGTGAGAGTGGGTATGGTGATTTGGTGAACTGATGGTGTGAGGATGCTGAATTACATGGATGAAGGGTTGAGGAGGATAGTCCCTATGGAGCACGTAGGGACACTGTGGTGAAGAAACAGTTGGATGATCACTAGGACAAACAATCGATGAGCTGCAGCCACCAGGTACTCAGTCTGATTTATACATTGGGAATTTAAGTTGTCTAACTTCTCAGGGAAGTAGAGGAGAATTGGAAATGGCATAAAAATAAGGTGAATTGGAGTATTAATGATAAAACAAAGAACTGTGGATGCCAGAAATCTGAAACAAAGTCAGAAGTTGCTGGAGAAACTCAGTTGTTCAAGCAGAATCTATGGAGAGATAAACAGAGTTAACATTTTGAGTCCAGTGACCATTCTGAAGAATGATGGTCAATAACAAAATTCTGAAGTCTCCATTTAAAGCTTAAGGGAAAAATCATGAAATCTTTTTCCATTGTCAAGATCCTGATTTTTTCATTCAATGTATACTTTCCCAAATTTCACACTTTTGCTCATGCTACACCAGGAAGGCAAACCACAACTTCTTTCTATTATGATTTAAATATCACTTTAATAAGTTGACATCCTAAATTTACAGCTCTCACGTTTCTCCCCATTGTTTTGGGTTTCTTAGCTATCTGAACAAAAATCCATGTCTCAACTCATTTGGAATGTATCTTTTAGTCTATATTTGATCACAAATTTTTGTTATCCCTTCTGTTTCTCCAAGAATTTTAAATGTTCCATTTTTACTTTTGATGCGCCTCAAGCTTTTTAATCATACTTTACCTTTGATATCATAATATTTTCTCCATTGTGAGATTTACAGGTGGTCAGCATAGAGATGAGCAGTGGAAGAAAGGAGCGCAGAAGTGTGGAGTAGCTCGAGAAAGCTGAAGGGATGGAATCAGCAACTGGTTGAATTTGTAGCAAGCATGATCTGCATAATAGGATAAAGAGGAATAAATGTTGTGCTTCTTTTGCGCATGCAACACATAGCTATCAAGCAACACTTATGCAGCAATAAGCTGCTCACTAATGCTCAGTTTGGATTCTGCCAGCCCCACTTCAGTCTTGATCAGAACACAACAAAAGAGCCTAATTCAGGAGGGAAGATGAACATAACATCAAGGCAGCACTGAGCACAGTATGGCATCAAGGAACCCTGGCAAAATTAAAATAAATGGGAATTGTGGGAAGATTGCTCCACTGGTTTGGCTCATACTTAACACAAAGGAAGATGCTTATGGTTATTAGAGGCCAGTGATCTCAGGTCCAGTACATGGTTTCAGGAGTTGCTCAGTGTAGTGTCCCAGGCCCAATGAGTTTCAACTGTATCTTCAATAACTTCTCTTCTGCCATTAAAGCTTAAGTATGGAAGTTCACTGATGATTGCAATGTTCAGTATCTTTTGCACCTCTTCAGATACTGAAGCAGTCTGTTTCAATATACAGCAAGATATGGACAATATTCAGGTTTGGGTTGATAAACAGATCATAATATTCATGCATTCACCACTACTTCGTTAAACCAAAGAGGTGCATTTTTGATAGCATAAAGCAAATAACTGATTTAGTCATTCAATACAAAATCTGAATTGAATCACTAAAGCATTCTGAGGACCTGTTCTCATAAAGCCTTATCATTATTGTGTCATTTATGGCACAGGAGGAGATAAATCAGTTATTGAATTCCATGTTGACTCTCCATGGACCCAATTCAGTCAGTCCCATTCACCTGGAAAATCCCTGTAGGTCATGGAAAATTCAGAGAACTGGTGAAGAAGTGGGTCACGTGAATGCAATTTCCATGGCCCACAAGTTCTGGAATGGATCTTGAACCCAGGACCATCTGGTTCAGAGGAAGAAGTACTATTAACTGAGTCACATATTCTATACATTGCTGTGTATACTCCAGGACCATCCTAGAATGCAAAGATACGCCCTGGTTTCTTTTCTCCACAAACCATCTTCATAAATCCCTTTTCTCTGCTTCCCTTACCCTCACCTCCAAAAAGAGTTTGTTCTCGGTGCATACGGACAAAAGTTTTAAATTTTAAGTAAACAGCCTTGACAAACCTATGTTGGATTTGAAAGTGTTAAGCAAAGTAATTTTGACAGGTGAAAAGTCAAAAGTTGAAACCATGTCTGAATTTTCAGAGAGATCATTCTTTTCGAAGAATGTAAAAGCTCACTACTTTTTGTAATAAGAATTCATGTTGAAGACCAAAGTGATGCAACTGTTAGACAGGCAGCAATAATGGCCGACAATTATGAGTTGATCCATAAAAGTAAATCCCCATAAACTCCTAAAGGATAAATGATGGGAACGGGAAAGGAAGAACAAAGAAAGGACAGCTGGCAATGCCCAAAAAAGCTGTCCTCGGATCAAAAAGGAAGAAGCTGAGAGTGGATGGTGAAAATTGAATGCCAAAGGTTTCCATTATAATAAGGTGAGATACTTTCATTCAGAATGCTGTAAGTTGCAAGGGAATCCCATGGAACTTGTTGTGATTTGTAAGAGTGATCTGAAAAGAGAACCCAAAAGGAAAATACCAGAGACGAAATTGCAGCTTTAACCACAATCAACTAAATAAAACCATTATGACTGCAGGTAAAGGGAGTAGGGTGGATGAGAGATATATACTATCTTTGTCAAAAAGGAAAGTAACTCATTTTCTTCCAACACTGCCTCTAAACCTATAACTATATTCAGGAACACTAGAAGTACACAGATTCTCTTACTGGAAAAGGATGTAGCTTTCCTTCAAGATATTTAGTTGAAAACGAAAATGTTAGTTAATGTCACAAGTGGAGAGTAGTCTGGGCTCCATTATATAAAGTGCAATTGGAATGTGACTTTTTATCTACACCAGTGGTAATAGGAGTCGTTAGGAAATTACTGAATGGAGTGGACATATGCCTCGGGAATGACTCAGCTGGAGTAAAGACAACAGTTTCACCCAAAATTTCAGAAAATCCAAGGGGGGTTTAAGAGATGGAATAATTACAGGAACACATTCTAGGTACTTTTCTATTGTGTGTTGTGACAGGGCAATGGCTAAACAAACTCCATCTCTAGAGATCAAAGTAATACCACAAGCAGGTATTAAACTGGCTTAAACTTTATTTTAAGAGGGTGGTAATTCAAAGGAAATATTTGATGTGACTTCATTAATTGATGCTCAGAAATCAGATTCAGAGTTAAATAAGTTAGCACAAGTGGCTCACGCTGAAACTGAGGCGAAACGTGTTCCAAGGTGCTATATAATGAGAATGGAGTTCTGAGGAAGCAGAGACATTCTCATAGACCTGTGGGTGAGGAATAGATAGTTGTTCATCAGATAGTGGGACCACACAAATATTCTAACATGATATTGTGAATAGCACTTGAAATTCCCATGGCAAGGTATGTAGCAATTGGGAAAGCTTAATGATTGATAAATGTGCAGTTTACACGGCCAAGACGTCATAAAGATATTGTCCAATTCTGTAAAATGTGTCATACTTGTCAGGTAAAATGTAAAGTCAGCACAGATCCACTCTCATTAGAGAGAGGTGACTGGTGGTGAGTTTAATTTGAGGGTCGCAGTGCCTTAAGTGAAGGGTAAATTTGAGCAGACAAGAGCTTTCATGGTGACCTCAGCTGGTACAGGAACTGAACATACACTGTTGGCACAATTCTGTTTCTGAAGAAGGGTCTAGGCCCGAAACGTCAGCTTTCCTGCTCCTCTGATGCTGCTTGGCCTGCGGTGTTCGTCCAGCTCCACACCTTGTTATCTCATCAACCAGCTGCCCAGTTACTGCATGTCAGGTCGCTGAAAAATTTTAGCACATAATTAAACCAATACCTTTAATACTCGTACCAGTTTTTGAAGAAAACTGAAGAGCAAGTTGTGTAGGGCCATTACCAAATGAAAAAAAAGGACATCAGAACATCCTGATCATAATGGACATTATAACCCACTTTCCAGAGGCTATTCCTTTGAGGACAATGATAGCTAAGGTAGTAATGGAAAAGTTCACTCAATTTTTTTACTCACTAAGGCATACAAATTGTAAAACAGTCTAACCGAGGTTCAAAAAGCATATCTAAAATTTTCCATGGGGTAATCAGCAATCTGATTAAAAAAAAATCTAAAAAAAACAGTTTATGTTTACTTCTATCAACCACAAATACACTACAAATGCTTTGGAAAGATATCATCAAATTCTCAAAACAATTATTAAAGCCTATTGTCATGAATGTCTAAACAATTGGGACAAAGGATTAGATTTCTCACCATTTGCTACCAGAGATTCCCCAAATGAATCTATTGGGTTTAGTTCCTTCAAACTGATCTATAGCCATGAGATAAGAGGTCCATTAAAATGATCAAGGAAAAGTTCTTAATATAAAAGATGAATCATCAAATGTTGGAGTACGTGCCCACATTTTTAGTGAGACTTACATGTGCATGTAAAATCACGCAGGAACATTATCATCAGCAAAAATGAAAGAATAGGTAGGCAAGCATGCCACCACTAGAACATTTCAAGCAAGGGATAAAGTCTTGGTCTTATTGTCTCTACAAAGAGAACCTTGGAAAGCAAAATTCAATGATCACTATAAGTTAGTGTAAGTTGATTGATCTGATAGATACCTGATTATAGGAAGAAAAATTGATAATGTCACATGGACATGTTGAAGTGATATCATTGCAAGGGAGAATGTAAAAAAGAGCAAATCTATCAAATGGTAAGAGCAGTGGAGGATGACAGCGATAGTAAGAGTGAGATAAAAGGAGAAGTAGATAGTACACAAAGTGAATCTCTTGCAACTCAACCAGTTAATATGAAACACTATGACAGTTAGACACTGTATTCTCATTTTTAGAGAATGGACAACAGGAAGATCTTGTAAGGTTACCTAAGGACTATAAGGAAATCTGTAGCAATATAACTGAATGTACTATGTTCATTAGATATAATGTGGACTTAGAGACTAAGTGCCATTCAAAACACATCATTATCAGTTCAGCCAAGGAATACGAGCTCCAGTGGAAACAGAAATTGAATACATGCCGGAAAATATCTTTATTCAGCCTAGCCAAAGTTCACCAATGGTGTTAATTCTTAGGCAGGATAGATCAAATAGATTCTGCAATGACTACAAAAACTAAATGTACCCAGTTACTTGCTTGGAATGCTGTATTCTCAGGGTTGGCAGTGCTTCATTTATTTCTAAATTGGATCCGTTGAAAGAGTACAAGCAAGTACCACTAACATTAAAAGCTAAAGGATTATCTGCCTTTGTTACACCAAAAGAGTTATATGTATGTGTGAGATGCCACTTGGGTTTAAAAACATCCCAGCTACAGTTCAATGACTTATGAATCACTTGCAGCAATGGTATCTAATTGTTTAGTTTATGCAACCTATGTTGTAGAATACAGGAACACCTTAAAAGAGTGTGTAAGGCAATTAAAGGACTTGTTTAAGCAACAGCAAATAGCTGGCTGAGTAATAGATCTGTCCAAAAGTGAATTTGTAAAAGGAAGAGTAACTTATCTAGGACATACTGTGGGGCAAGGGCAAGTATTGTCAAGATCTGCAAAAGTGAAAGCTTTGACTGAATTCCCCATTCCCTAAAACTAAACAGGAAATCATGAGGTTTTTAAGAATGTGTAGGTTTTAATGGAAATTTGTACCTAAGTTCAGTACAATAGCTGTACCTATAACACATTTATTACAAAGTGGTATAATCAGCAGAAAACCGAGCAGCCTTTGAGAAGTTGCAGGTAATTCTAATAAATGAACCAGTGATGGCAACCCCTGACTTTACCAAATCTTTTAAAATGGCAATTGTTGCTCTTGCTTGTGGGTAGGTAGAGTCTTATTTCAAGATAATGAATCAGGGATGTGACGTTACTATAGCTTTAAGAGGTTTATTTTGTCTTGTTTTTTTATGAAGAAAGGTTGAGACAGAGGAGCCGAACGGTCTGTTCCTAGCCAATAAAGTAAACAGGTTGTGAAACTTTGGGATAGTAGGAACTGCAGATGCTGGAGAATCCGAGACAACAAGGTGCAGGGCTGGATGAACACAGCAGGCCAAGCAGCATCATAA
>NC_063343.1:57699534-57796329 GCF_021869965.1 Rhincodon typus | reverse complement strand
TATGATGCTGCTTGGCCTGCTGTGTTCATCCAGCCCTGCACCTTGTTGTCTGTGAAGCTTTGGGGATTTTTTTTAAGCTGTGATAAACTATCTTTACCATTTTCAATGAAATGTCCTTTTCCTTTAATACCCGAGGATTTTCTTTTCCTCAATTTCTATCTCTCACAGCTTGAATTTGGTGTTGGATGCTAAACTTTGACTTATGAACCACCTCATAATCATCTGCCATTTCCATTGTTAACCTTGCAGTTTTAACTCTCTGCTCTTTCACATGAGTTCTCACTACTTCAGGAAGTGTATTTTTGAACTCCTCCAAAATCATCGTTTCTCTAAGAGCAACACATGTTTGAATTGTTTTCAATGCCTTTATCGACCTATCAAAGTTACTTTAAGCTCACTAGATCTGGCAGCATCATTGAAGAAAAAATCAGAGTTAACTTTTCGGGTAAGAACTGAGGAAGGGTCACTGGACCCGAAATGTTAACTCTGATTTTTTTCTTCACAGATGCTGCTAGACCTGCTGAGCTTTACCAGCAACTTCTGTTTTTGTTCCTGATTTACAGTATCCACAGTTCTTTCAGTTTTGATCAAAGTTACTTTGTTTGATTCTTTCAAACTCAATGTGCATTTGACCGGGTTCCCTTTTTAGATTCCTAAAAGGTTGTCTGTAGGCCTCTGGTACTAGTTCATATGCACTTAAGATGACTTTTTTCACCTCATCATACTCCCCAGATACCCCTTTGATAGTAATGCAAATACTTCACATGCTCTACCTACCAACTTTGGATCAACAATACCCACATGGTCATTGGCCATTTCATTTGTTTGGCCACTTTTTCAAATGAAATGAAAAAGGCTTCTAAATCCTTCTGGTCAAACTTAGGCAACGGCTTGGACATATTTAAACAGCTCCCCACCAGGCCTTTGGCTACAATAGGATTGTTCTCCGTCAATGTCCTCACCACTACGCCTAATTTTTACCTCTGCTTTCGCCATTTTAAGTTGACATTGAGTTTTCAGTTCCAACCTCTGAAGTTCAAAAACTCTCTCTTTCTCCCTCATGGGTTTCCTGGACACCATTGTCTCAAGTTGTCTGCATAAAGGAAAACAGGACAAAATACACTTCTGAAGCCACAGTATCTTCATTGGGAGTACTTTCCTAAGAAAACCAATATTGGAGGAAGCAATCTACCATGTAAAAGGAGATTTTGAGGTCATCATTGGCTCTTCAACATTTTGAAGTTTATGTCCAACAGGGTTGCAATGAAACATTAATCTATACTGGCCAAAATCTGTAAGCTTTCATTGAAAAGTTGAAACCAAAATGTGATGGTTTTCAGATGAAGTTTATTGATGTGACCATTCAATATGAAAATTGTTTGCATTGCTGATAAAGATAATGCAAGAGTGGAGACAAGTAAAGACCATTTTTATTATTTGGACTGTGGACTTAAAATAGGAAAATGTGCTACTTTACAGGAACTATGGAAGATGTTGCAGTTTCAGGAAATAAACCACAAATTAGCAGATTTCATTGTGTGTTGCATCTACTATATGCTTTACTCAAGCAGTGGGAGAGGAGGCCAGTTACTTCAGCTCCAAATGTGTTTGTTCAGGAACAGTTTTGCCCAGTGACAGACTTTTGATTTATGTTTCAACCAGGACCAATTGTGTTATTATCAAATAGTCAGCATAGCCATAACTTCTATTACGTTCTTGAGTGAATGGTTTTGCATTTGGATAATACAACAGATACATGTTTCCTGCTAAGGAGAAAACATCTTTCTCTCTCCCTTCTGTGAGTGGAAAAGTAAAAGAAAATCTCAAGGAGCTAGCTATTCACTTTCTCTGCAAGTTCTCTAAAAAGGAAAGAGGGAAAACCCACCTTAAGAGATACTAAAAAGGCAAATCCCATCAAAGAATGAAAAATTGAGAATTGTCGAGTTCACAACCTTGTGCCCTCATCAAAGTGTCAAAAGGAATTGTAAGGGAACTTACAGAATACATGTCATCAATGTCACAACAGTGCTTCACTGATTTTTTTTGTTTCTTCCCCCATTGGTAATACATGTCTCTTGACCTGTCTTTTTGTGTGTCTGTATGTGTGAGGGATTCTTTTAAAAGGGGTAGAGTTTAAGTTATAGAGAGTTATAAGTTAGCAATTTGTGTTTATTTGCTGCTATTGATTAAAATCAATCAGTTTGCAATAAATAGCAGTCCTCTTGTTAAATACAGAAACTTGACAGCATTTTCTTCTTACCTGTGTATAGTAGTGAGGTAATATGGGGTCTTTAGATTTTTCTGAAGAAGGGTCTAGGCCCGAAACGTCAGCCTTCCTGCTCCTCTGATGCTGCTTGGCCTGCTGTGTTCATCCAGCTCTACACCTTGTTAACTTTAGATTGTTCGATCTTTTCATATTTGTGACGAGTCCAGGAATACCCGTAGTGGGGATTAAGCTCTCGTGCACTACCCCAGTGATTCTTTACACATCACTGAGTTGAGTGGTAGTAAACTCAACGGATTCACGTTGCAGCCAGAAAAAAAACATGCATTTGGTCCTTTTACTCCTTCTGCACAAGTAGCATTTTTGCCACACAAGCACCTTATGTCCTCTGAGGCTTTAAAAGAACGTAAGAACTAGGAGTAAGAGCAAGCATTTCATCCCCTCCAGTCTGCTCCAACATTTAATATGTTCATAGCTGATCTCATCTTAGCCTCAACTGTACTTTCCTGCCTGCTCCCCATAACCCTTTACCCAATACTAATTAAAATCTACCTACTCCTTACATTCGGAGACAACACAGTGTGGAGCTGGAGGAGCACAAGGACCCGACCTGAAAGGTCAACTTTCCTATTTCTTTGATGCCGCCTGACCTGCTGTGTTCCTCCAGCTCCACACTGTGTTGACTCTTCCTTAAATTCATTGTGTTCCTGCGTCACTCTGGGGTAGTGAGTTTCACAGATTCATGACCGTCCATCAGAAGTAATTCCTCCTCATCTCTGTTTTACATCTGATGCCCCCTAGCCTAAAACTATGACCTCCTGTTCTAAATGGCCCCATTACAGGAAACATCTGCTCTACGTCCACTTTTGTCAATCCCTTTAGGATGTTATATACCTTAATTAGATCTCCTTTCACTCTTCTAAACTCCAGTGATTGCAGGCTTGAACTAACAAAGAAGACATGCAAAGATACAACAAGGAATACGGCACAGGAACAGGCCCTTCGGCCTGCCAAAATTCACCAACATATGATGCCTTTCTAAATTGAAAACCTTTTGCCTCCATGAGGTCTATATCCCTCTATTCCTTGCCTACTCATATACTTGTCAAGATGCCTCTTAAACCTTGCTATTGTATCCGCCTCCATCACCTTCTCTGGCAGCACATTCCAGCACTTACCACCTCGTGTAAAAAACTTGCCCTTCACATCTCCTTCAAACTTAGCCCCTTTTACCTTAAACCTATGCTCCCTTGTAATTAGTTTTTTTCTACCCTGGGAAAAAGACTCTGACTGTCCATTTTATCCATGCTTCTCATAAATTTGTCAACCTCTATCAGGTCACTCCTTATCTTTTGACATTCAAGTTAAAACAAGCCAAGTTTTTCTAAACTCTCCTCAAAGCTAGTACCCTCCAAATCAGGCAACATCCTGGTACCCTCTTTAAAGCCTCCACATCCTTCTTGTAGAGTGGCAACAAGAACTGTACACAATATTCCAAATATGGCCTGACTAAAGTTCTATACAGCTGCAAAATGACTTTCTCAATGACTGCTCAATCTCTCCTCATAAGACAAGCCTTTCACCTTTTGGAATTAATCCAGTGAACTTTCTCTGAACTGGCTCCATTGCAATTACATCCTCCCTCAACTGAGGGACAAAAACTGTACACAGTACTTCAGATGTGGTCTCACCAATGCCTCTGTACAACTGCAACAACACTTCCCTACCTTTATACTTCATTCCTTTACCAATAAATGCTAAAAGTCCATTTGCCTTCCTTATTACCTGCTATACCTTTGAACCCCCTTATTTCTCTAGTTGACAGCATCTGATAGCACAGTGGCAGTTTCCACGAGTGTATTCGAGACACCCCAACTCTAATCACTAAATTTCTCAACATTTCCAATACCTCTAAATAGTAAGACAACTTTTCAACATCTAGCAACTATAAATTTCCTCCAACCAAATATTGAGAAGACCAAAATTACTTTCATCATTTTCTGTTATAAATGATTTTCCTTTGCCATAGATTTGATTCCTCTTTTCTGCAACTATCTGAGACTGAATTAGATAATTACCAACTCTGATATTGCAGTTAATCCTGTAATGAACTTCTGGTCACATATGGGCACCATCCTTAGTCCTCACCTGTTTCCACCTTACTTGATTTCAACACTGCTTCAGCTCATTTGCTGGAGAAAAACTCACCCATTCCTTTGTTCTCTCTAGACTTGACTGTTCTAATGGAATCTGGCTGGTACTCATTTTTTTATTATTTCACAAGAAGTTGAATCACATCTAAGGCCAATGTTTACTTCCCATCCCTGAGTGCCCTTGAGAGGATGGTGGTAAACTACACTCTTGAACCAATGCAGTCCATGTGGTGCACATACACCCACAGTACTGTTACGAAGGGAATTCCAAGCTTGTAATCCAGCCACAGTGAAGAAACTGCAATGTAGTTCGATGTCAGGATGGTGTGTGGCCTGGGGTCGGAGTTGCAGATAGTAATGTTTCTATGCATCAGCTGTCCTTGTCTTTCAAAAGAGCCTTTGTGAATTGCTGCAGTACATCTTGTTGATGGTATAGAGTTCTGCCACTGTCGGTTAGTGGTGGAGGGTGTGAATATTTAAGGTGATGGATGGAATTGATTGACACTTTGACCTAGATGCTGTTGAGCTGTTTCATTTTTTTAAGTTGCACTCATCCAGACCAGTGTGCTTCATCAGACTCCTGACTTTCACCTTGTAGGTGTTGGACAATATTTGGAGAGTCAGTAAACAAGTAACTCACCCTTGAATTCTCGACCTCTGACCTGCTCTTTTAGCCACTGCATTTCATGGCTGGGAGACAGCAAGAACTGCAGATGCTGGAAGTCTGAGTCGACACAGTGTGGGGCTGGAGGAACACAGCAAGTCAGGCAGCATTAGAGGAGCAGGAAAATCAACGTTTTGGGTCAGGACCCTTCATCACGAGGGTCCCAACCCGAAACGTCGACTTTCCTGCTCCTCTAATGTTGCCTGACTTGCTGTACTCCTCCAACTCCACACTGTATTTCATGGCTGGTTCAGTTACATTTCTAGTAAATGATAACCCCAGAATGTAATAGTGGAGGAATCAGTGATGGTAATGCCATTGAGTCTCAATGGGAAGTGGTTAGATTTTCTTTTGTTGGAGATGATCATTGCCTGATGCTTGTATGGGACAAATGTTACTTGCACCTTCCATACAGTTAAGTTCATCAAAAACGTTGCTGCTAACTCTAATGCAAATTTATGTCATCATTACCCATTATTCCTATGTTCTTTGATCTATGCTGATTCATGTTTAAGCAATGCCTCAGTATTAAAAATCTTCTGTTTTCCATGATCTTATAGCTCCCTATCTCTAACCTCCTCAAGCCTTAAAACCCTCTGGGATTATTGTGGTCCCCTAATTCTAAGCTCTTTTCAGAGTAAACTTTACAAGAAGGATGAAGTTCCCACCAAGTCCCTCCTGTATCCCCCTGGGAAAGTCAGGAGACAAACAAGTCTGCACTTGAAACCGGTTCACTCCAGAGCCATTTAATGATAGTCTGGCCTTATATTGGCATGACGTGGGTCATCTCCCCACACACACACCTGCAACCCACCCCCTCCGTTTGAGCAGTCCTTCCTCTCTTGTTGCAGCAGTTCCCACTGCTGAGAGTACAGTGGTTCCCTGAAGAAAAGAGACCAGGAGCTTAGAACAAGATGATTCCTGTGGCCAACTGGCAGCCCTGATAAGTAAAATTGGAGGGAGGCAGGGTGGGCAGGGAAACAGGAAGAGGTAACACAATGAGGGGGAAACCTTAGGAAAGGAACTCCAATAGATTTGTAAGTTCCTACTGAAGTCATACATCCAGGATTTATGGATTTAAACTGATGCGTTAAGACTACCAAAAATGCCAACTTTTCTTGCCTTTAAGGTTGCTATTTTATTTTGAAAATTAGTTGAGGGAACTCGAAATTGATGATGCATTTCTTCAAAGTGGTCTTGATACATTGCCAGATAGCAGACTGTTATCTCATTGTCAGGAAATCAGCATATCTGGTAATGCAACAAAAAATCTTAGTCCATAAAATGTACGAAGTTTCCCATCACCAGACCATGATCTCTCAGGATTCTGGCTTGCCTCCTCAAATGATGGACCCAATATGGGGACATTCCTGGTGGTATACTTTGAAATCGGCTCCTTGGGGTCCTGGAACATCTACAATAAATAAAGATCATAAGTTAACAGAAGTTATATTGAGAAAAGGAGGTTTGCTATTTGTTATAACAATGACTTCCGTCTGTTTCCATTTATAACAATCTGTTCCAGTTAGTTATTTGCCTAACAATATCCAAATGCAAGGAAGTGGAATGACAGTTAGTGCTACAACTGATTAATGGTAATTCTACATAATTGTCAACCTTGCGCCTTTGTTTTGCAAACTATACCACAGCACAGGCTATAAAACTAGACTTAGGCGAGTATCTTGCCAAAGAGGATATATTGAGGCCCACGCTCAGAGATCCTGCACTTCAACTTCACCATGGCAACAAAAAAATATACTGAGGCCCAGGATGGGGGCTCAGCATGTCAATTTCAACACAAAAGCCAAGAGGGGGCACAGAAAGAGCTTATATTGAGAGGGGAATTTTAGTTCAATAGCTACAGCTTCAAGTGACTGCTGACTGGGAAAAAAAATCAAAAAGTAATATCGCAGGGAAGTGGCGAGTTGATTGGCTTATGATTTTAAAAAGTGTTTTTTTTTAGAAGAAGGGATTAACTGAGAAACAACGGGAATAAGTGAAAGTCAGGACTAATACAAAGTAATATAAGGAAGCAAAGTAGGGCAAGGGAAGTCAAGTTAGCCTAAAGGAAGCAAGTTTATAGTATTCTCTACAAACATAGTTACTCCCTTCTTTAAAATGAAATTATTAAGGGAAGTCATGGCAGCAGAGCTTGCACCTGTGATATGCTTCTCCTGTGCTATGTAGCAAATCATGTAAACTTTAGTTGTGCACATGTGGTCACCAGGCACAAAGTATGTCCAGCTGCAACTACTGGTTATTCAGAACTGAAGGTGATGGTGAATTCATTGTGGAATATCAGCAACGCTGAGTATGTTGCGGATAGCATGTTTACTGAGGTGGTCACACTGCGGGTGAAGGCCGAATAGGCAAAAAGGGCATGGGTGACGACCAGACAGAGAAGAGGAAGGCAGGTAGTGCAGGAGTCTCTGCAGCTGTCCTCCTTCCAAACAGATATGCCATCTTTGATACTTTTGGGTGGGATGACTGTGCAGAGAAAACAGTGGGAGCAAACTTGGTGGTACCCTGGGTGGGTCTGCTACACAACAGGGGAGGAAGAAGAATGTCAGGGTTATAGCGGTAGGGGATTCAATTGTAAGGGGAACAGGTAGGCATTTCTGTGGCTGCAAAAGAGACTCCAGGATGGTATGTTGCCTCTCTGGTGCCAGGGTCAGGAATGTCACTGAATGGCTGCAGGTCAGTCTGAGGGACAAACTGACAGAGATTGTGGTACATATTGGTATCAATGACAATGGCAGAAAAGGGGATGAGGTCCTGTAAGGAGAATTTAGGGAGTTAGGAATTTGAGTAAAAAACAGGATCCAAAAGGTGGTAATTTCTGTACTACTTCCCGTGCCATGCAATTGTGAACACAGAAATATGAGGCTAGTCCAGATGAATGTGTGGCTGGAGAAATGGTGCAGGAGAAAGGACTTCAGATCTCTGCAACATTCAGACCATTTCTGGGGGTGGTGGGACCTGTACGAGGTGCACAGATTGCACCTGAACCAGAATGGATCAGCATACATGCAGGGAGGTTTGATGGTGCTGTTAGGGAGGGTCTAAACTAACTTGGTGGGGGATGATGAGTAGCATCCTGAGAGAAGGTTCAACAGGGAATATACAAGGCCAAAATAAGAAGAGACAGGAAGTGAGGCAGAAAGGTATAGAAATCATAAGCCAGTTAAAAAATAAGCACGTTTGGCAAGGGTGGATGATATTTATTTTAATGCAAGAAGTCTTGATGAACAAGACAGATGAGTTGAGGGTATAAATTAAAACATGGGGGTGTGATATTATTGCTTTCACAGAAACATGGTTGAGAAAGGGGCAGGATTGGCATCTGAATATTCAAAGATATAAAGTATTTAGGTGAGACACAGGAGGTAAAAGAAGGGGTGTCACAATATTGACCAGGGAATGAATTACAGTGCTAAGGTTGGGATGACAAACAATAAAACATAATAGAGCAGAGGACCAGGACCTTTGGGTCACCAAGCCTGTGCTGATTCCTAATCCTTATTAAAACCCGCTACATATTGTCCATATTCAGTTTTTTATCCGTCTGTTCACCTCTCGTTAATGTGTCTATTGAGAAATGCCTTAAATGTTGCTAACATGCCTGCTTCCACCAACTCTACTGGCAGTGCATTCCAGGCACCCACCACCCTCAGTGTGAAAGATTTTCCCCACACTTCTCCCCACGTTTCCCCTCCTACCTTGAACCATTTCCTGTTGTAGTTGACCTTTCCACCCTGGGAAAAAGCCTCTGACTATCCACCCTATCTATGTCTCTCATAATTTTGGAGACCTTTATCAGGTCGCCCCTCAGCCTCTGTCTTTCCAATGAAATGATCCGAGTTTATCCAACCTCTCCTCATAACTGAAACCCTCCAGACCAGGCAACATCCTATTAAACTTTCTCCGTACCCTGTCTAAAGCATCGCGTCCTTCTCGTGTGTGGTGACCAGAACTGTGTGCAATATTCCAAATATGGCCTAACTAAAGTTTAATGCAGCTGTAATATAATTTGCCAACTTTTATATTTGATGTCCTGGCCCATGAAGGCAAGCGTGCTGTATGCCTTCTTGACTACCTTATCCACCTGTGTTCCCACTTTCAGGAATCTGTGGGCTTGTACGCCCAGATCCCTCTGTATGTCAACGCTCCAAAGGGTTCTGCCATTCATGGTATAATTCGCATCTGAATTTGATCTTCCAAAATGCATCACTTCGCATTTGTCTGGATTAAACTCCATCTACTATTTCTCTGCCCAAATCTACAATCTATCTATACCCCATTGTATCCTATGACAATCTTCCTCACTATCTACAACTCCCCCAATTTTGGTCTCATCTGCAGACTTACTAATTAGACCACGTACATTTTCCTCCAGATCATTTATATATATTTAAAACAACAAAGGTCCCAGCACTGATCCCTGCAGAGCACCACTAGTTACTGATCTCCATTCTGAAAAGCATCCTTCCATTGTTACACTCTGTCTTCGTTGACCAAGTTTTGTATCCAACTAGTCAGCTCACCCCGGGTCCCAGAAGATTCTACCCTTTGAACTAGCCTGCCGTGAGATACCTTATCAAATGCCTTAGTAAAGTCCATGTAGACAACATCGACTGCCCTTCCCTCAATCATTCTTGTCATCGCCTCAAAAAACTCAATCAACTTAGTGAGACATGACCTTCCCTGCACAAAACCATGCTGGCTCGGTTCCAAATGTGAATAAATCTTTTCCCTCAGTAATTTCTCTAACAACCTCCCCACCACTGACATCAGGCTCACTGGCCTGTAACGATCTGGATTTCGCTTCTTAAACAAAGTATCAACATTGGCCAATCTCCAGTCCTCTGGAACTTCACCTGAAGCCAAAGAGGATGCAAAGATATCTGCTAAGGCCCCAGCTATTTCTGTGGCCTAAATTCAAGCCAATTTTGTATCCAGTTGGCTAGCTCCACCTGGATCCCGTGTGATCTAACCTTACTAACCAGTATACCAATCTAGAACCTTGTTGAATGCTTTGCTGAAGTGCATATAGACAACATTTACGGCTCTGCTTTCATCAATATACTTTGTCACGTCTTCAAAAAATTCATGTGTACATGAAACTCTTACTGAATATGTGGATGTACCTAGTAGACACGGAGCAATACTTGACCTTCTGTTGGGAAATAAGGCAGGTCAAGTGACGGAGGTGTCAGTGGGGGAGCACTTTGGGGCAAACAATCATAATTCTATTAGTTTTAAAGTAATTATGGAAATGGACAGAACTGATCAAAAAGTCAAAGTTCTATTTTGGAGTCATGTCAATTTTGATGATATTAGACAGGAACTTTCAAAGTTGATTGGGGGGAGGCTATTTGCAAGTAAAGGATGATTGGGAAGTGGGAGGCCTTTAAAAATGTAATAGCAAGAGTCCAGAGAGAGTATGTTCCTGTTATTGTGAAAGGCAAGGCTGGTAGGTGTAGAGAATGCTGGATTAGTAGAGAAATTGAGTCTCTGGTCAAGGAAAAGAAGGAAGCATATGTCAGGTATAGATAGCAGGGATCAAGCAAATCCCTATTAGACTATAAGGGTAGTAGGAATATACTTAAGAGGGAAATCAGAAGGCAAAAAAGGAGACATGATATAGCTTTGTCAAATTGAGTTAAGGAGAATCCAAAGAGATTCCATAAATACATTAACGGCAAAAGAGTAACTATGGAAAGAATATGACCCCTTAAAGATCAACATGGCTGTCTATGCATGGAAACACAGATGGGTGAAATACTTAACAGATATTTTGCATCAGTATTTACTGTGGAGAAGGTCATGGAAGCTAGGAAATTTGGGGAAATAAATAGTGATGTCTTGAAAAGAGTTTATGTTAGAGGAAATGCTGGAGGTCTTAAAATGCAAAAACGTAGATAAATCTGCAGGACCTGATCAGGTGTTTCCCAGAAATGCATTGGAAACTAGGGAAAAATTTGCCAGGCCCTTGCTGAGATATTTGTATCACCGATTGCCACGTATGAGGTACCGAAAGACTGGAGATTGGCTAATGTGGTGGCATTATTTGAGAAAGGCTGTAAGGAAAAGCTAGCAAACTATAGACTGCTGAGCCTTACATCAGTGAAGGGTAAGTTGCAGGAGGGGATTCTGAGGGACAGGGTTTACATGCATTTGGGAAGGCAAGGACTGATTAGGAATAGTCAGCATGGCTTTGTGCGTAGGAGCAAGAGGTAAGCCAGGAAACTACAGGCCAGTCGGTCTTAACCTGGTGGGGAAACTATTGAAAGCAATTCTCAGGAACAGAATTAATTTGCACTTGGAGAGGCAGGGATTAATCAAGAACAGTCAAACGGTTTTATTAAGGGGAGATCTCAGAGTCATACAGCATGGAAGCAGACCCTTCAGTCCAATTCATCCATGTCAATCAAGTTTCCCAAACTAAATTAGTCCCATTTGCCTGCACATGGCTCATATCATTCTAAACCTTTCCTATTCATGTACTTACCCAAATGTCTTTTAAATGTTTTAACTGTACCTGCATCTACCACTTCCTTTGGCAGTTCCTTACACATTTGAACCATCCTTTGTTTTGAAAAAGTTGCCCCTCAGGTCCCTTTTAAATTTATCTCCTCTCAAGTCAAAATTATACCCTCTAGTTTTGAATTCTCCAACCCTAGGGAAAAGACTTTTGCTATTCACCTTATCTATGCCCCTCATGATTTTATAAACCTCTATAAGGTCATCCCTCAACCTCTTATTATCAATTAAAGATGTCTCAGCTTATCCAACCTCTCCTTATAACTAAAACCATCCAGTCCCAGCAACATCCCTGTAAATCTTTTCTGCACTCTCTCCATTTAATATCTTTCCTACAGCAGGCCAAACAGTACTGTACACACTACTCCAAAAGTAGATTCACCAACGTCTTGTACAACCTCAACGTAATGCCCCAACTCCTAAATTCAATGGTCTGAACAATGCCCACTCTGTCTACCTGTGACACAACATTCAATGAACTATGTACCTGGACCCCTAGGTCTCTCTATTCTACAACTCTCCCCAGGGGACTACCAGGTCATGTCTATCAACTTGACAGAATTTTTTGAAGAGGTGACCAGGTGTTTAAATCATGAAAATAAATATGACTTAAACCAGTTAGACTTCAGCAAGGCTTTTGATAAAATCCCACATGGAGACTGATACTGAAGCTAAGAACCCACTGGATCCAAGGAAATTTGGCCAACTGGATCCAGAATTGCCTTTTTTCCCCTTGATGGAGGGATTAGTGAGTGGGGGGGCATAGATTTAAGATAAAGGGCAAAATGTTTACAGGGAATGTGAGAAACAGTTTCACTCAGAAGGCGATGCGAATCTGGAACTCACTGCCTGCAAGGTTGGCGGAGACAGAAACCCTCATAACTCTTAAGTATGTAGATGTGTACTTGCAATGCCAAGACATACAAGGCTGTGGGCCAAGTGAATGGCCTGCTCCTGTTCCTATATTTCTAGTTGCTGAAAATGGGTGGCTGACGACACAAAGCTGGGTGGAAGGGTGAGCTGTGAAGAGGATGCAATGTGATTTGGACAGGTTGAGTGAGTGGACAGATGCACAGAAGAAGCATTATAATGTGAATAAATGTGAGGTTATGGTAGAAAAATAGGAAGGCAGATTATTACTTGAATGGCTGTAAATTGAGAAAGGGGAATGTTCAATGAGACCTGGGTGTCCTCATGCACCAGCCGCATAAAGTAAATGCAGCATGCAGTAAAGAAAGCAAACTGTAGTTGGCCTTCATAGTGAGAGGATTCGAATACAGGAACAAGGATGCATTGCTGCAGTTAGGAAGGCCATTGATGAGGGCACATGTGGAATATTGTGTGAAGTTTTGATCTCTTTGTCTGAGAAAGCATGTTCTTGCCATAGAGAGAATGCAGCAAAATTTACCAAATTGATTCCTGGAATGGCAGGACAAACATACCAGGGAGTTTAGAAGAATGAGGGAGGATCTCACAGTAACTTATGAAAATCTAACAGAACTTGACAGATTAGATGCAGGAAGGCTGTTCCCGATGGTGGGGGAGCCTAAAACCAGGGTTTATAGTTTATAGTATAGTATAGATAAAGGCGTAAATCTATTAGGACTGAGATGAGGAGAAATTTCTTCATCCAGAGAGCAGTGAGCCTGTGGGATCATCAGCCGCCATTTCCGCCACCTCCAGCGAGATGCCACCACCAGACACATATTCCCCTCCCCTCCCTTATCTGCCTTCTGCAGGGACCGTTCCCTCTGGGACACCCTGGTCCACACTTGCTTCACCCCTAACACCTCCCCACAGCCCTACGGCACCTTCCCCTGGGCGAATGGGCGAAGGTGCAACACCTGCCCATTTACCTCCTCCCTCCCCAGTATCCAAGGGCCCAACCATACCTTCCAGGTGAAGTAACAATTCACCTGCACTTCTCAGAATCTAGTCTACTGTATTCATTGCTCACAATGTGGTCTCCTATACATTGGGGAAACAAAGCGTAGACTTGGCGACCACTTCGCAGAACATCTACGTTCTGCTCACAAAAAGACTCTGAACTGCCTGTTGCCTGCCACTTCAACACACCACCCTGCTCCCTGACCAACATCTCTGTCTCTGGCTTGCTGCAGTGTTCCAGTGAAGCCCAATGCAAGCTGGAGGAACAACATCTCATTTTCCGCTTGGGAACCGTATAGCCCTCTGGACTGAATATTGAGTTCAATAATTTTAGGGCCTAAACTCTCCCATGTCCCAGCCCCCTACCCCACACACCAGGCCTTGTTACCACATAGCCTGCCATTACACACCCCCTGTTGTTAGTCACTAACAGTCCCCATTAACAACTATTCACCCTCCCAGCCGGATCGTTAGCAACTCCTTCGTCAGTCCAACTGTCTTTCTCTTTCTTTGGGCTCTATCCCATCGTTTACTCCCTACCCCACCTACCTCCCTATTTTCTGCATATAAACTGATGTGTTCCCAGCCACCATCAGTTCTGAGGAAGGGTCACCGGACCCGAAATGTTAACTCTGTTTTTTCCTTCACAGATGCTGCTAGACCTGCTGAGCTTCTCCAGCAACTTTGTTTTTGTTCCTGATTTACAGCATCTGCAACTCTTTCGGTTTTTATGTAGTCTAAGCAGAGTTTTATACATCAACAATATACTGTTAACCCTTTGAAATAAATACCAATATTTCTTTTAAATTACTTTTTGTATGTGTCTGTTGGTTTGTTCTTTTGTTATTAAAGCTCTCTGCTCCTCCACAATATATAGTTACTCACAAATCAAAAGAAGTACACTGATTTATTTTTCTGAGTCCTAAGGATGACCTCACATTTGCCCACACTGAATTCCTTCCATCACAGGTTCGACATTCACTTGACCTATCAATGTTCCTCTTAAACTTTCTGCTCCATCTATATTTAATGTAATTAGTAAACTGCCATAAACAATGTCTTGACCTATATTAGGTAATTGATAGAGGTTGTCATGAAACTTTTAGCTTATTTAAATGCTTTGTCAGATATTTTTGAATGATGCGAGTCAGGTGAAATTCTGGACAGTATAAATTTATACTTGTGATCCTTCAACAAGTTATGGACCTATACAAACTTTCTTAGGGAGGATGACAAGGTGAAACTGACATACCTCCCTGAGGCAAGGGAGAATGGTTAAAAAATCAGACGCTTGGCCACTGTCGAGTTTCACAGATTGCTAGAACCAAGTAGAATGGAACAAGTACAGTCTTGAGAACAGGAAGCTACTACCTCTCCTCTTAGTTGGGGAAAGAGTAGTTGGGACCCAAAAATGGAAAAAATGTAACCTAATATTATACAGTACAGCAGGTAGGAAAAACTATAACGAATTCCTAATTTTAGCTTTAAAATCTATTCATATTGGTGTTCTTTATCTAATGATGTCTTAACTGCCCTCATTAAAATCATTTTATATGTCAATTTAATATTTAATATTTGTAGGGAAAAGGAACTTGTTAATATATATCCTTAGAAAACGTGTACAATGGTCCCGTTCCTCTTTATTGTTCCTGACCTAGCTTTGGTAGGGCTGAGAGGTGTCACTCTTCTTGAGCTTAGCTTTGTAGATCTGGTTGCACTGGACCCTGATGATCTTGACTTATCAGTACATTCCGAAGATTCTGAACTTATTGTGGATACTGAAGATTCTGTGCTTTTTTTGGATGCTGAAGACTTTGAAGCTTTTTTGGGCGCTGAAGATTTTGAACCTTTTTTGGCCGCTGAAGATTTTGCACATTCACAGGTCTCAGATTCTTTCTAAAATGAAAGGAATTCCTGAACAAAGAGAAGATATAGCAATGTTCTCCCTAGATCAAAAGGTTTATATGACAAATTGTTTCTACACAAAGATGTACAAATGAGAAAAAAAACACACACAAAGTCTATGCTATAATATTTTAACCTATAATTGCAGTAGATTTTGATCTTTAGTTATAACATATAGAAATAAATTACTTTCTTACCAATTTTTTTCTTACATATAAGTCCTATTCTGTGCTGACTGTCACTGCTTCAATTGAGAAATTGAAATGGAGTATCAGAGCACAGACAAGAATCCATGATCCATAAATGCAGAGCAGGAGGACTCGATTACAAGAGGAGAGGATAGTGGTAGGGACCTACAGGATTATTGTCTGAAGGAAATAGGAGCAGTTGAACAGGGAGGTCAAAGATCAGAGTCTGATCCTGAGTACTTACCTCTTAGCAGTACAAGATGTTGGTTAATGACCTCACATTAGCAGTTAAGGTCAATGAATGCATCTTCACAGGACTTCTTATAGCTACAAAACCAACCTCCAAAATTGCTCATTGCACTATACTCCAATCACTCATCCAACAGAACTCCCTAGTAGTCAGGTCTCAAACTTAATATTCGGATGCTTAACCTCACACATTTAATGAAGCCCACTGGAGCTCCGTGCATCTGGGGTCACAGGAGCATTGAGGATGATTGTATGTTCCTGCCTCCTGTCCCTTTTTGATTACTACCTCATTTTTATCCTGCTATATGACATGAAGTGCAAGCTGCAGAGTATATGATTATGGACCTTTTGTCTTGAGCAAAAGGAAACACCTCTCTCCCTCATCCTAATTTACCCTTCTCATTTTTTGTTTTCAGATTCCCATGAACTGTGACTATGCAGTAGCAGGAGGAAAAGATACTAGAACTGCGTGAATTTTAGAGGCTCATCTATAGTCAGCATCTCTATCTGATGAATCACAGGACATACATGACTGGATTGCACCCACAGCAGGGTAAAGACTAACTTGGCTGGCAATTCCCCAGAAAGTGAGGTCATTGACAGGTTCGTAGTCTCACCCTCACACATTTGACATTGCTGGAAACATCACATCTATGTCTCCCAAAGTATACATACTACCAGATAATCAGGGCGAGAACATGGTAAATTGGAAAGGTCATTGGACTAATAATCCAGAGGCCAAAGCAAATTCTCTGCAGGCATGTGGTCAAATCTCAACATGGCAGTAGGCATAAATTTAGAGTGGTTTCTTGTTTTCCTTGCTAGGATTAAGGACGTCTCTAAATGTTTCAAGCATATTGTTAAAGGTGAGATTGAGAAACCAGAAATTATTGTACACATTGGTAGGAATGAAATTTGCAGTGAAAAGATTAAAGCAGTACAGAGTGAATTTAAGAGGTTAGGTAGAAGATTAAACAATAGAACCTTAAAAGTGGTAATTTCTCGTTTATTCCCAATGCCAAACTCGAACAAGGGAAGGAACAAAAGGATAAAGGAGATAAATCAATGGTTGAAGAGTTGATGCATCGTTCAGGGATTCAGGTTTTTGGATAATTGGAATTTCTTTTGGGATAGAAAAGACCGATTCAAAAAAGATTGGTCTAATCTGAACTGGAAAGGGACATTTGCTTATTCCATTAAGGGAGACTTTATACTACAGAGAGAGGGAGTGGAGGAATTCCAAGTAGCGGTGTGAATATAAGGATCGATTGGAAAGGTACAAAATGTGAAGGAACACGTCAATTAGAAATGAAAGACAAGAAAGAGTAATTCTGAAGAACTAAACTGCATTTATTTCAATGCAAGGTGTCTTACAGGTGGGCCTGATGAACTCAGGTCATGTTTAAGAACATGGGATTAGGATGTCATAGCTACAGAAGCTTGGCTGAGAGATGGACAACACTGGCAGCTCAATGTTCTGGGTTTTAGATGCTATAGGAAGGATAGGACAGTAGGCCGGAAAGGTGGGGGAGTGGGGCATTTTTGATTAAGAAATACGTTACTGCTGTAACTAGAGAAGATGTTTTTGAAAAATTGTCCAGTGAAAACATATGGATAGAAATTAGAAATAAGAAAGGAAAATGGGCCCACCAATAATAAGAGGGAAATTGAGAAACAAATCTGTAGGGAGGTATATGTAAGCACAATAAGGTTGTAATAATGGGGGATTTTAATATTATAAACATTGACTGGAGCTAACATAGTGTTAAAGGTTTGGATGATGAAGAATTTGTCAAATGTGTTCAAAAAAACTTTCTTTATCAATATGTCGAGGCTCTGACTAGAGAAGGAGTAAAACTAGACCTTTTGGGCAAAAGACAGGGCAGGTAACTGAAGTAAAAGTGGGGGAACACTTTGCGTCTAGTGATCATAATTCAATTTGTTTCAAAATGGTTATGGAAAAGGATAAGTCTTCCATAAAAGTTAAAGATTTTAATTGGAGTAAGGCAAATTTTAATGGTATGAGACAAGAACTTCTAAAAGTTGATTGGAGTAGATTGTTCACAGGTAAAAGGACGTCTTACAAGTGGGAGGCATTCAAGAGTGTGACGACAAGAGTTCAGAGGCATTATGTTCCTGTTAGAGTGAAGGGTAAAGCAAGTAAGATTAAGGAACAATGGATGAATAAAGATAAATAAATTCTAGTCAATAATAAAAGAAAATCTTATTTTAGATATAGACAAGTTCGTTCAACTGAATCTCTTAATCAATATAAACATTAAGGGGCATTCTTAAGAAAGAAATCAGAAAAGCAAAGAGTGAATATGAGATAGTATTGGCAGATAAGGTTAAGGATAATCCAAACAGATTCCACAAATACATTCAAAGCAACTAGATAGAGGGTACAGCCTCTTAAAAATCACGGAGGCTGTCTTTGTGTTGAACTCCAGGAGATGGGAGAGATACTAAATGAATATTTCACGTCAGTTTTTACTTTGGAGAAAGAAATGGACTCCAGTGAATGCAGAGAAATAAACTTTGATTATTTTAAAAAAGTTCACATTACAGAAGGGGAAATTTGGGAGGGCTTAGAAAATACAAAGGTGGATAAATCTCCGGCACCTGTTCTAATGTATTGTAGAACGTTGTGAAAAGTAAGGGAGGAAATTGAGAGACCCCTTGTAGAAATATTTGCATCATCTATAACTACAGGTGAGGTACCTGATGACTGGAGGGTGGCTAATGTTGTACCTTTGTTTAAAAAAGATTGTAAGGAGAAACTGGGGAACTATGGGTCTGTGAGTTGGACTTCAGTTGTGGGTAAATTGTTGAAGGTGATTATAAAAGATAAGATTTACAGACATTTAGAGAGGCAGAAATTGATTATGGATAGTCAGCATTTCTGTGAGGAAAATCATGTCTCACAAACTTGATTGAGTTTTTTGAGGAAGTTACCAAAAAGATTGATAATGGCAAAGCAAGTAGATGTATTCTTTTTGGATTTTAGTAAAGCCTTTGACAAGATTCCGCATGGTGGACTTACATGGTAACTAACTTAGTTAAGTTAGGTCACATGAGATTCAGGGTGACCTTGCCAATTGGTTACACAATTGGTTTAACAGCAGGAGACAGACAGTGATGGTGGAGGGTTGATTTTTGGACTGGAAGCCTGTGACCAGTGGTGTTCCACAGGGATCGGTTCTGGGTCCTCTTTTGTTTGTCATTTATATAAATGATTCGGATGAATATACAAAGCATGGTTAGTAAGTTAGCGAACTAAAACTGGTGGCACAGACAGTGAAGAAGGTTTTCTTGGATTACAAAAGGATCTTGATCAAATGGGTCAATGGGCTAAAAAATGGCAGATGGAGTTCGATCTGGACAAATGTGAAGTATTGCATTTTGGGACAACAAACAAGGGTAGGATTTATACAATTAATGGTAGGGCCTTGGGTAGTGGTGTAGAAAAGACGGACCTAGGGGTGCAGGTGCATTATTCTTTGAAGTTTGTATCACATATACACCGGGTGGTTAAAAAGGCATTTGGCACACTTGCCTTCATTGATCAGTCCTTTGAATACAGGAGTTGGGAACTCATGTTGAGGTTGTACAGGACATTGGTGAAGTCTCTTCTGGAATACTGTGTCCAGTTCTGGTCGCCCACATATAGGAAGGATATCATCAAGCTGGAGATGGTTCCGAAGAGATTTACCAGGATGTTGCAGGGTATGGAAGGCTTGAGTTATAAAGAAAAGCTGGATAGGCTGAGACTATTCCACTGGAGCATAGCAGGTTGAGAGGCAACCTGATAAAAGTTCATAAAATAATGAGAGATATAGATAGAGTTAATGGTAGTTGTCTTTTCCCTAGGATGGGGGAATTCAAGACTAGGGTGCACATTTTTAAGGGGAGAGGAAAGAGATTTAAAAAAGATATGAGGTGTAATATTTTTACACATAGGGTGGTTTGCGTGTGGAATGAACTTCTTGAGGAAGTGGTGGATGAGGGTACAATTACAATGTTTAAAAGACATTTAGATAGGTGCATGAATAGGAGAGGTTTGGAGGGATATGGGCCAGGAGCGGACAGGTGATATTAGTTTCGTTTGGAATTATGTTCGGCATGGACATTGGACCGAAGGGTCTGTTTCTGTGCTGTCTGACTCTATTGGTCTATGAGAGCTGCCGAATTTGAATTCCATTAATAGATCTAAAATATAAAGCTAGTCTCCCAATAATAGTGATTGCGACAATTATCTCAATTGGCCTATCTGGTTCACTAATCTTTACCTTGCATGGCCCAGATTTGACTCCAAACCCAGACAGGATTTATATGCATTTGTAGAGGCAAGGAATGATTTGGAATAGTCAGTATGGATTTGTGCAAGGGAAATCGTGTCTCACAAACCTGATTGAGTTTTTTGAGGAAATAACCATGAAGATTGATGAGGGCAGAGTGGTAGACATTGTTTACTTGGACTTTAGTAAAGCCTTTGGTAAGATTTCAAATGGTAGACTAATTAGAAGAGTTAGATCACTTGGCAGTCAGTTCAAGGATAGTTAGGGATACTGTACAAATGGTGGCCATGCCAGCAATGTTCACAACTCAAAATAATAAGGGAAAAATACAATTACCGCCAAGTCACCTAGATCAAAGCTTCCCAAACTGTGGTTTGCAACACTCAGAGAGGTTGGTCGACAAAGTCCTGGGTTAATAATATCCAGTGCAACAATGGCAGCTGTGGAGCTCCAATGAAGTTCTAACAGCACTTTTTTAAACAGGTCTGTGACCTAACTGTCCAATCTTTTTGACCTAAGTCCTGTCCTGAAGAACTAAGTACATGCTTTTCAATTGAAAAGCTGATTGATAACACTGCTTTCCCTTATGTGGTTCTGGCAGGTTTCTCTCAGAATTCACCCTCTCACAAGTCTGGGGTCTTGGCAACACTTTAGCATCAAAATGGTGTCACAATGAGAAAACATTTGAAAGTGCTGACCTAGATAGCACAAGGTCAGAAATCACACAATACCAGGTTGTTGTGCAACAGGTTTATTTGAAAACACAAACTTTTGGAGCCTCACTCCTTAAAGAATGTATCCAACAAGTGCATAAACACATTGGAACTGCTAAAGTTGTAAAAGAGATGTGGCAGAATCTACATCTGGTAAGCACAAACATGAGTAGCCTGCAGCCAGGACAGGGGACAACAGTAGCACAGCTGTCAACTTGCCAGAAGGATATATCGTATACCAGATGTACTGCCCAGAGCTCAGACATTGTTGGGACAGCCTTCAGAAGAAAGCTGATGAGTACTGACAACAAAATGCTTAATGTAGATTCTGCCACTTAACTATCCTCCAAATCGTAACGTGTCAGTAGCTGACCTGCTGTCTGTGAGGGTGATTGCGAATGATGGCTCCAATTTTCATTCCCAGGCCAGGAGTTCAAGTGCAGGACATTTCTCAGTTTCACAAACCTGATTCTGGAAAAAGTGCTGTGGAAGGTTGGATTTTTATTTCAGGGCCATAGATTGCTTGGAAGGTGAACCAGATAACCCTGAAACAAGACTTGAAGTTCCGGTTGTGAATGCAAGCTGGATGCAAGCTCTAATGCTTAATGTAATGATGGGCTATCAGAATGGCTGCAGTAAATTTCATGAAGCATGGCAAAGACTGCAACTAGGGACAGGTCTTTGCATAGAACTTGTAGCTCATCCTTTCCAATGTGAAAGTAGCAGAGCTAACCAGGATGCATCATCTCTTGGCTGATGTCTCAGCTTCCATTATAGCACTATCAAAAGCCACCTAATGTCTGTGTGCTACAATGGAATGTCAGGATAAAGTGCCTCCTACCACTGTGACAGTACTTAGGATTTCTCAGCGAGACACTGACTTAGAGGATTGATGTGAAGGGGAACACAGCAGGGCGACTGATTAACATTTATATGCAACACGGCACGATTGATGTATAATTTTGGTGCAATATACTTATTTTGTGAGGATACTACTTTTGACACAAAATTCATCAGCACCCAACTGAAAGTAGTTGATAATCCTTTCAAATAGCACTGATTAGGGCATTCTGATCTGCTGAACAGATGTTCAGCTTTGTGACTTTAAGAGAGGTCATAACTAGAAACTCCAAATTGGCAGCATCAGTGTCAAATCAGCCTTGCACGTCTTCACCTAAACACCACCCAGGGAATCAAGAACCAAAGGTATGTGCATGTGCCATGGACACTATTTAGAGGCAAAATGGCACCTTGTAACAGCCAATAACAGGTCCTACAGATCTGAATTAATGCCTTGACTCTGCCACAAAAGTATTTGCTTTGTGAAAAAAAAGCTGATGCTGCTGCTTTAGCCCTGAAGCACTATTCTGTTTGACTGCGACTCAGAACAGAGCTGTTTAACTTGTGGTCCCCAAATCTAATAACTGGTGGGTCTGTGTTCTTGCTGTGTTTCAGTTCTGTCTTGTGGGCTGTAATAAATGAAAGCAATAAAAGAACTTGCATTTACATTGCATTTTTCATAACCTCAGGACATTCCAAGGCACTTCACAAGTAAGATTGAAACAAAGTGAAAGATCAGATAATCTGCTTACTAGCTTGACAGATATACTGAAATTTTAATAAAAGACCCATTTCTCCTTTCAGTGTTTTTGCTTTATTGTTCTAGTTGCCAAGGTTCCTAAGCTCTGGAATGTCCTCTGCAAACTTCTCTGACACTACCGCCCCCATTCCCGCTTAAAATCTATCTCTTCAACAAAGATTTTGGTCATGTGATATGTGAGTCACAATTGACTTATACTTGAAAATGCTCCCGTAGGTCATTTTAACAATGCTATATAAATGCAAGTTGTGGTTTTGTGATTGTTGTAGTTCAGTGACGGAGAAATGCAGCCCAGACACCAAAAAGAGCACTCTGCCTTTCTTTGGGTAGTGCTGTTCCCTGCATCTAGTTGAGATGTGTACATCCAAATAAATATTTAAAAAAAAACTACAGCATAATTAAGTGGCTTATTATGTCAAAATAATATGTTCTTTACCTTAATAATAATCTTTATCAGTTATATTTAATTTGGATTTTACTTTACAAGGCATTGTCTTACCACAACATTTTTACCTAAATACGACACCAGATTTACTTTGTTAAAATTTTAATCCATGACCTAGCATTTATTATTAGTTAATTAATCTGTGAAATACATTATCAACATTATTTACAATCTCGAATTCTGTTGAATTGTGACCACAATGTGCCCATGTAAAGTTAACAACAATGTTCAGTTAATAGTTATCAATACTGTAGTGATGTTTTATCATATATTATAGTTATTTTGGAACTTGGATTCTAAAGTAGAGATAAATGTTTTTTTTCATTTCTGTGAGTTACTTTTTCAAGGGTCAGAAACTCTGTTTATTTGGAAAGGGGCCCAACATCCGCAGTTCTTTTGGTTTTTATTTAGCATTTACAAGAAATCATGTGACTTAAGTAAGCTAAATAACCACACAAGCTACCTGGTGGGATAATTAAATTGAGATTTTATGATCAAGAGGATGCCAGAAATAGGGTCCATACAGTAGGAAAAGTCCAATGCAACAGAGGGTAGTTTAGTTTTAGGCAGCCTTCTGACCATTAAAGCTGGAAAGAAGTCTTAAGCTCTTATAGCAGTCTAAGTAGACAGGGCTGAAAAAGAGCTCTGAGCTTTTCTTAGAGTTCAGCTAGGTAAAATCAATGTGTCGATGTGTCTCAAGGAGAGGTGGTACAGAAGAAAATCACAGCTAGTGAACATGCAGAAACGTACTAAAAGTAAATGTTTGTGACCTTGTTAGTTGACCAAGAAACTGAACAGTAAAGACAGGTGTTATACTTCAGTAGGGGTGACTCTGAAGAATAGCAAGGTGAAGCATTTTGGGAGGTGTAATAGGGGAAGGGTCATACACTATGAATGTTAGGTGCCTAGGGAGTACTGAAGAACAAAGGGAGCTTGGTGTCACAAGTCCATAGATCCCAGAAGATGTCAGCACTGATAGACAGGGTGGAGAACAAGGCACATGGAGGCTTGCCTTCATTAACCAGGAATAGATTATAGAAGTAAATAAGTTTGTTACAAGTTTATAGAACATTGGTTAGGCCACAAATGGAGTAGTGTATGCAGTTATCATCACCATTCACCACATTATTGCCACTATTTTTGCATGGCACTGGGCGGACCTTGCAGAATCGTGGAATTACTTCTTGGTCAACATGCAAGGTGGTCTAGTGAAAATGGTCTTGGGTTCCCTGCACCATTGTTTTTGATGCAGGCAGTCTGCAACTTTTGTGCTGCCTATTAATTCAAATGATTGTAGGATGGAGCAACACAAAACTCAGCGCCCAATGGGTTCAATGTCATGTGAGGTTAGCATGAGTCACCATTAGCTTGCACTATTAAAAGCCAACCTGTATTATTTGCTCCAAGATGTTCTAAAGCTGGAATGGAGGCCTTTGTTTTGGAGAGCAGGAGGGATAACAAATGTCCTCAGGGGACCAGAAGCAATGGAATCAGTCAATCATGATGCTACTTTGTGTATATTTAAGGCTGAAATATGTTGATTCTTGATCAGTAGGGGTATCAAGGATCACAGGCAAAATGCAGGAAAGTGGTTATGTGGAATGTCAAGGGGTTGAATGGCCTACTCCTGTTTCCATTTCATATGGTTTTATGTTTTGAAGCCAGCAATTTAGCCCTAAGGAACTGGGTCTACCATCGCTAGTAGTTTTACCTAATGTAGTCTGAAAGGAAGCCCAAGACATAGTTCAATAAGGAAACAGATGATGAATATGTTAAGTAAGGGTTAATTGGTTATGAACTGGTTATGGAAACTATGGGAGCTAGTAATCAGTGGGGTAAGAGTTTTATGGAGTGTGGTTAACTGAAATAAAACTCTCATTAAAAGTGTAGATTTGAACTGATCAAAAACATTTGTCTTCTTCTGTATAACAGCAAGAATTTCAATGACCTCACAGGTTAGTCAAGTTTACTGAATATACCTTCAAATGCCACATCTCATGAACTATGCCACACACCCATCACTCACCAACGAATAATCTCCATCAATCATGATTCATATCTTAACATTCATAGTTGCATCTCACCCCCACACACTTGACATTGCTGGAAGCCTCACACCTACATTTCACAACGTGTAAATAACACCAGATAATCAGGGGGAGAAAGTAGTGAATTGGCAAAGTCATTGGACTAATAATGCAGAGGTCAAGGCAAATATTCTGTGGACATGGGGTCAAATTCCAACACAAGAGCTGCTGTATTTGAATTATATTAATAGATCTGGAATATAAAGCCAGTTTCCAAATAATAATGATTTTGACAACTATCTCAATTGGCCCATCTGATTCACTAATCATTAACCCTAATGGCATAGATTTGTCTCCAGACCCAGAACAATGTGGTTGACTCTGACTGTCCTCCAAAATGGTCAAGTTTGACACTCAGTTTAAGGACAATTAGTAATGCCAAACAAATGATGGCCATTGCCAGCAATGCTCACAACTCAAAGTAGTAAGGAAAATGTACCTTTACTACTACTTCATCTAGACACCTACCTCCCACGAGTGAATTAAAAATTTGTCAAGTACTCTGTGTAATTTGTACATTTCTTGTTTCTGCTATTATATGGTTCAGAGAAAAAAAAAGCTATACTTACTTCTAACTGTTCCATGGCTGCAATCTTTCTGTCTAGGAATCGCTGTTTCCTCAATGCTTCTGTGTGGTATAATGCCATGCTCCGATATCTATAGGCTCAAGTAGATCTGGTCATCAGCAAAGATGATGTGGAATTTTAAGTTTACACTGCTAATTATTATCCAGTTATTTCTATAATAGTTATTTTCTGTTTTGTAGTATCTCTTAGAAGCTTCTCAGTTTAAACGACTCTCTAGTGTTTGTTTATTAATTCACTGGCTATTGGGGATTATCATCACTAAATTTTTAAATCAGATAATTGAACTAAATAGAACAGGAGGTGGCTATTCAGCTGACAGTGTCTCCTTCGAAGAGCATCTCACACCCAGACTCATCTCCCTACTGTATAGCTGTAATCCTACATTTCCCTAGCCTGCACATCCCTTGGACACTGGGCAATTTAGCATGGCCAATCCACCTAACTTGTACATCTTTGGAAGAAGGGTCACAGATGTTGCCAAACCTGCTGAGTTTTCCTGGCAATTTCTGTTTTTGTTTCTGATTTCTAGCATTCACAGTTCTTTGGTCGTTTTTGCTGGCTGTTATAGCCGCCTTGATTATACTTCCTTCCACTAGTCCACCCTGCTTCCTTTAAGAACTCTATTTAATTTCCTTAGTTTTTCTGACTCCATTGAATTTTTTCTGATGATACCAAATTACATCCAATCCTGCTGATATGGCTTCCTTTCTCTTCTAACAAGGATTCCCTTTCACCATATGTGAAAGAGGCCCTCTATTAAGTCCATTCCACAATCCCACATTTGTGGTCTCACTCTTGCCTTCTCTGTCAGGGTCAAATTCGGGTTCCTTTATTCAAACCTACAATAACAACATTCATATTCCATCAGATCATCCCTGGACATTTGTTGTCTCCAGCATGTTGCCTCCATCAAGCAAACCTCTCACACACACAATTCTGAAGGGATTGTTTAATCATGACATCAATCTGCTTTCCTGGGTGCCTATCAATGAGGAAGTGAAGATTCAATGCTGTATTTCATCTCCTCCTGCCTTCATCTTCCAATATAGTGTTCTGTCAAACACACCCAAGATGTCTTCCCAATTTAAAATCTTCAAAGGTTGAGAAAAGCTGTATCATAACAAGAACCTTCTGCCAAGGATTGCTAGGTAGAACTGATAGACTAGCTGCAGTAATTGAACATTTATTCGGATGGGAAGATGACAAGTTTAAATTCCATCCTGAATGACTGCTTAAAATTGCCTGTTCCTCTGGTCAGCTTCCCAAATCCTGGAAAGTAAGTTTCTCTCCAGAACCAAATGGGCTTCCATTAACCATGGCAAAATCCACTGTAGCAGCAATATAGTCTGGCAAAATCAAAATCACTATATTTCACCTTCCCCCAATCCATCAAACTTGGGGAATAAAATTTCTCTTAACTCTGTTTTCCTCTCCTATTTGATGTCTGACCTGCTGTGTATTTCCAGCATTTTCTTTTTTATTACAATAGAAAAGACTGATGCACATCAAAATGTTCAGGCATCAACATGGATAGACATTGAACATAAAAAGAAATTGTACTATTTGAGGGATTTTACTGCACACTTGCTTTCTTAAAAAAAAGATATTGGTGATAAGTTGACTACCACGAGAGTATTGATTGTTCCAGAGTAAAGAATCCCACCTAAACAATCTTTCCATATGGGGGCTGATCTTTATAAAACACGAATTAGACCACAGCTAAAGTATTTAGAAAATTGTTGTTGTTCTTAATAAGGCAAAGAGATCATAAGACCATAAGATATTAGAGCATAAGTAGACCAATCAGCCCATTAATTCTGCTCCAGCATTTGATTATGGCTGGAATGTTTCTCAATTCCATTCATACATATTCTCCCTGTAACCCTTGATTCTCTTACCAACCAGGAACCTATCTATGTCTGTCTTAAATACACTCAATGAGTGGCCTCCACAGCCCTGTGCGGTAATGGGTTTCACAGATTAACCATGCTCTGGCTGAAGAAATTCCTCCTCATCTCAGTTCTAAAGGGTTATCCCTTCACTCTGAGGTTGTGCTAGTGTCTTCGTGTCTCTCCTACTAGTGGAAACATCTTCTCCACATCCATTCATTAGGAAGGAAGTTATGATGAACCTTTCTGAAAAAAAATAGCTCAGCCTCAACTATTTTGTCCAATTCTGGACACCACGTTATAAGAAGGCTGTTGGAGCTGATGGGCTTCAAAGATTATTGTTTGACAACTTATTCTCCTAAAATAGAGATAATAAAGAAAGGTAAATGATTCAGAGGTAAATCATATGAAGGTGAAGAAAGGTCAGGAATATAAATAAAGATGAGTATTTCAGAGAGGGTTTAGAAAGAAAATTATGAGAAGGTTTCAGGGATCAGGAGATTTCAGTCACTTGGATGGATGGAGAAGTTTTCCTTAGGTAAACAACGTTCGGAGCTGTTCAAAATCACAACGGGTCTGGACAGAGTGGACAGTGAAGATTGAGAACCAGAGGACACAAATTTATAGTGAATGGCAAAAGAACCAATTGCGACAAAAGGTTTTTTTTAATGCAGTACATGGTTAAGGTCTGTAATGCATCACGAGAGCATGTAGTGGAAATGGATTCAATTGTCACTTTCAAAAAGGAAGAGAAAAAAAATGCTGTGCTTCGGGAAAAGGGCGGAGGAGTGGGACTGGCTGAGTTGCTCTTGCAGTGAAATGAAATGCACATAAAGGGTAGAATGGCTTTCTTCTGTGTTGTAATCATTCGAGAATTCTACAAGTGCAGTTCTGGTTGCTGCATTACATGAAGGATGTGATTTAGAGAAATAGAGAGAATACAGAGGAGATTTTTGGTAATACTGGAGAATTCACCCATATGGAAAGATTGTTTAGTTGGGATTCTTTACTCTGGAACAGAGAAAACTGAAGAAAGGTGAAAGAAATATTTTATTTTTTCATGTGATGTGGATGTTGCTGTCATTCCAAATTCTCGAGTGGATTGGCAAGCCATTTCAGAGGGCAATTAACAGTCAATCCATATTCCTGTGGTGCTGAAGTCACATGTAGATTAAAATAACTCTAGTTTTTATTACAATCATAGCACAATTATTATTATTGAGCATCTAATTCCAAAATTTTGTAGAATTCAACTGAATTCTACTGAAATGGGATTCCAACCCATGTCCCAAAACATTTTCCCAAAGCAATGTTCAGTAGACATTATCACTACATCCACACCATGGATTTGGAGTTTTTCCACAGAAACTAGACGATTGAGAGGTGATTTCACTGTATATTATAAAATTCTTGAGATGCTGATAGAGTGGATGATTTGAGAAGTTGCACTCAATCTTCAAATTAAACCTTTGAATTTTCTATCTCATGGGACTGTGAAAGGTCTGTGGTTCATTATACTTAAACAAAAGAGCTAACTAGATTTCTGGATTCAAATCAAGTTAAAGGATATGGAGAGAGTGGAAAAATGTTGATTTAAAGTAATGAATCAGTAATGATCATAATGATGCTGGGAAGGCAGAATGGCCATTTTTAAACAAAAAATCAACATGAATAGAGCACCCTGTGGACTGAAAACCAGCAATGGGAGGGAACAGTAGCAAGTACCTTCAAGACTAAAACAAAATTAAAGCAAGCGAACATATGGAGCCCGCCAGAAACTGGCAGAGACGGTATGTTAGGCTACACCACGCAACAAACTAACTTGTTATGATCCATTACCTTATAGAATGAATCGCTCTTCTAACCCACGTGAAGAGAACGTAGCAAATACTTTTGACTCCGCAGTCACAGCAATGTTAAATCGTCCAATATTGAGAGTTATGTGTGAAATGATTCATCAGTGACGCCGTGCTTGCCTGATGAACCGCTTTTGTGACATAACGAACCACCTCAGCTAAGAAATGTAAAACAAACGGCAGGCTTCTTTTGGGGAGGGGGGGGTGAAGTTTAACGCTTGCTTCAACCCTACTTTATAACTACATTCACTTCAAAAGCCTTCACAGATCCTTCTGTATTGAAAAGTATTAATTTTAGAAAATGTTTTAAACTTTAAATTATTACATTGAATATATTTCAAAATGCATGTTAATATAAAGAATGAGAACACAATTCCAGGATTTTGCAGAATTCAAATTTCACCGTCTACTGTTGGTGGGGTGGGGAGATGTGTTACTGATTTGGGCTCCAAGCTCTCCCTATCTTTATTCCCACTCTGGCCCCTTCCTCCTCCAAGTTTGCACCCAGTCCTTTCACGGCGACCGCCTTCACAGGCAGAACCCGCCCTCAGAGCTGTCAGTCAGGACCAGCTGCCAAAGCGATTGGTCAGTACGGCGGGCCGCGCCGCCCCCTCTACGGGGTCTCCCCGCGGCTCCTGCAGCCGGTGCCGGTCCACCGAACGTGCTGGCGGCGCAGGCCCCGCCCCCTTACCGACCTCCCCATTGGCTTGGCTGGTGGATTCCCCCCACCCCCATTGATGGTCGGTGCTGTCAATCAGACCTTCCTTCTCTGCCCAGCAGGTCGGTGTGTGATTCAGCCGGCGCTCTCCTTGGCGGTGCGGGTATTTTTGTAATTTTTTTTCACCCAAAATATTCCGACCCCGCCCCTTCCCCCCCCCAAGAAAAGAAATTATTTCAATTGCGCGGATTGAGAAAGGTGAGGAGGGTTTCAGCCTTCCTGTTTTTGCTCGAAGCTCCCGGTTCGGCCTCCCCTACGCTTCTCACTCACTCACTCCTCCCCGGATTCCTGCGGTGAGTGAGTTGAGCGACTCGGGGGGAAGCCGAAGCCGGCGGCGGGGCCTGGGGTGGGAGAGAGTGGAAGAGAAAAGACAGTGAGGGAAGGGAAGGGAAGGCCAGGCCAGGCCGCCGCCATTTTAAACACAGGCCGCGGCGGCGACACGAGGGGTTGGGGGGGTAGGCGGGGAAGAGGGAGACCCGGTGATTTCCTCCAAGCGCGCGCTCTCTGTCTCTGACCCCACTCGCCGAGGTAGGGTGGGGGGAGAGAGAGGTTGTTGGTCTGGTCGCGGCCTGTAGTGTCGTTGGGGGGGGGGTAGGTCTGGCCTTTGTTCCTGTCTCGGGTGGCGGGTAATGGCGTAAGGGAGGGAGTGGGGGGTAAGCAGAAAGGGACTGGGACCCTCTTTTTCTTCAGTCTTTCGTCGACGAAGCGGCCTCTGTGCCTTGATCAACCCCCAGCCGCTCGCACGTGGTTGCCACCCGATATTCCCGCGTCGTTAAAGCCGCCCTACCCCCTCTCTCCATACCTCGAGGCCTTTACTTGTCCCCTACAGCTCCACGTGTTGTGGAGCTCAGCCTTGCCTCTGCCTGCCCTGTGCAATCCGATCATTTTTATGTACATGTCGCAGGGCGGGAAGGGTGTTCAGGGGCCAGGCATTGTCTGGCTCGTCTCCCCCCCCCCCCCCCAATTTGAGAACACTCGTGTCTCTTCTCTCCTGTCACGTAAGATTATTTCAAGTGTGCTGGAGTCTTCTCTTGTGCGAGTGAATCCTACGCAAATACTGGATCAAGTAGAAAGGGAGAACAATACCATTCTTTTTGCTATTCAGCTTTTTTTTTCAAGAAAATGCCTCGCCCTTGTTACACGGAATAGCCAAATTTCTCCGTTTACATTTCCTTGGGTGGCAGGTTCAAGCGGAGGGCGCCCTCATTGTAATCCTTTATAAATTAAGTTAATTTGGTTGTGCGTGAAGCACAAAGTTGCAACGTTTGATAGTTGTAATTTGACGCAAGACGTTAGAAATCCACTGTCCCCAATCCCTTTAGTATTTGTAGAATTGTCCGGGGTGAAGTTAGAGATTGAGAAGACCTGTTCTTGTCTGTCAGTAATTAATCTGTGGAGTGAGGAAAACAAAAGAAAACCAGAGTGCTGCAACGGTTTTGAGCTCTGGTCGTGTTTATTTTCTGATGGAGCCACATAACTGCAATTATTTTTCAAAATTGGAACTCCATATTGGACAGTTATGATGTTTCTTGTTAATCTGGCTGTATCAATTTTAACTTTTTTTTAAGTATTTGCCCAGGTAATAATTCTCTAAGCAAAAGGATAAGGGACACTCAGGATATGTTGAGCACTTCAACCTTACATAGTCAAATGCAAAACAAAACTTAGTTCACTCTATAAGAACCCAAATAAAACACCAGTATACCATGTTTTACAATCCTTATGACTTTTGAGTTAAATCTTTGAATTCTTACCTCAAAACTTTAATTTGTACTTGGATAGTTTTGACTTGATCAATTTGAGCTCACCTTAGTTGAGCTGGACGGCTTGTATAATCATAATAAGGTAGTTCTGTTTACTTTGGTTTTTTTTCTTGTATAGCAATTCTCAGTTGACCAAAGAGATGGTGATGGAGAAGCCAAGTCCCCTGCTTGTAGGGCGGGAATTTGTGAGGCAGTATTACACACTGTTGAACCAGGCCCCTGACTATTTACACAGGTAAGTTGGCATTTTTTTCTGCAGCCATCTACTTTTTTGTATGATTGAAGGCAAGGCCCAATCTGTGTGACTGGATCAACTAAAGACTGGATTGCTTGGTCAATTTGGTTTGGAAGTTATAGCAAGAGACTTAAAAAGATGTACAAGTGAATGGCCATTTTCAGACTGCATTCAATGTTTTGAATAAGCTGTTTTTGCTAACTCCAAAGTGTATCAGTTACTGTAGCTAATACTTGTTCATTTTGGTCGTGCTTCTTTCATTCTGAAGCTTAAATTTGAATTAATAGTGTATGTTAGTTCTCCTCAGGTGCCACCTTGCTATAGATTGATAGTTATTGCTTTACTAATCTGTCAGGTCTGTGCAGAATTAAACTTTATAGAAAGTACTAGCTCAGAAGGTAACAAACCTATGAAGTGATATTTTGCAAAGGACTTAAAAGGTGTTAATAGATTTATCACTATTACTTTTCATCAGGTTTTTCTAACTGGTAGTGTAGTGTATAAACGTTAGTCCAGTATAATCATTATTGATGCAAATTTTCAGTATGGTATACTCAATTACCTGATGTTTTCTTGTAAGTAACAGCTGAGTCGAATTGCACACTAATTTCAAACTAAAATATTACATTGTAAAATATTTACTTTTAAACTTGTATGCTTTTTTGAGACCGGCTAATCCATCTGTCAGTTGAGCCAGTAATGATACTTTTTATATACTCATTTCAATGCTGTTTGAGTGGTGTTATTTCCATTGCATGTGTTTTTGGTGTCTCTACAATTCTGTAAAGAAACTGTAATAAGAGTTGCTATAATATGGCTTCTGGTACCTCATCAGTGCTTTGTCAATCTGTATAAGTTCTAAAATGTGCTGCCGTCTTTCACGTGACAAATTGCTGGTGGGCAGTGCTACCCATTTTTGATTAGGATTACTGGTGAGCAAAAATACCGATGCTGGCATTTGGAGTCACACAGATGACTAATCATGGAATCCTAAACAGAAAGAAGTCATTCAATTCCATGTGACTGCCAAAACTTTGAATTGGAGCTATCCAGTCAGTTCACTGATCTTTCCAATAGCCCTGAAATTATTTTTCCTTTTTGGTAAGTCTCCTTCTCTTCAGAAAGTTGTTACTCAAGTACCTTCCACCGCTCTTTATGCAGAGCTTGAGAATCATCACTCAACAGCTAACAGGTCTGTTCATTTCCACTTGGGCTGTGATTAAATTTACCCTTTACTATTTTTATTTGAAATTAGCCACATTTGAGTTTTCCCATATCAGTCCATAATGTTTTGAAAACTTTACCATTTAGCAAGAGTTTTATCTTTATGGATATCAGCGACCATCATTAGACCTAAAATTCTGTTAGTCCTCTCATGGATAGTTTTGAGTATGTGGGAAGCTTCTGGGATAGTCTTTTTTTTTTGAGCAGAACTGATGTTCTTCTATCCTACCTGATTTCTTAAGTGACTATAAGATTGTAAAATCAAAACCCAAAATATTCGTACTATTTGTGTATTTATCCATGGGATGTGAGTGCCATTGGCTAGATCAGTATTTGTTCTTCATCGTAGATGTCTTTTAGAAGGTGGTGCTGAGCTGAGTCCTTGAATTGTTGCAGTTCTTAGAGTGTGGGTGCTCTCAGTATTTTTGACTTGGTGTAAATGAGGTACATTTCTTGCATTTAACAATTCTACAGTAATGTGCTGCAATTTATAATCTTTCATGCAGAAAGATTTATCTGCTCATAGTCTTGTGCATTTTGTCTCCAATATACAAAGATAAGGATGTTCCACTAAATCAAAAATTTTGTATTGTAGGTTTTATGGAAAAAATTCTTCATATGTTCATGGTGGTTTGACTTCAAATGGAGATCCAGCGGAAGCAGTATATGGACAAGCGGTAATGGTCTGTCTTATATATATACACAAATGTATAAAGTTGTCTACAAAAGCATCTAGTGAGTCCAACTATTTCTGAGATTTGCAGCTGCTTGCTATAATTCTGGATTAAGCCAGAGTGTGCTCAGCATTTGGTTGCTATTCAAGGGGCGGTTGCGATTTGAGACTTGCTACGTGAAACAAGACTCTTCCCATTGTGGCAGTTTGGATTCAGTGCTATAAATGCCTTGGCAGACTGTTCAGTCTGATCTGCTTTGAGCCTCTGTTACTGGATTACTTAAGTACGTTCGTGTATATAGCTGAGAGTTTGATATTTCATTACCTGATAATCCTGCTGCTAGAGTCAGCTTCTTCCAATTGTCTTGCTATTCCTTTTAGTATTTGCACTTCTTCCTAGTTAGCAATAAGGTAGTTTGAGCTAGTCGTTCTTACTTCAAGGCTGGTTTTAATTTGATAATTGATTATTGATTTCTTCAAAGTTTCCAACTTGTTTTTCTTTGGCAGTATTAGGTTAAGTAATAGAATTTCCCTTTGAGCTTCTTAAGACTGAGTAGGCTGTGCTAACGTCACAGTCAATTCTTCTAAATCTGTACCATGTATACACTTAAAACTCAAACTCATCAGGGTCCCACGTTGAAATGCAGATTGTACTCCGCTTCTGCATCTGTACATGAATAATATGTTGTAAGCACCTGAACTATAAAGCACAAAGTGAGAAATGACTTCTCCATGCAGTTTACTTGCTGTTGGAAAGTATTTTGAGTAAATGTTCTGTAAGGACAAAGTTAGACTCAATTACTGAGTTATGTTCACTATCCACATACTAGTATTCACTTAAGTTGGATGGTTATTGATTTCCAGAATATGAAGAAAGAATGAGAAGGCCATTTGAGCCTATTCTTTCATTTAATAACATCAGAGCCGACCTAAGATAGGAGACAGAGGTTGGTGATGAAGGGTTGCTGGTCAGAATGGAAGCCTGTGGCCAGTGGTGAGCCGCAAGGATTGGTGCTGGGTCCACTGCTTTTTGTCATTTTACATAAATGATTTGGATGTGAACTTGGGTAAGAATAGTAAGTTTGCAGATGACACCAAAATTAGTGATGTAATGGACAGTGAAAAAGATTACTTTAGACTACATTGGGACCTTGATCAGACGGGCTGAGGAATGGCAGATGGAGTTTAATCTAGATAAATGCCAGGTGCTACTTTTTTTTTGTAGGGCATATCAAGGCAGGACTTAAAATGTTAGTGGTAAGGTCCTAGGGAGTATTGGTGAACAAAGAGACCTTGGAGTGCAGGTTTGTAGTTCCTTGAAAGTGGAGTCCCAGGTAAACAGGACAGTGAAGAAGACATTTGTTATGCTGGCCGTTATTGGTCAGTGCAATGGGTTTAGGAGTTGAGAGATCATGTTGTGGCTGTACAGGATATTGGTTAGGCCATTTTTTTTGGAATGCTGCATTCAGTTCTCCTTTCCCTGCTATAGGAAAGATGTTAAACTTGAAATGGTTCAGAAAAGATTTACAAGAATGTTGCCAGGGTTGGAGGGTTTGAGCTGTAATGAGAGGCTAAATAGGTTGGGGTTATGTTCCCTGGAGCATTAGAGGCAGACGGGTGACCTCAAGTTTATAAAATCAAGAGGGGCATGGGTAGGGTGAATAGTCAGGTCTTTTTCCCCGAGGTAGGAAAGTCCAAAACTAGAGGGCATAAGATTAAGGTGAGAAGGGAAAAGGTTTAAAAGGGACCAAAGGGGCAACTTTTTCATCCAGAAGGTGGTGTGTTAAAGGAATGAGCTGCCAGAGGAAGTGGTGGAGGCTGGTACAATTACAACATTTAAAAGGCATTTGGGTGGCTGCATGTTTGAAAGCGTTTAGAAGGATATGGGCCAAATGCTGGCAAATGGGATTCAATTAATTTGGGATGGACTAGTTTGACCGAAGGGTCCATTTCTGTGCTACACATCTCTTTGACTCTGTAACTTAGCTGAATTCCTAGCAAGTGAAAAGCCAAGTAACGTTTATGCTGCTAATCCAATGCAAAGTATGAAAATGAAGCAGGTCACTCGGCATCTATAGAGAAAAACAACCTATGGATGTGACTGACCTTTGCCCTATATTCTGTTTTTAGTCAATTCACATTGTCACAATGTCTTAATGTGTCATTTACAGTATGAAGTACAATGGCTTGAGCAGAAATCTGCAAGATGCTCACTGTTTCACAAATCAAACATAAATGTCAAAATTGATTTCTATTATATCTATCTGATCGATCTTTGTTTGAAGTAACAACAAAAATGTTTTTTTAAATTGTGCTCGGAGTTTAAAATATTAGGATCTTTTATTATATGAAAGCTTCAGTTTAGATTTTTTCTTTCTATAGGAAATCCATAAGAAAGTTATGTCTCTTCAGTTCCGTGACTGCCACACAAAGATCAAGCATGTGGATGCTCACGCTACATTGAATGATGGAGTAGTAGTACAGGTCATGGGTGAGCTGTCAAACAACAGACAGCCAATGAGACGCTTCATGCAAACGTTTGTTCTAGCTCCGGAGGTATGAGAACTGGCTGTATAATGTCTTAAGCCTTAGTCCCTCTTTTGAAGTATGAGACTTCTGATTAGAGAGACTGTTTCATTGTACTGACTGACTGAAGCTTATTACTTGTGTTTTATTATATTTCTATAAATGGAAGATAATTAAACGAATTGAATATATTGGCAGAAATTGCTGGAAAAGTTTCGCAGGTCTGGCAGCATCTACTGAGAAAAAGCAGAGTTAACGCTTCGCGTCCAGTGACCCTTTGTTAGAACTGATTTGTAGATATGAAAACGTTGGTATATGTGCTGAAGCTAGGGTTGGGGGAGGACTACATGATAAGTGGAGATGGAGGCAAGAGAAAGAGTAGTTAGGAAGACAAAGGAATGGGTAAAAGTCAGCCTGGAAGAATCAGTAGCTGCTAATGGGGAACATTAATGGCTGACAGCGGGTTAGTTGTGGTAGCAGCCCATGTGATGACAAGCCTGGTGTGTGTGGGGATAGGGGTTAGGACATGGGAGAAGATGCTCAATCCTTGCGCCACGTTCTGAGATCCACACTCAATGCCATGCATCGCTACATGCACACTCTTGACCTCTCTTAGGCCTGCTGAATTTTCCAGCAGTTTTTGTTTTTGATTTCCAGCATCCCCAGTTCTTTGGTTTGTTTTTAAGTATGTTGGCCCCTACTCTGTCATTCCATAATATCATAACTAACTTCACTATGGCCTTAACTCCTATTTTTTTTGCTGGTCTGCCATAACTTCAATGCCCTGGTAGCTTACAGGTCCATCTAGCTCATCTTTCATATATCTACTGATCAGGCTTCACTTGTTAATAACCTCTGGAGGAGAAAATCCCTTCTGTGCTTTGGACAAGGGGTAGCTTCTAAACTTTTTGAGCATTCCAAATTCCCCCATGACATGGAACATATGCTTGGCGTTTACTCTGTCGAGTGTCCCCAGTTAGTTAACCAGTACTCTAACGATGCTACTTTATTACCCCAACATCATGGGCTCTTGTGTAGAAACCTTTCTATGTGACACCATGTCAACTCCTACATTTATAAACCACAATTTCCCTTTCTTAAAACTATGAATAATGCATGCCACTTATTTGATAAGCTTAGTTACTCAATTGTGATGCCATTGCATCTTTTGCACTGTCCAGTTACCATATTTTCTTGCCTTACTAATGATATTCTTAGGCTGTGTTCGTGTTTCTGATGTGCAGTGAAGTCAATGTTCAGTAGTTTCACGGTGTGAGGAGGTTGTGGGGGGGGGAAATCCCAGCTTGACTCTTGATTTCTGTAGTTAGTGTGCTGTGACTTGCTGTTGTGGCTGGTCTATGGAAATTGGCCACTTGGTGAGGTGGTGGTGGGTACCTGTGAATGCAGTTCCACCAAGGAATCAATCTTTTGAAAATGGGGCATGGACAGAAACAAAAGAAGTTAAGCCAATCTAATCTAATTTTATTTTATTTTTCTCAGGCCCCTCTTCAGTCTTTCCAGTTATACGATACTGCCCACATATTTAACCTGTGATGCTAACATTGAGCATAGTACAGAGTGAGATACACGATATAAGGAGGAAGAAAATATTCATTGATATTTACTTTTATTTGTTGTCCCATCTTTGTTTCTATCAGGGTTCTGTTGCAAACAAGTTTTATGTCCACAATGATATTTTCCGCTATCAAGATGAAGTCTTTGGGGATTCAGACACCGAGCCTCCAGAAGGTGAGAAAATACATGTTTGTAATCTCTGAAATTAGCAATGTGCAACAGCCACATTATTTACTCATGAGTTTCATGCCATGTTAAAATTGATTTTAAACAATGGGTAACTTGGTTGTCTGCAATATTGTTCAGTAGCATAGTAAGCATAAACATAAGGCATCAATCATAAATATTTAGTGAGGAATATTAAATTAATATTTAATTTTATTAACTTGGGAAAGTTTTAAAGTGCAGGTTGCAGGTATCCACAGACTATTCTAACAAGCTTACTTATGAATTGGTTTTTAATACTAACCATTGGTATATTTCAAATATTTTCAATACCTTTTGGTTTCTGTCTTCCTTCGATAAGTGTTTTCATAGTTATTGTTATCATTTGGACTGTGAAGTGCAAATTATCTTGTCTAGTATTTGATGATAGGGCTGCAACAAAATCTTTTCTCAGAAACTTTGTTTGGCTTGTGATCTCTTGGAGCTTAAAGGTTAAATTCTCATCTTGTTTTTATTTCTTCCCCTTGTCTCGTTTCTTCTTCCCTACGTCTGTAACCTTCAACATCTGTCCATTCTTTGTTCCGCTGATTCTGACTCCTTGTCCTGGAAGTAGTTTCTGGAACGTTGCTTATCAAACTTAATACTCTACGTAACTAGACTAACTGACCCTGATGTCTAACCCAAATAGCTGACACAAGATTTTTACTTATTATTTGAAATTGGTGATGTTTTCAAGATTTCTAAATTGATGCCAATTACTTGTGTGTTTATGTTGAATGCTAATCAATTCTATATGCCCTTTCTAAGCCAAAATATATACTAGTTATAAATATTTCAAGCCCTTAAAATCTCTCAAGATTAGTGGGCTATATAGCTTGATATCATGTAACAGTAAGATTCACTAAAAGCATATGATCATGGACTAATTTAACTGCTTGCAGCTGGAGTTCTAAAAATCAACTCTGGCCATGATGTTTAATTGGATCAGTGTATATGAAATCTTTTTAAAACAAAAACTGGTGGTAGTGTTCAAGTAAAGGCTGAATTTTCAATTAAGCTTTCAATGTACAATCTTTTCATGTGATAGTATGTTGGACATTAAAAACCACATACACCCTAATTTCCTTCTAAAGGATGTGGACTGTAGTGAAAATACAATCCAAAGGGCACTTCTAAAGGCATGTTGGCCCTTTCTGTCAAGATCCCTATCCTACTATAGTACTGAAATGGGTCTTGTCGAGAAATCCATTCTTTGACAGTAGCCAAGGTGAATGATCCCTCTTCTACATTCTTGACCTGTCTGTAGCTTTTGGCATCATTAATGACACCATTTAAAAATGACTGCTGTTGTCCAACTGGTGAGGCTGGTTTTGCCTAATCCCACTTTTTGATCTATCCAGATGTGGCCCAAATATTCATAATGTTCGTATGCCCCAAGCACCAACTTCAGTGGTTTCTCTTCTTCTGCAACATTGCCTTTTGCTGTCTTCTAATGATCCAGGTGTGACATGACCTACTTCACATAAATATCTTTTTTGAAGCAAGATCATCTGAAAATACAAGGTTGGAGTTTATGGAGAGTAACAGTCTCCCCGGCAACTGTGCGAAGCTGAACTGGAAGGTTCTCAAACGTAGGCCATGTTTGGCCCTAAGATAAACTGCTGACTAAAGGCTCCCCAACCCACTACTACCAGCACCACCTACCCCCTAGACATCTAGAGTACTCCAGTGCACTTGGCCTTCCATGTAAACTTGAAAATTTCAGATCCTCTGTGTCCTAATCAATGTTAAATCTTGTTCACCCATCCACCTCTGTTTTCTGAGCTAACTTGTAGTTAAGAAATGCCTAATGGTTGTTCTTAAACCGAGACGAGAATTTTAACGCTTGCTATCTGACGTCCTCCAGCCCTAGAAATATTTGTGCTGATTCAGGTCTCCACATTTTCAGTGATCCATATCAGTGACCATGCATTAATTCCTCTTCCAAAGAATTTTCTCTGTGAACCTTTATGCAGTCTGTCTGTTTTAAGACCCATTGAAATTTGCCGTTGCCACCAAGCATTTGGTCATCTGCCCTAAAATGGGGGAGCCAAGCACATCAGTGCACAAGACCTTGCAGAAACGTTTGGAACAATCATCAGCCAGAAATTCCGATTGGATAGTCAATCTTGGCTTCGAGCTTCCCAGATCACAAGCAGCACTTATTGAGCCATTTTGATTCGTTCTAAGTGATATCAAGAGACTATGAAGGCACAGGTTATTGTGAGGTTATGGGTACAGAGAACATTTCGGCAATAGTACGGAGGGTTATTGTGCTCCAGAACTAGCCAGGCTATTCAATATGGTTATAACACTGGCATCCACCTAGAAATGTGGAAGATTGCCCAATTATAACCCGTGCACATAGCAAGACCAATCCAACTCTGTCATTTATCATCACTTCAGTCTACCCATAATTGTCAGCCAAGTGATGTAAGCTGGTGTTGACTAACAGTGTCATCAGGTGGCACTCAACAATAATCTACTTGCTGCTCAGTTTGAAATCTGCTTGAAACCTGCCTTTATTTCTTAGCCAAAGCTGAATTCGAGGAGAAGTAGAGTGCAGACTTTGAGTGGAGCATTACGGAGACCTAGCAGAACTGGAATCAATAGGGGAGGTAATAGCCTAGTGGTATTATTGCTGGACTGTTAATCCAGAGACCAGACAACATTCTAGGGACCTGGTTCAAATCCTGCCACAGCAGATGGTGGAACTTGAATTCAATAAATATCTGGAATTGAGAATCTAATAATGACTGTGAATCCATTGTTGATTGTCAGAAAAACCCAGCTGGTTCACTAATGTCCTTTAGGGAAGGAAACTGCCATCCTTACCTGGTCTGGCCTACATGTGACTCCATACGCACAGCAATGTGGTTGACTCTTAACTGCCCTCTGGGCAATTAGGGATGGGCAATAAATGCTGCCTAGCGAGTGACTCCATCATCCCGAGAATGAATAAAGGAAATGGGAATCTGAGATACAACTCCTGGAGCCATATCTGGCACAAAGGAAGATGGTTGTGGTTGTTGGGTGTTAATAATCTAAGCCAGAGGATATTACTGCAGATGTTCTTCAAGATAGTATCCTAGGCTCAACTTCAGTTGCTTGTCAATTACTTTTACTTTAACTCTGTCATAATGTCAGAAGTCTTGATGTGTGCTGATTGTGTGCAATGTCTGGCCCCATTTGCTACTCCTACTACAGTGATCCAATTCCAGGGTGGACAACATGAGAATTCAGCCATTAAGTGACAAGTACATACGTACAAAGGAGCAGTAGTCTTTTAATGTCTGTTCTGTCATTAAGCAAGCTCATGGCTGATCTGATTACTTCACATTGCTGCCTGTCTCCACTATCCTTGTGCCTGTTTGCATGTCAAGAAACTGCCGTTAAAAATATTCAAAGACTGCTTCCATTTCCTTTTCAGGAAGAGTTTTGAATATTGGCAACACTTTGAGGAATTTCTGTTCATTTTCATCTTGAATGAGGAACCCATTTAATTTTAAAGTGACCCCTAGTTTTAGATTCTTCTGTAAAAAGAAATATTTATTCTAGGTCCATCCTGTTGAGACCACTTGTGTTTCATTGTCTTGTGTTTTAAAAACATTTCTTATTCTTCTAAACCAGATTAAGGTCTAGCCTGTGCAACCTTTCCTGATAAAACAACTTTCAATTTCGGGTAATAGTCCAGTTGTCCTCAACTGTTTCCAATGAGCTTATACCGTTTCTTAAATAAGCTGACCAACACTGTACACAGTGTCACCAAGAGTATCACCAATCCCCTGCATAACTGAGGCATGACCTCCCTACTTTGTATTCAGTTCCCCTCTGAATAAAAGTTAACATTCTTCAGTGTTTTTGGTATGTGTTGTACCCACATTCATTTACTAGGGCACCCGAGTTCCTCTGCATCTCTGAGCCTTGCAATCTACCACCATTTAGGCAAGGTGCTTTTTTGTTTTTCTTGTCAAAATAGTTGATTTTACACTTTCCCACATTGTACTTCCACTTGCCAGATCTCTTTTGACTCACTTAACCAATCTTTTTAGCTTGCTTATGTCCTGTTCGTAACTTGCCTTGCTACCTATCTTTGTGTCATGAGCAAATCAAAATCTTGGCACACCACTTTCTGATACCTTGTCAATCAGAAAGTGAACTGTTTATCTACTGTTGTGTCTGTTAGCTATTGCATTTTACATCCATGCCAAATGTTACTCACTGTGAGGTTTTATTTTTCCCAGTAACCTGTGAGATACCTGAGTGCAGTACAGTGCATCCACTGGTTTCCCCTTATGCACAGAATGTTGCCACCACAAACAACTCCAATGAATTGATCAAATGTGATTTCCCATCTATAGGACTCTGCCTGATGGCCTTGAATTTTTGAGTGCTATGCTATAATGCCATTGATAACTTCTAGCGTCTTCCCCATGACAGATGTAAAGCAAATTGGCCTATAGTTTCCTGCTTTTTCTGTCACGGTGAAGTCTGTCAGGTGCTGGGGACTTGTCAGTGTGCTGACTTTAATAGTTTACTCGGTACCTGGTGATTGTAATTTTCATGACTTCCTCCCATTTACAGCTAGTTCTGTGACATTACTACTGCTAGTGTAGACCAATGCAAATATTTGTTCAATTCAACTGCAGCTCCTTTATTTTCCATTAATTTCACAGTATATTGTATGACAATGCTCAATTGGCTAAAATTTTTTTAACATATCTAAAATTCTTACCATTGTTTTTAACTTGCAGACTCACTTTCATATTTAATTTTCCCTCCTTAATGATTTTCTGGTCGTTCTTTGTCTTTATTTTCTTTCTATTCCTTCACCTTTCACCTATTTCTGTGTAATTAAATGCTTTTAAATTTGATATTTAACATTTTCACTCGACCACGGGGCCTTCCCTTGGAATATTTACTGTTTGTTGGAATGTCTTCATTCCTTGTACGGGGGTTTTGAATTTACGAACTCGATCTCACGTAGGAATGCAATTTTAAGAACCTGATGTACAAGTGTTTCCTAAACTTGCGTACAGCTCCTTTATATTGTCCTGTATTGTGTTCCGACTTGCTTACATGTAGACTTGCAAGCAGAGCCCAGAAAGGAATGTGTTCGCAACTTGGGAACTGCCTGTATTTTGAAATTTCCTCTTAAATGTCCTGTCGTTGCATCTTCCAGTTCATTAACCTAGTACTTTTTTCCCTTCACTTCTGTTAGTTCTGCATTCATGTTATCATAATTGCCCTCAATTAAATTCAAAGTGCTAGTCTTGAATACAATCTTCTCTCCCTCAAACTGATTGTAAAATTCAGTTCTACAGATGCTGTCACAAAGGTCAATTAATCGTATGTTATCTAATCTTAGACACTGCCACATCCGGTATAGCCTATTATCTGGCTGACCCCAGAACATGCTGTATTAAGATACTGCCTGAAAAAAAATCTAAGAACTCTGTATATAGGCTAATTATGCCCATTTGATTTTTCAGTATATTTATGGGGGAAAGAAAACATGAGAATTATCACCATACCTTTCTGACAAATTCCCATTGTTTATCCCTTTATATCATCCTACAATGGTTGCTGTAAATGTGTCTATATGCCACACACACACGTAACTTGCCTTTATCATTTCTCATCTCTACCCAAGCTGCTACTACGTCCTGTTTTCATGAAGTTAGTTAATCCCTCTATTATGCTCATACCGTAATTACGTAAAAGTCTCACCATTTCAATTAACCTTGGTATCACACTAGTACCAGACAGTGACTATCTCTGAGAAAATCAAGCCATCACCCAGATATATTCAGTGGCATTGCCATTGCTGAATCCTGCAATATTATCATTCTGGGCATTACTGTTGGCTGGAAACTGAGCCATATAAAAGCAGGTCAGAGTCTGGGATTTCTGTGTTGAGTAACTCCATCTGACCCCAAGACCTGCCACTGCAGTTTAGAACTATCCAGGAAAAATGTACCTTAATGTTTACTCCCCCGTCACTGTCGTGTAGTGGTAGCAGTCTATATATCTGTTAAATGCACTGCAGCAACTAAAGGCTTTTTAGACAGCACCTTCCAAATCTGCAACCTCGACCACCCAGCAGAACAAGAGCAGCAGATGCATGAGAATACTACCACCTTCAAATTCCCCTCCAAGCGATACGTAATGTTGACTTGGAACAATATTACTGTTCCTTTAGTGTTGCTGGGTCAAGATCTTAGAACACACTCCCTAACAGCATTGTGGGTTACCTACGCCAAATGGAGTACAGCACTTCAAAAAATTAGTTGACCACCTCGTGCTGAGGGCAGTTAGGCAAAGGCAATAAATGCTGTCCTAGCTAATAATATTTGTACCTGCCCGTAAGGGAATAAAATTTGTATGAACGCAGGCGGTTTTTGTTTAATGAATGTGGTTCAGAAAGGCATATCTGGGCATTGTACAAACATCTGGGATCATGTTGCCTCTTTGGGCAATAGTATAAGCTTATGAAAGTGAGTTGATTATTGCCTGATTTATTGCAGAGTCCGAGGAAGAAGTAGAGGAACCTGAAGAGCGTCAGCCATCACCAGAAGCTGTGCAAGATGATAGTGGAGTTTACTATGATCCAGCTGTGAGGTAATATTCTTTGTTTTTGCTTGATATTTTTCATTTTAATATCTTCATTTTAATATCTAGAAACTCACATTTAGTGGTTTTCCTATAAATGCTTTATGCTATATGCTTGAGTTTCCTGTTAAGACTTTTGCTGACTTTGCATTGTTTTCCCCTTGTGAAGAACCATTCTGTGTCTGCCTTTCAATATTTCAAAACCATCACTAATTTAAGACCCCTATTAGATCACCCCTCAGCTTTATTTTTCAAGTGAGAATAGATTCATCCAGCATAGTGACAGACCCTTCGGTCAAACACATGCATTCCGACCAATTTTCTCAAACTAAACTAGTCCCATTTGGCCTGTGCTCCTCTAATCGTTTCCTATTCATGTACCTCTCCAAGTGTCTTTTAAAAATGTTGTAAGTGAACTTGCATCTACCACTTCCTCTGACAGTTCATTCCACGTATGGAGCACTCTGTGGAAAAGTTGTTCCTCGGGTGCCTTTTTATGAATCTTTCTCTCTTCAAGATTATGCCCTCTAGCTTTGAACTCCCCAGTCCTAGGGAAAAGATTCATCTCATCTGTGCCCCTGATGATTTTAACAATCTCTATGCAGTCACCCCTCAACCTCGTACCCTCCAGTGGAAAAGACTTAGCTTATCCAGTCTCTCCTTATAACTCAAATCTTCCAGTCCCAGTGACATTCTTGTAAATCTTTCCTGCATCCTCTCCAATTATATTTCTGCCATTTCTTTATTGTTGCCTGTGGTATTATCCAGTCCATCCCTTAACATACCTATTACCCTTTAACCTTCCTTTTATTGATGTGTCTGTAAAAGATTTGTTTTTTTTGTTGATGATATATTTCATTGTTCCTCTTTGCCTTCCTGTTTAATAGCTACTAGATAGTTACTAGTTACAAGATTGAATTACAGCGTGTAGTTCGAACAATAGTACACCATAGGAATTGGTGTCTGAGTAGATGGATTGAATCATGATTGCTCTTAAAATTTAAATAATACAAATTAATGGCCTTTAGAACTCTAGCTGTTGGGACCATTTACTTGAAATTAATTTTGATGGATACTAACAGTATTTTGCAGTGTAGTTGATAATGAAACCACTTTCACTTGGTTAGACAATAATAGGGTTAGTCTAGATTTTTACATGTTTTCAGCGGTAGTGATAGTGCTGAAGTGATGTGCTGTTGGTGTACCTATGTTCTGCAGAGGGTTCTTAGTCTCTAATCTTTTTCACTCAGTACTTTTTTATTCAGTTGTGGGATGTGGGTGTCACTAGCTAGGCCAGCATTTATTGCCTGTCCTTAATTGCCCTTGAGAAGGTGGTATGAGCTGCTGTCTTGAACCCCCTGCCGTCCATGTGCTGTAGGTATACCCACAATGCCATTAGGGAGGACATTCAGGATTTTGATTGGGCAACACTGGAGGAACGGTGATATATTTCCAAGTCAGGATAGTCATTGACTTGGTCAGGAACTTGCGTGTGGTGGTATTATGTATATATGGTGTCTTTGTGCTTCTTGATTATGGTAGCTGTGGGTTTGAAAAGTGCTATCTGGGGTGTCATGGTGAATTTCTACACTGCATCTTGTAAATAGTACATGCTACTATGACAGAGTGGTGGTGGAGGAAGTGGGAAGGGTAAAGTATTCCACCATACTCCTGCCATGTGCATTATAGGTGGTGGACAGACTTTAAGCAGTAAGTTGAGTTACTCGCTGCAGGATTCCTAGTCTCTGACCTGCTCTTGTAGCAACAGTATATGGGTCGGCCCAGTTCACTTTTACATTTGTGCTTCCAAGGTATAGAAGTCTTGTAGCCAAGTGTTGGAAATTGGGTTAAGATAATTAGTGTTTTTTGACTGGTGTAGACGTGATGGGCCAAAGGGTCTCTTTCTCTGCTGTAGCCCTTTATGACTCTATGGTTATCCTGAACAGATTTCTTCTCATCTCACTGAAGCTAGCCTTTTTCAATCTTGATGGTCTACATTCAATTTCCTTCAGCTTCTCCATCACTATTCAAAACCTTATCATTATTGACTAAATACTCCCTACAGTACACTCGATCCACCTGAACTATATAAACTGCTAGTTATAGCAACATGCTACAGATGTCAGAAATTCCTCCCCCTTCCTTTCACTCCATTTCTTCATTATTTCAATTACTATTTAGGTAATTTAGGTCCCCACAGTCACTACTGGATAGGTTTTGCACGTCTATGATTTCCCTGAAGAAGTGTTCATTAATCGCTCACTATTTTAAGGCCTTTACAGTATTACAAATGTGACTGAGAAAGGCATAACTTTGTTCTTAGTCCTGTTTATTCCCCGTAGCATGCTCATTATCGAAAGGCATTAGGACGATTTTAGGGAAGACAAACATGCCTTGTTCATAATGAAACTGCATGTCCACCAGGCACTTCTTGACTGATGGTAGGAAATTAATGATGCTGATACTTGGATTGCTGGACAATAGTTAATTAATTGATTTATTTAATCTGGATACACTACCTCTTCTTTCACCATCCAAATACAGTAATGGATTGGAGGAACCTTTAGAAGAACACATTGTTGCATCAGAACCGGAACCAGAGCCACCTGTGGAGGAGGTAAAGCCTGAGCCTGTGTTGGAGGAGGAAGTTGCTGAGGACCCTGTAGTAAAATCTCCATCCCCACCACCTGCAGATCCAGCACCTGTTGTAGCTGAAGATTCCAGGGTATGAATATTTATCTTTGATTTGCTGTAGGTATTGTGATCTTAATTTTATGTATTCATGTATGGATGTGAGTGTCACTGGCTAGGCCGGCATTTATTGCCAATCTCTTAAGTACCCTGCAGAAGGTGGTGGTAAGTTTTTTTTTTTTTTTTTTAAACCATTGCAGTTATTGGGATGTAGGTTCATCCAGAGTGCTGTTAGGAAGGCAGTTTGAGTATTTTTCCCCAACCACAGTAGAATGCATAGCAATAAAGTTATGTTTCATGGTGTGTGCTTTGGAGGGGATCTTGCAGGCTTTGTTCCCCAGAATCTGCTGCCCTTGTCCTTCTATGTGGCAGATATCATGGATTTGGAAGCTGCAATTGAAGGAGCATTAGTGGGTTTCTTATGGTACACCTTGTGGATGGTGTAGTTTGCTGCAGTGTCAGTGGTAAAGGGAGTGCATATTGTTGGTGGTTGGGGTGCCTGTCAAGCAGGTTTTTTTTCCTGGTCAAGCTTATTGAGTGCTGTTGGAGTTACATTCATCCAGGCAAAAATAGACTGTTCCATTGCATTCCAGTTTGGGCCCACTGGATGGGAGCCAGGAGGTGTGTTTCTTGCTGCAGAATTCCCATCTTCTGACCTGTTTTAGGCATGCGATTTATGTGGCTGAACTAGTTCTAGTCAGTGGTAACCTTCACAGGATATTGATGTTGGGGGATTCCACGTTGTTAATGCCATTGACTCTCAGGGAGATGGTGAGATTCTGACGGAGTTGATCAGTGCCTGCCACTTGCATGGCATGAATGTTAGTTTGCCACCATTCAGCACAAGCTCAATGCTGCCTGGGTCTTACAGCTGGTAGCCAAGGCTGCATCAGTACCTGAGGAGTCATGAATGGTACTTAAAATTGTGCAATCATCAGCAAACATCCCCACGTCTGACCCTGTGAAGAAAGGGTTGTTGATGAAGCAGCTGAAAAGTTGTGCTGTGGACATTACCCAGTTGCACTCGGACAGTTTTGACTTGACACTGAGATGACTGATCTTCAAAAATCATAATCATTTTTCTTTTTGTGTTAGTATGTCTTGAAGCAGCAGAGGAGTTTTCCCCTGCTTTCCATTGACTCCGGTTCAGCTGGAGTACCTAGATGTCAAGTGAAGACACTCTCTTGACTTGCCTCTGGAGTTTGATTCTTTCATCTTTAGACCAAACTGTAATGAGTTAGAAGCCAAAGTACAGCCCACACTGAACACTAGCGAGTAGGTTGTTGCTGAATGTGTCACTAGGTAGAACTGTAGTTGACCCCATTATCACTTTGACTGAGAGCAGTCTGACGTAGCAGTGATTAGCCAAGTTATATCTGCTATCTGACTTGTAAATATATGACATAACAGAATTGTTTTCCACATTGATGGAACAGCTTAGCAAGGCATGACAAGTTCTGGAGCACATGTATTCAGAACTATTGCAGGATTGTTGTGAATTACTTTGTCATAAACAGTAATTCATCAGGCAAATAGATCCAATTGGTGATTTAATTGGGTCGTTGCACATTTGTGAAGGCCTTTGATATAGTCAGGCTCTATTATTGCAAGTCTTCCCTATTAAGTTGTGATAACATGGAGTAAACTAAATTGGTTGAAGATAGAAATCTGTTATGCTAGGGACCTCAGGAAGAGGTTAAGGTGGATTGTCCACTTGTCACCTTTAGTTAAAGACAGATGCAAATACTTCAACCTGGCCTTGTGCACTGGTGTGTTGACTTTCCCCATCACTGAGAATAGGGCTATCTGTGGAGCTGTCGTCTCCTACTCCTAGTTTAATTATCCTCCACTATTTGTGACTGGATGTTGGAGCTTAGATCTGACAGTTGAGATTCCGTAGCTCTGTGACCTGCTTTTGCTATTTGTCATGTCAGTAGTTTTGTGTTGTAACTTCACTAGATTGACACCTTTTTAGGTATGCCTGGTGCTGCTTTTGGTGTCCTGTCAACTCTGTTCATTGAACCTCTTTCAAACAGTGGTCTTTTAATGGGTTGCCCCCATCCTTGATCGTGAATTTATTGTTTATACATGGAGTCTAGTTATAACCAATTGAAAACCTGCTCACTTGCACGGAGTTATAACCGGTACAGAGTATTGAATAGTTTAATTTTTGGCCTGTTTCAGTTTCTGAAGATCCTGAGTAAAGTATGTTATTTATGACATTTTTGGCATTTATTGTAAACTGCTAATTGGTTCTTAGTTTCTGACGATCTTCACTGATTTTCTCTCCAGACGTTCTCCTGGGCTTCAGTAACCAGCAAGAACCTTCCCCCTAGTGGCATTGTCCCTACCACTGGAATTCCACCTCATGTTGTCAAAGCGCCAACGCCACAGGTAATGCATTAAATCATTAATGTTGGAGCTGCGGTCCAATTTATTAAATTCATTCCAATTTCCTTCTCCCATTACCTTTCCCAATGACTGCTAGAGGTGCAGCTCACTTGATGTCAGATGCTGTTTTCTTCTTTACCAAAACAGCTACTGATCATCTGCAAGTCCAATACCACCATCTGTTAACATGTGCTTGCTGAATAGTGATCAAGGACCCTGGGATATGTTTTCCTCCTTGCTAAATGCACAGCCACTGGAGTTGATTGTGTACCTCCAGCTAATTGCCACCTAATCCTGACCAATGAATCAGTACCTCTCCATGTAGTGCACCACTTGGAGGAAGCACTGACCTTGGCAAGGCCACTGAATGGATTCTCAATGAGAAACTTCAATGCCTGTTGCCAAGAATGGCTAAGCAGGATCACTACTGACCAAGCTGGCTGAATCCTTAAGTGTGTAGTTATTTGATGTTGAGGCTTCCTCCATCTTGTTCTTTGGCATTGACACTGCGCTAAATGAGACAGACTTCAAACAGATTGAGCAAACCAAAACTGGGCAACCATGACATGATGTGGGCCATCAGAATTTGATTAAACCACAGTCTGTAACCTCCCAGCCTGGCATACGTCCACTCTACTATTAGCATCAGACTGGGAGACCATCCCCTGGTGCAATGAAGAGTGCAGGAGGGTGTGCCAGAAGCAGCAGCATGCATACCTTAAAAATGAAATGTTAACCTGGTGAAGCTGCATTTTCAATGTTGGTCGAGGCTCTAAGCTTCAGAGGTGTCTATCTTGAACCAATTTGATTCACTCCGCATGACATCAAGAAGTGATTGCACGCACTGGATACTCCATACGTTAGGCTCTGACAACATGAAATAGTAATATGATCTGTGCTCCAGAACTAGCTGCGTCCTAGTCCAGCTATTAAAGTACAGTTACAGCACTGGCATATACCTAACAATGTGGACATTTGCCCAGCTGTATCAAGTGCACAAAAAGCAGGGCGAACCAACTCTGCCGATTGCTGTCCTATTAGTCTGCTCTTGATCATCAACCAAATAATGGCAGAGGACATTGTTGGAGCTATCAAGTTGCACTTGCAAAGGAATAAACTGCTAACTGGCGCTCGGTTTGGGTTCTATCGTGGATCCACTGCTCATTACGGCCTTGGTCCAAACGTGAACAGAAAGCTGAACTCGAGGCGATGCAAGAGTGACTACCTTTAATGTCAAGGCAACATTTGACTGCATAAGGCATCAAGGAGCCTGAGCAAAACTGAAGTCAATGAGACTCTTGACTTGGAGTCATACCTAGTGCAAAAGGAGTTGGTTATGGTTTTTGGGGTCATTGTAGGGGTTCCTCAGGGTAGGGTCATAGGCAGAGCTATCAACAGCTGCTTCATCGGTAATCTTCTGTCCATAAAATCGAAAGTTAGGATGTTTGCTGATTGCTGAATATTGCACAACATTTGTGACTCTTCAGGTACTGGTACAGCTTGTGCCCGTGTGCAGCAAGACCTGGACTGTACCCAGACTTGGGCCGACATCCAGATGCCAGGCAATTAACCATCTCTATCAAGAGAATCGCACCATCAGCCTTTGGCATTTAAATGGATGACCATCACTGGATCTTCCAAATATCAACATACTGCAAAGGTTACCATTGACCAGAAGTTGAGCTGGATCAGCCAGTTCATATGAAAAATATGGCTACAAGAATAAAGCAGATGCTTTGAATTCTTTGAATATGTAGCCTCCAGTGTCCACTACCTTTTCACCCTTTAGAGATAGGAACCAGTGAGCATTTAAAACACCGTAGCTTGCAAAATATGGGCCAGGTGCTGGAATCCCAGTTACTATAGTGCAGAGGGAGGCTGTTAGGCCCATCATGTCTGTGTCATCTGCAGTGCTCGTATCCTGGGATAGGGAATTGGGGGGGAAAAGTCAGAATAGAATAAATAGATGCTTGATGATTGGCATAGACATGATGGAGCAAATGGCCTTTTTCTGCACTGATTAAAAAAACACAACAAAATCATGTGGTGAAATATTTAGCTATAAGGAGAGGTTTGTTTTCAGTTGAGCATCAAAGGATGAGGGGCGACTTGATAGAAATTTTAAAAATGGAAGGGTATGAATAGTCGGAGTTTCTCTCCCAATGTAGAAATGTCAATTACTAAATGACATAGGCTTAACATTAACGTTAGGGGTAAATTAAAAGAACATGAGTTTTTTAAACCGTGGGTAATGTTTGTTTGAAATGTGCTGCCAGCGGGAGTCGGGGAGACAGATACGATAGTAACGTTTAAGAGGTATCTTGACAGATATATGAATAGGCAGGGAATAGAGGGATACCCGACTGCATAGAGGTAAAACGTTTTTAGCTTAGAAAGCCATCATGTGTGGTGCAGTCTTGGTGGGCCAAAGAACCTGGTCCTAGTGCTGTACTGTTCTTTGTTTCACACCCTGTTGCATTGGTTTCAAATACTGAATCCTCGACATGTAACCTTGCATTTGCAGCATTTTTGTGAATTTTATTGCTTGGATTTTTCTTGAAATCTGAGCAGAGTTCTTTTTGCTTATTTATAGCCCCGACCAGAGACAAAACCAGAAATACAGATTCCACCACCAAGGCCTCGTGATCAGCGCATTAGGGAACGGCAGGGTGTGCCACCTCGGGGCCCCAGACCAGGTAACGTGCTGTTATGCAAGAAATTATGGTGGCAGTACTGTTTTTAGCAGTAGTTGGATACCTGCCACTTACTGTATAAGCATGTATGGCAGACATACAACTGTATGACAGGTAGTTAGAAAATAAACATGAGCATACCGGCTTGAACTTCTTGCGTGGATGTAAATTTACAGGAGTATTTGTAGAAGAGTACACACAGACCAGTTCTCATGTTCAATTTCACAATGCTAGGTGGATTGACGAAGAACTGATTCAGCAACTCAAGGCATGGGTGTTATGAGATGCTATGGGCTGTCAATTGCAGCAGAATTATGCAGCGCCACAATCTATCAATTTATGGTTAAGACTGAACAATAAATTTATTTTACACAAAACGATTATGCTAAATTTCATTTCACAGTAAATCTTGTTCTTAAGATGAAATTGAAACACTGACCTTTTGTTTGTTACCGCAGTCTTTAAGGACAGATTATGTTTATGCTCAAATTTTATTTTATTATACTAAATTGGAGATTCAGAATTGTTGTTTTTGGAACCATAGCTCCTTTTATCCTGGCTGTAAAACATTAAAATTTTTCTTTAAGTTGAGGCATATGATGTCTTATTAGTGATTTGGTAATGGAAACAGAGCCTTTGAGGAGGTGACCTTTCAACTAAACTCAAAATACAGCAGTTAAAGTAGGTTGGCATCTGGAAAGATTACCTGTACTGTGCATTTTGAGTGACTGGTGCCATCTTAATGATTTAGCTGTGAATGGTTTCGTGTTAATTTTCATGAGCGCTGTAAACATTTGATCTTGGCCTGAAGGCACGTGAACTACAGTTTTATCTTTTAATAGCATGAACATTCACATTCCAAACAGCCACGTCATGACTAAGCGTTCCTCTGTTATCACCATCCAGTCAGTTAGCAAGTTTTGCTTCTGTGAGGGAATAGTAGAGGAACGTGTTGGGGGTAGTACCAGGTGTTTGACAGGTTTGTATCAACTCTGAATCTACACTAAATGACTTAAAAGATGCTAAAAAGAAAAAGCACCAGGCTGTAAACAGATAAGTATTATATAATCAGCACACCACCTCAATGGTTTACTGCAAATTAAGGAAATTTGTGAAAGGAGGTAGCTCCATCACCATAATGCTCAATGGTGATGAAGCGCACTGTGTGAGGGCAAACAACTTAGGCTGAATTATTTTCATCAATCTTTGACTAAATGTCTGCAGAGGGTAATCCTTTGTGATTCTGCTGGGCTCCTGATCGCTAGTCATGCCAGTTTTCAGCCTTTAACTTGTAATCAACAGTGTTATTTTATGTCTGAGTGTACTGGTCACGGCCAAAGTTACTGATTATTCTAACTACAGTGCTGAAGATTACTGCTTCCGAACTCTTTGTTAAACTGATCCAGCACAACTGTGACACTGGCATATACTGGTGATATGCTGGATTGCCTGTGTATATCCTATACAGAAAGTATAACAAATGAATGACCAATTGCCCGACTCCTATTCATCAACATAGTGATGGAAGGAGTCATCTATAGTGCTGTCAGGAGGACTTGGTGTGTGCTTGTTGATAACACGATTTACTGATGCTCAGTTTGTGTACTGCCACAACCACTGGCTGCTGAGCCTGTTAAAGCTGCTGTCCAATCATAGGATTTTTTTTTAAACATGCACACCAGAAATCAAGTGAAATGTTTTGACCAGGGTGGGAGTTCTAAAGTTTTGAGCTACTAACACCACTAAAGGATATATTTCCAAGCCAGACTAGTGAGTGGCTTGGAAGGAAAATTTCAGGTGGTGATGTTCCCTTGTATTTGCAACTCTTCTACCTTCTACATGGCAGGATGAACATGGGTTTGGAAAGTGCTGTCTAAGGAGCTGTGGCAAATTTCTGCAACATATCTTACAAATGATATACATTACTGTGAGTGGTAGTACGGGAAGTGGATGTGCCAGTCAAGTAGCTTTGTCCTCCAAGGTGTCAAACCTTGTGTGTTGGAGCTGCAGGCAAGTGGCAAGTATCCCATCACATTCTTGACTTGTAAATAGTGGGGAGGCTTTGGGGAGACAGTGAGTTACTGAAGAATTTGTTGCCTCTGACCTGCTGTTGTAGCCACAGTGTTTAAGTGGCTAGTCCAGTTCAGTTTCTGGTCACTGGTAATCCCCAGGACGTTTATACAGGGGGGAATTCAGTGAAGGTAATGCCATCACTGAATGTGGTTAGATTATGGCTGATGTTCTATCCCTACGCTATAGTCCCCTCTTTCCATTCCCCTTGACATCTTTTTCAGGTTCTAGACACCTATCTATCTTCAAAAAGATTTTGTTTATTGGCCTCCACAGCCTCTAAGTAGAGAATTCCACAGGTTTGCCATCCACTGAAGAAATTCCCCTCCCACCAACTGAGTCTAAAATGGCCTACTGCATACCCTGAGATTGCGATCCCTTGTTAGAGTTCCCCTGTTCAGCCCTGTCAGATGTTCTATGCGTTTGAATGAGATCCCTTCTCGTTCAGTTAAACTTGAGTTAGTACAGGGTCTGTAGACTCAATCTACCTAGTTCTGTGATGTCAGCAAACTTCTGCCATAAAAAGGAGCTGAACCCTACCTTGACGTTCAATGGAATTAGCATTTCTTGAGTCATCTCTCAAATCTGTGATTTACTGTTGACCAGAATTTCAGCTCTGCCAGCTACAGCAGATCAGATTCTGGGTGTTCTTTAATGGGTCCCTCACATCTAATGCCATCAAAAGCAAGAACTGAACAGAATTTGGTCCGTTTTCTTGGATAGGTGCAGTTGCAGTCATAGTTAAGAGGTTGGACACTACCCTGGCAAAAGCAGTATGCTTCACTAATGCCTATTCTGTTAACCTAAATGTTAATTACCTTGCATCCACATGCTGCAAGATGCATAGTGGCAACCTCCTCTATCTATATAAAGGGCAACAGCTAAATGGAAATATTACTTTAAACTTGGTCTCCAGACAGACCCAGTTGAGTTCCTTCTTCACCCCTAGTGGGTTGTAAGATGAAATTTTTGGGTTGCGATATTTGGAGCAGCAGTGTCCACTTATGGGCATAGACTGATTTTTGAGAGGCTCCTTCAAAAGCTGAATGTTTTATGGGTGTGGCCTAATGGATTGGTGCTGTTGTAAAAAGGAAAACAATAGCTTTATTTTTGAGAAATTCCCTCAGTGTGCAACATCTAGTTTCCCCACATTCCCAGTCAAAGCTTTACCTCAAAAAAAAACTGACCCTCTCTTCCCCAGCCTTTTACAGTATCTGAGCCCACTCCAGCTACTACTCAGCAGCTCCCACAGTGCTCCCCCACAATTTTAACTTTGGGCTGAAGAGAAGTCTGAAGCATTAAAGTGAGTCATGTGTGGAAAAAGGTTTGGTAAGTGCAGTCCTACACCTTGAGAATTGATTACAATAATAAATCAAAAAGCTGTAGGATTTCTACTTGCCATGTGCGTATTGCACAATACTGACTGACTTGAATCCAGAGTGTTTAGGAACAAGTAGAAGGATCCATGGATAGACTGTACAGCTTGTTGTAGCTGCCTGGGGATTCCTTCCTGTTTGGGCCTACAAGATATGCCTCCGGGCTGTTGTACAAGTTGAAGATCAGAATTCCCTAGGTTTATGACTTCAGTCTGAATTGTTCTGAAATGATTATCTTGAGGCAGTTTTTAAAATAAAATTTTGTCATTTATTACAGAAGTATACACTTTTTAACAGTGGGGAATAGGTAAAGGAATAAAGAAGTAGCTGAGTTGTAAGTGTTGGCAGAGTTGATCAGAGAGATAACAGTTGAGTTTTTCCCCAAAGAGTTTTAGCTAGTTGTTTGGGGGTGTTCTGTATTTGTGTGGAAAAACAAGGCCTTGGATAATCTGAAATAAACCACTGTTCGGTAAAGTATTGTTGGAGTTGGTTCAAAAGCAAACAATTATATGTTATATTTTCCTAGTTGGTTATATGTAGATAGTGCATTTTATCATTTCAGATCTTAGTTTGGTGAAGTGGACTTTGTTCACAGACCTTTCTATATGAGAGAAATGCAAGCAGATTGTACAGGTTTGCAATCTTCATCAGATATTTGTAGGAGCTTTAAGAACATGCTGATCACTACTTTTTGATTTAAATGCTTTTGAACTTGGTGTTCAAGGATATGCTAGAGGATCTTGAAAGTAGGTTTCTTTGTTTCAGGTCGGAGTGAAAATGAACCAGGGGATACGGAAACACGACGCACAATCCGATACCCAGACAGTCATCAGTTATTTGTCGGGAACCTGCCTCATGATATTGATGAAACGGAGCTGAAAGAATTTTTCACAGGTCTGTTGAATCCATTTTATTCTAGTTTACCGCAATGTGTTCAGAAGTATGACTTGCTAAAAATCTCCCCTTTTTTAGCCTTTTTGTAATGTGTACAATGTTGTATTCAGAGCATTCACATTAGATTGCATTCTTCAATAATGGTGCGTGAATTCATTTTTCCTAGTTTTGAGTTTCCTTTAGATACACTATTACTAAGTTATATTGTGCCACTCACCTTAATTCTGTACTTAGTTGGCTGTTCTTCAAATGTAAATTTAGTCATTGCTACCCAGCTACTTGTAAGGACATTGTATTGAGGCTGATCCTGGCCTTATCAGACTTTTCAGGATCCGAGTATGCAGGGCACCCATCACTGCAGCTGGGAGATAGCAAGCACTGCACGTGCTGGAGTCAGGTAACAGTGTGGAGCTGGAGGAACACAGCAGGCCAGGCAGCATCAGAGGAGCAGGAAAGTTGATTTTTTTTTTAAATTTTCCGGGTTGGGACCCTTCTGAAGAAGGGTCCCGAACTGAAACATCAACTTTCCTGCTCCTCTGCTGCCTGGCCTGCTGTGTTCCTCCAGCTTCACAATGTGTTATCACTGCAACTGTTGTACTAACTGAGATTAACTAAAACGACATATACTGAAGGCAGTATCTGGAGCCTTCTAGTCCATTTGGTTTAACACAATATGCTTGAGTCCAATGACTCCTGAGTAATGAGTGTTGACTGTTTGGTATGTGGTGCATTACTGTAAGGCCACCAATGAAACCACTTTATAGAGAGCTCTTATGATTTTTGTTTTCCTAAAGAAATCAAAGTGGATTTGAATCACTTTGAAACTTTAACTTTGCCTGTCTTTCCACAGATGCTTCCAGACCTGCCGAGTTTCTCCAGCACTTTGTTTTTGTTTAAATTCCAGCATTCATAAGATTTTGCTTTTATTTGCTTCAGTTTTTATTATTTCTTAAATTATTGTCTGGGCACTGTTAGCCTCTTTGGAAATATGTGCTTGTGCTCTTCTGTACATTATGCAAGAGTTACAAAATAAGAAGCATGCATTTTAGAACTGATTGAATCGGGGAAAAATCCATGTTCATTATGCTATAGTTTGATAAGTGTTGATTTTGTATGTGACTACTTCAGGTATAAAATTGTTCATTGCTGATATTTAAAGTGTAGGTTATCAGTACTAACCTCAGGGAAGCTTATGGAAAAAAAAAATCGGTCTCTAATTCTTAAATAGTGGTAAAATATACATTTGATTGAGATATGCCTGGGATGGTAGGATTGCCATGTGATAGTGTGTCAACGAGGCCTGCATTCATTGACATTTAGAGGAATGAGAGGTGATCTTATTGAGCCAAATCAATAAAGGATGACAGGGCTGGACAGACTGGATGCAAGTCAGGGATTGTTCTCTTTTGAGTTGTCTAGCACAAGGGCCAGACATTTCGGACAGTTGAGGAAAAATGTCTTCATTCACAGGGTGGTGAACCTGTGGAATTCTATACCTGAAGGTGTGGAGGTCAAGTCACTGAATATACTTAAGAAAGAAATAGACACCTAAAGGTGTCAATGGGTATGGGGTGATAGCAGGAGTATGGCATTAGGTTAGAGGATCAGCTGTGATTGTATTGAATGGGAGAACAGGCTGGATGAGCTGAAAAGCCTACTCCTGTTGTTTTCTGTTTTCATGAGTCTTGGAAAATAAATTTCTGAAGGGGATAGCTTCACTATTATTTTTGTTGTTTTAACTTTACATTGTTTAGAATTTCAACAAAAAAACTTGTTTACATCTAAAGGAACAAAATAGTAATATTTTTGCACTACAAACTTGTTTTTGAGTGATTCTACCATCTTTAAACTGTAATACTTCCTGCATTTAGGTTGTTTCCCATGAAACAAAACATCTTGATAGAATGTGCAGAACAAAATGCTCTGCAGACAGTTTAAAGCTGAAGTCTGTTTGTTCAAGGCTGTAAACAGTTGCTTGGAGAAATCTAATTGTTAATTTTCACCACCTACGGGGAGTGTAGGACATCAGCTAGTTGGAAATGCACTTGCTGAATTCTGACATGCATAAGAGAGTACAAACTGTATTGGGCATCAGTAGCATAATTCCCTGTCTCTTGCAGGATACGGCAATGTGGTGGAACTTCGCATTAACACCAAGAGTAGTGGTGGAAAGCTGCCCAACTTTGGATTTGTGGTTTTTGATGATCCAGAGCCGGTTCAGAAGATCCTGAGCAGCAAGGTAATGTATAATAGAGAACACTGTTTTTTGTTCTCGGGAAGGAAAGCCGTTTGTTCATTCTATTTATTTTTTCATATCTTTATGATTGATGTGGCTTGAGGTGTTTCTTCCCTCAATATGCTACTAGTACACAGTTTTTAAATTTTTTAATTATCGTTCCTCATGAAATATTAGATATAATTGAGGGGAACATCTCCCATTATGATAAGTTAAGACTTTGATTTCAGAATGGGAATATAACTTTGCTTATTAAAACCCAGAAAATCTGGTTTTAATTTCTAAGAAATTGATTAGAAAGTACATGGTTATTCTGAAACCTATGTCTACACTGCTGCACTGAGTTGGATTGAAGATTCAGTATTTCGTGGTTGAATAAGAATGTGTGTTTTTTTTTTTGTTTAAATTCAAGAGCTAAATATGTACAAAAGGGACTGTGAAGCATTTTTCTCAAATCTACTTCTTTGCCCTCTCCTTCCCTACAGCCCATTAAGTTCAGAGGAGAGCTCCGACTAAATGTGGAGGAGAAGAAAACACGGCCTATTCGTGAAGGTGAGCGTAGGGGCGATGACCGCCGAGAAAATAGACCAAGAGGACCTGGTGGACCCCGTGGTGGGCTTGGCGGTGGAATGATGCGTGATCGGGAGGGCCGGGGTGGTCTGTCCAGAGGAGGACTTACGCAGAAGCCAGGACCAGGAGCTGGAAGAGGAGGTGGACAAGGAGAGCCTCGGTTCTCGGGGCCACGCCACTGAAAGTACCCTCACTGGCTATTGGTGTGAGCTGATGGTACAGATGTTCTCTCTCATGCTCTTGTGATTCAGCTTTGTTTTTGGAATGTGATTTCGACCTGTACAGATTATCATTTTTTCAGTACAGAAAATGGCCTTTTCTTTTGTTCTCGACTTGTGTAGTAGTCGTCGTCCCACGAAACATCCTGTCTGAAATGTTTATTTGTTTAAGGAAAACGGATTTTAAAACCAGAATCTTGATTTGAAGACAGATTCTGACTCCAATGGATTGGGGTGACTAACAGCTATGAACTGGATTTTAGTACCTGCTGCCTCCCAGCTGCTCCAGGAACGTGTTGACCCTTGAAATTTGGTGCAGATTTTTTAAATTGGAAACCAGGTTGCTTTTTGTTTTGCACAGACATCCATCTTTGGAAAAACTTGTAATGTAGCACTCGGCAATTTTTAAAGCACTCTGTCTACTTGGCACAGTGTTCCCCTATTCGATATGGGGAACACAGTGCTATCTGTATTTGGAACGGAACCTGTGTGATCACTAAATGGTTGATGATAAGCTGCAATGCTGTAAACTGGAGCAAGTTATCAGTTCCTGTGCAGAACTGCTGTGCTATTAAGATCAGGAGTGGACTAATACAATAGATGTAAGTCTTCAACTTTTTTCTTTTAATTTTTTTTGTTTTTATCATTGGAAGAATCTCTTTTACTGTGGGACTTTTTAAAAACATTCAACTCTGGCATACTTGACATCAAGACACGTTTCCTCTGGAATTGTGAATTTTTTTTAAACTGTAAATTGAAAACTTTTCTGGTTTAGTTTGTATTGTAAAGCGTATGGTTGTGCCTTCTATTTATCTCTCATTCCAATCTTGGCAAAGTTGTACAAATAAATGTAGATTGCTTTATTCAATATGCACGACTTTGTGGTGTTTGTTCAGGGAAGAAGGCCATTTGGGGTGGGTGTTTGAGTAAAATTGTACTGAAAATACTTAATGGTTAAATTTTATTTTAAGTAGTCTTAAACTGGGCTACATTGGTTCATAATTCAGTTCAGGTACATGTTATGTGCAGTCTGGAGTTCCTTACAACCTTAAAGCTTAAATGGTTTGCATTTAAAACGCAACTGTTACAAAATAAACCTAGTTTACGAATGTTATTTAGTTAAAAACACTGGAATAGCAAGCACAGGTGATCTACATGAAACACAAGTTATGTAGCAACATTTAGCTCTCGGATATGTTGATTTGGCAGATTTTCATTATTGTTATTTCTTACAGAACAATTATGGCTGATGAGCAACGTGCATGGGTTGTGGCTCATCCATTTTTTTATTTGTAGGAGCTTACTCCACACATGCATTGTATGTTGTTTTTGTTTCATTTGCTAGCGAAGCAATGTCTGTTCGCTTCTTTTAATAAAATGGAATCTATACCATTTTTTCAACTGGAGTTTCAGCTGAGTTTGCTTTTAGAATATGAAACGTTCATTGCGAATTAGTTATACTTGGCAGTTTTCAATTTGTTGAGCATGAATTGGTCTGCTGAATTTACTTCTGTTAAAAACATTGTATTTCATTTTTAATGTACCATTTGTTATAGTGCCAGGATCACAAATGTTGAAGACTTCTTTTGTGGTACTTTAATCTATGTTTCCTAATTGAGGTAGCCAGAAACAAGAATCAAAATAGAACAGAAGCTAACTGACAAGTTACTTCCTTCACCTAAAGTGGTTTTCAGTGTTTTGTAATAGAGATAATAAGGATTACTCAAATGTTTCAGACTTACTTTAAAATAATGGCATTTGGGGTGCAAACATCTCAAACTGAAAGGTGCTTTGGAATTTAAAATTTGAGGGATTCTTGATGTGATTTGTAGGGGGGATATATTTTCTCATGGATTAGAGAGTTGTAAAGTGCAGAACTTAAAATCAGTCTAAAAAAGAGGGGAGATGATTTACTTGAGGGTTATTAGGACATGGAATGCTCAACCAGAATTAAGTGGCAAATGATAAAATCTGTAATAGATTCCATAAGGGATAATGTATAAATATTTGGCAGCCCTTTTTAAATGTAACCAGATAAGAGCAGAGGAATTGTAATGGATAGAAACTGTTTTAGAGCCACCACATGCATGCTAGATTACCAGATGATCTCCCAGTGGTGTAAAGTTCTGTGTTGAGCGAATGTAGATTCCTATATAACTATACAAATAAAATTTAGATTTGAGTCTACTGATGACTCTTTGTAATACTAGCGGGTGATTGAAAATGTGAGCCAGAAAACAGTGTAGAATATAGTTTCTTACCTAGTCCTTTAAGTGAACCTGTAAAAGGTGGGACAATAATAGGTGCTTTTGGTTGCAAAGAATAGAAAAGTTGGAGAAAAGCTTGACAAATTCTCAAATGACCTTTAAGCACAGCCAGTCCTGCATGATCCTATGGACATTGAGTTTATTGTTTGACTTTTTCACCTCCAGAGCCAAAGAATTTGTCCGTACTTGTAGATAGCAAGTTGTATGTTGGAATCCTCTTTGCCACCTACATCTATTGTCACTTCATGTATACCTTCACCTGTTCATGTTTGCTGAAAAACAATTGCTTCACTTTGAAAGTATCAACTAATGACCAAATATCTCTCCAGTTTAATTTTGATCTTCCAGTTTAGATGGTTAATTTCTTCAGTTGAAAACAAATAAAATTTTAGTTATAAGTGTAGCTAGGGCAGGAGAGTCAACTATTCTGAAATCCAGTGACTATTTCAGTATCAAATTATGTACCATTTAGTGTAATTCTATATGTGCTGCAAAATTGAGTTACATGTACAATTCCCATTTGAAGTTGAACGCAGATTTTGCCATCACGATCTATGTTAAAGGATCATTTATAAATTTTGATAGACTTCCCTGCATGTAATGTAATGGTGTGCAGGTGGGTAGTAGCAGTTGACCAAAATGAGAATTATCAAAATGTGAAAGTTTCAGAAATATAGTAGCAAATTGGATACATTCCATTTGGGTTTTTCCATATAAGCAAACTAATGTCAGCTAGATGTTGCAGTGTTCAGTGCACTATAAGCCTGAAAATGGAGTCTGAAGGACCTTTTTGAGTTAAAATGAGTGAAAAATGGGAAAATATTGATGATGAATCTTCCATTTTTGACAGTCTGTCTCAAGATGGTTCAGTGGTTAGCACTGCAGCCTCTGCCGGGGAACTGAGATGGATTCCAGCCTTTGGTGACTGTGGCGTTTGCACAGTCTCAGTGTCAGTGTGGGTTTCCGTCATGTGCTCCCACAGTCCAAACTTGTGCAGATCCAAGTGGATTAGCCATGTAAATTGCCCCATAGTGTCCAGGAAAATATCCAGGCAAGGTGAATTAGCTATGGTAAATGCAGGGTTATGGGGCTGGGTCTGTGCAGACTCTATGTTCTGAATGGCCTCTTTCTGTACTGTATGGATTGTGTTTCTGTTTGTCAGCTAAATGCTATTGAGCATTGCTGTTAGTGTGACTGATTTGGCAACATGAGGAAAAAGTTATATTTCTTGGTTGTTAGAGGCAACTGTCACAATGTGATTGTGAGGTAACCACTATGTGCTTGCTAGATGTAGATTCCTTACCATGAGATTTTCTGCCATGTGTGATGGAATATGCCCAATTATTTAATACTGTTTATGATTTTGTTATTGTTTTGTCTTTTGTCTAAATGTTTGATCAAAGCAAGAAATCAAACTGCTTAAAAAATATATTGATCTGGGCTCACCTGTCACTAAGTGTACTACACTTGTACAAGTATAAATACAGCTGCCAATGCAAGTTTGTAATTAATGCAAAGCAATATTGGGATCTTTGCCTGAAGTATGGAGTATTAGCTCAAGGATGTGGAAAGAATTCAATACATGAAAGTTTAAGAAGGCTGGAGAGGAGAAGATTGTAGATAATCTGAAATCTGCTCAGTAGGCTGCAAGGACAAGCTGAACAAACCAAGATTAATAAGTGCATGAATGATCAATTTGGGCAATATGGATAGGATCGTGCTTTGTCATTTGGGAAGTTGTTGATAAATTTGCCAAGTTTGATAGCCCATAAGGAAACCTACAGCTGGGTGGAATGATCTACATCCTGCCAAAGGATGCCTGAAGGTGAGGAAAGTAAAATTTACATTTAGAGTTGGACCAGTGACGGGTGTGCATTGAATTTCAACGGTGGATGATAACCTGATGTGACTGGCTCAGTTATTACAGGCAATCATCAAATTGAGCTTCCTCAGTTAACTGAAAGATGCAAACACATTGACACAGAAAATTTAAAAAATTATAGTATTTCATTTATGTTAATGCTAATGGCAATAGTTATACTGAAGAAAAACTTTCCCCCCTGCCCGTCCCCATAGTTGAAGTTGGTAAAGTATATTGCATTCATCCAGAAGCATTCTCTTATTTTCATAGTATTGATAGTGCCAAGGATACAGTGTGAGACGTAACACCTATGATAACATTATCTTGTAAAGATCAGCCAGGGGCTGATTTGTTTCCCTTCTAAGTTAGCAGTAATAATTCTTAATACTAATAATTTAGTAGGTGTACACTGGGGGAAAAGCAGTGCTTGCTCACAAAGGAGAAGCTAATCTGTATACTGTCATTTTGATGATTGTTCTATTTTACAAAATCATCCGAGAAGTCTAGTACATCACACTTGAAAAATGTAACTGTACCTTTATCATTTGGAATACCAGTTAATTAACCTAAAATTACATAGCAACACAAATTCGGTCCTTATCTATTTATATGGCTAATTTGTTGCTTAATCCATACAAGATTCGGGGTGCCTTGGCAGGATGGATGTGAAAATGTTCCCTTTTGTGGGTGAATCTACAACTAGGCAACAATTTAAAAATGCAGGGTCACCCATGTAAGACAGGTGAGAAGTTTTTGGGAACTATTTTATAACCGGGTTGAGCGTCTTTGGAATTCAATTTAGTGCTTTTTTTAAGCACCTGAACACAATTAGTTGCAGGGAATTGGGGGGCTCTTGTGACGTAGTGGAAGTGTCCCTACCACTGGACCAAAAGGCCTGGGTTCAAGTCCTAACTGCTCTAGAGGTGTGTATTAGCATTGCTGAACAGGTTTATCAGACAAATGGGTTAAATACTTTTTTAAAATGCATGGAATAGGGCAAGGAGTTGAGATCAGCTGAGAAGTAATGTGGGCTTAATGGGTCAAATGGCATGCTTTGATACAATAAGTTTCAATTATCAAGATAATTCTGCTATAAAGTCACCACTAGCTATCCAATAAGCTATCATGTTTGCAACATAAGCTTTTGTTTTTTGAAGGCAACTACATGAGATTCATTATCTTCGGTCTTCTTGATGTGTTGTGGTCTCAACTGCACTAATGTCAGCTTTATGAATAAAGTAGTAAATGTTATATTTTGTAAATGCTACTTCTGTCTTACTTGGCAAAGTATCCGGTACCATGTTTTGAAGTCAAATTGTATGATTTGTTGTGCTTGGTACAACAGATGGTACAGACTTTTCCAAAACCTTATACTACCCTACCAATATTGCAGTGTTACTCAAGCATAAAGAATATTGAACATTCTTCAGAGTCTCGCACCTGCATTGCTTTGTGCCTTTTGAACAATAAAAGGATTGAGCCACTACTATGATAAATAAGATCAGTATTTTTGCACAATATCATCTATCAGCTTTGGATTTATGCAGTCTTGTATGTTTAGACCAATGTCTACTAACCTTAAACAAATAGGTGAAAAGTGGTCTTTTCGAAAAGATCTTCACTGATTAGCGTTGACATCATTGTTTGTCTGAGCAGGACCTGTTCCTGGAATTATAACACCACTGTAAGTTGTAAGCATAAAGCTGCTTCACTCAGCCCAATGACATTGAATACTTCAATGGGAAGAAAAATTGCAGTGGCATTATTTCTTTACAAAGTTGGTCCTATCTTTATCAGTGAATCACGGTATTCTTCAAAGCATTGTAGGTCAAGTGGATTAGCCATGGGGAATGCAGGGTTACTGAGATAGGGTAGAGTGGGTCTGGGTGGGATGCTCTTCAGAGGGTTGGTGTGCGTTCAATGGGCCGAAGGGACTGCTTCCACACTAGGGATTCTATGATTTGGTCACTGAGACAATGGAGTATTGAATTTCCGTTATCGTCTTATCACAGCTATACCTTTTAAAGTTACTGTTAAGACATAAAAGTTATGCAAGATTAAAATTGAATATTGCCTAACACATCTAGATTAAAGACTATTGACTCACTTGTCATAAGCATCTAGACTATAGGTTATAACTATAATGATGTTGGGTTGGAGTGCTTACACTTCTACAATATGAGAGTTCCTTACTGTAAAACAATTTTTAAATGGGACTGTGAATGGAGGCTTCTAAATTCAGTAGTTTTATAATTGTTCATTTGTGGGATATAGGCATCACTGGCTAAGCCAGCATTTATTGCCCATCCCTAGTTTCCCAGAGAGCAGTGAAGAGTAAACCACATTGCTGTGGGATTGGAGTCACAGGTAGACCAGATCAGGTAAAGACGGTGGTTTACTTCCCTAATGGGCATTCGTGAACCAGGTGGTTTTTCCTAATAATCAACCATAGTTTCCTGACAAATCTGTTAGATGACTTTGAAGCTAATGTGCAAGTTAGCCAAAGGAGAAGCAGTGACTGTGATCTATTTGGATTTCCAAAAGGCCTTTGACAAGGTCCCGCACAAGAGACTAAGTAAGATGAACCCGTGGTTTTAGAAGCATAGTACTGGCACGGATAGAGGATTGGCTGACTAGCAGAATGCAAAGAGTAGAAATGTTAGTATTTCTTTTGTAAAGGGAGTGCAAGCAGAGTATAAGCATTTTTTCAAGGCAGGTGGATGGATTCTTTGTAAGCAAGGAGTTGACGAGTTATCAGAGCTAGGCAGGAATATGGATTTAAGGTTGCAAGAAGATCATTCAGGATTGCATTGCAGAGCAGATCAAGTGGCTGAGTAGCCTACTCCTCGCTAAAACACTTGTGTGTTTTATGGGAGAATATCGAGTAGGACAGAGGCAAGGGACTGCTGTGGGAATCCAGAGATTACTGACCAGGCTGCTTGTGGCACAGTGATTTTAAAAATAGGATTGGTCAAAATTGGAGATGTGCAGAGATCTGACTCAAACTTAGACAGTTTCCATGTAGATTGTTGAAGTTAGTGGCTTAGAAATAAAGTTTGCAATGTGGATTGAAGACAACATCTAGTCACCATCTTAAAATATGAAAATCTCAAGCCTGTCCTAAATGTTCCCTGTAATGTGTAGAGGCCAGTTTATATTAGCACTACGAATTTGTAGATACCAAACAAAAGATTCACATCGTTGCACACATTGGTTTATTTCATTCAGCAAATGAGGAGTTGGATGAACCAACCTGATGTAGATTCAAGCCCAGGCCTTGTTTCCTCAGAGGCTGATAAGATTCCAGAATCTGTCATTCTGTAACTACCTCATGCATTCTGCTTTTTCCATCTCCTCCTATCGTGATGTCTCACAAACCAAGAATAGAGAAAAAGTTGAGGCGCAAACCCAAAGGAATATTAGCTAATCACAGTTATTTTAAAATGGTTTTAACCTTGGATTACTGCCAAGTGGTTATCTCGTTAGGATGCAATTGCATTGTAGAGGCAGCAAATAAGATAACTCTTCCTTTAAAATCTCATCTGATTTAGTTATGAACACAAATCTTTTTGTAATACCAGGCCATGATTAGTTGGAAAACTGAACTTTGCTGTTTTTTATTATATCATCGGATGTGGTGTCATTGCCAAGGCTAACATTTATTGCCATTCTTCATTACCCTTGAGGGTGATAGTGAACTGCCTTACCAAACCCTACCACCTGTTTGACTATGCCTATGGTGCTGTTGGGAAGGGATTTCCAGGACTTTTGACATAGCAATAAGTGAAGGAATGGCAATATGGTTCAAATATAGGATGGTGTGTAACTTTAGACGCACCATATGTTTGCTGTCCTTGTATCTCTGGATGTTAGAGGTCACTAATTTGCAAGGTGCTGTTGAAGGGTTTGGCAAGTTGTTGTAGTGCATCTTGTTGATAGTATACCCTGCCACTGAGGTGGGAGTGGAAGTTAAAGTTTTAGGTAGTGGTTGAATGTCAATCAAGTGAATTGCACTGTCTCATAGTATAGACATCCATGAGTGTTATTGGAGCTCCATGTATCCAAGAAAGTTGTGTTCTGTCAAAATCCTGGCTTGTGCCTCATGGACTTTGGCTTGGCTTTGGAATCATGAGGTGAGTTACTTGCACAGAATTCCCAGATTCTGGCATCCTTTTGTAGGCATCTTTTTTTATAAACAAAACTTAGTTACTTAAGGTATAGATAAGGTGAATGGCAGGTGTCTTTTCCCTAGGGTGGGGTATTTCCGGTTTGGGAGCATATGTCTAAGGGGAGAGGAGAATGACTTTCTTGAAAATCTGTTATAGAGTCATACAGCATAGAAACAGACCCTTTGGGCCAACTCGTCCATGCCAACCACATAGCCTGTATAAATCTAGTCCCAATTGCCAGCGTTTGGCCCATCTCCCCCTCAGTCCTTCCTGTTTGTATACCCATCCAGAAGCCTTTTTAAATGTTGTAATCGTACCATGAGGAGCAATTTTTTTAAACAGTATGTCGTGTGTGGAATGAACCTCCAGAGGAAGTTGATGTGTGTACAATTACAACATTTTAAAAAAAGCATTCAGATAAGGTTGTGCACAAGAAATGTTTGAAGGGATATGGGCCAAGCACAGGCAGGTGGGACTAGTTTAGTTTGAGATTATGGTCGGCATGGACCATGGACTAGTTGGACCGACGGGTCTGTTTCCGTGCTGTATGACTGTGACTCTAACTTTCTGGTAAATGGTTATGTGCAAATTGTTGTATATTGGGTATGTACTGAGGATGATGCCTTTGAATGTTGAGGGAAGATTGTTAAATTTTCTCAGTTTTAAGATGGATATTTCTTGTCACTTGTGTATAATAAGCCCACAAACATATAATTAGGAGGAACAGTCAGCCATTCAGCCCCTTGAACCTGCTCCACCATTCAGTAAGATCATGGCTTATGTAATTGTAATTCCAAATTTTCATTCCCACCCACAGCCTGTCATTTCAAGAATCTACCTTGCTCTGTCTTAAAAGAAAATGAAGGACATTGGAATTCTCTTCCTGAAGAGATGGTAGAAGTAAAGATTTGTGGCCTTCTAAGAGAGAGGTTAATGAACTGTGAACTGTAGTCCTATGTTTTCCCAAAAGATGAAATATTCCTCTCCATATCTACTCTGTCAAGAGGCCTTGTAACTTTTATGTTTCAATTAATTTAAATGTCTGTGGTCATTTATTGATTTTTTTTTAATAGAAAATTGTCCAATAAATAAATTCTGATATGTGATCTTCAGGACTTACTGCTGTTGCTGTTGTTATTGCTTTTGGTGGGCATTCAGGGACTCCATTCAAATTACATTCTGTAAGTTTGCAACCCTCAATGCTGTTTCCAGTTTGTTTCTTTCATTTTGGGATGTGGATGTTGCTGGCTGGGCCACCCACCACTTAGTGTCCATGACACTTGATGCCATGACAGTGGCATTCACATTTAATGTTGATGACTTCAAGGGTCGTTCTGTTGTGTTTCTAGCATCTCTGGCAGGTCAGTTCTATTGTGGGACAGTATGAAGCAAGGGATAGTGATGGATGTGTCTGTGACATTAGCTGCAAAGTCTGACAATGTCAGGCTGTTACTTGATTAGTCTGTTGGGCACCGCTCCCAGTTTTGTGACAGGTCCCCTGATGCTAATGAGAAGGACTTTGTCATTTCGGATTATGGTGGAAAGATTTATAAAGGCCCCAGCCAGGGAACTTTATTTAAAAAGTGTAGGGGGAGAAAAAAATGCTTGGTGTTTCTGACCACGAAGGGCAGAAAAATCTGTTTTACTCCATTAGAAGTGGAAAAACTCCACCTTGGCTGCAGAATGTAGAAAATCCCTGGAATTAGTCAGAAGCCACCATTTTGATTATTGGAAATGATTGCAAAGGTCTTGAAAGGTTTTAAAAAAGCCCCAGTCAGCAATACAGAAATGCACTGGTTACAAAGAAACAAGTTTAAAAAGCTTGGTGGATTCAATGTACAGAATAGCCAATACATTAGTAAATGTAATCTAGTTTATTGAAGATTTCAATACAAAAGAAATAAAATTTAAAAGACTTCAAATAAAAATACATTGCTGTGAAACAGATTCTAGTTTTAATTCAAATTAGAACTAACTTGTGCTGGAACTAATCAGAGCTAATGTAACACCCCTGTTTGAGAAGGGAGGGAGACAGAAGATAGGAAACTATAGGCTGGTTAGCCCCAACTTGGCCTTGGTAAGATTTTAGAGGTTGTTTTTAAGAATCAGATTGCAGAATACTTGGAAGTGTGTGGTAAATTAGGGCTGAGTCAGCATAGCTTCATCAAGGGGGGAGCTCCTGCCTGAAAAATCTATTAGAATTCTTTTGAAGGAGATAATGAGCAAGTTAGACAAAGGAGAAGTGGTGGATGTAGTCTATTTGGATTTCCAGAATGCCTTTGACAAGATGCTACACAGGAGGGTGCTAAATAAGATAAGAGCCCATGGTATTGGGTGTATGGTACCGGCATGGATAGAGTTTTGGCTTATTAGCAGAAGGTGGATAGTAGTGATAAAGGGATTTTTTTTCAGTATGGCAGTGGGTGACTAGAGTCACTGGGACCATAACTATTTACATTATGCATTAACAATCTGGACAAAAGAACTGAGGGCATTCTTAAGTTCTATGATCTAAATTTGCAAAGATAGATGAAGGGGCACCTAGTGATGAAGCAGGGAAGCTGTAGAAGGACTTGGACAGGCTAGGAGAGTGGACAACGAAGTGGCTGTTGGAAAACTGGCAAGTGTGAGGTTAGACACTATAGTAGGAAGGAGAGGTCTAGACTATTTTCTAAACAGGAAAGGCTTCAGAAATCTGAAACACAAGCAGACTTAGAATCCCCAACTAGGACTCCTTAAAGTCAACATGAATGTTCAGTTGGCAGTTAGGAAGGCAAATACAATGTTAGCATTCATTTCAAGAGAGCAAGACTACAAGAGCAGAGATGTACTGCTGAGGTTTTGGTCAGACTGCACTTGAATACTGTGAGCATTTTTTTTGGATCTTGTATCTAAGGAAGGATACTGGCCTTGGTAGGGGTCCAGAGGATGTTTACAAGAATGATCCTGGGGATGAAGGGCTTGTCATCAGAGGAGTGGTTGAGGACTCTGGGTCTTTAGTCTAATTTAGAGAGATGAGGGGTGATCTGATGGAAACTTAAGTCCTGGATACAGCGGACGTGGAGAAGATGTTTCCACTAGTGGGAGAGACTAAGTACGAGGGCACAGTCTGAGTGAAGGGACAACTCAGAACTGAGATGAGGAATTCCTTCAGCCAGGGGCTGGTGAATCAGTGGAGGCCAATTTATTGAGTGGATTTAAGAAGAGATTCTTGATTAGTAAGGGGATCGAGGGTTACGTGAAGAAAATTTGAGGGGCAGAGATGAGATATATAGCCAAGGTCTTTGCTACCCTGGGAAAGAGTCCAAAACTAGGTTTAAGGTGAAAAGGGAAGATTTAAAGGGGACCTGAGGGGCAATGTTTTCAGAGGGTGGTGCATGTATGGAATGTGCTGCCAGAGGAAATAGTAAGGGTGACTTTAGTGGGATTATGGGCTGAACACCGGCAAATGGGACTAGTTCAGTTTTGGATATGTGGTCTGTGCAGATGAGTTGGATTGGAGGGTCTGTTTCTGTGCTGTATGATTCTATGCCTACATAATAGGGTTAAGGAACATATCGGTCATGACTGGCTGAATTCTGCTCCTGTGTTTTATGGTCTTATTGGACTTCCCAGACACATGGCAGAACCCAAACAGAAGGAGGAATCAAGTGAGAAGTTATGTTAGAGTCGTTTAACGTTATCAGCATAGAAAGTCAGACTTCATAGTGAAAATGTTCAATCCTCTGTTGTCCAAAACAGTCAATGCTTGGGACAGAGAGTACTGAGTGAGAAGCAATTTTCTGGTAACATGGCCACAAGTCTGAAAGAGTTGCTTCACTAATCTAACTACAGTTGATGATTGAAGGTGTACAGCCTGATCAACAACTGAGAGGAGTAAGCATTGTTAGCAGTTGAGGACAAAACATTGAAAGTTTTCGAGATGGTGTTTGTTAGAGTTCTAAGGGATAAAGTGATCAGAGAGAATGAGAAGAAAGCAAGAAGAGGGCACTGAGTTGGATGATCAGCCATGATTATATTGAATGGTGGAACAGGGTTGAAGGGCCGAATGGCTTACTCCTCCTATTTTCTATGTCTCCAGATGACTATGAGAAGCAGGCAAATGCTCAAATCCAGGACAAGGAATTGCCTTTTATACATTCATTCATAAAATCCCTACAGTGTGGAAACAGGCCCTTTGGCCCAATAAGTCCACAACAACCCTTGGAACAACCTGCCCAGACGAATCCCCCTATAACCCACCTAATCTAGGCATCCCTGAACACTACGGGGCAATTTAGCATGGCTAATCCACCTAATCTGCACATCTTTGGACTGCCGGAGGAAACCCACGCAGACATGGAGAGAATGCGCAAACTCTACACAGACAGTTGTGCGAGGCTGGGATCAAACACTGGTCTCTGGCACTGAGGCAGCAGTGCAGACCCTGAACCACTGTCCTAATCTAGGATACTTATTGTGTGCCTGTACGAATCACAAGAATTTTGGCTGGTACAGAAATCTAGAATATGATGGAGAAAGTGACTGTTTCCACACTGCAACTGCACCTTCCATGGTGGACATTCATGTGGTAACGGACAATATTTACTATGTGAAGGAAAGTCCAGAGATTAGGGTCCATCAGATAAGGTAATGGACCAACAATGACATCCACAAATAATGACGTCCTCTGTGAAGGATATCCAAGAAATAAAAATTCCCCACCAGATCAGAACCAGGGTCAACAATCCTCAGATAAAAGGCATATCTACCCCTCTTCTAAGCCTGAAAACAGTGCATTCTGAGGACTTCTGTTGTTACATACGGTCTGAGAGTGGAGATAAGGAGTTCTACTTGGCTTTAAGAGGAAGCAGGTGTAACTATAGCAAGCTCTGTAAGGCCTGAGTAAGTAAGCCTGACCAAATGTGGCTGTATTTATTTCTATCATGTAATAGACTTTCTTTTTATCTCAGAACAGTGCCTCGCCTGTTGATACTCTGCAGTGGTATACTCACCCACTAATCACCACATAGGCTTTAGACGAAGCAGAGGCCAAGGACGATTGGTGAAGTAAACTATGTCAAGCAACCTTACCCTGTGCCACACCTTGGTAGAGGTAGCAAATATCACAATATACCAGGTCAGTTCAGAAAATACTACAGAAAATTGACAATGAATGAAATTTCTTTCTAGTTGGGTGTTTTTAGGTACTCCATGTGCATTATCCCCTGTACGAAGGCAATTTACCTTCAATTGGAAAATAAAAAAGTTAATCAAATGTTCAAGATATGGAATTCACACCATACTTCAGTGAAAGATTGTCCCAAACTATATTCTAATCATCCACGAAGTTCCAAGTGAATTTCTAATATTCTCTGTTTCTCTTTCAGTTTTATGTAGCAGAATGAATGCCTGAAAAATAATTCTTAAAACTCTGAAGCAGCATCAAAAAATAATTGATATACCTTTCGGGTGTATGGTTAGAACACTTTCATGCAGCCCTCTTGACATATCTCAGTGGAGATTGCATGTCTTGCCCCAGACAAAGGGCTCTCACTAACTGTTGTTATAAAACTGTCATTAACAAGAAACTTATAGATTGGGTCTTGAAATAAATTTACAGAGGCTGGTATCCTGTCATCAAGTCACCCTTTATTCATCCATGCATATTACTTGACACTGGCCTGGCTTCTTCAGGGCCAGTTGTCAGAGTGAATAGAACCTCTGACACTCCTGTTTATATCTGCCAGCCAGGACTCCCTGATTGGGGATGTTTACCTAATCCATTCAGGGAACTCATTTTCTATAGGGTTCACCTGGCGGACTTCTATGCACTAGCTATGAAGAGAGGTTGAGTAGATTAGAATTATTTACATTAGAAAGACAGAGGTTGAGGGGGGACCTGATTGAGGTCTACAAAATCATGAGAGGTATAGACAGGGTGGATAGCAAGAAGCTTTTTCCCAGAGTGGGGGACTCAGTTACAAGAGGTCACAATTTCAAGGTGAGAGGGGAAAAGTTTGAGAGATATGCGTGGAAAGTTTTTTACGCAGAGGGTGGTGGGTGCCTGGAACGTGTTGCCAGTGGAGGTGGTAGAGGTGGGCACGATACCGTCATTTAAGATGTATCTAGACAGATACATGAATGGGCAGGGAGCAGAGGGATACAAATCCTTGGAAAATAGGCGACCGGTTTAGATAGAGGATCTGGATCGGCGCAGTCTTGGAGGGCTGAAGGGCCTGTTCCTGTGCTGTAATTTTCTTTGTTCGTTGTACGTTGTTCTTTGTTCATTGCAATCACTACATCCCTCCAGCACTCTGTCTGGGACCGGAGGTCTGCTCTTCTTGTAAGCCTGTCCTGGGGCGTTTCTGCACCAGGTCTGGTTCGTCCAACTCTGCCTCAGATACTGGTGGTGTGTGCTGGACCATAGTCTGCCTCCTCCACCCAGAGCGTTTGTGAACAAGTGCATCCTTTACAGGTGGTAAAGGCATTGAGGCTGCGACATCCACCATGTCCATCTCGGACTCCGAGGTTTCATTGACACCAGATGGAGGGGAAGAACCCAAGGGTTCTCTCAGTCTTTCCAGCTTTTCTGAAGAGCCGAGTACGTTTTGCTCGTCAGTTTGCGAGTTTGCAGCTTTCATGTGGTCTACTTACTTGTTCAGGACTGCCTCACCTACCAAACTTTGTACATCATGGGACCTGACCTCACGTTGACCATGTCTCTTGCCCACGCAGGGCCAGTCCCGTGGTTTTGGCACCAAGCTTCATCCCCGAAGTAAACTGTCTTTCTTGCTTCGTCGAGTCTTGTGTAAAGCATTGGCATTCTTGATACCATTTAGTCCTCCCTGCTCCCCAGGTCCGGGCACGTCAGAATTAACTTGATGTGGAGTCTTCTCCCCATTAGCAGCTATCCCTGTAGTTGCATGAGGAGTGGTCTGATAATCAACTAGGAACTGGGACAGCTCGGAATTGAGTGTTTCTTTAAGCTTGCCTTCAAAGTTTGGACTGTTGTTTCTGCCAGACCAGGAATGATAGTATGGAGCTGCCCTTATATGCCAAATGCCATCTGGATTTATGAAATACTCAATCCCTGCTGATAAATGATGGCCTGTCGTCTGTGACCAACTCTTCTGGGAGCCCATGTATTGCAAAAAATGTGCACAGCTTTTCTGTTGTTGTCCCCGTGTTTGACAAATGAACTCTGTGCATGTCTGTACCGACTAGGAACGTTGAGCCCGTGGAAGGGACCGGCACAGTTGACGTCTAACGGGTCCAGAGTTTACTCGGTCATTCCCTCGAATTTGGGGGATCTGCTGGCGGTAACTTTGGTCCGTTTTGATGCACTGGGCACTGCCTCACCAACCCAGCGATGTCTGCACCTAATCCTGGCCACCAGACATAACCTCTCACCAACATCTTCATTTTGGATACCCCTGGTGGAGTTCAGTCAGTATCTGGCAATGATCTTTGCTCGGGACAATTACTCCTGCTCCCCATAATGAAATGTCGTCCTCTACAGTGATCTGGTCTTGTTGGGTCCAGAAAGGTTTCAATCCTGTTTCTGATAGCCCTTTTGACTTCCCCGTCACTTCAGCTGGTTTAACTTTGCCAGGACCAGATCTTTATGCATCCACAATCAGTTATTGTCAGTGGTGACCAGAAGGGTGTCCATAAAGTTCAAAATGAGAATGGACTCTTCCAGTGGCGTCACCACTAATGGTGTAGCTGCCAGCAGGAATCAGCTCAAGTCCTTTCAGTCAGTATTCCAACTTGTAATTTGTACACATTTAGAATGAGAGCTTGCTGCTGAATTCAGCCTGATGCTATGGGTGGCATAGCCTTGTCCATTTTGAGTCACACTAGCAGGGTTTTCTGGTCTGTTATTATTACAAATGTTTGTCCATAAAGGTATTGGTGGAACTTTCAGTCACCAAATATGACTGCCAAACCTTCCTTCTCTATCGGGCTGTATTCGCATCTGCCAAAGTCCAGAAAGCATACACTATTGAATGTTCCTCTCTATTGGGCCATCTGTGAACCAACACTACCCCTATACCATATGGGGAGGCATCACATACCAACGCCAGCCCTCACTTGGGACCATGGTATGCCAACACCTTAGACAATGATAGCTGCTTCTTCACTTCCCTAAAGGCTGTGCCTTGGCTCTGAGACCATTTCCAAGGCTGGCCCTTTTTCACTAGCAGCTACAAAGGTGCCAAGGTGGAGGCTAAGTTACATATGAACTTTCCATAGTAATTGAAAAATCCAAGGAAAATCTAAGCTCCAGTATGGACATGGGAGTCGGAACACCTTTGATCGCCCTCACTTTATCTTCCAATGGGTGTAACCAATATTGTCAATTCTGTAACCTATGTAGGTTACTTGGGGTGCCTGGAATGCGCATTCTTCCTTTCTAAGGCATATGTCCACCTTGGAGAAACATCTTATGACTATGTGCAAGCTCTCTAAGTGCTTTTTATTGATGTTCCCTTTTATCAGTATGTCATCCAGATACACGGGGACCTGAGTTAGAACTTGTAAAATGTTCTTGCATCATCCACTGAAAAATGGCACAGGCTAATGATACAACAAATGGTAGCCTCATACATTGGTACAAACCCATATGGGTATTAATTGTAGCATATGTCTGGGAAATCCTTATCTAACTGCAATTTGCAGGTACGCGTGGATCATGTCCAGCTTTGTGAATGAAGCACCCCTACCAGCTTTGTGCGTACGTCCTCTGTGTATGGGTTTGGGTATTAATCTAGCTGCAAGAAGTGATTTATCGTTTGTTTAAAATCCTCACAAAGGCAAATCAACCAGTCAGGCTTCACGGTACAACCAGGGTTGTCCATCCACAAACAGGACTTGTTTTATGGTTCCTTCACTTTCCAGCCTCCACTTTTGCATGTAAGGCAAATGGCACTGGGTGGGCCTTGCAGAATCATGGAATTGCTTCCTGGTCAACATGCAAGGTGACCTTGGCTCCTTTGATAGTCCCAAGACTTTGCTGAAAAGCTTCTACGTGTTTAGTTAGGACTTTGCTCAGGCAGCCAATTTCTATTCGAAAAATGGTCAGCCAATCAAAGTGAATCTTCTTCAACCACTTTCACTCCATCAACCTTTGGCCCCAAGCCTTTTACTACAATCAGTGGTATCTGAACCAACGGCTTCTCATATGAGACCAGCTATACCCTTAAGCTGTAAAAGTTCCCTGGTATAGGTTCTCAGTCTAGCTGCAAACTTAAGGGTTGGAATCCAGAGCAAAGTTTGTTAAAGATTAGTTCTGCAACCACTGATACACCTGAATTGGTATCGATCTCCATTAGAACCGGGTAACCATTTAACCAGACGTTTATTTTGATTGGTTCTGATTTGGATGTTGCTGAGCAATTTAACTGTTCCAAAACAGATGGAGGTGGGCTTTCCAGAGTTTACAATCTCCTGGATCCTGGCCTATGAGTTCTCTTATTCAATTCAGGCCTAGTGGGACTCGCTTGCTGTCTCAAGTGGGCATACCAGCAGCAAATACAATGGCTTGCCAGCCCGGATCCTGAAGAAAATATTAATCGTTTGGCCAAGGCTTGTCTATGTTTTGCTGTGGGCTGACCTTGAGTCCATCTGTTCACAATATGTCCTCAGTGAGGCTATGCAATTACCTTCGGTGTCGTGGTGTTCCCGAAACTCAGTCAGCCTGGTGAGAGTGTCCACTTCCATCAGCATACCCTGTAACTTGTGCTCCACTTGCTGCATTTTCTAATGACAAAGCCAGTTGTAGTGCCAGTTTGAAGTCCACTTGGGGCTCAGATGATAGGCGCTTTTGCAAGGTTACCTCACTGAGCCCACGTACCAAATGGTCTCTCAGCATCTCATTAAGGGTTAAACCAATGTCACATGCTTCTGCCCATCATCTTAACCTAATCAGAAATCCTGACACGCATTCCCCTGGTTCTCGAACTGCCAACTGCTGATAGCCCCTCAGAATTAGAGGAGGCTCGGGGTCATAATATACCTTAACTAAATCCATCAACACTTGAAAGGTTTTAGTATCTGGTGATTCAGGAAATGTTAGGCTCCTAATAACCAAAAAAGCTGCATCCACAAGCTGCCAGGAGAATTATTTGTTGCTTTTCAACTGCCCCAATGTCATTTGCACAGAAAAATGTAATGCATTCTTTCCACATACTGGGCCTAGTCTTCGATGGCAGGATTGGATGAGTCAAGCTTCCTAAATAACGGTATGATAACGGAAATGCTTAACCAAACTTAAAGACAGCTGTTGTGAGCAAATTTCTTCAGGAATGCATTTTTTTCTCTCATCACCACTGAATTAACTCCACATTGGCTTCTATCTCGTCACTAAGTCCCTCTTTATCTACACATGCATAGTACTTGACGCTGATCTAGCTTCCTCAGAGGCAGCTCTGACCCTCCTGTTTATATCTGTCAGCCAGGGCTCCCTGATTGGACCAGGATAACAGCCCCAATCAGGGAACTGACCTCATTACAATCACTGCAGCTCTAACTCAAATCTATTTCCAGACTTACTAGAAGCAAGTTTCCTAACCTAAATATTTCAGTGTCAGCCTGAGATATCATTAAACAGTCAAAAATAGCTCTATTTAAACAGAAGTTAGATCTAGGAGTTATCGATGTCCCTGCTTCGCGAACTTATCGGCTTGTGTGTAGTTCAATATGAAACGAGAGAAACCTAAAATCAGCCCCAAAGCTGAAGAGTTACAAAGGGAAATGAAGCATTTGAAAGGACCCTAAGGTATTATCAGAGAACCTCTTCCCATTTGGAAGAACACCAATCTCTTTTCAGTCAGAAATGCATCCGACACGCAATTGACATTGCTTTCAGAAATGATATAGAGAAAACACTTTTCTATTTTTCAGAGGAAGGTTTGTCAGTTGTGGGAAGACTTTATCCTTTACCACATCACTGTCAACAATAGATCTAATTTAGGAAGTACCTGTTTATAGAGTTCGGTAGTACAGCAGTCTGCTTTGAAGTACGGCTATTATCCATTCTGCTGAAGGAAGGTCCCAGAGGCAGTTTTACATTTTGTAATCAAGTGCGTCTGGGTTTTATTCTTGTAAAAAAAAAAAATGGACATGTCATAGACTTATAAAATGTTACTGAGTTACTTGTTTACTGTGGGGAAAGGATGAAGTTTAGGGCTCTCACTTTTTAAACTGCCTTTACTTGACCTACTGGAGACCTATTACACTGGCAATTTTCTTTGTTAATAGTGTTGCATCAACCAGAGAGACAGACTGATCAAAACTAGTATCATCTCTTGATTGACTGTGACAGTGTAAGACTATTTTTACTCACTCATTTGCCAGACGTTTTCCTTTCCTGTAATCCCTTTTATAGGTATTCCACCTAACCACCATTTCTTACACATCTCCCTTTACAGAAAACAAATGACTCACATTGATGTACATTTCTGCATGCTCAATATTCACAGGTGTGCTTGCACTGGCGATATTATCAGGCTATTCAGCTATAGGTGGCTCATGGCTAAGTGTAATCCTTCCCCACTCGATATTCGCATGTGAATTTTCCAACACTAATCTACCAATAATGATCAAGAAATAGGAAACAGGAAGTGTTGGAGAAACTTAGCAGGCTTGGCAGCAACTGTAAAGAGAGAAAAACAGAGTTAACATTTTGTCCAGTGAACCTTGAACATGTGACCAATAAACTTGAAATGTCAACTCTGTTTTTCTCTGTACAGATGCTAGCACAACTACTAAATTTCTCTGGTACTTTTTGTTTTTGTTTCAGATTTCGAGCATCTGCAGTTGTTTAATTTTAATTTAGTTAAGACATGCGACACTGGTCAGTATTTATTTTTTGTAACTGTTATTTGCCCTCGAACGGTCTTATAAAAAATGACTTTTACACAATCCCATTACACAAGGGCTGTGTGATGTTCTTTGGTATGCATGAGATGATGTTTGGGTGGGTGAACAATTCTAGCACTGCGTGGAGTTGGCATTAGGTATATTTTGTTTTCAAGTTTCTTTTTATTTTATCGTAAGTCCCTGTATCATGTTAAGAGAGCACTTGATTTATAGCAGGTGACACAGAAGTGACGTAATGTAGTGGGATAGAAAGAGAGAGAGAGAGACAGTGGCCGACAGTAGGACAGCAGCAAAGGAACACTTAAGGATTCTTCAGTAAAGACAGTACTGGTAAAGGAAATGTGTGCTAAACCAGTTGGAGCAGAATACCATATTTGTTGGTCAGCATTGAAGAACCAGGACCACGAATAGTGCAGTCTGCTGCAGGAGACCTGGTTACCATCTGTCCAGACCCCTGAGTTTGAGAGGTTATCAAGGGAGAACAATCTCCTTTGTATCTGGGAGGCAAATAATTATGTCATTCCAGGACATCAACAATCGGAATTCCTACAACTGAACTCATTACACAGCTAATTGGAGATCAGGAGTTAAAGTTTACAATGATATCATAAGGTGCATGCAGCACCCATCAAAAATAGTCAATTCATTTAAGCTGCACTTTTCCATCAATGATTTGTTGTTAGAAATGTACTTTCAATTTGTTCTTTTATTTTGCATGTATTTCTGATTGATATTAGCTTCCAAATTATCTTTAATGATCACTTCCTCCGGAATTAATTTTTTTGTTTTGGATGAATAAAGCAGCATCAAGTGAATTTTACTTTTATTTCTCAAACTATTTTCTCGTTTATCCAAGACGCGTGCTACAGCCTTCTGCACACTTTCATTTTCTCCCCACTGATTCTTCAAAAGCAGAGACTAAAAATTTCCACATCTTTTGCAGTTTCCTCCAAGTATTTGCTTACTTCCTTACTGTCCAATTACTTTTCAGGTTGATTAGTATTTTGTGTCCAGTTTAACTACTTCTTCAGTCAGTTCAACTGGCTTGGTTTTAGAGTGATCAACAGAACCACTTCACATTTTTGACCACTTCATATGAGCATTCCATATGTTTGGGATTTTTTTCTCCATGGTTACTAATTGCTCCTTAGACTCTTTCAAATTACTCATGAGGTCCTTGTTCTGATCCTAGAAACTTTTTATTGCTAGTTTTAAAGTACGGAATTGGTCTTTCACACTACATCTCATTGCTTTTCTTCTCCAGGCTTGTATTGGAGTTCAAAACTCGCATTGTACTTTTCAAAGTAATGTTCTAATAATTTTCTAGTCTTAGCCTTTAATTCTGTATTCAACCAATTGTTCAGAATCATCAGCAATTCCTTTTCGTGTTCAAGGCATTTTTCAGAATAATTTATCATCTTGCTTGAAGTTTTTCAGGCTTTATTTGGAGATCTGTCTCAGCTGAACCTCTACAGGTTTCATTTTGTCAAATCTTGGGGTGGCAATGGCCTAGTGGCATTATCAGTAGACTATTAATCTATGAAACTCAGCTAATGTTCTCTGAACCAAGTCCAAATCTTGCCTTGGCAGATGGTGAAATTTGAATTCAATAAAAAAATCTGGAATTAAGAATCTATCAATGACCATGAAACTATTGCTGACTGCCGGTAAAACTTATCTGGCTCACTAATGTCCTTCAGGGAAGGAAATTTGCCATCCTCACCTGGTCTGGCCTATATGTGATTCTAGACTCACAGCAATGTGGTTGACTCTCAGCTATCTCTGAAATGGCCCAGCAAGCCACTCAGTTGTATCAATTGCAATTAAGTCCCAACAAAGAAATGAAACTGGACAAACTACCTGGCATTGACCTAGGCAATGGAAAAGACGATGACAGAAATAGCCCTGTTGACCCTGCAAAGTCCACCTTGCTAACAGCTGGATGCTAGTACCAAAACTGAGAGAGCAGTCTCACAGTAGAGGCAAGCACCAGCCTGATATTGTCATACTCTCAGTGTCATACCTTACAGACAACATTTCAGACACTGCTATCACCATCCTTGGATATGTCCTGCCCCACCAGCAGGACACACCCAGTAGAAATGTGGGCACAGTGATTTACAATCAACAGGACATTGACTCTGGACCCCATGAAGTCTCATGGCTTCAGATTAAACTTGGGCAAGTAAACCTCCTGCTGATTTACCATGTACCATCCTCCCTCAACTGTTAAATCAGCACTCCTCCATGTTGAACAACACTTCGAGGTAACACTGAAGGTGGAAGGCCCAAAATGTACTCTGGGCGGGGATTTCAATGTCCATCGCCAGGAGTAGCTCGGCAGCAGGACTACTGATCAGTCAGGTCCTAAAGGACCATAGCTGCTAGACTGGTTCTGCGGCAGGTGGTGAAGGAACCAACAAGAGGGCAAAACATACTTCAGCTCATCCTTACCAATCTGCCAGCTGCAGATGCATCTGTCCATGACCGTGTTGATAAAAGTGACCACCTCACTGTTCTTGAGGAGACGATGTCCTGCCTTCACATTGAGAATACCCTCCATTGTGTTGAGTGGCACTATCACTGTGCTAAATAGCACAGACTTCGAACAGATCTATAAACTCAAGACTGGGCATCCCTGAGACTCTATGGGTCATCAACAGCAGTAGAATTGCACCCCAGCACAATCTGCAACTTAATGGCCCAGCATATCCCTCATTTAACATTGTCATCAAGGCAGGGTATCAACCTTGGTTTAATGGAGAGTGAAGATGGTCATGGAAGGAGCACCAGGCGTACCTAAAAATGAGGTGTCAACCCAGTGAAGCTACCAAACAAGGCAACTTATGCCAAACAGCATAAGCAGCAAGTAATGGTCAGAGCTAACCAATCCCAACGAATCAGACCCAAGCTCTGCAGTCCTGCCACATCCAGTTGTAAATGGTAGTGGACAATTAAACAACTCACTGGAGGAGAAGGCTCCACAAATATCCCCATCATCAATGATGGGGGAGTCCAGCTCATCAGTGCAAAGGATTAGGCTGAAGAATTCACAATAATCTTTTGTCAGAAGTGCCGAGTGGATGACCTCCTCCAGTGGTCCCCAGCATTACAGATACAAATCTTCAGCCAACTTGATTCACTCTAATTGATATCAAGAAATGGTTGGAGGCACTGCATATTGCAAAGGCAATGGACCCAGACAACATTCTGTCAAGAGTCCTGAAGACTCATGCACCAGAACGTGCCGCACTCCTAGCCAAGCTCCTCTACCACGTTACAACATTGGCAACTACCCAACAATGTAGAAAATTGCCCAGATATTTCCTATATACAAAAAGCAAAACAAATCCAACCTGGCCAATTACTGTCCCACCAGTCTACTCTCGATCATCAGTAAAGTGATGGAAAGTGTCATCAACAGTGCTATCAAGCAGCACCTGCTCAGCAATAAGCTGCTCAGTGACGCCCAGTTTGGGTTTCACCAGGGCCACTCAGCTCCTGAGCTCATTACAGCCTTGGTTCAGACATGGACAAAAGTGCTGAATTCTTGAGAGTGACAACCATTGACATTGGCCGCATTCGCCAGAGTGTGGTGGCAAGGAACCCTAGCAAAACTGGAATTATTGGGTCCTGGGGGTAAACTCTCTACTGGTTGGAGTCATACCTGGCACATAGGAAGGTGGTTATACTTGTTGGAGATCAGTCATCTCAGCTCTGGGATATCTCTGCAGGAGTTCTTTAGCATAGTGCCCTAGGCCCAACCATTTTCAGTTGCTTCATCAATGACCTTCTATCAATTATAAGGTCAAAACTGCGGATGTTTTGCTGGTGATTGCACAATGTTCAGCACCATTTGTGACTCCTTAGATACTGAAGCAGTCTGCATTAAAATGCAACAAAATCTGGACAATATCCAGGCTCGGGCTGACAAGTAACATTCGTGCCACACAATGCCAGGCAATGACCATCCCAATGAGAGACAATCTAACCAGTGCCCCTTGACATTCAATAGTGTTACCTTTACTGAATCCTCCACTATCAACTCCTTAAGGTTATTATTGACCTGAAACTTAGCTTTTTAACACACAAACTCAGAATCTACAACCGCAGGTTGGAGACTAGGAACACTATAGCAGGTAACTCACCTCCTGACTCTCCAAAGCCTGTTCACTGTCTACAAGTGACAAGTCAGGAAAGTGATGGAATGCTCCCCATTTGCCTGGGTGGATGCAGCTTCAATATTGCTCAAGAAGCTTGACACCATTCAGGATTGATTGGCACCATGTCCACAAGCATCCCTCCCTCCACTACTATCAATAAGATGCATGGCAGAAGTTCACCAAAGATCCTTACACAGCACCTTCCAAACTCACAACCACTTCCTTCTAGAAGGACGAGGGTAGCAGATAGTTGGGAACACCACCACCTACAAATTCCCTTCCAAGCCACTCACCATCCTGACTTGGAAATATATTGAGATAACACGGTGTAGAGCTGGATGAACACAGCAGGCCAAGCAGCATCATAGGAGCAGGAAGGCTGACATTTCGGGCCTAGACCCTTCTTCAGAAAGGTTTTCTGCAACTCAGACATTCATTCTGTTTCCTTTTTTTTGCATGTGTTGGCCTTAATCTTATTTTCTTCGTTCTTGCTTTTCGATGGCAGCTGTTTATTATTCCGCCAGCCACACCTTCTCTGGATTCATTGCTTGTATCTTTACTTTGTCTTATTGTCCCTTGACTATGTCCCACCAACTTTTCTGTAATTTAATATCTCCTGTCTGCTGCCCAATTATAGAACAAAAAGGAAGGTCTTTTTCCACCTTCCACTATTACACCATGTTATAATTTGTTACATTTTTTTCACTTACAACAGTTCTGATGCTTTATCCAATTCTGACAAGTCAGTGGACAAAAGAAGAGGATATACAGAGACGAACCTATACCTGTGGGAGATAGAGCCCAAATTGGAAATTTGGTACACAGAGTGTAACGGAGGCCAGAGGAGTGCACTGTTTCTCTAGTCTCACTTCTCCACAGGTCACGACATGTATCAAGAAAGCTTTTCCGAGTAACCACTCAACTTAGAGGGAATGTTCCATGTAACACCTTCCCACACTTGGTCTTAACCATGCAAACTACACCCCCACACTATTCACCATTCGTGACCTTTGTGCTGTCTCTTCACTCACTCGGGGTAGCTCATTACCTTTCCATCACCTGCAGCAGCATTAACAGCTGAGCTTTTACTTTCAGTTCACTCAATCCCTCAATTTCTCTCATTCCAAGGGAAAGGGCCCATGACATGATAAAAAGAGCAAGACAGGTGGTGGTGTGCCCAATATACATCTGCTCACTGACTACGAGAGGATCCTGATCACCCTAAACACCAAGTTGACCATGTCTAAACCCTTGGATTGATACCTGAAGTTGCCCTTGACTGAGCCAGGAACGCCTGATTGTCAGTGTCTCCCTGAACATCACCAAACACCGCTCCCTTTAGACTTTGAAGCATCGCTGTTTGCTTGCATCACATGCAGTGTATTTGCCACATAGGCTGCTGGCATCCATGGTGCAGATGTGAGATTGCCATAGCAATGTGTTCTACAGTAACAGGTCCATCCCTTTGACTGATAATAACAGACAACTTGGCCTGGTTGTCAGCAGTTTTGTTTGCGCTAAACTGCAAGGTAATTAAGCCTTTAAGTTCTGAAGTTGCAAATTGCAAACAAGCACCACATTTTGGGGATTCTGCAAACATCCAGGTAGGTGCTGAGCATGAACACCTAGAAAGCAAGTGAACAGCCTTGACATGCAATTTAGTCTGGTGTGTTCTGGCCCTTGAGGTGGGTTCCTGTCAAGTGAATATTGAGGGTGATGTATAACTGATGTCTCACCCAAAAATACTCAATGTGCGTTCAAATGTACACTTGATATATTTGTGTGGGAAAGAAAGCGAGAAAATTGGGCATGAAAAGGGAATGCATTTATTATAATTGAGCCGTCAGATCTTAATAAACCTCAAGCAGGCTAAGCTTCATGATCAAGCAGTCTAATTGTAATCAACCAACTTCACAGCTGAACATTTGCTGCAGTGAAAGTTTCAGAGAAAGTACATTGGCTTGGAGGAGGCACAGTTACATGCGGTTATTTATCTACATATCAACATTCTCCACAGTCACTAAGAGTGGACCATTTGAGACTCAAATCTTTACTACTATAAGGACCAGAAGTTGAATAGAGTGGCTATCAGTAATCATTTTAACCTTTATTACTCTGACAGAACCCTTAGTTCTTTCTCACGGTCTACTGAACTCCTTTTTCCCGATCACTCTTTCCAAGTTATGCACTAGTGCTCTGCCTCTCTCTCTCGCTTTCTTGTTCTTCCATTATCTCTTTCAAGCTTCAGTGCATACCCACCCCTGCCATCATTCATTCTTTCTGTCTTATCATTTAATGTTCCCGTAAATGATCTCTCCTTTATGCTCAGGTGCTTCGTTTTTGCTCCAATTCTCCTTTATTCAATGCTAAATTTCTTGCTCCATTAGTTGCTCTGTTGCTTGCTCATTCTTTTTCCCTAAGTCTACCATTTTATTTTTGATCAGCCTGTCACTGTCCCTCTTTGATCTTGTTCCTTTTCCTTTGTTCATTAAAGTCTCTCCTTATCACCTCTTCCTTTTACTCACACTCATCCTGACACCATTTCCACTTCATCATTCCACTAGTGTCTCTCTTCACCCCTTTTCTACACCATTTGCTATTTTATTTCAAGAAAACAATTCTTAATTTTTCTCTCCAGTTTTCCACTTGGCATCTTCTAGTTTTATTGATTGTCTGCTGTTCCGTTGTTAGCCACTTAGCACGCTGTATTACTAAGGTGTTTTATTGTGATTTGGAGGAATCTCCACTGAATTGTTTTCCAGCTGTCACGTTGATATCTCAATGTTTCAATGCCTGAGATACTGGATTTTCTAATTGTAAGAACGATCATGTGTCAGAAAGTAACCCAATTAATTCCTGATAGCTTGCCATAATCTTTCTCTTACTTGCATTATGCTGTGCCATATCATGTCATCAAGAGCATTTCAAAGTGCTTTACCCACTGAATGCTTTGCGAGTTCAGTCATTATTTGTAGGCAAATTGATCAGTCAGGCTATGTGTGCAACTGTCTGTGAGCATTTGTTTCTTCAATGAGCACCTTGCAGTTCTCAGAGAAGTAGCAATTTTGATTTGAAGCTGAGTCAATGTGACAAAATTTAACTCTTTGTGAAATCAACACAGCAGTGAGAGAGGATATATTGATACAAAGCAAATGAAATGCTGGGACGATTACAAACAAGTCCACAATTGTTTATTGCACTTAGCTCTCATCTACTGGATCCACGAGTCAACCAAATCCTGTCCAGCCTGCAGTGCCCGATGCAGCTAAACTCTGTCATATACAAAGTCCTTCAATGTTGTCATCCTCCCCAGAAGACTACTCTAATTCTCCTAGTTCCTCAGCATCCCGCACACTTCTTCATTGCTGGCTCCAAAAGAGCAGAGTACAGATGACACGGTGCATAATGGAGATTGGCACTTGGAACTCAGTTGTAAGATGCACCTTATTGCTCCTGATGTTAAGATAAGCATTGCTGCATGTCTCACATGATTCTCCCAGATATTTGGCTATAGCCCAAGCCATTCAGGCCCCTATAAGATTCCACTCATAATCTATTCCATATTTGCTGCTGTATAGTACATTATACACACATAGTTGACTGACTACAGTGACTCCATTATACACAGAGGGTGCATGAAAGTGATGTGGGACCTTTATACTGGAATGCCATATTTCATTATGTCATTTAACTGTCCTAAAGGTGCAAGCCTTTCTGGTCTGTAAACAATACCATAATACAACATCCCCCCCGATTCCCTTTGAAGAAGGGATTCCCTTTTCCGCTATCATGTGTGAGGATATACATAGATATATCATCTCTATACATTCAGATAACACCTTGATGGATGTATGGACAACCTGATTTAGTCCTTATACAATTACCTTGGATGATGCTGTAGCTTCACTTGGCAATGTGTTGTCTGTCATCATGGATAATGATATGTATCATCTTTGTAGATGTATGATTGTTGTCTGACATGATGTCTTTCATATCCAAGTCATCATCCTGTGTGATGGGTAGCTGATTACATATAGTTTGGAGATGTCATCTGTTTCTTTGCAAGACTTGGCCACGACAATGCCACATGCTTGAGAATGGACACAATGGCATTGTATGTTTCTAGGAACTCATGTGTTCATTAAAAGTCTTGACCTCATATGCTTTGAGCTGGGATCTTCCTCCCAGACATGAGAATGATCAATGAGGGTAAACCATTGCCTAGAGGAGTAGAATGTAGATTTAACATAGCTATGAAAATCTGGACAACTCAATTCATATTTATCAGGGTTTTTTCAGTGCAAACAGTATATTCTGTTTGACTGACGGTAGTGAGGAGAAGAGATAATATGTGGAACACCCACGTGTTGAAAATCCTCCTTCCAGTAATGTGTCAATGTATATTATTTGCATCCAGAAGTACTTTTCTGAACAAATTGATAGATCTGGAGGCAATGATGAATTCCATAAGCCTTTCGTCTAAATTAGCTTTGATGAATCCAGTTCAGTATCTTTACATTTACACCTGTATGTAAATTATTTCACCATTTGCTTGCAAACATAATATGACCTCAAACTATGTATCCTGAAATTAATTCGAATTTTAAGTTGATCTTCCACAATCTGAAGTTTTGTCAGGATCTTGGCAGTTATCATCAGAAAGACCTTTGGATGTAATTCTTCTCATTACTTCATTTCTCAAAACAATGAGCAGCTTGAATTATCTGTCTTTTTTTCTCAATTACCTCCCGATTCAGGAAGTAAAGATTGGCTTTTGCTCTTACCATAATTCTGATGGGAAGAAGAGACACTGGATATCAAATTCCACTGCTTCCCGAGCCTTGCAATGTGTAATTGCCCTATTCAATCACTAAAAAACGGTCAATTTATTTATCATTATGACTTTTGCCATATGTTTCAATATCATCAAAAATGACATATTTGTTACTGGCAAACTGGTTGTCAACTAATGTATTGAGCTAATTAAACCATGTCCCTTTAATATTAAACACACACAGGCTAAAAATACAAGACACACCAACACAGTATAGCAAATATTATTGAAACAAAAAGTGAGAAATCTCTCTGGAACAAGAATCCAATCTAACATGCTGAATGAAATGACTTTCTCACAGTTCCTTTGGTTTCTGGTTGACAAGTTCAGTTGAGAATGATGGGAAACTGTTAGGAGTCCTGATATTTGAAAAGTTATCAGTTTTTTTTCAAATACTTTACTGGGAGATATAGCGTGTGCTGGTTTCAGGTCCAAGCTCTGATTTTTATAGTCTGAGAGATAGAGAGTACTGCATCCATACAAATTTTTCAACAAACTTTCCATAGTTTCCACACAGGCACTGAGAAGAACAGCAATTATCTCTGTCCAGAGACAGTTGCTAGGCATTGGCAGAACAGGTCCATTAGGGGTTTTCAGGTTTGTTTGTTCAACAAATAAAGTAAGTTTAACCCGTGTCTCTCTCTCTCTCTCTCTAAAACATAATCACTACTTTTTGTAACCGCTAAATAGACCATAGACTCCCTTTGGCTTTGCGCTTCTCAGCAATTACACAATAAATCCTTTCCAACCTAATAATGTGCACATTCCATTTTCCAGTTTTCATATCATGTATTTCCAATGCTATAATCAACTTTTCTGTTATTTGTTTCATCATCTTTAAAAGTAACAACTGGCTTCTCTTCATTTTGGTGCTGTACCTTTAAAAGCAGCTGTTGGCTCATCATTTTCTGCTGTGATAGTACCGTTAAACTTTTCAGACTTGCAGTCGCAGATTTTAGCCTGCAGGAGGAGTTTATGTCAAAAGGAGTGTTGACATTGCACAAGTTTTGTTTTATTTACATGTCTTTTTGAAATAAGAAAGTGGCAGAACCCATCAATCTCTGGAACATAGGGAAGGACTCATTCATAAAGAAATAATTTGTTCAATGATTTTAAGCTATACTTTTTTTTCTGGTTGTGCTTTGGAACTGGCCTTTCAAGACCATTTAAACTCAGATTTTAAATCAGACCAGCAGCTGTCTCTTGTGTTTTGGTTTAAAGAAAGAGTCAGAGAGCAAGATAAAGTCTTCACTATGCTCTAGTACAAGTTTGTAGTCTTTAGTTTTGGTTGCCATCCTTTAGTTTTAGTTGTAGTTGTAACTTCAGCTCTGAGCTCAGACAGATTGATGAATGACTGTTGGGAAAAAGACTTTTCACTACTGCCTTTATGATATCACATTTTCACTTTTTAGTGTCTACTTATTTGCATTTGCTGGCTGTCACAAATAGTTTTGATGCCCTTTTGCTTCCATCATGATACTGACTGTGTTATTTTATATGCTACTCCATGTAGCATATGTGGCGGATAGTCCAATTTGTGTTCCTCAGACAGCTTGAAGTTTATTTGCAAAGCTATGAGCCACAGAGTCACACACAGAGGGCTGAATCTTATGATTTTTTTTGCTAACTGTTAATTTCATTGAATTTCATGGAGGGATACTCTCTGTAAGACCCGGTGAGTTTTCTAGCATTATCATTCCAAATCTCAGTGAATACTGTCTATAGAATTCCCACAGTGTGGAAGCAGACCATCTGACCCATCAAGTCCACATCCAGACCCCCATCCCTCTGTGCCAACTCTACACAGATGGTTGCCTGAGTGTAGAATCAAACCCAGGTCCCTGGTGCTGCTAACCACTGAGCCATCGTACCTTGCTTTTGTGTTTGTAAAAAGATTACATATAATTTGCAGTATTTGTTAGTGGGAACAAGGAGGAGCTCAGAAATGATTCCTATTAAGTGACAGCCCTGCAGGTTGAGGTTTTTCCATTGTCTTGGTTCCATCTAATGCCTCATATAATTAATGAAGAACTTTGAATGCACTTTTGTGACCTTAGGAATCCTACACATATTTGATAACCAATGAAATACTTCCTGAAGTGCAGTCACTTTTGCAAAGTAGGGAAAGTTGTGGTTAAAGGGATTAAGGCATATGGAGGGAGGGTGGGATTAAGGTATTGAGCTCAGTTAGCAGCCATGATCATATTGAATGGCAGAGCTGGCTCGAGGAGCCAAATGACCTATCTTGCCCCTATTTCCTATGTTTCTTCCATGCAGCCAATTATCACACTTCAAGGATTCACACAAAGGAAGTAAATTATCACCGAGTGCATTATTTTAGTGGTTTTGGCTGAAGATTCAATAGTTTCCAAGCTAATTCTCCTTCTCTTCTTCAAAAGGTGCCATGGGATTGTTTTATATTCACTCAAAAGGACAGATAGGGCTGAGGTCATCTCCAATAAAAGGCAACGATAGTGCCCCACCCTCTCAGCACTGCACTTAAATACATTTAAGAATAATTATCTGCATTGATACCCACCAGAAAGCATCAGGCACCCAGAATAGCTAGACAAAGATGTTGATTAGTGCTGCTACCATAGATTCATAAGTACAGAAAGGCCCTTTGGTTGTGATTCAGTACTGCCAAAAATATACTGAATCTACACTAGTCCCACTTACCAGCATTGGGCCCATAGCCTTGATTATGCTAACCCTTAAAGTTCTTATCCAAGTACCTTTAAAGATTGTGAGGTTACTTGCCTCAACTACCCTCCAGTGCATTCCAGACCCCCAACACACTCCAACTGAAAATCTTTATCCTCAAGTTTCCTCTAAACCTCCTGCCTTTCTAAGTGCGCCCCCTTATTATTGACCCTTTAACTAAGAGGAACAGCTGTTTTCTATCCAGCCCCTCACACTCTTACACCTCTCTCAAGTTCTCCGTTGACATTCTCTGCTGCAATGAAAACAAGCCGAACCCAACCAGCTTTTCTTCATAGCTAAACTGCTCCATCCCAGGCAATGTCCTGGTGAGTTTTCTTTGCAACCTCTCCAGTGCAATCACATCCTTTCTCCAGTGTGGTGACCAGAACTGCGTACAGTATTCCAGCTATAGCCTAACCAAAGTCCTGTACAGCTCCAATATAACTTCCCTATTCCTATAATCTATGCACTGACTAATGAAGGCACATGTCGGTATGCCTTCTTAACATGCCCTGTCGCTTTCACTGATCTGTGGAAAATCACCCAAGATCCCCTTTTTTCTCTGAGCTTCCTAATGTCCTGCTATTCATTGAATACTCCCTTGTCTTGTTACTTCTTCCAAAGTCCTCCACCTTACATTTAGCAGAGTTAAATTCCGTCTGCCACCAATCTACCTGTCTGAGCAATCTGTCTGTATCCTTTTGTAACCTAAGACCATCTCCCTCATTGTCAATCACCCGGCCAATCTTTGTGTCATCTGCAAACTTACTTACTGTCCATCCCCATATCTTCATGTACATCATTTATATATATATACATTGCACAAGCAATAAGCAACAAGCACCGATCCCTGTGATACATTGCTGGACACCGGCCTCCTATCACTTACACAGCTTTCTACCACCACCTGCCATTCAGTCAATTTTAGATCTATTTATTTAGGTATTCATTCTGTTCATATTCAATCCAAGCATGCCTTGATTTAGAATCCTAGAGATGTACAGCATGGAAACAGACCCTTCAATCCAACTTGCCCTTGCCAACCAGATATCCTAAATTAATCTGGTCCTATTTGCCAGCATTTGGTCCAAATTCCTTCAAACCCTTCCTATTCATTTTACCCCTCCAGGTGCCTTTTAAGTATTGTAATTGTACTTCTCCACGACTTCCTCTGGTAGCTCATTCCATACATGCACCATCCTCCGCGTGAAAAAGTTGCCCTCAGGTCCCTTTTAAATCTTTCCCTCTCACCTTAAACCTATGCCCTCTAGTTTTGGACTCCTCTACCCTAGGGAAATTACCTTGACTATTTACCCTATCCATGACACTCATGATTTTATAAATTTCTATAAGGTCACCCGTCAACCTCCAATGCTCCAGAGAAAATAACCCCAGCCTATTCAGTCTCTCCCTATAGCTCAAGCTGTCCAACCCTGGAAAAATCCTTCTAAATCTTTTCTGAACCCTTTCAAGTTTAACAACATCCTTTATTCCCTAGATGTCCATTATTTTTACGATTCATTCCTTTATGTCTTCTTGTTAAGCACATTCAATTGAATCTGAAGTGTTCTATATTTTGCCTATTGGGCTCATGTAACAAGACTAATACCACGGGATTTGGAAAGTGTGTCACAGATCTGGCAAAATGTAATAATAGCACTAAGGTCTGATATGACACAAGTAAAACACTATGCAGCTTCTCTCTGTGTTTGCAGAGGACATTCTTCTCTAATGTATGAATAATCCGAATGCAATGATGATAAACCATATTCAAAAACATTTTGATGTTGCATAGACTTTTAACCTGGCCCAAGATGTTTTTTGTGTGGTTTCCTGTGTAATTATATGTATGTTTCTTTCAGTCTATATGTGTAATTATGTGGTGTGTTTCTGAATGCTTCATGTTTCTTTGTTTATACTAGGCATAATGCCATTTAGCAAATCTAAAAACAAAGCAGAGTAAGAGAGGAGCATCCGAGACAACAAGGTGCAGGGCTGGATGAACACAGCAGGCCAAGCAGCATCATAGGAGCAGAGAGGCTGACGTTTCGGGCCTAGACCCTTCATCAGAAAAGGGGGAGGGGAAGGGGGTTTTGAAATAAATAGGGAGAGAGTGGGAGGCGGATAGAAGAGGGATGGAGGAGAGGATAGGTGGAGAAGAAACAGACAGGTCGAAGAGGCGGGGATGGCCTACTATCTCTAAGAGAGGAGCATGCTGTTTTGATGCAGTCTGATTTCTTTGAAAATCCTGTGAACTTTATGAAACAAAGCCTGCATATCTGAAGACATAGAAGTGGAAACAGAACAACTAGTGTTTTAAAATCAGTCATTGTTTTATAACTTTTAGATCAGTTCAAATGAAAGCCAGTCAGGTCTTATAATGAAGCTAGCCTGAGGCAGAATCTTTATGTTTCACTGTGACTGTTATTCAATATGTCTCTGCATTCCCAAATTTCTCAACATTTTCAGAAACTCTAGCTGTGTTTCCAACCATTTATTACTTTGAAAATAATCTTCTGCAATGTTGTTTTCTGCTGTCTCAGGAGGTATTCCACAGAATTGCTATTCTCTTGGTGATTCAGATAACACTGTTTTACATTGAACAGTGGAACAATATGACTGACCTTCAAATCTGTGGAAAGCAAGACGACTACATTAAAACAATAAATCTTTATTTAGATATGAATAAGACCTTTAAATTACAATGAATTACTGAAGGATCCTTATCTAACCAGAAGCATTTTATTTTTATTCCAACCTTTTTTTTAATAAAGAGAACATTATTTTGTAATTTTGACCAAATGATGTAAACAGGCTCTGAATGAAGGGTGCAGTGCCAATAAAGATTTACCTATTTGAAGATAACAAGGTGTAGAGCTGGATGAACGCAGCAGGCCAAGCAGCATCAGAGGAGCAGGAAAGCCAACGTTTTGGGCCTAGACCCTTCTTCAGAAAATTTCTGAGCTGAAATTTATTTAAATGGAAAAAGACTGCAGGCAGCAGTGGAACAGAGGGATTTAGGAGTTCATTTCTATGAATCACATAATGTTAACATATAAGTTTAGCATGTAATAGGAAAGGCAATTGGAATGTTGACCTTTATTTCAAAGGAAATGGAATTTTTATCGGTAAGGAGTTCTTGCTAAAACTATACAAGGCACTAGTTCGACCACAGCTAGAATACAGTGAGCAGTTTTGGGTCTTTTATCTAAGGAAAGATATATTTGCCTTGGAAGATGTCCAGTGAAAGTTCACCAGGCTGATACCAGGACTATCTTATGAGGAGAGATTGAGCGGATTGGGTGTGTACTTATTGGAAATTATAAGAATGAGAGGTGACCTTATTGAAACAGACAAAATTATTGTGGGAGACACAGAGAATGCCGAAGAAATTTAACAGCTCTGGCAGCATTTGGTGAAAGTTAAAGTTTCAAATCCTTTTTATCCTTTTGACAGAGGCAGAGGAGGAGCAAAACGGCAGATGGCATAGAGATCCCATTTGAAAGACAGAAGTTGTTAACAGTGGAGAAATGAAACAAAGGTGTAAAAAGGGTGTAAATTCAGCTATGAAAGGGAAAAAAAAGAACCTACTTTCCAACACCTTCCAGTTCTGAAGAATAGTCATACTTGGCATGAAATGTTAACTCTGTTTCTCTCACCACAGATGCTGCCAGATCTGTGAGTTTCTCCAGCATTCCCCGTGTTTGTTTCAGATTTCCAGCATCCACAGTATCTTGTTTTTAGCTAAGATTTTAGGGGACTTGACATTGTAGAGAGGCTGTTTCCCCTTGTGGGGGAGCCTAGGACGAGAGGGCATAATCTCAATAAGGGATCACACATTTAGGACAGAAATGAGGAGGAATTCCTTTTCTCAGAGGGTAACGAATCTGTGGAGTGCTTTACCAGAGAGAGCAGTAGAGATTGGGTCAGTAAGTATATTCAAGGCTGTGATAGATAGAGTTTTAAACATTAAGAAAATCAAAGGTTATGGGAAAAGACTAGAAATGGAGTTGAGGATCATCAAATCAGTCATGATCTCATTGAATGGCACAGCAGACTCGATGGGCTGAATGGCTTCATCCTTTCCTGCACCTTATGGTCTTATGCTGCCCACGCCCACTTACAATGAAGGTGTGGAGTGCTTTACTTGATGCACATCAGCATTTTTCAAATGTGTAAGATCACACGAGCTCTTGGATGCAGTTCTGATGGAGGAAGCTCAGGGAAGGACTAAAGGAGGAGGGATGCCCTTTACTTACAGCGAGGAAGGCTGCCACCTCATTCTCCTGTGGCACTGCCCTGCAGCAGCTGCTTTTGCTTTGTCCACTTCCCATTCTTTGGCCATTGCTCCTTGTGAAACCTTGGAAAGATGCCCATGATCAAACATTATATTTTCCTGGTGACTCCTATAATGTATCCAGTGAGATGGAGTGGCAGTTACTATTTTTACTCGTCGTTCCCAGAGAATTTCCAAAAAAATATTGTGAACATGTTGGTGAAGTCCTGACAAGGGTTCTTAGAGTTTCCCAAAGTGTTTCAGAGATCTTCCTCAGTTCTGGAAACAAGAAATGGTGAGTATCTCTGTTCAGTAGCACTTGAAATCACCATCAATGCAGATTTTACTCCAACAGCTGCTAGTCAGTTGAGGCACCAACTATCAAAATGTCTTGCACCCTCTTTAGTGAGAGCCAACAAACATTTAAAGTGACAACCAGCTGCTTATTAAAGCTGGTGGTCATTCCTAATGCTGGCTTCAACTTTACCAAGATATTTTCTTATGCAAATTGCTAAACTGGTGTTTCAGCTGAAACCCTATTTTGATGCTTCTTTAGCGTTCTAGCTTTCTTTACAGTATTCAGTGAAATTCACACTACAGATAACCGCATTACATGAGACTGGAAATGCTAAGTCTATGATTCTGATATAGGATCACAGAACAGTGACAGCACAGAAGGAAGTTGTTCAGCCCATCAATT
>NC_063343.1:57658709-57689534 GCF_021869965.1 Rhincodon typus | reverse complement strand
GACCCTTCATCAGATGAAGGGTCTAGGCCCGAAACTTCAGCTTTCCTGCTCCTATGATGCTGCTTGGCCTGCTGTGTTCATCCAGCTCTACACCTTGTTAAGGCATAAAATCTGTCAGCTTTAAGCCAAAAGCAATAAAGGGCAAATAAGAAAAAGGACAACTGATCTGCAGAGAGCTGCAGCTGGTTACCAGCTCTATGGAGCCCACTTTGCCACTGGAAAGCTGATTGGGCTGGTAAAAAGAATATACTTAATCAAAGTAAGTTAACTATTTTACTTTTACTCAATAGTTAAGAACAGATTTGAACTGAGTTCTGGTGTTGGTGTCTCACCTTGTAGTTCAGAGAATCACAGAATTGTTATGGCACAGAAGGAGGTCATTCAGCCCATCGTGCCTGTGCCAATTCTATTACCTAGTGCCTATCTCCTGCCTTTTCCCCAAATCCTTGCACGCTACTTCTATCCAATGAATCATCCAATGCCCTCTTGAATGCCTCAATTCCTCAAAATAATAATGACAGCTGAAATTCCGCACATCAGGGGCATGTAACTCAAGGGTTACAGGGATTCTCCCAATAGAGTTGATGAGCCAGCTAGAAGACTAGTTGAGTCCTGAACGGCAAGATGTCCACCAAGAACGGGACTAAGAAGGAAAAGGTGCCAATTCTCAGGGAGAGAAAGCAGAGCTTTTTTTTATAAAAAGATGGATCTTAACCATTGAAGGAAATGTTGCATAGCTCCTGGTGGGGAAAGGCAGTATAGCAGGCAGCTACATCACCAGTAGCATCAAACAGAAATAAGGACCTTAAAGAAAAAAAAGTAAAGATTCTGAATGTGAAATCCCTTGATAGAGAGACAATGGCGAATCCTTTGACTGAAGAGTTGAAAAGAAAAAAGGTGGAGACAGAAGCAGGACTTAGAAATCATAGAATCCCTACAGCGTGGAAGCAACCCATTTGGCACATCAAATCCACACTGACCCTCTGAAGAGCATCCCACCCAGACCCAGCCCCCTTCTCTACCCTTGTAACCCTGCATTTCCCATGGCTAATCCACCTAGCTTGCACATCTCTGGACTCTATGGGCAATTTAGCATGGCCAATCCACCTAACCTGAACATGTGGGAGGAAACCTGAGCACCTGAAGGAAACCCATGCAGACACAGGGAAAATGTTCAAACTCCACAAAGACAGTCACCTGAGTATGGAATTGAACCTAAGTCTCTGGAGCTATGAGGCAGCAGTGCTAACCACTGAGCCACCATGCTGTCCTGTGGTTATGGGAATGGTTTATCAGAATTAAGTATGTACATTTGAAGAGGAGGAGGAGTTTCAGGACATATTTTACACAACTGAGGCAAAGTTACATGAGTCATGGTGTAAACGTAAAGGGATGACAGCAGCCTATGTGATTATACAAGAACAGAGTCGTAAAGCTGTATATTTCAAGCAGAGGCAAAGACAAGTACAGAAATTGAAAAAAAGCAATTCTAGTTGCAACAGGGTGTGGTTAATTTGATGGAAAAAGCAACTTGTGGGATTGATTATGAGGAAATTCAAGAAGGTAAGGTGTCCCACTAATGAGTCTTATGGCAACAGATAAAACACGGCCCTCCAGATGCAGCTGGTCAAAACCTTCCATTATTAAGCATTATACAGGGGAGTTCAAGGGTTTTAAAGTAAGACACATCGGAGGTGATACCTCCAAATACTTTGGGATGTATGTCAATGTTCCTCAAATGGATGTTTGAGACAACGGTCATCTAGGAGTGTTGATATTAGAAGGCCTGTCTCCTCAGGTTCATCCCCTCAAGATATGGAAGAACTTTTATTGGGATAATGACATGAAGGCCAATGGGTGGCAACGAAGGATTCTATAATCAACGCAGTGGGACAGCTCATGGTAATCCGTTCATAGCTCTGAATGACGTAAGGCAGGAGCCTATTGAAGTTATATATAGTCATGCACAGAGGAAGTGCACGGGGAGCTCATGACATTGTGTTGGATAATGTAGCGCAAAGGAAATAATTTGCTGCAGGTGCATGGGTAAGGTGCTTGTCATCAGGACCACCTACAGGAGTCAGGGAATAGATGGAAGAGTCGTAAGACTAGAACACCACAGAATAACAGATGCTAAAGAAAGCACCAAATATCAAATAGGATGACAGGGAAGAATGCCAGAAAAGTCAATTTTCAGCAACCCAAAGGATGACTAAAGAAAACCAAGCCATCAATGAGGAAGCATTAAGTGGCGAAACCCAAACATACTAATTGTGGAGTAAAGACCAAATATGAGAAGGGTTATTATAACTGCAGTAAGACAGGGCATTTATCTGGGATTGTAAAGCCTCTGTGAAAGACCAAGTGAAATAGAAATCAAAAGAGGAAAGGGAGAAAGGAACCTTTGATCAGTCACGAGGGATAATACAGGATGAGCTAAAAGCTGAAGTGAAGAAATAAAAACAGGCTTTGCTGGAGAGATTTTGTTTCAGACTTCTACAGTTCTTTGTTGTATTTTATTGAAGGATGGTCTTTCAGAAATAATGAGGCAAACTAGAGCAGGGAGAGATCCTATGGATATGGGAAAGGAAAAGACAAATGAGTGGAACTCCAAAAGGGATTATTTGCAATGCAGAAGAATTTGCACCCAGCATAAGTATCTGCGTCCCCAAGGTATACCCTTGGGGCAGCACATGTGTTGACCTCAACATTAGTGGTTTAGATTTGATAGTGCTAGTAGATACAATAAGAATTCTATCAGCCGTCATAGTCCAGTAAGAAACTAAGACAACAAGGTGCAGAGCTGGATGAACACAGCAGGCCAAGCAGCACCATAGGAGCAGAAAGGCTGACGTTTTGGGCCTAGACCCTTCATCAGTAAGAAACTATACAGCTTTGAGGGCTTCAAGGAAAAAGCTGAGACTGGGGTGGTGCATCATCTTTTGACTCTGTGGGTGCGATCATTGAAGACCAGTGAAAAGTAAAATTGATGAAAATCTTACACAAATAGGGCAGGGATCCTAGAGTAAATGGCTATGTAGTACTCACATCATCCTATATATTTGCAATATATGCCTATGGTAAGCAGGAGAAGAAACTAAAGGTCTCGTAGTTATTCCAAGTGATATGGGAATTGTCAAAGTAGTGGTAGGTAAATATAATTGAAGTCAACTGTCGTAGCATTTTTGGTCAGTATGAGAGGCTCATAGGGAAGCTTTGACTGAACATAATGATGACTTTCTAATCTGTTCTTCTAGCCACTGTTGTTCAATGCCTACTCCAGTTCAATTAGATACTGAGGAGGTGGATAAGTTCCCTGCTGGAATATTGAGTTTTTGTGCAAGCCAACGGTTTGCTCAGTGCTACTTCCCTAGTGATTGTTATTTCATTGAATTCCTCTCTTCTCTCAACCTTCCATTTACAGATATCATAGCAATTTTTGTATCCTGTCTTGTGAAGACAAAAGCAAAATATTTATTCATTACATTCACCATTTCTTTGTTATCTACTATTAACTCCTGATCCTCCCTCTCTAGAGGGCCAATACTCACTTTAATTACACTGTTCCTTTTTAGATACATATTGCAACCTTTGCTATATGCTTTTTCCATTCTAGCTAGCTTCCTCTCATGCTTTAATTTATTTGTCTGAAGTAACCTTTGAGTCATTCTCTCCTATTCTTTGTATTCTGACATGTCATTTATCCTATCACTCACCTTTGAGCATGATATACTTTATCATTAAGTTAGATGCTCTCCTCAGTTTCTTTAATGAAGCAGTGTTAATGGGTGCACCCCTTGGAACTTTCCTCTCTGGTAGGAATGCACTTACTTCAAGTCTTCTGAAATATTCCTTTAAATGTCTGGTATTGCTTCTCTACTGATCTATCTCATCACCTAATATCCCAGTTCATGTCGCTTAGCTCAGCTTTCATGCCACATAACTGCCCTTTCTAAAGTTTAAAATATTAGTCTTAGACCTACTCTTCTCCCTTTCAAACTGGATGTGAAATTCAATCATATTATGATTGCTGCTACCTAGAAGTGCATTTACTCTGAGGTTAATTAATTCTGCCATATTACACAATACCAAGTCTGGTTTAGCCTATTCTCCGGTCAGTTCCAGAATATGCTGCTCTATGAAATTATCTCAAAAGTTTTCAATGAACATCTCAACAAGGCTATCATTTCTAGGCTGATTTTTCTATTTTAAACATAGATTGAAATATAATTATTGTAACATCGTTCATATTGCAACTGCATCGCAGCAACGTGAAACATGAATCTTCATTTCTTACTCAAACTTTTGATACCTTTTACGGTTATATGAATTAGACTGAGCACTTTTCAGGAGCAAAAGTGGTGTTCTTTGGCCCATCCATCAATTTATGAGCTATGTAGTGAGTAATTAGGGCAGCGATTATCCTACAAAATGGCTTTGATACATCCTATTTCAGCATCAAAGTCACATAATGAAAAATATCTTGGGATCTTTTACCGATAAAGCCAATCTCATAACAGTTGTAACAATAACAATCTGAATCTGTATTTTGATAAGTGAACATCGTCTTGCAGTAGACAGGAGTAGAAAATTGCCTGGATAAGTTATTATTCGGGACATCAAGGCATCTGCTAAATAATCCTGAGTGTGCTGAGAATTATACTGGCAACTAATTTAGTATTGTCAGTCAGGCTTGAAGTGTGGCGTAACTGCACGCACTTGGAAGCTACATATATTAATTCATGGGACCCTATACTTTGTAAACATAAAGAACATGTACACACTTTGCACCTATTTCAACACATCAAAACAGGTAACAGCTATTGTTTGGTTCATTTCTCAGAACAACATCTTGATAAAATCAGAATCAACTAGCTGGATTAAATTTAAACAAATTTTAGCAGTTAATTGCTCAGTCATCATCTCCTTGGAAAGACTTTTATCATTCAGAATCTACTTGTCCCTCAATCTGAACTCTTCTTATATAGTATTAAAAGGCTTGCGTCAAATACGTTTACATTGGTGCTTACAATGGAACTCATTGAAGAGTTTTAACATAAGACTCCTCTTCCTGCAGATCATGTCTTTTTTCTTCTTTTACTTCAGCCATACTCACAGTTCTGTACTACCAATGACTATTAGAGTTATACCTATGTTTATGAACTAATTGAACCTAGGAACAATTAGCTGGCTTCAGCAAACTTTGGAAGAAGCATCAATACAGGAACAGAAGAACAATGGTGAAACCACTTAACATTGTGCTGAGACGAGAAACAACAGGGCACTGATAAACCACCTAGCAATTATTTTGCCTATTATAATAAATAATAAATCCCATCAACATAAGAAGACCAAGGCATAAGTTGTTAAAGTACTACAACCACAATGGACAAGGTCACCTACTAACTGATTAGATCACTGTGCCCACTCAAAATTCTGCCCATGTGAAAAAATGCCTGCAGCAAAGAATGTTTTAAATGTGTCTTTAAGCTTTAATCCACCAGGTTGAAAAAAGGGGGAAGAAAGCGAATTGGAAGAAAAATGGAACCAGCTGACCTGCAGGGGACTGCAGGATGAGGAGTTAGGCTGGTCATTGGCTTTACAGAAACAATTTCACTGATGGAAGACTGACTGGGTATGCGATGGTGAGTTTACTGAAAACTAAGTAAATTTTGTCTCTTTATTTTATTAAATAGTGCTGAGAACAGAATTGAAAACAAATTCTCTTGTTGGGATCACAACTTGTGATTTTAGCGTTTAAGAATGAGAAAAGGGAATTGAATAGACAGTGTATACAGCTGCACTCTGGTAATGTGTGATCCAGGGAAATGGCTGCACGTCAGGGCATATCACCTAGGGCATATGGCTGCACATTGTAACATGTAACCCAAAGGATATGGCCTTCTTCTTGAGCTCCTAGTGCCAAATTGAGCCACCATCGCACCTAGCTTTGCCAATCTTGTTCCAGCAAGATCCCGTATATACCTGATTTTCGAGACATTCACAGTTGTCCCAAACCTTTTGATTTACCTGCTGTGAGGCAGACCTGCTGGCCTCCAATTGACTGGCATCTTTATGAGGCATAACTTCCTCCTGAAGATTGAGCGAAGTCTCACCTCATACAGAGTAAAGGGCTATCACCTAAAATGTTAAAATGGAATAAACTCAAAATTTACACTGGTTTTAGGGGAGACTGCCCTCAGTGTACAATTAGCTCATGAGACATTTCAAATGGCAATATCTTGATGTTATAGTAAGTTCATAAGTTCATAAGAAATAGGGGCACAATTAGGCCATTCAGCCCATCAATGTCTGCTCTGCCATTCAATCTTGGCTGATAAGCTCTTCACCCCCATTTTCCTGCCTTCCCCTATAACCCTTCAACCCATTACCAATTAAAAGTCTGTCTAACTCCTCCTTAAATCTACTCACTGTCCTAGCATCCGCCACACTTTGGAGTAGCAAACTCCACAGATTCACAGCTCTTTAGGAGAAGTAGTTTCTCCTCAACTCTGTTTTAAATGTGTTACTCTCTATCCTAAGAGTATGACCTCTCATCCTAGAATGCCCAACAACAGGAAGCATCCGCTCCATGTTTATATTATCTATACCTTTTATCATCTTAAATACCTCAATTTGATCTCCATTCATTCTGTTAAATTCCATACATTATAGGCCTAAACTGTTCAATCTCTCTTCATAAAACAAACCCCTCATCTCTGGGATCAATTTAGTGAACATCCTCTGAACTGCCTCCAATGCCACTTCATCTTTCCTCAAATAAGGGGACAAAAACTGTGCACAATACTCCAGGTATGGTCTCACCATTGCCTTGTATAGTTGCAACAATACTTCCTTGCCTTTATATTCTAATACTTTAGCTGTAAAAGCCTGCATTCCATTCATTTTCTTTATTATCTGCTGTACCTGCATGCTAGTTTTCTGTGACTCATGACTGAGGACACACAGATCCCTCTGCACCGGAACACCCCAAATTCTCTCCCCATTTAGATAATATATCACCTTCCCATTTTTGTGACCAAAATGCATGATCCCACACATATCCACGTTAAACTCCATCAGCCACATTTTGGCCCACTCTCCTAACTTATCTATATCCATTTGTAAGGTTCTTATTTCCTCCTTGCAATTTACAGTCCCGCCTATTTTTGCGTCATTTGCAAATTTGGCTATAGACCCTTCTACCCTGTATCCAAATCATTAATGCAGTTTGTAAATACCTGGGGTCCAAGGACTGAAACCTGTGGCAAACCACTAGTTACTTCTTGCCATCCATAAAAAAAAACATTTAAGTTGACAAAATGAGGCTATCAGTAGTGAAAATAACAAAAATGGAAAGCATACTCACTGTTTATATAGAGAGATTGGAGTTTTCAAGAGGACTCTCAGAGTTAGGCATAGTTATCTTCAGAAAGCTGTTCTTCTCTTCGCTTCGATGGTGATGTAGTGATTGGAATGAGGACCAGGTTGATCTCATTGACTATAAGATCCTTGATTCGGGCTGTTAACCTGGGCCAATCAGGGAGTCCTGGCTGACAGATATAAACAGGAGATTCAGAAAATCCTCTCAGTCTGGAGACTGGCTTTGTGCTGCTGATCAGACACAATATATTGTGTACATGTAAATAAAGGGTGACTTGGTGATGAGATACCAGTCTGTGCAGTTATATTAGGCCACTTATTAATAATGAACATTTAAATAATGACAGACAGGAAAGGATCCTTTGTTCTGTCCTGCACAACACTTCATGCTTCACTATATACACACTTGACGTCTTATCCAAAAACCATATGACTTCTTGGGAGAGGTAATGATTGATAAAAATCTAGATCAATCATAAAAAAAATTAGAAAATCTTGCTTGGACCCTTTTAAGTGCCCAAAACCATTGAAGGGGACCATTCTTCTCCTCATTAATGTTATACAGAATCTATCTTTTTGTAAGAGGTGATCTCCACCTGGCCTGAATATATGCATGGTTACATAGTGATTTTGTTATTGAATTAGTAATCCAGAGGCCTGGGTAATGATATGGACACATGATTTCAAATGCCATCATTGCAGTTGAGAAATTTAAATTCAATTAATTAAATAAATCTGCTTTAGAAAACTAATATACTAGAGTAAAAGTAAAGTTGCCATAGTCACACCAGACTGTAGGGAAGCTCATTTTTTAGAGGGACAACTGGTGGTAGTTTAACCCAAGGATCATTAGGCCTCAGACAAAGGAAGAGTTTGAGAAAGCAGGACCTACAAGGTAACTTCAGTTGATGCAGGAAATGAACCCATGTTGTTGGTATTACCCTGCACTACAAAACAAATCATACAGCTAAAAAAGCTAATACAACCCCAGTAATAGTAATCGTGAGACGACAAATTTGTTATAAAACCCATCCAGTTCACCAATGCCTTGAAAGGAAAGACAACTAAAATCCTTACTTAGTCTGGCATTGTAAGTTACAGCAATGTGGTTGCATTTTAACTTCCCTCTGAAATGGCCTTGTAGGTTACCTAGTTGCACTCAAAAAGATGAATCATCACTACGTTTTCAAGAATAATTAGAAATAAGAAGTCATTGCTGTTCTGGCCCATGACACCCACATCCCGTGGATTGACACTAAAGCAAAGAAACATATCTAGTTCTCATTGAAGAAATTCAGCAGCTTCGCAACTAATTCCTGTTCTTCAACAAGAACATCACTTTAAGTGGATTTTACAGAGATTGGAGCAGTGCTGAATTCATAACATGCACCGTGCTACTTGGATCGTCAATGATTTACTTGCTAAGTGATATGAATGTTCTCATACCCTTTAACTATATTTCATAAGCACACAACAGTGCAGAAAATCTATTATGATTTTGGCAAATCTTAACTTCCATAATCTGATTTTACACCTGAGACCTTTCATAGATTAGAATGGTTTTAAAGAAGGACAAATGTGAACCTAAATGTCCTGTTGTGATCACCTGACCACAGATAGAGGTAAGTCCAGGAGACCAATGTGGAATCAACAAAACTGCCTTTTTTTTAATGTGAAAACATTGAAATAAGGCATTGAGAAATTTGCATTTCCTGTTTTGATACATGTTAGGATTTGAAAGGCGCTGCTCCAAGTTATCCAGCTTTGAAAGACAATGAAGACAGAGTCAGGAGAACACACTGAACTTCATTTCAAGTAGCATTATTGTAGAGCAGATGAGTGAAGAATAAATGAATTTGTAATAACAAGAGCTGGACATTTCCCTCTCTTTGCCTGCTTGCTCCTCATTATGTAGAAGTTAACAACTGGTCAGAAACCAAATTAGGGAAACAATCATTCGCTCAGAACTCAGATATCCTAAACTTCATCAGTCCTGAGGATACCAACTATAGATTTAGACTAAGAAACATCTCAGGGACTCTATGGATTTTAAACTGTGTATCCTCTCTCCTTAACATTTGTACTAGACTCTGTGTCTTTTAAACTTAATATTTCTGTTTGTGCATATAGAATTTTCATAGAAGTGTGGAAGCAGGTCATTTGGCCCATCAAGTCCACACCGACCCTCCAAAGAACATCCTACCCAGACCCACACCCTGCATTTCCTATCTTAGGTATATTGGATAATTTAACACAGCCAATCCACCTAACCTGCACATCTTTGGACTGTGGGAGGAAACCCAAGAAAACATAGGGAGATTGTCCAAACTCCACACAGACAGTCGCCCAAGGTTGGAATCGAACCCAGGCCCCTGCCACTATGAGACAGCAGTGCTAGCCACTGAGCCACTATGCCGCCATTGTTCTTAAGGTTAGTGTGTCAAAAAAAATTCCTCTTTATTTTACTAAATTAAACCTGATAATTGACGCCTTCATTTTGATCCAGTTGATCATATATTTAATTGGCATATGATAGAGCTGTGTGTTAAAAAAAAAGAAATTGTTGCGACTGACTGAGGGTGAGTTAGAAAGAGAGGAGCCAAACCATCTTTCCTCATCTGGTCGTAACAACTGACAATGCAGTAACCATTTTGACACATGTCCTCATTCATCATAATGTATCTTCAGCTTTCTTCGTAAAATGAGAGGAATTTGGTCATCTTGCAGTGGATCACTAACCGACCACATATCAATTTGAAGTGGTCATCAGCAGAAACATACAAAAGAAGAGAAACAAGTCATTGCATTGATTTTAATAAAGAGTCATCACTGTTGATTGATGATAAACTAACTGGTACAGAGAAGTGGCCTATCTTACTGAGCACTCTGTTTAACTGTTCATACCCATAATTTGAGCTGGTAATGACACCAATAATGGTAAGGAGATATTTGCCTCTTCATGTACTGAATCAGAAGTTGTTCTGTATAGTTTTTGGAATCCAACACCAAGAAATGTATTGCCATTTTCTTAAAGAGTTATGTCGCAGGAATAAAGGTGGTCTATGCTACATGCTACATGCTGTCAGCAATTGGTGTACATGGTAATCAAAATGCTACCTGCAGAGGAGACCAGATGAAGGAGGAATAGATATCTTAGGAGCATTATTAATGTTTCCTATGCTGTTATGAACTTTGGAAATTTCAAGAAGATCCTTAGAAGTGATATGCATAGCCCAAATGTTAGTTCGGTGGCAATTATGTCAATGCTAGATCTGAAGAAGAGTCACCGGATTTGAAGCATTATCTTTGCTTTGTCCCCAGAGATGCTGCCAGACCTGCTGAGTTTCACCAGCAATTTCTGTTTTTGTCAGGTCTCCAGCATCTGCAGTTCTTTATTTTTAATTTTATGTCAATACTAGTGTATGCCATACTAATATCTTGCAAAGGAGACATTATGTGTTACTGCAGAAACTGTCTGTTGAATTATGGTTCCAACAAAGATAATGGTCAGGGATAGTCACAGTTACAAATATCAAACAACAAGCCTCTGTTTGTCACATGATTGTACAGTCAAGCATTAATGCTTGTCCTTCACCTAGGAGATCATTTAGTACTACCAATAGACTCTTCCACAGAGAAATTTGTAACTTATTTGAAGCAAATGCATATTGAAAAGACATTAAACGCATATATCACCATTATTCAACATTTACTATATCTTACAGTCTGTGAATCAATGGTACAGAAAAGGAAATGTCAGTTGTGTAAAAAAAAGCAGGCAAAGCTTCTCTCTCTGAAGCTGCTGTCCATATTTGCCTGATGACCACTAAAGTTGACAGTACAGTTTTTGCTAACACTGGTAGTGCATTGGAGTTGACTAACTGTCCCCTGCAGGTTTTCATGTCTGACATGGGACATCTCAGACACAGTCTCCCTGGCTAGCCTCTGCTCTTTACACATTGCTTCTTTATCCTTTGAAGGTGGCTACCTGCTTTATTGGCTAATTGCTCGCGATGAATCAGTCCTTGTGCTCCACCATAGTAAATCAATTAGGACCATGATAGAGACAAAAAACAAGTTTCCTGCATATGACTTATAGCATGAATGTCAAAATTACCCCAATCATTTAGCTGAAACACTCACGCAAATACTCATTTGTTGATTTTATTGTCTGCTGCAGGCATGCTGCATGAGATAATCAAAATGAGTCTTAATAAGATCATTATCATCTTTACTTTGAGCTTAAGTGTCTGATAATATTATCAAACTTAATAAGCCAGGACAAATGAAGTAAATAGTTCTCCCTGGAATGGGTTGGACTTGAAATTGTGTTGTTGTGGTATAGGGAGGCAAACTAAAATGATGACACCACTCATTTCCTTAAGAATCTGGATTAAATACTTTTTCACTTACCTTGCTGGGCATTTTTACACTGAATTAAAACAAAGAACCACCAGGCAGCTGAATTTAAACACACATTCCAAAGGCACCAACAGAATAGTTCTGAAAATGTTTAATTTAGTTTGGATCAGAATTCATAAATATATCTTTATATACAGTGATTGCCTAAATTATACATTCTCTTCAAAATTAAAGAATTAGCAATGGGCAGATTACCATTTCATTTATACAAGCCAAAAAATATCTCATATTCTGTTTATCACATATTCATGCAAAATTACATATGTGTAAAGTACAGGATTTATTACTGTATATAAGTGAAACAAATCTGCCTGATGCAAATTACTTCACTTCGTGCTGATGAGTTTCAGCTGAAATAAATTAAAACAATTAATTAAGGTTACACCAATCTTTAATTATTTCTTCTAATAGTTCCCTTGTTTTTAGTTCTATACAGTTTGGCACAGCTCATCATTGGCATGAACTCAAAACTAATTCACTTTTGATTCAATTTGATTATAACCATTTGTGTGTAATTGAAAGTGATATTTTGCCAGATGAGTCATTTTGAAGGAGTTTTGTGCTTTTCAAGCTCTTGTTCATGGCATTGCTGCATTGGTATTACATTTTACTTTGTTCATGCATTGCTTTAGTATATGGCTCACAACAAATTTGAACAACTTCTGTCACACTGGAGTAGTACATTTATTGAAGAACAACCAAAATTTAAGGATCTTATGTAGCATTAAAATTTTTTTCTATTATTTGTAATTTCATTTTAACCATCATAATTGACCTTGTTTGAAATACATTGTCCAATGCAATGAATTTGAATAAACTTAAAAATTCTAATTCCAAATTCCAATCTTGAGAGCACAGAATATGAATTTCATGTGATTGGTGAGTCTGAGGTCATAGCTATTTTTATATTGGAGGCTGAGTGTTTTTAGATCCTAAAGCTTAATTTACATGATCTTACCAAAATCTCTGTCAGGGATTGCCAAAGACTAAAATTGGCCTAAACAGACAATTTCCTGATCAGTGACAAAGTATCTATGAATCATCATTAATACATCCATCCTTTCTCATTGATCTGGATAATTTGTCCAAATCTGATATCCTGCCATCAAATGAATTATGATATACCAATTCTGACTGTTGGAGATATGAAGAATATTAACCCTTGGTATCAGATAAACTGCAATTTATCTAGATGAAAATGATTCAATAATAATGAATCTACTCTTGATATTAGATCAGTATATACACACCATTACTAATATTAGACCAATAATGACAACCATTACAATTTTAGGTTCAAATTGTAATTAGACTTTGCAACATCTTGTTCAAAATTCCTTTGATATAATAATATTGCACTTCCCACTATTGTTTGTACATGCATTTGTCTATGTAACAAGAGTAACTACAATTCAAAAGTAATTCATTGGCTGTGTAGTGCAATGGAACATCCTGAGGACATGAAAGGTGCTACATAAATGCAAGTTATTTCTTATCTCCACTAAATGAAATACATTTATGAATTTAAAATGCACAGATTTGAAACAACTTATTATCCTTCCTGTTGTTAATACTTTATTGGTAAATTGGAAAGTAAGATGGATGTCATACATAATAGGCGTGACCAAATACTGTTCTGCTGCTGTATGAAAGAGTATAGTTTGTACTGTATGAAATGGAACTTGGGAGAAATGCTACAGTAATGAGATTAAAATAGGCCACAGAATACTTAAAGAATGTTATTATGTGATGAACGAAAGCACTACAGGGAACAAGACAGGTTTCAAAGATCTTTGTAAAAAATTGGTGTGACCTTAAATGAGATATTTAGATCAAGCACATGATGTTTATTATTATATAGTCATTCCATTTTTCTCAAGATTTTATACAGATCAAATGATCACATAGAGGAGTCTAATGAACCTCATATACAATATATTTAATTATATGAAAGATTTTTTGACTGTATCTTCTCCTGTGTAATGCATCTGTATTGCAGTTTATAAGGATGCTTCCCTTCAGTCTGACTGTACATAGAAATTCTCTTTTATATATTGCCACATTTCCATTATAATCATGCCTTACTGCATTGCTTTTGCGCCAGATGTCAATATTCTTCCTGGCAGTTGAGCATTTTTTTCTCTCCAGACCTAGTCTTTGTGGATATCCTCACTCCTCACGATCTTGTAGATCACCCAGTAGAAAATATTAAAAATCAAGAAGACAAGGGGAAAAACCACTCGTGATACCGTGTCAATTCGTTTTGCTCGGTGGATGAAAAGTTTCCTAGTCTCGTCTGATGATTTGGCTGGAGGTGAAGATGACTTTGCTGTATTGTTATTGCCCTTAATGGCAACTCCATCCTTAGCTTGCAGGCAAGCAGGTCCCATCCCATATGCAGTGAAGCTGAAACGGCCTTCCACCACCTCATCCTCCTGGAATACATGAGAAGAATTGAGAGCATAAAGTCTTTGCATGAATGCCCTCTATTCTTTTTATACATGAGAAGTTTCAGGAAAACTTGCAGAAATTAAAAAGTACAATAACTGCCTTAATGCAGTTCAAAATGTTTTCATTACTGACATTGATGTGCCTTTCCGATCTAGAGACAGCGGCATACTCTCTGTTTCTTTAGGTTATGAGCCTGATCTGACATTGACTGAATATTTTACAAAAATTGACTCCAATCCAGAATACTTTCTCCAGGGGAGATCAAACGAATGCTTTAAAAAATATTGTTAGGATAAACAGACAAGGAGGACAGAATATGAACAGCACAAAAAATAAAAACATCTATTCATTGAAATGTAACAAAGAGTAGGATTTTGAAAATAATTTCCATTGCTATGAGTCTAGATCCTATTCATGTAAAGAATGAAGAACCATACAGCACAGCAACAGGCCCTTCGGCCCTCCAAGCCTGCACCGATACATTTTGCCTTTCCGTACTAAAACTGTCTTCACTTACAGGATTTATACCCTTTATTCCCTATCCCATCTGCACATTTCCAACTGCTTTGCCTCCTTTCTCATTCTAAGGAACATTGCTGCTTCTTCCTCTCCCTTTCTGTCCATCAGTATATATTAATTTGGCTAGGAGATCATCTAAAGTGTCCTCAGTCCTAAGCCAGTTGTAACTCATGTCAACTTCTTCATAGCAATCATCATTTATCAATTAGAACCCACAAAAACTCCTTTCTTTAAAATAAAAACAATTCTCATTCATTTCTCTAAGGCTTGGCCCTGCCTATCTTTGTAATTGCCCCCAAGATATCTTTTAATTCCAGCCTTTTGAACTTCATTACTGATGACCGTGCCTTCAGATTCCTGGGCCCTAAGCTCTGAAATTCTCTCTCTACTATCCCCATATGGCTTTTCTCCTTTAAGACATTTTTAAAACCTACACACTTGGCTATGTTTTGCTAATCTCAGCTAGTGTGTGATATGGGTCGCACAGTGGTTAGCACTGCTACCTCACAGCGCCATGGAACCACATTCAATTCCAGCCTTGAAACTGTGGTATGGAGTTTGCACATTCTCCCCACGTCTGTGTGCGTTTCTGTCAGGTGCTCTGTTTCCTCCCACAGTCCAAAGATGTGCAGGTTAGGTGGATTGGCCATGCTAAATTGTCTTGTAGTGTCTAGGGACTTATAGGCTAGCTGGATTAGTCATAGCAAAATGCAGGGTTACAGAGATAGCGTGGGTCTAGGTGGGGTGCTCTCCAGAGAGTTGGTCCAGACATATTGGGCTGAATGGCCTCTATCTGCACTACAGGAATTTTAGGTTGGTTTATGGTGAATTTATAATCTCTCAGTTTTTAACAATTCCTACCTTACTATATTATCAACGGTTCTACACAAATGCAGCAGTGTTCCACACAAATCCAGTAGTACTCAATCATTCTCTTGGTGTGTGGTGCTGAGGGATGACAATATTTAGTAGAACATTTTTCTTTAAAACCGAGTGACAAGTAAAACATTTCAAAGCTTCTTTTTCCTTTTGAGATTCTGACTATGGTACTTGTGGGCATTCACTCCCTTTTCTCCTGGCCCACAGTCCTTTCTCTCCACTTAGCCTCTGCCAGGGTCATTTAATTCTGATCCCCAATCATCATGCCTTACAAAACCTGCCAGATCTCACTTAACTCTGATCTTTGTGGGAATGAGATTAACCTCCATTTGTCTGAAATTTAAAGCTGTAATTCTATTTCCCAACATTATGATGCTAATTTTTTTTTTAAAAAATGAGCAATCTCTTCATTCCTCACTCTAAAAAATGTGTATAATTTTCACTTTATTCTCTTCTTTTGTCTCATGCCCTTGTCTGGTCTTCCAACCATTTACATGTGTTGGTGGATGAACAATGAGTTGTCCTTGTATTGGTGCCTGATTTATGTCAGCTCTCAGCTCGATCATGTACAGTTATAAATAGCTGCAATACAGGCAGTTCATTTCCAGAAGACATTCATTCAGGCCTTAATTTTGATTCATAGCTTCACCTTTGATTGAAATCAGAACTAATCCCTTCTGTAATGCATGCCCTATATGACTGCTGTGTATGTCAGACCTGGATGTACTACCACTGGAGCAGTGAGAACAAGGAGCTGAGTACCAGGCACTATAAGGACAAATAACAGAGAAATATAAAGGGAAATGGAGACAAAAGGACTGGGAATATAAGATACAGTGACATACCAGGCACTATAAATACATGAGAAAGACAAAGAGAATTCCAGACAGAATCAGAGGGAATCATTGACAGAAATGGCAGAAATGGAATAAAAAAATCTAATTATATAGCAAATATAAGTGCCCAAGTAATAGGAATTTGATGCAAAGAAATACAGGGAAAGATATATAGAAAATTATTATTAAGCTGAAGAGGGTTCAGAAGAGATTTACCAGGATGTTGCTAGGTATGGAAACTTTGAATTATAAAGAAAGGCTGGATAGGCTGGAACTTTTTTCACCAGAGTGTAGGAGTTTGAGAGGTGACCTAATAGAAGTTTATAACATAATAAGGGGTATAGATAGAGTTAATGATAACTGTCTTTTCCCTAGGATGGGGAATTTCAAGACCAGGGGGCACATTTTTAAAGTGAGAGGAGAGACATCTATTAAAGACATGAGAGGCAAATTTTTTACACAGAGGGTGGTTCGCGCGTATAATGAACTTCCTGAGGAAGTGATGGACGTGGGCACAATTACAATGTTTAAAAGACATTTGGATAAGTACATTAATAGGGAAGGTTTGGAGGGATTAGGACCAGGAGCAGGCAGGTGGGATAAGTGTAGTTTGGGATTATATTCAGTATGCGCTGGGGTTGGACCAAAGTGTCTGTTTCCGTGCTGTATGACTCTAAGACTCTATGACTTCTTGGACACAGTGAAATACTGGGTATAACCAACAGAAACACAGTGTACAAGGAGTGACAATTCAGACCTAATGAAAAACTTGGCATCAGCAGCAGCAATATAGAAGCAGAGAAATAATAGGCATAAGTAGCGTTGAAGTACAAACAACAGAAATAATAAGCAAAAACACCAGAAATGCAAGGATTAAGCTATGGAAATACTGTGCATAAGCAGCAGGATTAATGTGTACAAGCGGCAACAATACCGATAGCAGTCCTTATAAAGATTGTGCACAGCAACTGGAATAATGAAAACCAGCATAAAACATTTTGCATACTGTCAAATGCTGAATGTAAGCAGTGTAAATATCTTGTACAAAAAGCATGAATATTGATAAAAAATCTAGTGTACAAGCAACAGGAATACTGGTCACTAATAGAGAAAATATTGTGAGAATGCTGATTAATTACAGATATAAGCAGGCTACTTATTGTGTACAAACAGCGGGAATATTAGTAATATCTTTTAAAAATAATGAGCAAGCAGTGGGAACACTGAACATAGGAGGTATAAAAATTATGTACAAACAGAGTAGAGACAAGAATATTGTTGTGCAGTATAAACACTTGGCATAAGCAGCTTAAATACTGATAAATAGTGCAAATACTGTACATAGTAGAAAACAATTGGAGAAAATCCTATGTACAATTTAAGGAAATACTCATAACTACCATGTGGTACTGGGATAATACTTATTATAATTGATGCAATTGCTGTATGCAAGGAATACAAATAAGAAGTGGCATAAAGGTTGTGAGCAAGCAGCAGGAATATTTGAAGGACAAGTGGTATGAAAACCCCTTGCACAAGCAACATGTATACTGATAACAAACAATAAATGTATTGTGTTATAATTACGATTATAATTCTGGTATAATAGTAATTATTAGTATAAATGCTATGTACAAACTGCAGACATACTGATAACAAGCAACATAAATACTGTGTGCAATCAATCTTAATACTGCTAATAGGCAAGATAAACATCTTGGAAAAGCAGTAGGAAAGCTGATTGCAAAATGTATAAATGTTGTGTAAAAGCAGGAATAATAATAACACCTTAAAAGTATTTCTACACCAGCAGGAATGGCGAAAACAAGCAACAGTGTGCAATCAGCTTACATATTGATAAGAATAAATATTGCTTACAAGCAGCAGGAATACTGATAACAAGCAGAATATATATTATATACGAGCATCAGCAATACTAATAATAAGCTGCATATACATTCAGCAGGATAGCAAACAGAATGATATGTGCAAACAGTGAGAATACTGATAACAAGCAAAATAAATATTGTGTACAACCATCTCATTCACAGATAACTCATAGTATAAACACTGTGCATAAGCAGAAGAAACACTGATAACCAGTGGAATAGATATTGTCTACAACTGATGGGATTACTGATTAAAATCAGTAGAAATATTGTGTACAAGCAGCCGAAGTACTGATAACAAGCTAAATATATATGTGTGTACAATCAGCAGCAACCGGTAGGAATACTGATAACAAGCAAAATAAAAACTGCAGCAACAATATTGACGACATACAAATAATTATTGAATTCAAGGTGCAGTACTGATAATAAATGGTATAAATACTGCATATCAGTTGTAGGAATGCTGAATACAAGAAGCAAAAATACAGTGCACAAGTGATTGCAATACTGATAATAAGCAGTATAAACATCATGTACAAGCTGTTTAAATAATGATAACGCAGGTGATAAATATTGTGTACACACAGGCTAAATACTGCTAACAAGCAAGCTAAATTCTATATACAAGCAGCATCAAATACATACAGACAACCAGCAGTATAAGTACTGTGTACAAGTCATGGGAATACTGATAATAAACGTTATAAATACTGTTTACAAACACCAGGTAAACAGATAACAAGCAGAATAAACATAGTATCAGCCATTAAGAATACTAATAAACAGCAGAATAAATATTGCTTGGAGCAGAAAACAATATTGTTTACAAACTGCAACGATACTGTTAGAAAGAAGTGTAAATGTGTGTATAAGCAGAGTTAATACTGTTAACAAACCCGAATAAATGTGTATAAGCAGCGGCAATACTGATAGTGGAGTAAATTGTGTACAAGCATTAATACCCATAATATGAGTATGGATGTAAGTACTGTTTACAACCAGTGGGATTGATAATGATAAACAGAATAAAGACTGCATACAAGCAGGAAGTATACTGATAAGAAGTATAAATATTGTATCGAGCAATGAGAATATGGATAAAAATGCAGAATAAATATTGCAATTATACAGAATTAATATTTTGTACAAACAGCAACATTACTGATAACAAACAGCATAAAAACTACATGCAGTCATTTTAAATAATGAAAACTAGCAGAATAAATATTGTGTAAAAGCAATGGATAACTGTAAAATACTGTGTACAACAGCTCATAAATGGATGATACACAGCATCAATACCATGCATAAGCAATAGAATGCTGATTATAAAGGGAGTCGATACTATGCAAAACTTATGGGATACTGATTAGAAGTAGTAGAAGCATGACCACAAGCAGCACAAATGCCATTAACAAACATAATCTTGTGCACAACCAAAGGGGAATACACATAACAATCAAGTAGAAATACTATGTACAAACTGCAGGAATACTGAGGACAAACTATGAACACGGTGTACAAGCAGCTTAAATAATAACAGTACACAAAATAAAATATACAAGTGGGATAAGTTCTTTACAATGTGCAGCAATACTGAGAACAAGAAGTATTAATAGTCTTTAAAAGCAATCCAGTAAAACAGAATAAATACTGTGTATGAGAAGTGGAGTAGATACGTGGTATAAATGCTGTGCACAAGTAGCTTAAATACTGATAAGAAGTGACCACAAGCAACAGGAATACTGATAAAAAGCAAAATAAATTTTGCCTGCAAATTTGTAGCAAACCTGATAACAAGTGATATGAATATTGTGTACATGTAGTGGAAATAATAATAGCAAGCTGTACAAATACTGTAAATAATACTGATAACAAGCAAAATAAATATTGTGCGCAAACAATTGCGTTACTGATAATAATTGATATAGATACAGTATACAAGCTGCATTAATAGTTACCAAGGAGAGTAAGTTATTTACATGCATCAGCCATGCTGATAATACGTGCTTACAAATACAGTATACAAGTAGTTTTAACACCAATAACAAGAAAATAAATGCTGTGTCCAGTGTCAGATATCCTGATAAAAAGTAGAATAAACATTGCATATGCACAGCAGTAACCCTGACAATAAGCAAAGTAAATATTGTGTATAGATAGCTGCAATATTGATAACAAGTGGTATAAATACTAAGTACAAGTAGTTGTAATACTTTTTTAAAATCATAAAAATACTTGCTTTAAGCAGCAGGTGTACTGATAACAAGTGGAATAAATTCTGTGTAAAAGCAGTTTAAACACCATTAAGAAGCAATGTGAATACTTTGTACAAGCAACAAGAATATTGACAACAGGTTGAGCAAATATTGTGTGCGAGCATTAGGAATATTAAGAACAAGTGGTTGAAAGAGTATATAGGAGCACCAAAATACTGAAAGCACAAACAGCTGTAATGCTGTTAACTGTTAAATACTATCAACAGACAGAATAAATATTGTGTACAATCAGTGCAGACAATTTACAGAAGTGTTACAGTGTAGAAAGACGACATTTTGGCCCATCGTGTCTGCATCAGCTCTTCAGTTACGCATCATTGCCTGCAGCCAATCTCCTTTCTTTCTATACCTTTGCACACTATTTCTATCCAAATAATCATCCAATACTCTCTTCAATGCCATAATTGAACCTGCCTCCACCACACCGACAGGCAGTTCGTTTAATGCCCTAAATACTTGCTGTGTGAAATAGTTCTTCCTCACCTCACATTTTGCTTCTTGTGCCCTCTAGTTCTTAATCAGGAAGAGTTTCTCCTGATCTAATCTATTTGGACTCATGATTTTTAAAACTTCTATAGATCTCCTCTTAGATAAAGATAACGCAGTGTGGAGCTGGAGGAACGCAGCAGGCCAGGCAGCATCAGGGGAGTAGGAAAGCTAAAATTTCGGGTTGGGGCCCTTCTGCAGATTCTATTTTCTGAAATGTCAGCTTTCCTACTCCTGTGATGCTGCCTGACCTGCTGCGTTCCTCCAGCTCCGCAGTGTGTTATCTCTGATTCCAGCATTCTTACTATCTCTGAGTGAGTTATAGATATCCTCTTAGCCTTCTTCATATAATCATAGATTCCCTGCAATATTGATGCAGGCTATTTGGCCCATTGAGTCCCCACTGCCCTTCCAAAGAGCATCCCATCCAGACCTTCCACCGTACCCTGTCCCTGTAACCCTCCAAGGAGACCAGTCTCAACTGTTCCAAATACATCCAATGATTTCTTCTTCATGGCTACACCCATGGAGTCGGACTATACCAATCTACATGACAGTTAAAGTCATGCATGATTCATGATGTGGAGGTGCCAATGTTAGACTGGGGTGGACAAAGTCAGAAGCCATATGACACCAGGTTATAGTTCAATAGGTCTATTTGAAATCACAAGCTTTCGGAGCATAGCTCCTTCATCAGGTGGAGTCACTACACATGATTTATGTACTAGTTAGCAGACAGGAAACAAAAGTAGGAATAAACAGGTCTTATTCCAAATGGCAGCTGGTGACCAGTGGGGCACTGCAGGGATCAGTACATGGGTCTCAACTATTCACAAACTATATTAATGATTATGCTGAGAGAACTAAATGTAATATCTCCAAGTTACAGATCACACAAAGCTGGGTGGGAGGGTGAACTGTGAAGCGGGTGCAGAGTGTGGATTTATACAAGTTGAGTGTTTGGCAAATGCATGGCAGATGAAGCCTAATGTGGATGAATGTGAGGTTATCCACTTTGTCTCTAAAAAGGCAGGCAGATTATCATCTGAGCGGTAATAGATTGGGAAAGCGGGCCGTGCAACAAAACCTGGGTGTCTTTGTACATCAGACACTGAGAGTACGTATGCAGGTGCGGCAGGTGGTGAAGAAGGGAAACGGTATGTTGGCTGTCATAGCAAGAGGATTTGAGTGCAGGAGCAGTGATGTCTTGCTACAATTATGCAGGGTCTTTGTGAGATCTCACAACTACAATATTATGAAAGAAAGACTGTATTGAGTTGTGGAGATGTGGGCAAGGGGGCTGGTGGGTGGGTGGATGGATGGAAGGAAGAGTCTATGTCTAATTTTATACTTCTGGAGCCAGAGGGTGAAGGAATGCTTTGGTTTCACAAAACAACTTGATCCATCCCATCTTGATCCCATATGCCCTGTTCATTTGAAAGACCCTGATAGCTTAGCTGTGTTATGACTCTGATTGGCACATGTAGCTTGATTTATTTTGGTGAGTCTCATCTGAAGTATCAATAATGTGCATCTCCAGAATCGCATCCAGCAAATACTGGAGCTCCATTGTGCAACAGGAAGAAATAACCAATTTGAGAACGTTCATAGACTGTTATACTTTCAACAGAATTGAATGGCACTTCCATGCTCAAATCACCTTCCTTAATGGCAAGGTTATGATAACATTATTATGCTTCACAATGTTGTAATTAGATGATACTTACGTTATCTTGAGTTTTATATGAAGGCTTGAGGAATTTAAATGAATAAAACTAAATAAAAAGATTTACCAGATACAAAGTGGCAATCTATTTGTTCTTTAAAATAATCTCATTCTTGAAAGAGTGTAGACTTTGAGACTTATAGGTTGACTCTCCAAGAGAATGTTTAAAATTCAGCCGAATCAGATAGTCCATTCTGCTTAATATGTTGCTATATATTAGTCAATTTATAAAGACAGTACTTCAATGAAATATAAAAACCACTGCAAACAATAAAATCTGGTAAAAGTTCATTGACCTGAAATGTTAACTCTGTTTCTCCCTCCAATGATGCTACCAGACCTGAAGAGTTTTGTTGTGTTTTGGTCTGAAATAGCTAATGCTGAGGAGTGCCATAAGCATCATCCATTTTGATGATGTCATATAGACATGGAGGCAGAATAGTTTAGATCCCAAAGGAGTGAGACCTAATATCTGGAACTCCTCAAAGTTTCTGTGAGAACATCTATCATATCAATGTTATCTGTAGTTACTAGGTATGTGGTTACTACAAAGTAACTAGTTGCTAATATGCAATAAACTACTTCCAGTTCAATACAAGCACCTCCTCTAGTTGGACCAGTCATACAATTTTTCTGTATTGCACATGACAAAGTAGGTTGTGTATATTTCTATACTTCAAGGGTGTGGTGGCAGGAATCCTACCATATCGTGTGGTGCAGGCTTGGTTTAGTTGCACATGCAATATGGTGAGCAGCTGTGGTGATCAGGAGATTTTACCACATTTTCAGCCTCAGCTTTATGACATTTGCTTATTCAGAGAGTTAGCAACAGGAAAGAGCCTTCAAAAACTTTACAAAGGAAACACAATGCAGATTCAACAAGAAACAACTTACAGTCTTTTCTTTTATTCATTCAGGAAAGTGGACATTGCTGGTTGGGTCAGCAGTTATTAGTCTTCCCTCGTTCTTGAGAAGTTTTAATGAGCTTTCTTCTTAAACTGTTGCACTCAATTTGGTGTAGTTACATCTGCAATGCCATTAGGGAGGGTGTTTTGACGCAGCGACTGAAGGGATGGTGATATATTTCCAAGTTAAAATGGTGAGTAACTTGGAGAGGGATTTGAAGATGGTGGCATTCCCATGTATTTGCTGCCCTTGTTCTCCTAGATGCAATGCTCATGTGTCTGCAAAGTTCTGTTTAAGGAGGCTTGGTGAAATTCTGCAGTGCATCTTATAGATTGTACACGCTGCTGTTACTGAGAGTTTTTGGTGGAATGACTTTGTGGCTATGATATCAACAAGCTGTTTCCTTAGTTCTGGATGGTACCAAGCTTCTTGAGTGTTGTTGGACCTGCAGCCACCCAGGCAGCCTTGATTTGTGAATTGTAGGTGGTGGACAGGCTGTGGGGAGCCAGGAGGTGAGTTACTGCTGCGGGATTCCTAACCCCTGACCTCTTCTTGCAGCCACAGTATTTACATGACTAACTCTAGTGAAAGGTAATAAACCAGAATGTTGAAGGTCATACCATTGAATATCAAGGTCCAATGGTTAGAATCTCTCTTGTCAGTGATGGTCATTGTGTTGGAATTGTATGGATTGGATATTACTTGCTCCTGAAACACTGTGACGAAGAGTGAGGACAGCAGCTTCATAAGAAAATGAGAGAGAGAGCATGGATGATAACTTCAAAAAGAATATGAGAGAGCCTAGGAAGAATAGATTGAGCACAAAGCATTAGAGAGTAGGGACAGCAGATCCTGAAACTGCATGAGAGAGTGGGGACAGCAGATTCTGAAACTGTACAAGAGAGCATAGGGATAACAGCTTCTTAAGGTTTGACAGATGCAGTGAGAGCAGGTTATTGCCCAAGATGGGTGCTCGTGGCATTGTAAATAAATAACATGGGAATCAATTGGGAATATTAGCACCGATTGAAAATTGGATAACAAACAGAATATCAGGATTATTGGATCATTGATTTTTGGTTGGAAAGATGTACCTAGTGGAGTGCCACAAGGATAAGTCCTAGTTTGTCAATTATTTATAATCTATTATAAAGACATGGAGGAGAGGGCAGAGTGTAATGTATTCAAATTTGCTGACATTACAAAAATAAGTGGGAAGGCATGTTGTGATGAGGACATAAGATATCTGCAAGGGAATGTTGCTTGGGAGAGATAGAGTCATAGATAGAGACAAGAGATCTGCAGCATAGAAAAAGTTCCTAGAAAATGGCATAGTGGTAATGTTACTGCACAGGTGATCCTGAACTAGGATCTAGGCTATTTCCTTGACATGTTTTGAGGGGTTTTAGTCTGGTCCATATCAATAGGAAAAGTCTGGAATTCTCTACCTCAGAGAGTAATGGAGGCTAGATCACAGTAAGTGTTTTTTCTCCACCAGACGAGACCAAGTAGGCTACGTAGATCTCTACACTTATGGAGGATGGTGGCTGTAAATCTGCTGAATTATGAGGTACAGACTCAGTTAAGCTGCAACAAGTATTTCCAGTAATATTTGTTTTTATTACATAAACTATGGTGAGTGGATTAAATTTCCAATCAATTTTGTTTACAGGATAGTGATACTCAAGATATTCTTTGGAAGTTATGTAAAGAATGTTCATTTCTTCATAAAACTATGAAAAATAAGTTTTGACCGATTGGGTCAGAACAATAACTGCCCTAATTTGATGAGGTGCTAAGTGAGCAGGCTTGGTAAAACAACTTTAGTCAATTCACTTCAATAAGGGTAAATGCATTATAGTATCCAAAGGAAGAATATTGCAAATGTCTTAAATCTTAATTTTCCAAAGTTTTTTAAGATTGAAAAATTGTGCACATCACTCTGTCATTTAGGAAAGGTGACAGAAGAAAATCAGGCCATTGCAGACAGGTCACCCAATGTCGGCTGGTAGTATTCTGGTAGTGTCTATAATTAAGGACGGAGAGACTGAACAGGTCCCACATTTTCAGCTGCTCAGAGATAGAGCCAGGGTAGTTTTATAAAGGGTAGGTCATGTCTGAAGAACTGATTGAATTTTTTGAAGAGGTGATTAAATTAAGAGACAGGAAAATGAGCATGGGTGATATCTTATGTGGACTTCCAGAAAAAATTTGAGAAAATCCCTCATTGGAAGCCATTAAATTTGAAGCCTTTGAAATTGAAAGCAAAGTACTGACCTGAATAGAAAATTGGCTGAGTGGTTAATTAGCTGAGACAAAGAGTAGGGATAACAGCAATGTACTCCAATTGGCAGAATATTTCTAGTGGAGTGTCACAAAGATCTGTACTCAATGTTCAACTAATTATCGTATTTATTATCAACTTAGCTATTACAATTAAAAATTCCACATCGAAATTTGCAGAAGACACAAAGATAGATCATTGAAATGTGATGAACAAGAACAGTAAGTAAATAATCGAAAAGGAATGCAGTCTTCATATCTTGGAGACAAGAATTCACAGTTATGATTTGGTTATGCAAAGCTCTGGTTAGACTGTGCCAGGGATAATGTGAATAGCCCTGGGCATCACACCTGGGAAATGACATATTGATCTTGGAGTGAGTGCAGCATGGATTTGGCAGAATGCCAAGGATTACATTATGTGGAGAGATCACATAAACTGACGTTAGCATCGTAAAGTTCAGAGAATACAAAGGTCAATTTGGTGACTTTTCGAGATGTTCATGGGGAACAGAGAGTAGATAGAACGAAATTAGTTTGGAGTCTTCTATCTAAACGTCATCTGGGCATAAACACATATTTCAGTGCACAAATGGCCACAGTTAGGTTCTTTTGGAGAAACTCCAATTTTCAAATAAATAAGGAATCGGTTTAAACCATTCAGCCCTTTGAGCTTGCTCAGCCAATCAATAAGGTCATGGCTGATCTGATTATAACTACAAACCTGCATTTCTGTTCTTCCTCCTTGGTTAACATGAATCCATCTAACTTTGCCTTAAAACCTTTCAGGGTCTCCATTGCCACCACCTTTTTGGGAAGTGTGTTCAAAAAACTCATAACATTGAGTTTAAAAAATGTTTAATTTCTGTTTTAAATGAATGACCTTGATTTTTAAATAGTGACCGTTAGTTCTAGTTTCTCCCACAAGATGAAACATCCTTTCAACATCCACCCTGACAAGCATCCTCAGGATCTTAGATGTTTCAATCAAGTCACCAGTAGAAGCCAAGATATCCAAAAAAGCCAAGCTTTCTCAAAAGGCAAGCCAGTCATTTCAGGTATTACGCTGGTAGATCTTCACTGAATTGCATTCTGTTCATTTATATCATTCCTTAAATAAGATGACTGATATCGTACACAGTTCTCTAGACACAATCTTATCAATGCCCTGTATAACTGAATCATAACCTTCTCACTTCTGTATTCCATTTCCTTCATGATAAATGATAGCATTCTGCAAGCTTTCTGATTATTTGCTGTACATAATACTAACCTTTTGTGATTGATGCACTAGGACACCCAGATCCCTCTGCATCTCAAAGTTCTGCAATCTCTCATCATTTAGATAATGTTTTTCTTTTAATTCTTCCTGCCAAAATAGACAATTTCACATTTTCTCACATTATATTCCATTTACCATATTTTTGTCCATTTAATTAATCTATTCTAAATGTTCTTTGTAAAGAGGACATAAGAGATAACAACACAGTGTGGTGATGGAGCCACACAGCAGGTCAGGCAGCATCAGAGGAGCAGGAAAGTTGACGTTTTGGGCCAGGACCATTCTTAAGAAATGGGGTCTCCTGAGACCGAGACATCAACTTTCCTGTTCCTCTGATGCTGCCTGGCCTGCTTGTGTTCCTTTAGCTCCACACTGTGTTGTCTCTGACTCCAGCATCTGCAGTTCTTGCTATCGCATAAGAGATGATAATTTCCTTTCTATGCTTTCGTGATCAGCAAATTTGGCAAACATGCCTTCTGTCCTTTCATCCATGCCATTTATATAAATTGTTACATCTCTATGGCACACAATGGTGCCAACCTTAAAAAGACCCATTTATGGCAACTTTCTGCTTCCTGTTAATCAGCCAATCTTCTTTCTCTGCAAACATGCTACCACCTATACAATGAGCTTTTATTTTCTGCAATAATGTTTGATGTGGCATTTTCGTAAATACTTTATAGAAATCAAAGTATAGTACATCCAAGCAGTTTCTCTTCTGCATGGCATGTGTTACCTTCTCAAAGAAGTGCAGTAGATTGGTCACAAAACCATATTGACCCTTTCTGTTTGCCTTGGATTTGTCCAAGTACCCAGCTAAAACACCTTTAATAATAGCTCCCAACATTTCCAATTAGCAAATGTTAAATGAACTGACCTATACTTTCCTGTCTCCCCACCTTTTATGAACACAGGAGATATCCTCCTCATTCCCAAAACTGACTCTTTCTCCTCTGGCCTGTTTATGAAGGGGGAATGCCTACTAAGGTTGCATTCTCCACTATAAATGGATGTGCGCACAATTTTCCTTCGCTGGTGTGGGATTTTCAGGTTTGAGAGTTTATAAAGAAAATGGAAAGCTGAGGAATCTGGAACTTTTGGAAAGGTAAATGGAAATAGTTTCCACAACTTCAAAGCTACAGTCTTGAAATATCGATGTGAATTAATGCAATGATCTGTCATAGGGATCTGGTCTTGCAAGAAGATAAATTGACGATTACATTGACCAGCCTCTGTAATTGCTCTCGTGAATTACAGTATTTTTCTAATAGAAAAAGTACCATAATGTTGTGAAAAAATGTTAAAAAATAAAATTTTCTGAAGAAGGGTCTAGGCCCGAAACGTCAGCCTTCCTGCTCCTCTGATGCTGCTTGGCCTGCTGTGTTCATCCAGCTCTACACCTTGTTATCTCAGATTCTCCAGCATCTGCAGTTCCTACTATCTATAAAATATCCTGTCACCTCTTTTACTGGCTGCTTTAAAAACACAGCTTTCGACACTTGTAAGAAACTTTTGGCTCCAGAAGAAGCTCTTAAGAAACTTTTGATCGTAAGGAATTCTAGTCAACTTGAATCACATCAACCAATACCGACCATGGGATTTCTGAAGAAGGGTCTAGGCCCAAAACGTCAGCCTTCCTGCTCCTCTGATGCTGCTTGGTCTGCTGTGTTCATCCAGTTCTACACCTTGTTATCTGAGTAAAGGATATGCCAGCTTTGCTTTTCTAGGAAGCAATCATAAAGTGAACCCAAAATGAAATGGAAGATCTATTTCTTAATGAAGTAATTCCAAAGTTGGCAAATCTCTACAGTGTTCAAATCTCTACAGTGTTCAAATTTTAAAATTCTGAAAGCGTTTGCACTGGCTTGCAGTATGACCTTGATTACATTCAGACAGGCTTACAAAGTGGCAGGTAACATCCCCATATCACAAATGTGACAGGCAATGATCATCTCCAACAATGGACAGAAGCTAATCATCTGCCCTTGATACTTGTTGCCATCATTGAATCCCAACATTAACCTTCGAGATTGCAATTGTCCAGAAATTTAACTTCACCAGCCATATAAATACTGTGGCTACAGGTCAGAAAGGTTGGAATTTACTGTCTGTAAATCTCTTGATTCTCCAAAGTACTTCAAGCGTGAATGAAGCAGGGCTTTGTCCAGCTGAAGGATTTGTCAATATCTCTATGATTGAATCTTCCCCACATATTTCAATTTCATTTTGAAGCATGGTTGAAAGCCCATTACTCTGCCACTAGATAGTCAATATGCCATATGGGACTCTCATCCCATTTCCAAAATAGGCCAAAAGACTTTGTTAGCATTGAATCGCCTATAGGTGCTACTCTAAGCCAGTTCTTAACCTGTACCTCTTCATGAGGTAGGACTGCAGAAGGACCTGACTGCCAAGATACTTGTCCCTCACTCTAATGTCTTTGACTGTCCCTGACTCACCCTCCAGCCTCAATAACCAAAAGCTGAAGATTTGATTGGGAACAATTACTGATTTTCAGTTGTATTTGCAACTAAAATTCTACAACGTCCCTTGTCAAGAAATCTGGGGCCAAGTCAGTTTATTATGATTTCAATTTCCAATTTTAGTACCCTGCTTTACATTTCAATCCCCACAGCCAAATCCAGGTTAAGCCAAATTCTAAACATTTGCAAGAACGAGTGAAGTAGCAAGATGATTGTTATTGATATCACAAAAATACCGCACAGAAACCATTTCCAAAAGTTCAGAGCCAGAGGAATGTCCTCAAAAAGCATGAGATATGCCACCTGTTCGCCAAAGAATGTGAATATTCCCCTTAACTCAGAGTGAGCCACTGCATCTAACTGGAAACTACATTAACAGCAGCAATCTTTTGGCAAATCAGCATGAGTTCAATGCTAGGCTTTTTATTTTGGAAAACAGCCTAATGATAATATTTCATTCTTCATGTGTATTGTTTGAAATAAAACCTGCCAAGAAGATTAGCAGGCACCTTAGCTAGACTGACAGAACCTGACATTATACCATCTTCTGGCCCTATCACATGTACCTGGCAGTGAATATGGAATTCTGACTCTGTCGGCCTTACATCATCAGGGGACAATGCACAAGTCAATTCCGTCTCCTACTATGGCACTTGTGCTTAACCTGAACCAGAATGACAGAAACCATTCCCTGTTTATTGAATTTTTTGCAATGAATCATTTCCCAGGCTCACAAAGGAATGCAGTGCATTATCTGCCTTTTTGTTGGGCAATGATATCGGAACCAAGTGATTGATCCTTCAGTGAGCATAGCCAGTATTTCCTTTCCTGTACCATTGACTAACACCAGACTTCCTAATTTGTTACTGGCTAGCTGAATTTCCCAATGTAGGAGGAAACAAAGATAGTTTCCACAATGTCCCTGCTCGTTGCATGTTACTAGTAATTGCTTCTGAAGTTTATCAGTACAATCTTCTGACACATGTGTAGCTGAGCTG
>NC_063343.1:57539572-57658609 GCF_021869965.1 Rhincodon typus | reverse complement strand
TCTGAAGTTTATCAGTACAATCTTCTGACACATGTGTAGCTGAGCTGGTGCTTGAAAATGTTGGCAACTGGAATGCAAACTATTTTTAGTAGCTACTGTTTGATTGCATTGACACAACCTAATCATTATAAGAAGTGGCTAACGTTACGTTGTTAGCTTCAAGAGACACTTTCAAGGCAGCTCATATACACTAGTGCTTTTTGCATGGTATATCCACAATAATATTTCTCCTTTAAGGATGTGTGATATGCCTGAAGCACAAAAAAAATCTTATGTTGCTAGTGCCAGGTCAGTGAGAATTTTTAGTTCCAGTGGAGTCAACACATATTTGATCCACTGCCTGTTCTACTCATTATAATGAGTACCAATCAATCTATTGATCAACTAGAAAGGTCGATATGGTAGACAACAAGGTGCAGAGCTGGATGAACACAGCAGGCCAAGCAGCATCATAGGAGCAGAAAGGCTGACGTTTCGGGCCTAGACCCTTCATCAGGATATACCATGGATATACCATGCTTTCTGATGAAGGGTCTAGGCCCGAAACGTCAGCCTTTCTGCTCCTATGATGCTGCTTGGCCTGTTGTGTTCATCCAGCTCTGCACCTTGTTGTCTCGGATTCTCCAGCATCTGCAGTTCCTACTATCTCAGGTCGATATGGTCCTTTGTTTGTGATTTAATTACAAATACTAGCCAGAGATCTTTGATCAAATGCATTTATTTTCATATCACACCAGAGATATTCTTAAGCCCAGTTTCTGCTTATTACCGGTGTTCTGAGGCAGAGGTAGTGAATTCAGTGTGTGAAGAACTTTTAAAATAAACTTGCCTCTTATGGCTAGGTAATACACTTCACTGGAATTCCAAATGATATTTATTTATTTGTATAGGGGATGTGAATATCTCTGGCTATCCACTGGCCATTTCTAATCACCCTTGACAATGTGGTGCTGAGCCACTTTCTTGCCTGCTGCAGTAGATATGGTACAGCTACACTCACAAAATTCCCTGTTAGGAATTTTAGCCCAGTGATAGTGAAGGAATGGCAATATGATTCCAAGTCACGAGGATTTATGACTTGGAAGGGACTTGCAGGTGCTGATGCTCCCACATTTAAGAACATAAGAACATAAGAACTAGGAGCAGGAGTAGGCCATCTGGCCCCTGGAGCCTGCCCCGCCATTCAATAAGATCATGGCTGATCTTTTTGAGACTCAGCTCCACTTACCCGCTCACTCACCATAACCCTTAATTCCTTTACTGTTCAAAAATTTATCTAGCCTTGCCTTAAAAACATTCAGCGAGGTAGCTTCAACCACTTCACTGGGCAGGGAATTCCACAGATTCACAATCCTTTGGGTGAAGAAGTTCCTCCTGACCTCAGTCCTACATCTGCTTCCCTTTATTTTGAGGCTATGCCCCCTGGTGCTAGTTTCACCTGCTAGCGGAAACAACCACCCTGCCTCTACTTTTTCTATTCCTTTCATTATCTTATATGTTTCTATAAGATCTCCCCTCAATCTTCTGAATTCCAATGAGTATAATTCCAGTCTACTCAGTCTGTCCTCATAATCCAACCCTCTCAACTCTGGAATCAACCGAGTGAATCTCCTCTGCACCCACTCCAGTGCTAGTATATCTCTTCTCAAGTAAGGAGACCAAAACTGCACACAGTACTCCAGGTGTGGCCTCACCAGGACCCTATAAAGCTGCAGCATAGCCTCCCTGTTTTTAAACTCCATCCCTCGAGCAATGGCAGACAAAATTCCATTTGCCTTTTTAATCACCTGCTGCACCTGCAATCCCACCTTCAGCGATTCATGCACAAGGACATGAATCATTCATGCACAAGTCCCTCTGCACAGCAGCGTGCTGCAATTTTTTTACCGTTTAAAACAGTCCATTTTGCTGTTATTCCTACCAAAATGGATAATCTTACACTTATCAACATTGTACTCCATCTGCCAGACCTTTGCCCACTCACTTAGACTATCTATATCCCTCTGCAGACTTTCAGTGTCTTCTACACACTTTGCTCTACTACTCACCTTAGTGTCATCTGCAAATTTTGACACACCACACTTAGTCCCCAACTCCAAGTCACCTATGTAAACTGTAAACAATTTAGGTCCCAACACTGATCCCTGAGGCACACCACTAGCCACTGACCGCCAACCAGAAAAACACCCATTTACCCCTACTCTTTGCTTTCTACTGGTCAACCAATCCTCTATCCATGCCAATACATTACCTGTAATATCGTGCAAATTTATCTTATGTAGCAGCCTTTGGTGTGGCACCTTGTCAAATGCCTTCTGGAAATCCAGATACACCACATCCACAGGTTCCTCATTGTCCACCATGCAAGTAATGTCCTCAAAGAATTCCACCAAATTAGTTAAACATGACCTACCCTTCATGAACCCGTGCTGGGTGTTCCCAATGGGACAATTTATATCCAGATGTCTTGCTATTTCTTCATTAATGATAGATTCAAGCATTTTCCCCACTAACTGGCTTATTGTTACCTGCTTTTTGTCTACTTCCTTTTTTAAACAGTGGCGTCACATTGGCTGTTTTCCAATCTGCGGGAACCACCCCAGAGTCCAGTGAATTCTGGTACATAATTACTAGTGCATTTGCTATTTCCCCCATTACCTCTTTCAGTACCCAGGGATGCATTTCATCAGAGCCAGGAGATTTGTCTACCTTTAGCCCCATTAGCTTGCCCAACACTGCCTCCTTAGTGATAATGATAATTTCTAGGTCCTCACCTGCTATAACCTTCTTGCCATTAGTTTTCGGCATGTTACTTGTGTCTTCCACTGTGAAGACGAACACGAAATAACTGCTTAATGTCTTGGCTATTTCCTCATTCCCAGTTATTAAATTGGCCTTCTCATCCTCTAAAGGACCAATGTTTACCTTCGCCACTCTTTTATGATTTACATATTTATAGAAACTTTTGCTGCCTGTTTTTATATTCTGAGCTAGTTTATTTCTTCTACCCTTGTCCTTTGAGGTTGTAGAGGTCATGACATTGGAGGGTGCTGTCTAAGGAAGTGTTGATAAGCTGCTGCAGTGTATCATGCAAAATAGTAAACATTAACACTGATGTATATCAACAATAGAGGGAATAAGTATTTAAGATGGTCGATTGGGTGCTGATCAAGTAGGTTACTTTACTTAAGATGGTATCAATCTACTTCAGTGCTGGTGAAACTGTGCTCATTCAGGAAAGTGGAGAGTATTGTAACATGCCCCTGAGTTGAGTCTTACAGATGGAGGGTCAGAGATTAGTTACTTGTCAAAGGATTTCCAACCTCTGTCCTGCTCATTTAATGACAGTACTTATTAAACTGGCTTATTTATGCTTCTGATCTGATCAATGGTAACTGTTAGGATATTAATGATAGAAACTTCAGCAGTGGTAACGCCACTGAATGTCAATAGTAGATGGTTAGATTCTCTCTTTTTGGAGATTGTTATTGTCTGGCATTAATGTGGCATGAATGTTACTTGCCAATTATTATTGCAAGGCCAAATGTAATCCAGGTCTTGCTGCATTCAAGCCTGGGCCTTTTCACTACCTGAAAAGTTGTAAATTGTTCTGAACATGGCAATCATCAGTGAATATTCCCACTTCTGACCTTATGGAGGAACGTTCATTGATGAAGCAGCAGAAGACAGTTGGTTCTAGAACACTACACTAAGGAGTTCCTGCAGTGATGCTCTGGGTCTGAAATGATTGTGGTTGTTGGAGGCTAATTATCTTCCTTTGTGTTATTTATGACTCTAAGCAATGGAAAATTTCCTTTTTGATTCCCTTTGACGTCAATTTTTGTAGGGCACCTTGATGCCAGCCAGTCCAGTACTACTTTGATGAACACTGTGCTCTCATATAAATTAACTCCATTGTTATAATTAAATACTCAGAGATACTTGGATGATCTACCTCTTATGCACTTCTGCTGCATGGATTCACATTTAGCCAGTATTGATGGAATGGAACTGCGTTCTCATTAGCAACTGCAAAGATTTTATGAAAAGCCATGTTGAAATGACACAACCAAATTTCTGGAGCGCACAATTGCTCATAATTAGTTATTATTGTATTAAATTAGAAATCTTGCTCAGCCGATACCAAAAGGCCATTTGTCTCATTGCATTTAACACTGGCTGGCTATTTTGTTTGCATAGTTAAGAATTCATTGCACTTCTAAAAGTAATTTATCACACAATTTTCTGAGATATTTAGGCAAAACATGATGCAAGTGTTTGTATTACGGAGAACCCACAAGAATGACTAGATTAGGAAGAAAGCATTATTGGGTAGAATGAAGATACTATTCTAGGATTGAGTTGAAGAGATTAAGTGAAGTGAGTTTTATTCCACATCTGACTCCAATGTGTAGAAACTTGATGCTGTCAATGGATGCAATTATGGAGAAATTCAGTTTCCTAACATCTTGATGAGCACATTTATTGAACATAAATTAACATATGGTACTCCCATTTGCCACAAATATAAAGAAAAGAGAATACAATATGAACCCATAATTCTTAACACTGTGAGTATATGATCAATAAAGCAGCCTGGTACCATAATTCACATAGTTCATTTCCTATCATGATTTGAGTTTAGGCCTAAGTCATTTAACCATAAGTTCAATCTCAGTAGTAGCCTCTCCCAACATAATGTTTAAAGTTAGGGATGCTTTCTCTCTTTTACCAATGGTCATCACCTTCAAGTAAAGAATTTCTTTGCAAAGCAAGTATGAGTGTTCGAGTAAGAAGAACCTTTCAGTAAGGTTTCTCAAATTCCAGTTCTCAAGGTTTCATCCCTCCCTTTCTCTGTAATCTTTACCAATCCCACAACAATCCAAGAATTCTACATTTCCACTATCCTGCTTTCTTGTACATACCTCACACCTTCCTTCCCACCAGTGGTGGGTGCACCTTGAAATGTCCGGGTCCTTTCCTCCACCAATCCTTCCATAAAAGTTTTCCATTTCTATCTCTTCCTCCATTAACACTCCAAGTTTTTGCTGACTTCTCCAATAATCTCAGCAACAATTTTAATCTGATTAGTTTTCTGCGAAGTCTCTTGGTATATATTTCTCTATTAAAGGTGCTATGCAAACACTAATTATAATTCACACTTCTTGGAGAAATAATTACTTTGTTCCTCATCTTGGCTTCATATTATTATCTATATACACACAACAAAATAGTCCTCTGTCTCTGTCTCTCAAGTTATACCCTAATCAAGTGTGTTTTTATAAAAAGGGGTCTTTTGTCTTATCTCTCTAGTCTCTACCTTGTGCAGGCGTCTTCGCCGGCGAAACCTCAGCAGTTCTTTATGTTGACGAGACACAAAGTTAACAGCTGCATATTCCAATAGTGCAGAGAAGACAAAGAGTAAGCAGACAGCCATCCAGATGTCAATGGCTTTTACATAGGATACCTGAAGTAAGGAAAGACAATCATTATTTGTGATGCTGTTATTAGCATCTGCATATTAACCAAACTTTAGTTGCTATTCCATTCAACAGAGTTTCACATGGATAAGCCTCTTGATCATTTTCCACCACAATATAATTTGAAAGGAAAACAGGAAATGGAAGCGCAATTCGATTCGCCAAGAAAGACCTAAGAAAACAGAAAAAAGATATAAACAAGAGATGGGAAAATGGCATTGGAAATATTGGGAATGTCCAACAGATATTGTTAGGAATTTCTCACAGATACAGAGAACTGAAGGACAAGAGAAGGCTATGAATAAGAAAAAATCGTGCACCCACAGCTGCTGCATAACTGCTTCAAACATGGATTTCCCTCTTCCCTAACAAGATATCTCCACCACGATATTGGTATTGTTATCATCTGAAAAGGCTCAGGCAAATCTCTACCTGTAATAATATCATTAACCATATCCAGAGGTCATCTATATAACTGTCATTCTCCTTTCTCAATTAATCGAAATTGTTTGTAAACATAACAAGTTACCCTTGGTATAAAAGCAGCAAATCCTGGAAAAAAGTCAGTATATCTAACGCAGGAATGGTGTGGTGACATTGCCACTGGGCTACACTCTAGGATGCTGTCAAACTTTCTGGAGGCTTATGTTCAAAGTGCACTATGACAGATGGTGAAACTTGAATTCAATAAAAATGAGAGTTGAAAGCTGCACTAGCAATAACCATGTGACCACTGCCAAAGAAAACCACTGGTTCACTACAGGAAAAGAAATCTACTGTCTTTACCTGGTCTGATCTTATGTCTATAAACCCATAGCAATGTGGTTGATTCTTAACTGCCCTCTGGGAAATAAATGCTGGTTTAGTCAGTGATGCCCACATCCCATGGATGGATATAATTTAAAAAAAATCCTCTGTGGACAGACAGACAGAGAGGAAAAGGAACAGAGTTAAAAATTTTCAGTTCATGACCATTCATTAGAACAGATGAACGATCTTGACCTGAAACATTAACTGCCTCTCTGTAAAGATGCACAGTAATTCCACTATTTTCTGCTATTATTTCAGATTTATTTTTGGATTAAATTTGGTAGTCTGTACCACATTTGCTACTCCTTGGAAAAAGATTCTTCTAATTTGTAAATCAGAAATTGTTAAAATCTGTATTTTTCAGTTCACTGATCACTGTCAAACAAAAGTAGTCTACCTCCTCTGACCTTATCTCAATACACACCTCCAGTCCATAAAGTTCAAATGGCATTGCTATTTCTTGGGGTAACAGTTATGTATTCTGGTGAGGTTTAAGTTAACCTAATCCTGCAGGTCTGTTGCCCCCTTCCGTGCTATATAAAAAATTCCGGTCCAGTCAAATATTTGTTACATTACCTCACACTCAGCTGAAATTTATTGTTGGACTTGGGAAACGAGAGTGGGTCTGTTTTCGGTCCTAAACTCACCTCCAGTGGGAAACTGATTAAAGTCACGACTTTCATGTGCGCGAGCCCTTAACTAACATGGAGACTGACTTTCAGCCTCAGAGAAGCAGCCAGTTTCCAGACAAAGTTAGTAACTGGGAGAGTGATTCAAGAGAAAGGCACCTTCTCAATTATATTTTGAAACTTTCACAGAAAAAGTACAATAAATGACCAGCCCCACAGTGGGAGATGGTGAGTTGGGAAGTAGTGAACCCTTCAGTAGGCTGAACTTTGGCTATACCTTCCAGTCAGTCAAACAAGGTGGGTGTGTAGTGCTTACAGGGATGCTGACAGCCCAGAATACAGCTGGGTGCCCAGCTTCAGACAGTTAACCTGCCCCTCTTCAATCACTTTCAGAAACTGAAAACTGACTGCAAAATTCCAGTGTGTCTCCACTAAGTATTGTTAACAAGGCACCAGTCCAGGTGAATTTCCTACCTCCTTGTGGAAGGTGATAACCTTCCTGGCATCGGAACACACCAGCCAAAATGGCAATTTCAGGAATGGGGTGAAGAAGTCAGAAAGCCAACACAACGGTCTGTTTCATAATTTTTAGCCCCCATCCACAGCAATTTTTGACAATAATAGATCCTGAAAATTCATCCTAAAATGTCTTTGCCAATTCTCAACCCATTTGGAAGAATTACTTCAAAATATTTTCTCAACAACAGCATACAGGTATTTATCTGCTTGTATTGCTCGTAGTTTGCTTGATATGGAAGCATCAAATAACCTAGCAGGTTATTTGTAGCACCACTGATTTGTAGCACCACTGATCAGTGCATCCCTATTACAGCAATTTCACATATCACTATCCTTTCCTGTTGATCATTAGTTTTCAATCCATATAATCTGTAATTTTGTACCAAGAGACGTAGGTCTGAATTATCTTGTCATGACGTTGAGCAAATCTGCATTGAGGGACAAAATAGGAGATATGCATGGCTTATACTGTACAAGTTGACACTTGCCATTCCATTCTGATTGCATTTCATGTTTCATGGAACAGGAAAGGTGGCAGATTATGAACTGACACTCAAATATGTTTAAATATGTCCTCCAGACACATTTATCTCAGAGATTGCTGTTTTTAGTAGAGGAGGGGGAGTTCACAAACCATACCATGTTAAGATAGTTGATAGGCTCAATCTGTTTTTTACTGCATATGCCTCTGCCCTGAAGAGATAGATGACCATTAAATTGACGAGCATTGTGTAAGTATTCACTTACATTAGTGTTACTTTATCTTAAACTCTCCTTCGGCATTCATCAGAATGGAAAATAGATAATTATGTAAGTAAGGTATACTGGAGTTTAATTTACAGATTGATTTATTGTCCTGACATCTGCTGAACTTTTGAAGCAGTTTCTAGTATCCAGCAGGAACAGAGGCAATGAGCAATATGACAGCACTGATAAGGCTTTCAAATGGTCACAGAACATTGGCATTTCCAAATCCCTTTTGAGAAAAATTATCCCTTTTATGACTCTTAACATATAAATAGAATACATGCATTCATACTGTCATTGAAAACACTTCTAATCCATCTAACATGCACTAATCCTGTACCAATATACAAACAGTTACAAAATAAAACTATAAAGAAAGATAAGCTTATTTAAATATCATAAAACTGTCAAACAAAGCTAGTATACTTATTTACAGCTGTATAAACAATTCCCTACAGAGTTAAAGCCGTTAGTGAGTCTTGGAACTCCATTAGTATTCACTTGCTGAAACAGATTCTGGCCACTGCTCAGTCTATTTTATTGATACAGTTGCCAATGGGAATTAAATGAGGAGTATGGCTAGAACCTCTAACAAGCGAATTGGGCCCTTGTCCCAAGTCATGAAGGTGGACCTTATAACCTGCTCACCATGGCATCTGTCCACCTTTGTTGCTGCATTGAACAGTGGCAAGGCTGACTCCAGACTACTCTTGACTCTCAGACACCAAATTCCAGGTGAATGGGCCGACTTTCCAAAGTTCACAACATAATGTCGGAAGGTAATAACTTGCACCTTCTGAGTTAAAGTTAAGCCCATAATGCAGAAAACAAAGATTATGCATTGAATGTTGTTATAGGTTATATCCATGCAAAATTCCAGATAGAACAAGACTTTAAAACTGAATGTAGAATCTATTAAGTGCTTTTGATTTATACAAGACAAGTCTGCCCTTCGCTCAACCTATGGTCTGTTACCTTTGGTAGTGATGCTCGGGATCCTGAACTCTGAGTGGTCATGGTAAGCACAGTTGTAATTCCTAGACCAACACGTGCTGGTGCTGCATCCATATTGATCCAGAAGGAGACCCAGGACAGGATAACAATGAGGAGGCTTGGAATATACATCTGGATTAAGTAGTAACCCATCTGTCTTTCCAGGTGGAAACGTGCCTCTATACAAGTAAATTTCCCTGGAGTGGGGCAGAAAAGTCAACATGACATGAATAATATCCGTAATGTCTCTAAACAAAGTCTACATTGTTTCAATGTGTTTCAGAGAAACTGTTTGCATTGGCAGTAAGGTCAATGACCAGAGAATACAGATTAAAGATAACCATCAGAAGAATCAGAGGGGAGATGAACAGAATTTTGTTTTGTTTTTGGCACATCCTTTGTTATGACATAGAATCACATGGAATGGTGGAATCTGATTCAAAGTAACTTTCAAAAGGGAACTATATATGGGTAATTACAAGTGCAAAGACTTGCAAAGCAATATGGAAAGAGAAGGGGAGAAAGACCAGCTCTTTTAAGGAGCTAACAGAGACACAATGATAATGGTCTTTCATGCTGTGTGATTCTATAACTCATCTGGTGTTTCTAAGTGGATTAGGGGTGTGTTCAATGGGAGAATGAATCCTTGTACTGTTTAACATTTTATATGTTTATAAGAGGGACATTATTTTTTCAAATGAGATTTTGAAAGGCTGAAATTTTGTGACCATAATAAAGATTTGTTCAGTTTGAAAGGGCTAATTCTCTGACTTTGTCTATCTGTCACGTATCTCAGGAATCTGAAATTCGCCTTCTTTGAATTTCTGATGATTTGCAATGGCAAAACAAAAAATGCATATTCTGTACACAAATCTTTGACTTACATGCCCCCTAGTCATGCTGTTAAATTGGGAAAAGACCTCTTTAAGACAAGAAGACCAATTGATATCTGTAACTTAGATGGGAACTTGGAGGCTATAATGTTCTTATGCTCCTTTTGGTCTTGTCCATCTGTCTGTAAGAGGAGATGGGATTGAGGTGTGCTACTGTAGAAGCTGTAGTGAGCTTCAACAGTGTACAGAAGTGGAGTGAGTCATTTTTTAAGGTGGTGGATAGACTGCCCAGTAAGTGATTTCCCTGGATAATGTCAAACATGTTTTTTAGTGCTGTTAGATTTGTACTCATCCAGGCACCAGTGAGTACTCCAGCACACATCTGTCAAGCCTTGTAGATGCTGAAAAGCCTTTGGGTAGTCAGAAAGTGCAGAATTTCAAACCTCTGACCTGCTCTATCAATGTCATTATTTGTGTTGCTGGTCCAGTTAAGCTTCTGGTCAATGGTAATGTCTTGAATGTTGATGGTGGAAAGTCAATGCTGGTTGAACATTAACGAGAGGTAATGAGACTCTCTCTTATTGGAAATGGTCATTGGTTGACAGTTACTTGCCACTCATCAGCATATATGTGGCTGTTATTCAGATCAGATCTGCAAGTGAGTACGTATGGGCTAATTATCTGAGCTTTTGTGAATGGAACTGAACATTTGATGTATTATTTACTGTATAGAGATATTGCATTCTCCTCTATGGGTCTAGTTTAGTTAAACAATGGTTTTTTCCATTGCATGTGAACTTAAAGGAAATACATTTCTTTAAAAGAATACACATATGTTTGAAAACAAAATTCAAGAGTTTTGTTAAAAATGTGTACAGATTAAGAGCAACTATTGTAAACATTATATCTCCTGTTCCCCCAAATAGAGCCAGAGAGTCATAGAGATACAGCACTGAAGCAGACGCTTCGATCCAACTCATCCATGCCGACCAGATATCCTGTGTAAATCCAGTCCTGTTTACCAGCATTTGGCCCATATCCCTCTAAACCCTTCCTATTCATATACCCATCCAGATGCTTTTTAGATGTTGTAATCGTACCACCCACCATCACTTCCTCTGACAGCTCATTTCATACATGCACCACCCTCTGTGTGAAAAAGTTGCTCCTTTTAAATCTTTCCCATCTCACCTTAAACCTATGCCCTCTAGTAACCTGAGCAAATAAATTGGAACAGCAAGTGATTTATCACTCAGTTCCAGACAGATAACAGCAATTTTGTTGCCTCCGGGACCTCCTGTGTAAAATTTGGATATTTAGTTAGCAAATTGTAACATGTGGCAAGTGCAAAAATCTTTGAGATGCTAGACCACATCGTATACTCTACTGACAAAGTACTATCCATCAAAGCAAAACAACTTAACAGATACAGAATGCCTTGACTCAAAAATGCTGAATAATGATTAAAGGCAAGTTATCTACATTTTCTTTTATTCACTTTGATTCACAAATCTCTCAATTAAGTTATGTCATAGCACCATTAATGCAATGGAAGACTGCTAAATGGGAAAAGAAAGAACAAGTTGCAACAGAGAATACTATCAACTTTGTAATTGGAAGGTAAAATCTATTGCTCACACTATGCTCAAACATTGAGCCTTGCAGTGTTAAGCACTTATGCACAATTGCTGAGAAGATACTTTTCACCGTGTCACTGATCTGTGTTATGGCACCTTGATAACTATGCTAGTGACAATGTTTCCGGTTATAACACTTGCTGAGAAGGTAATTTTTACCGTCCCACTGATCTGTGTTATGTCATCTTGATCATTGTGTTGGTGACAATGTTTCTGGTTATAATACTGACCTGTATTATAGTGCTTTGTGCAGTCTCTTAAATCTTTTTCCTCTTGGAGAATAAACTGTGGTAAAGTTAATCCTTCAGCTACCTGTACAGCTTTTTCATCCCACTGAAATATCAAATCATTCATGGTGTATCCAACTGAAGGACAGAAGAGGGCAAGAAATTTTGTTATATTTGAGTAAGCAGTGCAAAAATTTAATACTGCAACACTAAGCATTAGCAAATTCTCACAAGATTACAGGAATAACTTACAAATATGTTTAGTTCCCCCATGGGCTACTTTTCATATTTCTGTCAATACTTTTTTGTAAGTCTGGGGGATTTATGATATTTATTGCAGCCAATTATAACAGTGAGAAAACAATTAAGGAAAAATGAGCAGTTTCCCTAAATACTACAAAAAAGTATAATGAGTAGGTGCTAGAATTAGAAATCTCATGCAAATGGAAATGCTCATAAGATTTCTGTCACCTAAAGGTAAGTCACTGAAACACGTTGGCTCTTTCTCGGAGGCAGAACATTGGTTTAGATGGCGGGAAGGTCCACAAAGACCAAAGTTAGGGTAGTCAACATTGTTTGCAAGTGGTGGGATGGGCAATAGATAAGGTGATAAAAAGCAAAATACAGCAGACACTGGTAATCTAAAATAAAAACAGAAAAAGCTCGAAAAACTCAGCAAGTCTGACAGCCTCTATGGACTGTAATGGACCAGACCAGACCCTCTCAAAATATATTAAGAAGGTAGCCTTAGACCTTAATTTTTCTTATTTTAGAGGTAAGTGTAAGGTGCTGCATTCCAGATGCAATTCAATTGGTCAAACTACTAGATTGGAAGCATAACACACTTTATTCATCCACTATAATTAAAATACAACAAAAGAAAGAGTAAAGAAAAGAACTGGCTTAGCTGTAACTGTATTGGAAAAATTAACAGAATAATAGATTAGTTAGCTACTAAATGGTAACTGTTCCAATATAATAACATTCCATAAACACATTCTTGGCAAAAGACAAATTCAGAAAACAGATTATCTCATGTGCAACTCCAGCAGCAGGAAGAGAACTCCCAGCTCTTGCCTTAATCGAGAGAGGGAGAAATAACTTCCACTTCTTCAAGACCCCAACAGCAACTGCTACTAAAACTAAGAAACTAAAAATCCTGGTTCTGTGAAAACCTGACCACAGCCATTCAGGCTGTTTCTATTGTTTCAACTTTAAAGAAAAACCAAAGTCCTCACCAAGCTGTTTCCTTTATTGGCTTTCCAAATAAACAGCTTTGCACCTCAGTTTTAAAACTTCTCTTTATCAAAAAAAAGGACAAAATAACCTCTTAACGTCAAAGTATCATTACAGGAGAGACAAACAGAGTTAACATTTTGAGCCCAATGACTCTTCTTCAGAACTGAAGAGGGCTGTAAAGTGATGGCTTTCATGCTGTTGACAAAGAATTATGAGAAGCAGGTGGACAGATAGTGAAAGTGCCTGGACCGAAAAACAGAGGAATTCCTAATAAATGGTAAAGGAGATATGTTGTTGCAAAATATATGTTAATGATAATTGTGAATAATAGAAAATAGATCAGCTCTGCTGAGAGCAACACTGTGCCATCAAAACGCTGGGTGCTGGGAGGAGGGGGATGGGTATTAAAAATAGAGGACAATGTTCATGTTCTGACTTTGTTGAACTCAATGTTGAGTTCTGAAAGTTGTACAATGGAAAATGAGGTGCTGTTCCTCCAGCTTGTGTTGAGCTTCACTGCAGAAATGTTAGGACAAGAGCAAGATGGGGTATTTAAATGGCAGGCAACTAGAAGGTCAGGATCATTCTTACAGAGAAAACAATGGAGCTCCACAAAGTGATCACCCAGCTCTCTCCAATGAAGATGAAACTGTACTTTGAGCAGTGAATACAGAAGATGAGATTGAAAGAAGTGCAAGAAAATCATTTCTTCACTTGGAGGTGTGTTTGGGTCCTTGGACAGCAGGGAGGGAGGAGATAAAAGGGAAAAATGTTGCAAGACCAAGTGATGAGATTTTTCTCAAAAGGTGACAGAGGAAATTTCCAGCAGCTTTATTTAGGAGTAGTATTTTGGTGACAGCTGTCTCTGCCAATCATCTCTTGATATAAACTGGCCAAAATTAAGTCAAATTAGGTTATTGCAAAGTGATAACCTAGTGGTATTATTGCTAGATTATTAATCTAGGTAATTTTCTGGGGACACACTTTTAATTCCTTTGTGGCAGATGGTGGGAATTGAATTCAACAAAATATCAGGAATTAAGAGTCTAATGATGACCATGAAACTGTTGTCAATTGTCAGGAAAAGCCCACATGGTTCATTAATGTACTTTAAGGAATGAAATCTGTCATCCTGACCTGGCCTACATGTGCGTCCAGGCCCACAGTAATGTAGTTGACTCTTAGTTGGCTTTGGCACAATTAGAAATAGGCAAGAAACTGACCTAGTCATGAATGAATGGTAAAAAGGGATGGGCAATAAGTGTTGGCCTTGTGAGTGACACCCATGGACCATGAACAAATGTATTAAAAAAGGAAGCAAACCCATGTCTACATTTCTGAGAATTTTGGTCTTTTGTGCACAATACTAAAGATTTATTGTAGAGGGTTACCTCTTACTTTGGATTATTAAAGCATTAAATACTAACAGCAGCAAACAAGAAACCCAGAAGGAACAACGGAAAGAAGAGACAATAAAAGAAAATAAGAGATTTAAAACAATGCCAAACAGAGTAATATCAATGGAAATTGCTGTAAATTCAAAGCTGGCATGGGAAGAAACAATATATTTTATAGGTTGAGGAGCCTTTGATTGAGTCTTTCCAATATTTCTTATTTTGATTTCAGATTTCCAGCACCTGCAACATTTTGTATTTGGAAAAGAAAATAAAGTTAGCATGGAGTAGTATGATAACAAATAAAATTAATTATGGCAATTTTTTATAATTGTGGCTGATGGTAATACTGGGCGAGTCAGACCCTAGAGTAAAACCTGGCTTCATAGATCATAAGTTTAAATTGTGAAGTTGGTTACCATGGTGGTTAGGCACTGAGTATATTCACACAAGACTGTCAACATTCTTTAACAAAAGAAAATAAAACACAACATATATATGTGTATAGAAATTTTAATAAAACATGTTTCAACATATTTCCAAGTAATATCCTTTACAGATATTCAGTCCCAGTGAAGTATCACTACTCTCTTAATGCTTTAAATTTATCTGGGGAGCCACTACAGTGCAGAAATTTGAAACAAACTTCTATATTTTGCCTTAGCCATGAAGAAATCCAAGAGAGCCTTCATTTTTTATTCTCGAGGTACGATTTGAGGTTATGCCAAAACATAGCCCAAATAAATCAATTTCACTTTCCAAATTCACATTTAATCAAACGTGTGACTAATTTGGCTCTTTGAAACTGATAAAACAGCTTGTCTAAGTGGTGTAGATATTTTTCAAAGGTTTTCCTGAACACAACCAAATCTTAATTGTGGACAACATTGCTGCATAATCCTTCAATAACCTTATTGTTCATCGTTGAAAAGATGCTGGTGCATTTTTCAATCCAACTGGCATACTTTACATTGATAAAGTCCATCAGGTGTTGCAAAAGCTAAAACTTTCTCTGGCTGCAGGCATAAATGGAACATCAAATATGTAACAAAATATTCCAATCCTCTCATTACCACCTTCCAATTATGGAATCAATATAGACCAGCCTTTAATACTGCACTGACTTTGCAGTAATTGATACACCATCTTTACAATCCATTTCATTTTAGCATAACATTGTGAGTAAGCACCACCTCGCATGATATGGTTCAATAATGTTGCTCATCATTAACTTGATATCTTCACTTATTTGAGCTCTGGGTTGCACCTGTAAGGATGTTGTTTTATGTTTAAAGCATAAACATTGCATTAACATTTTGTGCAGCCAATTGTGTTTGTCTTGACATTTTTACATACGTTGATTTATGTGTCTGCAATAGCTTTCATAAGTCACTTTGATTGTTTTCTGGAAGGTAGTATAACATTCTAGCTAGCTTTAAGGCACTTCCATATTAGCTATTCTAATTACTGGAGGGTCAGCTCTTGAATTTTCAATTTCTAATTCATTCTATAATCATTCTGATACTTGTATTTCACTCCCTTTTTTTTCACCATTGTAGTGCTCTTCTTATTTGCCGTGCCAGTGTGTTTGGTTGCAGACGTTTTGTCAACCTGCTCGGTGACATCGTCAGTGCACCTCCGGTGAAGTGTTGGTGTTCTGTCCCTCTTGTTATTTATATGCCTCAGGTTTGCTGAGGTGGTTCTATCTTTCAGTAGTTTATATATCGGGTCCAGTTCAATGTGTTTGTTGAAGGAGTTCCGGTTGGAGTGCCAGGCCTCCAGGAATTTCCTGGCGTGCCTCTGTTTGGCTTGTGCTATTGTGGATGTGTTGCCCCAGTTGAATTTGTGTCCTTCTTTGTCTGTGTGTATTTGAGAAATCTTCTCAAAATCTTTATAAAAACAACTTTGAAGTGCTCTTCTGTTTTGACTAACTTCCATGCCATTGTATCTCTAACATATTTTTTGACTCGCTCACTGATTTTCCCTCCACTCTGAAGTATTCAGCCCATATTTCACATAACTTAAATTTTTGATTTGATAGAGCCCAGCGAACCTCACCTTAATGGTAGGCAGTTAACAATACTAATGTGTTGTCCCCAAATGCAAAATTCTGACCTTTTTATCTGCTCTAGGTTCTATTGTTTATTGAACACATTTCAAATGCTTTTTGGCAACTCACATACTTTGTTTAGTTTTTCTCAGAAACCTGGCTCATATTTTGAGAATGTTGTATCTCAGTTTTGGTTTATAAATGTTTCTTTAATCAATCCTGCAGACATATTAGAAGCATTATTAATGAAAAATTCTAACAAATAAATTCCTTTATCCCAATCATTATGATATTCTTGACAATAGTCATTTTCCTTAACGTTTGATATCATCTTTCCAATGCTCCTTGAGTTTGTGAATGATAACCTGAACTTGTAAATTGTTTCCTTTCCAAACTATTCATTACATTGAATACTTGAGATGCGAAATGTGAACTTTGATCAGATTATATTTCTTGATTTTTGCTGTAATTTCCCTAAAGGCACTGCCTGAGGATATCTTGTTGACAGATCCATGAATTTTAAAATATGCCGATTCCCACTTGGTTTTAGGTGGGGGTCTTACACAGCTTCTTAACATCCTGCTAAATGGTTCTTTGAATGCTGGTATCAAAATTAAACATGCAGGTTTATTTGTGGGTTGCAGTTTCCCCATTACCTGACATATATATGTCCAGTCAAATGTAGACACAACTTTATTTAATCCTGACCAATAACATGTTTTATAATGTAATGCTGCATTTTCATTATACTTCAGTGACCTGCCATTGAAATTTCATGATTCACTCATAAAATTTCACGACAATACTCAGATAGAAATACTACCTGATGACCAACATTTCAATTCTCATTTGTTGATATTGTGGTGGTCTTCATTTCCTCATTAAGACTATTGTCTTTTATATAATCACATTCAGGGATTCAGTCTAATTCAATTTCTGAGGCAGTTGTTTGAACTCTCTTAACTTAAGATCTGTCTTTTGCACTTCTATTAAAGAAGATAGGCTAAACATCTGTGGCATACCATTTAGCTTCATTCTTCTTATTTAAGTTTTTGAAAATCGTGTCAGATAACTGAATTTCTAAGTCACTTCTGTTATTTATAGACTTCTCCTTTTCCTGTCTATTTTACGGGTCTAAGATCTAGTCAGAACACAGTCATGATATAATCCAAGATATTCCTTGCATGACATCTCAGTTGCTTTTACTTCTACGGGTTGTCCCAGCACCCTCAGTGAGGCCAATATTTTTGTACCAGCTGTAGTAATGAGGTCAACCTGCTGGACCTCACAGATTATTGGGGCTGTTAACCCGGTTCAATCAGGGACCCCTGGCTGACAGATAAAAAGAGGAGTGTCAGAGATTCTGGTATTCTTATAGCTGCCTCTGTAGAGGCAGTACAGAGACTGTTCATGTGGAAATAAACCATGACTTGATAATAGGGTATCAGCCTCTGTGGAGTTATTTTACCAGTCAGTTTATTCCCCTGAGATAAATCAATTCATACTAAAGGAATTTGTTACACAAGTTTAACTTTAAGTTTTCCATTTATACAATCCCCCTCTAAGCCAACTACATAATAGAATCAGATTATAACCTTTACGGGTACTTGTAAGTAAGAGTTTTTCTTTCAGTAATTCCTCAAGAAGACAAATTGCATGTCAGCCAGTATCAATGAATGAATTACTCTAGTGTGTCTTAATACCTTTATTGGCTTTCTTCTTTGATTAGAAGAATAAGGAAATATTTCCCCCTTTGAAATAAATTATTCAGAAGATCCAATGGTCTGATTATCTTGATCAATAATCAATGAACTATTTTCTTGACCGTCTTGAATCATCTATCCCTTCCTAATAGTTCCAAGGCAGCAAACTCCATTTTTACTACTGCAACAGTTGCAATACCCATTTCCTTCCTGATGTACCCTTTTCTATGAATTCCACAGGCATTCCAATTTTTGCAATTTGTCTCCCATCTAACTTTTAGCAACCGAATTTAATATGTCCAGATTTATTACAATGAAAACATTTTAAAATCACTTTTATGTTCCAGCCTTTCTTCTTTATTGTTTTGGTGTAATTCTGTTAGCTCATGAAACTAGTACCTTTTCCATTCTCGGACTATCCTATTCTCCAGTTTCCTTGGTGGTTTCCATAAAACTATTTCCTCCACTGTAACTGTAACTATGTACTGGACATAGATTTCTAGTTAAATTAAATCACTCATTACAATTGAAAAACATTTACTGAACCACTGCGTCTTCTTTCTTCCTTTTTTATGAGGTTTTCTCTAGCTTGGTTACAATCCCAGTTGATGGTAATACTTGACCAGTCAGATCCTAGAATAACTGTAACTTGGTAGATCATAAGCTTATTTTTTAGTTACTGTGGTACTTAGCCACTGTACATATTCACACAAGGCTATCAATGTTCTTTAACAAAATAATACAGGATCATTACACAAAATAACAAAAATCAACCAAACAAATCCATGTATAGAATAAGTTAAAAATGTCTTAATATACTAGCATGACAAAGTTACATTATTTACCCCAGCAATGTCCTTTACAGATACTCAACCTCAGTGAAATTTCACTCCTACCTTAACTTATTGGCTTTCCATTTGACAGACTTTTTCTCAGTATTATGGCCTAGAGACTTCTTGCCTGATTAAAATCTGATTTTGAAGTGAATTCAGATTGATAGTGACCCATGGGCTGTTTTCTGAGTCTATTATAAAATTTCAACTTTGTAAACATTTCATCAGTTCAATTCACCAGGTACCCTGCTAGGCACTTAACTGAAATCACCTGATTTCTTGGAACTTATCTAGTTAGTTCTCTGTTCCAAATGACTTTCTGACTTCTCAGATCTGAAAACAGACATCTATTTTAGCCCTACTTTTAAAAATCAAATTAATAAAATGACAATAAAATATTTTCCCACTTTATCACACAAAGAACAACATGGTAGACAAAGAGAAAAAAAATCAGGAAAGAATTAAATGAAACAACGTCACAACAGGGAGAACGTTGTAACATGCACCTCATCATATTATTTTCATACGAACATATGAGCAACAAACAAAAGCAAGCCTTTCAAGCTTGTTGTGCCATTTAATAAAGTGAGAGGTCACACGATACCAGGTTATAGTCTGACAGGTTTATTTAAAATCACAAGCTTTCACAGCGCTGCTCCTTTGTCAGGTGAAGTGGAGAGAAGAGCCACATCATGGCCATTCAATAAGATCATGACTGATCTGATATTAACCTCAACTGTACTTCTCTACATATTCTGATAGCATTTCCTCCCTTCAGGGTCTCATCCTTGTCTCCTCATTTTATCATATTCCACAAACTTTTGAGATATCTACACACATCTAATGCTGGCCTCTTGAACAAATTTTAAGTGCTGCACCACTGGTAGATGCACCTAAGCAGTGACATATGCTCCAAATACCCCCGTACTATCTTGCTTTCTGCTTTTAGGACATTCCTTAAAACCAAGCTCTTTGACTAAGTTTTGGTCACCTTACTTACTAATCCCTTTTGCGGCTTGATGTCACATTTAATTGCATGATGCGTTTGTGAGATACCTGGCGGTATTTTGTTCAGTTAACGATTCCATATAAATAAAAATGTTGTTTTGCTCTTGTTCATAACAGCTACATCCTGAGACTCAATTAAAAAAATAATAATTTCAATATCAACAGCTAAATCATAAAGAATGTGATCAGTTTTGGTGATTAATACTAAGTTAGTTAATTTTAGCTGAGGCAGCACAAAGAAGGTATAGAGATAGCAAGGTGTAGGGCTGAATGAACACAGCAGGCCAAGCAGCATCAGAGGAGCAGGAAGGCTGACGTTTCGGGCCTAGACCCTTCTTCAGAAATTTCTGATGCTGCTTGGCCTGCTGTGTTCATCCAGCTCTACACCTTGTTATCTCAGATTCTCCAGCATCTGCAGTTCCTACTATCTCTGAAGTTTAACATTTCTGGCTGAGGTAGAAAAAAGTCAACCAGATTTCTTATTCAACCCCAGCTGAGCATGCATGAGAAGGACATTTAGTGAGGTAACGTCGTGCTCAGCTAATATTTCTCCATGGTCAGCAGTGATTGTTTGGCTCATTAGACAATGTGTGCACGGAGTCTCTACGATAATGTGACATTGAAGGAGACAGTGGGTATGAAGAATTAATTTCAATAAGTGACAGCAGAGAACAGAGTGCAACAGAATAGAGAATACAGATAACTGGAAAGTTTGATGGTATCAGAGGTTAACCAGTAATATAATGTGACCAACCATTACTAAAAAAAAAACCACACAGATACTGAGTGTAACACTGACTGTAGTAACAACAGAACCAGAACTGGCAACCAAAAAGATCAATAAAAACTATCAATGAGTAACAAAGTACATGGAATAGATGTAGTGGTGATTTCACTGCACTTGCAATCCAGAACCCCAGGTTAATGCTCTGGTGACATGTATTCAAATCCCACCATGGCAAATAGGGAAATTTGAATTCAATAAAAGATCTGGAATAAAAACTGGCCCAATGGCAACCACTGCTAATTGTCACTAAAAAACCTATCTGTTCACTATTGTCTTTTAGGAAAGGAAATCTGCCATTTTTACCTGATCTGGCCTACCTGTGACTCCAGACCCACAGCAATGCGGTTGATTTAACTGAATACTGGCCTTGTCAGCATTACCTGTACCGGACGAACAATTTTTAAAAAACTCTATGTACTGACAACAAGAGAGCCTAACTACTTAGTGATGACACAGTTAAACCAAAGCATCATTATGGATAAAACCACAGGAGAACAACAAGACTAATACAAAGCAAATAAATGGTGAAAATTTGTGAAGAGCAGGAACATGGTGTAGGTGCAAGTAAAGGTTTATAATTTTATAATTTAACTCCTGATTATGCAGTAAGAAGGCTTTGGATGGAAGATGATTCCTACACTGTCTAGCGCTGGGATAGTTGCATGCTGGAGGAAGGATCCCTAATCTTTGCTGCTTAAAATTGCATTTTCTCAAAAGTTTTTAAGTTGTTCCTGGCCAAAGACATTGCTTTGAGAACAACTGCCCAGGCTCCTTGTCAATTACATCTTTCAGTAACCAATAACTATGACAAAATTGATTATTATGTGCCTGGAAACTTGATCTTAATGTTTAAACAAAAGGGTCGAAGATTGGTAGATGTTGTTGTCCCACTTTAAATTCACATATTATTAAATCTATTTTATGCAGTTGTACCTGCCCTCTACAAACGTAAGTGGGTGCATTTTATAAATATTATTGACTCCATTCAACCCAGATCAAACTGGTCTCGTCCATATTATAAATAAATGATTGAACAATACAGCAATACTATTAATCAATCTTGGGTCACATGCAATAGTACCAAACTGAAATATTTTACATAAGTGATTTAAGTTCAGTCTATAGGCATCGGCAACAGTCATGTGGTGGGCAGTTAGTATCCATTGTGTAAAGTAAATCACCTTTAGGGCATGTTAATTTTTGAATTAATATTAAAATAACCTTATGAATAGAGAATAAAATAAAACAGAATGTTCAGGAGAAACTAAGCTAGTCTGGTAATATCTGTGAAGAGAGAAATGGAGTTAACGTTTCAAGTGCAATGACTATTCATCAGACAAGAGAATAGAAAATGCTTACAGCTTTCAAGTTGCATTATACATGTTTGCACATCCATTGGGAAGTTCTTCAAATCCATGGGACAGGAAAGACTCAGTGTTAACCTGAGAAGAAATAAAGAATTATTTTTACATTGGGTTTAAAGGTCAAATTAAGTGGCCAAAGAACTGATTGGCTGGGATTGACCTTACAATATTTGAAACTAATCGTAACTATCAAATGAACAAAGAATAATAGCATAAGTGAACACAACATTCATCAAATGTTTAATACAAAACAATTGTCTAATCCATTCTGAATACATTGTGCAGATTAGCACTACAATTCACACCATGTTATCTCTACTATTGTTCCTGGTTCATAGTGCAAGGTTATGGTTGAATGTTGAGTTAATAACACTAAGGAATGAAATCTCTCCTGTGTTCCAGGTTATTAATAACAGGAGAGTAATATTACCTGTGCAACTTGATGAAAGCAGCGAATGGTAAATTGATCTATGGTGGGTTACAGCTTGAGCAGATTAATTTGAATGAAGTGGATACAATTTGTGGCATAGTGCTGGTCACCATGATAGTTTCACCTCTCTCTGCACTTATTGTGGTTATCTCAAGCAAGTTACTTTGAACAATCCCTCCCAAGACTAAAGTTATTTACTCCTACATTAGGTAATACATTCATTTCACCTTTTCAATAGTCTAGTCACTCCCTACTAAATTTTTCCTTTTTTTAAACTAATGTTGTGATCATGGTGTCAAATATTATTGCAATTAATCGCCTACTGTAATTAGTCATCTCTCCTTTTTATATTTAATAACAAAGGCAATTGGTACAATTTCTCAGCCTGTTGTTGTTTATTCAATAAATTCCCTATAATCATTGTGATGACTCCACTGTTAGTTGCATCTAATATTGCTTTAGACTGAGATAACAAGGTGTAGAGCTGGATGAACACAGCAAGCCAAGCAGCATCATAGGAGCAGGAAGGCTGAAGTTTCGGGCCTAGATCTCCTTTCTCCAAGAATTTTGATTTTTTTTCCCCTCACACACATATGCACATGCACATTAAGGGCACCACCCACATTAACACTTTCATTTTTATTAATCCATGGAACATAGGCATTGCCGGTGAGGTCAGCTCCAGTTGCTTGTCCTTAATTGCTTTGGAGAATGCAGTGACGAGCCACCTTTTTGGACTAATCTAGTCTGACTGGTGAAGGTACAACATTGGTGAAGGATTGCTAGGACTTTACACTGTGCCATGAAGGAATGGCAGAATATTTCTCACCTTCAAAAGGTGTCTTGAAGGTAATGGTAGTGCCATGCATCTGCTACTCTTGTCCTTTTCGGTAGTGGAGATTGTGGGTTAGGGAGGTGCTATCAAGGAAGCTTTCACCAGTGCAGTCCAATGGCAATGGAAGGAGTGAATGTTTCAAGCGGGTGTGTTGTCCTGAATATTATTGACCCTCTTCAGCTGCACTCCTCCAGGTAAGTAAAGTTTATTCCATAATTCTCAAGACTTGTACCTTATATGAGGTGCTAAAGCTTTAGGGAGTGGAAGGTAAGTACTTAATCCCAGAATGCCCAACTTCTGATCTGCTCTTGCAGTCATATATTGATGCAGTTGGCCTAGTTAAGTTTCTGATCAATGCTGACATCAGGGTGGGAGATTTGACAATGATAATGCTAATGATATCAGGAGGGGATTGTTACATTCAATCTTTCACAATAGACCATTGCCTGTCACTTGTGCGAATGCTACTTTCCACTTAGCAGTCTCAGTCTAAGTATTGTTCAGGACTTGCTGAATGTTGGCAGTATCTGAGGAGCTTCAAGTAGAACAGAATACTTTAAAGTTATCAGTAAAGATATCTATAATGAAACTAGGAACTGAGTGGTCCTGGCAGAACCTCAATTGAGCTTCAGTGAACGGACTATTACTGCACAAGTAATGTTTGATAGCACTGTCAACACCTATCTTCCATAACTTTGCTGACAATTAAGACTAGGCTGATGGGACAATAGTGATTAAGTTGAATATGTCCTGCTTTTGGAGGACAGGACATCCTGCACTACTTTCCAATTCGTAGGTAGACACCATTGTTGTAGCTGTTCTGGAATAGCTTGACAGCATAAGGGCACAGTGGTTAGCACTGCTACCTCACAGTACTAGGGACCTGGGTTCGATTCTAGTCTTGGAGAACTGTCTGTGTGAAGTTTGCACATTCTCCCTGTCTCTGCATGTGTTTCCTCTGGATGCTCTGCTTTCCTCCCACAGTCCAAAGATGTGTAGGCTAGGTGGATTGGCTATGCTTAACTGCCCCGTAATATACAGTATGCAAGAGGAATATTATGGCTACTGCAGGGTTATGGGTACAGAGTGGGGGTTTGGGTCTGGGTGATATGTTCTTTGGAGGGTCAGTGCAGACTCAATGGGCTGAATGGCTTCTACCTGCACTGTACATGTTCTATGACTAGGTCTAGTTCTCCAGTACACATCTTCTGTACAGGCAGGACGTTGAATTCAGAGCCATCAGCTGACGCTTGATATCACGAAAAGTGAACTGAATTAGATGAAGACTGGTCTTTGTGATGGAAAGGGCTCCAATGAATAATTTACTCAGCATTTCCGGCTGAAGATGGTTGTAAACACTTAAGCCTTGTCCTTTGTTTTTACATGTTGTTCTCTGTAATTAATAGGATGGGTGGGCATTCATGGAATCTCCTTCTCCCATTCCTTGTTTAAATTTCTGCAACACTTAATGACTAATTGTGGCACAACTATACAGTTCTGTTATATAAATACTGTGATTACAAGAGCAGATCAGATGCTGGAAATTCTGCAGTGAGTGATTCACCTTTTGACATCCCAACATGTGTCCACCATCTGCAAAGAACAAGGTTGGACTGTGATAGAATATTCTCCAATTACCTGTTTGAGTTCAGCTCTGACAAAACTCAAGAAGCTGAACGCCATCCAGGGCAAAGCAGCCCACTTGATTGGCACACTGTCCATTAGTGTCAATGTTCATTCACTCACATAATTGCAGCAGTGAGTATCTGCTACAAGATGTGTTGCAGCAACTCAGCAAGGCTCCATCAAAAGCACCTTTGGAATCAGCCACCTTTCATACCTAGAAGGACAAGGGTAGCAGATGCATGGAACACCACAACCTGCATCTTCCCCTCCAAGGCACACACCATCCTGACTTTGAGCTTTATCACTGTTCCTTCACTGTCACTGGGTCAAATTTCTGACAACACTGGGACAGTACTTGACCTCCATGGACAGCAGTGGTTCAAGGAGGCAGCCCACCAACCCTTCTCAAAGGCAATTAGAGGTGGTAACAACAACATCTCATAAATGAATGAGAATAAAAGTCCACTGCTTATATGATCACTTAGCTCTGTCCATTACATGATGTTACTGCCATTTAACATGCATGAAGTCCTGTACTGTATGTTTGCAAGGTGGTCATCTCATTCTTAGGTATTCCTGATACTGCTCCAGGCACGTGCTTCCATACTGCTTAATGAACCTGGGTTTGACCCCTGACTAACTGCTATTGCAAAGCAAAGGATATGCTGGCCATGAGGCCACACAAATTACGGTACAATATCATTCTGCAGTTGAAATCTACAGACATTCCTGGATACCTGATTTTGTGCTACGAAATCTGTTCAGAATCTGAAATCTGGCAGTGTCACATACCAGATAGTTGTTCTCATAGTGTTGACAGGGCTTTACCTCAGTGGGCTGTCTAGTGGTCATTGTCATGAACAGTTACATTTGTGACAAATAAACTGGTGAGGACAAAACACTTTTTTTTTCATATTGGTTCTCTCATCATTTGCCCCAGACCCAGTCTGGCAAATATGTACTGTAGGACTCAACCAGTTCATGAAACTACCAATCCATTCTTGGTGACGTACACTGTCGTTCCCCATCTTCAGTGCTTTATCCTACTAGTATTCAATATGGAAATCTACACTTTCATTGACTAAGATGTAGCAATGGTGGGCAATCATTAGGAATTTTCTTTCCCATGATTGACCTGAAACCATAGCCTTAATAGCATTCAGAATCAATATTGAGAAATCCTGGGGTCAACACTTCCTAGTAGTTGAACATAACTTGCCCAGGAATGGTGATGGTCATGAAGAAATTCCACAATATTAAGAAGCCTGGGAAGTTGGCTACAATATGACTCTGTAGCTATGACTATGTTTGGCTGTTTCTTTACTCAACTCTGGAACAGTTCTTCTAATTTTTGAACAAATCTCTAGATGCAGCGTCAACGGAGCTATGTGCTTTTGGCATATTAGAATCTGATATCTATTTCATACTGGGCTGGCTACCCAATTTTATTCTTCTTACATGTTGTAGTAGACGTTTTGTACAATTCACAGGCTTGCTAGGCATATCCAGACAACAGTTAAAAGTTAGTCATACTCTGTAAGACATTCCACCCATGGGTTCCCTTCCCTGAAGGACGTTAGTGAACCAGATGGATTTTTACAACAATGTGTTTATTGCATGGTCACCATTATTGATGCTAGCTTTTAGTTCTAGATTGATTTACTTGATTAATTGAATTTAAATTCCTCAGCTGTCATGGTTGATTTTTTAATTTGTATCTTCTGATCAACAGTCCAAATCGCTGGGTTACCAGCCCACCTTCATACCCACTGTGCTTTCATTCTCTTACCACTAAATATTCAGGAAGAGGTTGGTCCACCTTCATGATGTCTATAAGCAAACTGTGAGATGGAAACTATATGTAATTTTTGACTATTTATTGAAAATATTCAGTCAATTAAATATATTCATCTGTTGCCAATATGACTAATCAAAAACTGGCACGCAATTCAAGGACATTTGATGACAAGCCAACAGACATTATACTTACCCTTATATAGATTATTCATGGAGCAATTTGCTGTATTTAAAAAGATCAAAAAGGATAATCAATTATGCTTCAGCAGTACGGAGTTACAAAGGGAATTGAGCCCTATTTGTATTGGAAAAATGAGGGTATGTTTGTGAGCTGAATGGGTAATATAAGCCTCAGTTAAATAAGGTACACAAGGCAGGGGTCCATGCTGGGGACAGATGCTTAAATATCTGCTCATCCAGTGACTATTTTTAATGTTAGGAGTGATTGAGCAGTAGTATTTATTTTGTCATGTTGGAGTAATCTTAAACTTTAGCTCAGAAAGCTTAAATGGTGTGAACTGCCCTCCTGTAGTGGGTCTTATACTTCTTAGCTTCATTTGCTCAGTGGTCAGATTGAAAACTGATTTAGTATTCCTGAAGCTGTAGATTAAAGCAGATTATTTAATTTGGACTATGAATATATAACCGTAGGATACCATTAACAAACTAAGTCTCCAACAAGTCTCAGGATTAGAAGGAATTTCTCTTTATCATTCCCAAAAAGATACAAATCATTAATGCCTTTTCTTGGACGTTGTGGTGAGGTGGGGGGATCACAAAACTTTGTTTTCTATATGAAAAAGAACTTCTCTAATCCAACTTCTACCTAAGTTTCAATATTTGTATTCAATTTAATATATACCATCAGTAAGTACAACATCATATCAAATTTAACATAGTTCTCCTCTTATTTTTGGAACTTCAAATTGTTTTTGATGTAATTAATGGAAAAGTGATAAGGCTTACTTATGAATCACATCATCAATCTGATTTTTTTTACCCATATTTGCTGGGAACGAACAAATGATGTAATTGCACGGTACATCCTTGTTTGTTTTAAAAAATTTCACTAGTCTGCTGAAGTATTACAAAAGTTTTGAAACTTCAGTTTGAATATTATTAATATGAGGGAAGGGTTCACATGTTACCTGTGCCATGCTAATATCAGAATTTAACTGGTCTATGAGCAAATGTGATTGTACACATAGCGAGTGTGTGCTGCAGAGATTAACTCCTGAAAGCAGCAGTAACAGAAGATAACAATCACAAAATTAAAAGCTCTGTTTAAAAAAAAACATAACTGGGAAAAGTGAAAGTTCAGCTTGTATTGTAACTTGTATTTTGTGCACTGGCCATCACTTCCACTCTGGGACTGGTTCAATTAAAGCAAGAAAGGCAGCATCAACTTCTAGAACAGTTTTGGTTAATGAACATGTCTTTCATCCAAACATGAGTCCAATTTATATCAGTAAAGATTAATGTTATGATAAAAAGCTTCCAATTACTTTTGGCTTAAGAGAAATGCTTTCAAGCGCTTATTCAATATTGTATCAGAACTTATAATCTATGCTGCATTTTACCCCCTGAAATATTGCTTCCTTGTTTCACATATACCTATATCAAGTTCGCCTTTAGTGTGCTATGATGTTTGTAACTAATTTTTCAAAACATATTGTAATTTATATCATTTAATTCTAGATAGATGTCACATATCCTCCACATACTACATTCCCTTTTTCTGGGTCAGTTTGCAGTGCTGAATCATAATATTCTGGGCTCAATTCCCACTTTAAAACTCAAGAACAAAAATTAAGTTTGGCACTCCAATACAATACTGAGTAGGTGTAGTTTTAAAGATAAAATCATGGTCATAGATTCATAGAATATTTTACAAGACAGAAAGAGGTCCTTCAGCTCATTGTGTCTGAGTTGATCACCAAACAACCATCTATTTTAATCTAATTTTACAGCACTTAGTCCATAGTTTTGTATACTACAGTGTTTCAAGTGTTCTTCTAAATAGTCTTGAGGGTTCTTGACTATTCCATCTCTCAAGTTTGTACATCTCAATCAGGACCCATCTCAGCCCTCTCTGTGCTCAGGAGAATAACATCGGCCTGTCTTGTCCCTCTTCATTAGCTGTAATGCTCCAGCCTAGGCAACATTCTGGAGAATCTCTTCTGCACCCTCTCTAGTGCAAACACATCCTCATATAGTGTGGAATCCAGAATGGCACACAGTACTCCTTCTGCGACCTAACTAAGCTTATGTAATGCTCCATCGTAATTTCCTTGTTCTTGTATATTTTTCCCAATCAACCTGCTCAGAGCTGTTGTTACACATCTCTGGAGCAGCTGGTATTTGAACTATGGCTCCTGGCCCAGAAGTAGGGATACTATCACTGCACCAGAACAACCTTCTTTGTTCTTGTATTCAATACCTTGACAAATAAAAACAAGTGCCCTAAATGTCTTCCTAATCTACCTTAACTACCTATCCTGCTGTTTTCAAGGATCTGTAGATATACATATCAAGGCCCTTCTGATTCTATGTACTTCCTATAGTAATACCATTCAATGTATACTCCCTTGTTTTGTTTGTCCTCTTAAAATGCATCACCTCACATTTTTCAGGATAAGTTCTGTTTGGCCCATGGAATGAGCCCATCTATATCATACTGTAGTGTCTGGTTTTCCTGCTCGATCTTTACCACACCACCAAATTTCATGTCATCTGTGAACTAACTGATCTTGTTGCCTATTCCTGTCTAGATCATTAATGTACACAACAAACAGCATAGAACCCAGCACAACCCCGTGATTACCATTCAACACAGTCACAAAATCAGACTTCAACCATCATTCTCTTCTTGACACCAAGCCAGTTTTGGATCCAATTTGCCAAATTGCCCTAAATCCCATGGCTCTTAGCTCCTTAACCAATCTGCCATGCAAGACCTTTGCAAAGGGCTTATGGAAGTCCACACAAACCATATCAACTGCATTACCCTCATCTACACACCTAGTCACCTCCTCAAAAAAAGTCAATCAATTTTGTTAGACGTGATCTCTCCATTACAAAATCATGTTGATTACCCTTCATTAAATTTTGCCTCTCTAAATGGAGATCAATTCTGTCCCTCAGAATTTATTCCAATAGTTTTCTGAACCACAGATGTTAAATTCACTAACCCGTAGGATTTTGGTTTATCCTTACCACCCTTCTTGAATCATGGTATATTAGTTGTCATCCAGTTCTCTGGTGGCCCTCCTGTGGCTGGGGAGGATTGGAAAATTAATGGTAAAGCCCCTACAATCTCCTTCCTTGCCTGTCACAGCAGATACATCTCGTACGAACCTGGTGATTCATCCATGGTCAAGCCAGTTAAAATTGATAATATCCCCTCTTTCTCAAAGCAAATTCATTAAAATATATTACAGCCTCCTTCCCTGATTTCTATGCCTACATCATCCTTCTCTACAGTGAATACAGGTGCAAAGTATTCATTTAAAATCTCAGCTATGTCTTCAGGTTCCATACATAGTTTGCTAGTTTTCCTGGTTGTTCTCTTGCCCCGAATATATTTATAAAATGCCTTTGGATTTTCGTTAATGTAATCCTTCAATGTTTTCTCATGTCTCCTCATCATTCTTCCAATATGTTTTTTAAACAATGCCCTGTACTTGCTGTACTCCTCTCGGGCAGCTGCTGGTTTGAGCCTTCATTATCTACCATAAGCTTTTTATCGTATTTCCTTATCTAATTCTGTACATCCCTTGATATACAGTGTGTTTCGAATTTGTTGGTCCGACCCTTACCCTTTATGGAACATGTTGGCCCTGCACTCTCACTATTACTCTTTTGAATGTCTCTCACTGGTTTTATGTGGATTTTCCCATTGGCCAGATCCTATCTTGCTTAATTAAAATCAGCCTTCCCTCAATTCAGAGCCTTTGTTTCTGGTTCATCATTATCCTTAACCATATTTCCCTTAATCTGACTCAATATATAGTCACTGTCACTGAAATAATCCCTCACTGCCACATTTAGCACTTGCCTGGCTTTCTTCCTGAACATTAGATCCAACCTCTCTTGTAGGACTGTCTTTGTGCTGTCTTAAAAATCTTTCCTAGGCACATGTGAAGAATTCTGTCCTCCATAAGCCTTTCAGACTTTGTCTATCCTGGTTAAGACAGAAGAAGTTGAAATCATGTACCATAGCTATTCTATTATTTTTATATTTGTCTGAGACTTAGCTCCATATCTGTCCATTCATCTAACTGCCTCGAAGTCAATAGTATATCCCCAGCAAAGTGATTACCTCCTTTTCCTTTTTTTCACTTCTCCCCATACAGTCTCATTTGAGGAACCTTCTAAAGTAACATCCACCCTTACTGCAGTAATTGACTTCTTCATCAATATTGCTGCACCACCTCTTTTTTTATATCTCACTCCCTCTCCCTACCTCATCCAACAATTTGATACCCTGGAATATTGAGTTGCCAGCCCTGTCCCTTCCTCCACCATGTTTCTGTAGCAGTAGTGATATCACAATCCCATGTGTTAACTAACACCCTTAATTCATCTACCTTACTTACAAGACTCCTTGTATTAAAATAAATGCCATCCAGCCTTACTACACTTCCTTCTGCCTTAACTTGACTATAGTCACATTGCCTTCCCAACCAACTTGCTGAAATGTTAGACTAAGGCCCTGTCTACCTGTATGACCAGGTGGTTGTGCAAAGATTCTATATGGCAATATTATAAAGGAAAGTAGTGGAACTATTTCTGGTGACTTGGCCAATACTAATTTCTCAATTGACATCACATATAACAGATTATCTGATAATTGTCACATTGCTGCTTGTGTAGATTGTTGGTTGCAAATTGGCTGCTTCATTTCTGACATTTCAAAAATACTTAATTGGTTGAAAAATACATTGAGGTGCCTGTTGATTAAAAAATACACCATGTAAATGCAAATCTTTTTAAATACATCCCTCAACAACCATCAATTTCTTGCTTTGCGTTCAATGCTGTGTTTGTGCTCATTGAAGGAGACTTTGATATTACCCCTCACTAAATAACCTGCACCCTCTCCTCGTCCATATGGCTGCCACTTACCTGATACTGTAGAGGACGTTACCATTTTTAAAAATTCGCAGTAATTTGTTGTCTGTAGTAATTTCGTGAAAATGAGCACCTTTCTCATTAGCAAAGAACAAATCTGGTTTCCAAATCAAATCCAACATAGATGGATCCAGATCTAATGAATCATCAGGAAACTCGCTGTAGGCCAGTCGCGGATCATTCCATTGCTGCCGGAGGAAAATATTTAGCCGATAATCCTGCAAGGAAGTTAGAGAAAAACTGAGTTTATATACTGTGATCTTAGAAAGAAATAGAATAACAATGCAGCATCAATGAGAATAGAAGATTGCTTATAGGCATCGATGATTTTCCCACTTTTTCCTTTGATTTGTACTTCAACTTCCACTCAGTTTATTCTATTTAAAACCGAAAGAGTTGCGGATGCTGCAAATCAGGAACAAAAACAAAGTTGCTGGAAAAGCTCAGCCGGACTGGCAGCATCTGTGAAGGAAAAAACAGAGTTAATGTTTGGGGTCCAGTGACCCTTCCTCAGAACTCAGTTTATTCCATTTGCAAACCAAAATGAGATCAAATCATTATTTAATCTAAAGGGAATCAAATCTTCGGCTATCACCCCAAGACCATAGGATATTTTCAAGGTATTCACTATTAATGCAGGACCAATGCCAAAAGCAGTCACAATTGAAAGAATGGCAGGTATCAAGGAAATGGAAACTAAACATCAGAACTAATTGAAAGAAGGCTGAAATGTATTGGAAGTTTTCATAGCAGAGAAGGTTGAGTTTGTCAGAGATTGATAAAAATATGGACACAGTTTCAAAAGAATATGAAGACGAGGATTGAAAGGCATGTGGACTGGTTAGAAGGAGGGTTTGAAACTGGCACTGAGTTGGCATATGGAGCATTAGTGAACATCAACTACTTAGTTTGATGATGATACAGTGTTGAGGAATGGGATAATCTGATTTACTGTGAATGTAAAAGATATTAAAGGATTTAGAGTAAATGGAAGAATGACATGATGTTAAATGAGGAAGACTTTAAAGGAGAATTCAGGAAGAAATTATTTTACAACATTAATGGGAGGCTACTAACAGTGTAAGAGAACAGTTGTACAGGGAGATCTCCAAGGATGATTCAGTGAAGGAGGGTAACGTTATACACTTTGGAGAATGGACAGGATTAGATTTGAGGCTTAATTCTCTCTGCAGATTGTTCAGCCATATAATACAGCCATTGTCAAATTCCATTTTTGTTTTCTGAACGAGGTCATGGATTCCATTCCTTGACCTGACTGTGGAAAATCATGGGGATCTGGTAAGGAGCATATGAAATGTCATCCTGCTGAATCCATGGATTATGGTGATTAAATATTTATTGACAAAAAGAACACAAGGATTTTAAAATACATAAAATTACATAATGATAGATAAGTCTGTACAATATCAGACTGAGGATGAGTGACTGAAAATGTTATGCAAATATATGTAGAGCAGTCTATGTATGTCTATAGGATACTCTTTCACAGTGGTGGAACTGGTGACACTGTGAAAATGTAATGTGGAAGATCAAGCAGATATAGGTGGGGTTATCCAGAATCCAACTTATTGGTAAAGAAGCAAGCTGAAGACAGCTGTGAGAATTGATGTAAATGCCCCAAACATCATATGGCTTCCAACTAAAGTAAATATGTGAGTTTGGAAAAAGAAAGCAGAAGAATTTTAATTCTAAGCTTTAAACTTTGACTGATGTTCTAGTTTCCAATTAAAAAGTATTAATATCATTCTCTGCCCATTACTTCGTCGGCAAAGGATAATCAACTAATTCTGATGTTTATCTCATCTGCACTGAATACAAAATGTTCTAAATGAGAATTAGTAAACCATAGAATCATGAAAAAGTTATGGCACAGAAAGAGGCCATTCTGATCTTCTTTGCAACTCCAGACTGCTTTTGTAGCTGAACTGCAAGTTTTATGCAACTTTAACTGATGAGCTATTTTTGAAGTCTAATGTACGAGCAATAGTGTAGAACAGAGCACTTTGCTATTGAAGTATGTAGTCATCCTTTAGAAATAAGGATTAGAAATAGCTAACAGTAAAAAAAAACATTAAATTAGCTGGTTTGAAGCACAACAAAGGCAGCAAGACACTGGTTTGTTGAAACACCCAGCAGATTATGGCTGACTCTTGGAGGAAGCAAAGAAAAAGACTTTAGACACATCAAAGACATCCAATAAATGACTTTGTTTCCCATACCTGGTGCCAATCTGATGAGAGCTGGTGCAATATGAGACACCTTAAGATGTATGGACAGATATCAGGGTGAAAGCGACTAAAAATGACAATAACAGTGAGGATAACTGACAGTTTTATTAGCTTGAGTCACTACTTTCTTACTCAGTAATTATATTAGCCTAAAGGATAATTGCCTTACTCTGCAATATGCAGGCCCTATTTAGACTTATGAAGCTTAACTACTTATGGGTATAACACAGATTTATCACACACCGACGTCAATGCCAATCCAGGGAGATAGTGGCTGTCAGAATAAGTTGATGAATTATTTCTGGAAACTCTACTGTTTGTTCACTAACATGAAACAAAGGACAAATAATGAGGATATTGCATAAGTTAAGGTAATAAAAGATGCATGCTGAGCTGAAGCTGAGACAGCCCATTTGCCAACTGTCTCAAAGGAATCTCATTGATTCAGTCTCCGCAGCTAACAAGCTAACATGTGAAACTAAACCTAGCAAGGTATTTCACTTTGCAATTCAGCATCCCATATATCTATATTTATAATGAGGTGTAGGCTTCAATTCTTTCATATTCATCTCCTAAAATGAAAACTATTTTCTTTCCAGACAAAGACCATTCAAGAGGCAATAACCAGCCTTCTACCAGCTGCAATACATTGTCAAACATCAAAGCAACAGGACAATGGAGGTCATTGGAAAAGCATTACAATACCAAGGTGATATAAACATATGTGTGTCCTTTAGTATTCAAAACTTATGTTACTTTAGTCATTGTGTCAACCTGGATTATTTTAAATTATTATTAAATTTCTTCAGCCATAAAAAATTGCAAACGGCCAGAAGTTGTAAGTCATACTGTTAGAATGGATCCCGAATTGATAGAACACATGACATTATTTCTCTCGCAAGCCTCACAATTTCTGTTCCATGCTGCAATGTAAGAACAAATTAATTTAGCCTCCAGCTATGTAAGTGTTTTTATTCTCCAAAATGAAAAAGGTTACCTCCACCTGAATGTAACTAGACTGGAAACTTTCACCACATCACAATGAGAATTAATGTTATTGAAAGCAGACCTCAGTCCAATAATACATGTGTGACGATGGAGGAGCTTGAGAGTCTGAGGAGAGTGTGCTGGTGAATAACTGATCACATGTCAGGAAGGGACAGCTGTGCTGGGCTTTCAAAGTCCAACGGCAAGTTGAGTATACCCAGAAGGCCTGCTAGCATTTCATAATTCTTGAAGATCCACCATGAAATGCAGATACATGCATAAGTAAGAGCAGTAGAAAAAGACTCTTGTTTTAATTCATGAGATGAGACAAAGATAGCAGATGTGTAATGTCAAAATCACGCTCTCTCTCCTTGACTTTTGCCTTGTTGCCCTGACATGCACCTGGCCTCCCAGTTGTTGTGATGGCTGAAGCCTAGTTTCCCACCAGCAAGTGACAATAGCTGGGGAGGGTGCTGGACAGAGAAATTATTCTAAGGAGGAACTCATAAAGTGGCAGCTGAAATGGGCATGGTGGAAGGAGCCTCTGGGAGTGGTGGTAGGAAGTTAAGAGACTATGGACACTTTGAACTGATGCCTGGTGTTAACAGCCAGGTGAAAGGGAGTTGAATAATTCCCTTCCTTTCCTACTTGCCATTCAGCTGTAACTGTGTTTTTTCTTTACCAAAACAGAACATGCTGGAGAAACTCAACAGATTTGGCAGTATCTACAGAGAGAAAAACAGAGTTAATGCTTTTTGTTTCAGAATTCTGACAAAGGGACTTAAAATTTTAACTTTGTTTCTCTCTCTACAGATACTGCCAGACCTGAAGAGTTTCTCTAGCACTTTCTGTTTTTGTTTCTGTTTTCCAGCATCCATAATTGTTTTTATTTTAGTTTTCTTTTCTTTTAAGAAGGGATTTACTTGCCAACATAATGAATATGTACCTGTTTACCTGCTGTGACCATAAAAGACACAAAATGATAGATTTACTTGAGTTTTTGAAAAGAGAAAAGCATCTATCGCACATAACTCAGTAGAAGAAAATAATGTATGTGTTCTGACACACATGGACTGCAGTTCACATACACGCACACAAAAAGATTACAGAGTATGAGGATAGATTAAGCTATAGAAAGACCAATAAGGTTAAAGTTGGGGTGGGGGATACAAGTCTTGAAGTTTGGTGACTTGGCCCCCTTCAGGCTGAACTCTGTGGTTCTTTTGGGTTGGCATTTTGAAGATGCAGATAGACAACTTAACATCTTCTGAACATAGTAGCTGTGGGTTTTGGATTCACTTAAAAATATCCATCTGCAGCGCATGGAGAATCAAAAAGAAACAGTGGACAGATTTTGAAATTTTCAGATGTCTGGAAAGAAGATGGCTACCTCCTATCCCTTGGCAAAGTATCCACATCATCACCTGGGGTGTTCAATTGAGTGGAGAAACACCATCAGATATAATTACTTAGGCAGTGGGTCTCTGGCTATGATAGCAATGTGCTCAGACATAACCAAAAATGTGAGAGCAATTGGGTGAGAGAAGGAGACATAGAGAACCGCACAGGGCCCTTATTTCTTCAGAGATTCATATAGTCACCAAGATCTACACTGAAAACAACTGGTCAGTCACACAAATGTTTAGCATGCTTATCACATGATCTCTGTTTCCAACTGTCCCGTTACCACAAATATGGTTGTGACATGGTGTATTCAAGATGTATGTCTCACATGATTGGATATGTCTGAGCACATGGCCATCATTGCCAGAGACCCACTGTCTAAGTCATTATATCTGATGGTTTGTCTCCACTCAGTTGACAACCCGAGGTGATTATGTGGATACTTTGCCAATTCATTCCCCGTTCATTCATTCATTTTTCTTCACCTCTCCAAGGTAGTTATTCCACAGAGGCTTTGCAGGCATGTAGGCTCCACTTTGTGGTCTTAGAATGTAAAACATACAGCATTGTAAATGTGCAGTCATCATTGAATTTGATTGGAACTTGGCTTTAGTCTTAATTAGAATTCAATGCGAAGTTGCCAGTCAATAATCACAGAATTGTTATAGATTGAGGCCATTCAGCCTCAATGTATGTGTGTATGAGCTCCATTATCTGGTCCTGCCCTATTATCTAGGGCCAATCTCTTATCTTTTCCCTTTATTTCTACACACCACTATTATCCAAAAATAACCGTCTATTGTCCTTTTGAATGCCTCAGTTGAACTTGCCTCTACTTCATTTCCAGGCAGTGCATTCTATACCCTGACTACTTGCTGTGTGCAAAGTTTTCTTCTCATATCACCCATGTTTTGTTTGCACATCACTTTAAATCTGTGCCATCTCATTCTTCTTTGTGTTCAAGCATAAACAGCTTTCACCCTATCTGCTCTGCCCAGCCTGCTCATGATTTTGGAAACCTCAATCAGATCTCCTGTCATTTGTCTTCTCTCCAGGGAGACCAGTCTCAACCTTTTCAACCTATCCTCATGGCTGAAGTTTCTCATACCTGGAACTACTCTAGTAAATCAGTCTACACTTTCTCCAGCGCATTCTCATCTTGCCTCTTATGGGATGCCCACAACTGTAAAAAAGATTCCAAATGAGATCTAATGCGTGTCTTTTTTTAAAATTCACTCACAGGATGAGGGCATCACTGACTAGGCCAGCATTTATTACCCATCCCTAATTGCCCAGAGGGCAGTTGAGAGTCAACCACATTGCTGTGGGTCTGGAGTCACATGTAGGCCAGACTAAGTAAGGATGGCCGTTTCCTTCCCTAAAGGACATTAGTGAACCAGATGGGATTTTCCCCAACAATCAACAATGGATTCATAGTTATCATTAGATTCTTAATTCCAGATATTTTATTGAATTCAAATTCCACCATCTTCCATGGCGGGATTCAAACCTGGATCCCCAGAACCTTATCTGTGTTTCTGAATTAATCGCCCAGCGATTATACCACTAGGCCATTGCCTCCCACTTTCTCCAGGGCATTCTTATCTTGCCTCTTATGTGATGCCCACAACTGTAAAATAAATTCTAAATGAGATCTAATACATGTCTTGTACAAGTTCCGAATCACCTGCTTGCTCTTATACTCTATTCCCCAATTAATAAAGCTGAAAGCAATGTATGCATTATTTAGTGCTGTCTCAACTTGCCCTGCCACCTTCAATGATCTGTGCAAAATACTCCCGATTGGTCTGCTCCTGTACCAATTTAAACTGCAAGCTTATAAAATTATTTTTCAGAAAGCATGGCTTCACAACAGTGGTTTGGAGGAGAAGGAGCCTCAAGGATAGGCCAAGAGGTGATAAGCAACAGGCTGAATCATAGCAAAACTTGAAGGAGAAAGACCGGGACCTGGAGATAGCAGCCTGAGTCCTGTGTTGGGATCTGGAGTTGGGAGTGATCTCGCAAAAGGACTGCTACTCACAACTTTGTTTCCTTGATTTGCCTCCTATCACTCATATCCAGTTTTAAAACTATTCTGTATTTGCAAAGAGTGGGGATAAGGGATGACAGAAAAAGTTTAGGAGCATGACACTACACTTCTGAATTCAAGGCTTTCTAACCCCCACTGTTTAAATATCCATCCTGTCTGCAACAATACAAATCCAAGATAAGAAGTTGAGCTCTGTATTTTCTACTGTCACACAATGATTGTCCACTGTAAAAGCATTTTTTATCTATAATAATTTCTTCCTTGAATATATTTATGTATTTGGTGCCAACAGGACAAAAGATCTGAAGTTGCAATCTTGGTACATTCCATTTGCTTCTTCCTATGTTACAGAAAGAGTTTTACATTCTACCAGATTGATTGGTAGACTGAACCTTGTCTAAACTAGAATGCCAATACCAGCTTTCAAATAACTATTTGTTAGGGTCTTAATGGCTTGCCAGACCCCTACCTAATTATGTGAAGGGGGGTCAGTATCATTTAATGTCATGGATATTTCAATAAGATTTTCTGAAGCAGTGCCTTAGACAGCAAACTTTGATAACCAATTTATAAAAATAAAACTGATGGCCTATCAAGCTAGGTTTCCCTCTCAGATCTAAATTGTCCAGTATTACGATCAGTTGAGATCATAACAAAATGAGGCCTCTTGACAGATTAGGAATTTATTGAATTTAGGAGGGACCGTGAATCTGAACGAAAAAAATTACATGAGGGTACTAGATGTAAAAAGAAACAGGAGATGTTGTGAAGTATGTTACTCAGCATTTAGAATTTAGAAGGAAAACTGATGCTTCACCATGAAAATTAACTAAGATTCAATTGGAAATGAAGAACAAGCTTGAATTAGGAATAAAAAGGGAAAAGAATGAGAAGAAAGAGCAATAGAAAAAGGGAAGAAACCAAAAACATAAGAACAAGGCCTCGAGCCTGCCCTGCCATTTGATAAGATCATGGCTGATCTTTTTGAGACTCAGCTCCACTTATCCGCTCACTCACCATAACCCTTAATTCCTTTACTGTTCAAAAATTTATCTAGCCTTGCCTTAAAAACATTCAGCGAGGTAGCTTCAACCACTTCACTGGGCAGGGAATTCCACAGATTCACAACCCTTTGGGTGAAGAAGTTCCTCCTGACCTCAGTCCTACATCTGCTTCCCTTTATTTTGAGGCTATGCCCCCTAGTCCTAGTTTCACCAGCTAGTGGAAACAACCTCCCTGCCTCCACCTTATCTATTCCCTTCATAATCTTATATGTTTCTATAAGATCTCCCCTCATTCTTCTGAATTCCAATGAGTATAATTCCAGCCTACTCAGTCTCTCCTCATAATCCAACCCTCTCAACTCTGGAATCAACTGAGTGAATCTCCTCTGCACCCACTCCAGTGCTAGTATATCCCTTCTCAAGTGAGGAGACCAAAACTGCACACAGTACTCCAGGTGTGGCCTCACCAGGACCCTATACAGCTGCAGCACAGCCTCCCTGTTTTTAAACTCCATCCCTCTAGCAATAACAGACAAAATTCCATTTGCCTTTTTAATTACCTGCTGCATCTGCAATCCTACTTTTAGCGATTCATGCACAAGGACACCCAACTCCCTCTGCACAGCAGCGTTCTGCAATTTTTTACCATTTAAAACATAGTCCATTTTGCTGTTATTCCTACCAAAATGGATGACCTTACACTTATCAACATTGTACTCCATCTGCCAGACCTTTGCCCACTCACTTAGACTATCTACATCCCTCTATAGACTTTCAGTGTCTTCTGCACACTTTGCTCTACCACTCATCTTAATGTCATCTGCAAATTTTGACACACCACACTTAGTCCCCAACTCCAATTCATCTATGTAAATTGTAAATAATTGCAGTCCCAACACTGATCCCTGAGGCACACCATTAGCCACTGACCGCCAACCAGAAAAACACCCATTTACCCCTACTCTTTGCTTTCTACTGGTCAACCAATCCTCTATCCATGCCAATACATTACCTGTAATATCGTGCAACTTTATCTTATGTAGCAGCCTTTGGCGTCGTACCTTGTCAAATGCCTTCTGGAAATCCAGATACGCTACATCTACAGGTTCCCCATTGTCCACCATGCAAGTAATGTCCTCAAAGAATTCCACCAAATTAGTTAAACATGACCTACCCATCATGAACCCATGCTGTGTGTTCCCAATGGCAGAATTTATATCCAGATGTTTTGCTATTTCTTCCCTAATGATAGATTCAAGCATTTTCCCCACTACCGAAGTTAAGCTAACTGGTCTATAGTTACCTGCTTTTTGTCTACTTTCTTTTTTAAACAGTGGCATCACATTGGCTGTTTTCCAATCTGCGGGAACCACCCCAGAGTCCAGTGAACTTTGGTACATAATTACTAGTGCATTTGCTATTTCCCCCCATCACTTCTTTTAGTACCCAGGGATGCATTTCATCAGGGCCAGGAGACTTGTCTACTTTTAGCCCCATTATCTTGCCCAGCACTGCCTCCTTAGTGATAATGATAGTTTTTAGGTCCTCACCTGCTATAACCTTCTTGCCATCAGTTTTCGGCATGTTATTTGTGTCTTCCACTATGAAGACCGATACAAAACAACTGTTTAATGCCTCGGCTATTTCCTCATTTCCAGTTATTAAATTGGCCTTCTCATCCTCTAAAGGACCAATGTTTACCTTCGCCACTTTTTACATATTGATAGAAACTTTTGCTGCCTGTTTTTATATTTTGAGCTAGTTTACTCTCATAATCTATCTTACTTGTCTTTATAACTTTTTTTGTGGCTTTCTGTTGGCCTTTAAAGATTTCCCAGTCTACTAGTTTCCCACTAATCTTTGCTTTTTTGTATGTTTTTTTTCATCTGATACTTTCCTTTATTTCCTTAGACATCCATGACTGACTATTTCTTTTCCTACAGTTCTTCCTTATCACTGGAATATACTTTTGCTGAGCACTGTGAAAAATCGTTTTGAAAGTCCTCCACTGTTCCTCAATTGACCCACCATAAAGTTTTTGCTCCCATTTTACCTTACCTAACTCCTCCCTCATCTCATCATCGTCTCCTTTGTTTTAAGCACAGGACATTGGTACTGGATTTAACCTTCTCACACTCCATCTGTATTTTAAATTCAACCATACTGAAAAGAGGGCCAAGAGAACTGGAATTAAGAAAGCTTGAATTACAAAGTGAGAAGAAAGAAAAAGAAAGAGAAATGCAATTAGAAAAAGGTTAAATTCCAGGGAGGGGTCAGTCAGATAAATGACTTGGCAGGAGACAAGCTTAGATTGAAATAATAAAGATTGGGAGTCATTCAGAGGATAAGTCTCATGCCAATGAGGGATTAGTTTTAACTAGAAATTTGTACTTCGTGTCTAAATTTACAGAGATGGTGTTGAATGGTATTTCGCTTAATTTGAAAAGACAGCTGGGAAGCTGAAGTTGCCAAAACAATGCTTGATCCCTAATGTTATCATATATGGAGTTTTATATGGTCTGAATGTTGTAGCCTGTGGCAAAAAATGTGGCAGAATTGTGCAAAAAGTAAGCAAAGCCAATTTTAATGTCAGGAGCATCTCTCAAATAAGTTCTAGGCACCAAGGCAAGATTCTTGCTCGGGAGCAGCGAGTTGCCTATTAACAAGAATTTTTGCATATTAAGGAGCTTATTAACAGCACAACTCATCTCATGAACATGCAGACTCCTACCTACCACCCACCAGGAGCAAATTGGACACTGTGAATTCTGGACATTGAAGTCAGAGTGGGTAACTGACAACTTCAACTTGCTCTTTAATTTGAAGGACCTCCATGTAGGACATCAGGCACTAAAATTTCATGCTTCATGAGCATTGACCATATGCATCCCATTGGCTCCCAACATGCACCAGCCTGTAAGAACCCTCAGGGCACTTCTCTGATCCACTTACAAGATGCTGCTGCACTTTAATGCTGCACCTTGGTACGCAATAGCAAGTAACACTGTAATGCTAAAGCAAGGACACTGTGTGTTCAGGGACATGCTCATGGACTGAACCAGGCTGCATCTCTCAGCTGTTTACATACACTCTTTGCAGTCGCTCACTTTCATCCTATCTGGATGTTCACAGTATCCTTTCTTTGCCTTACTTTTTGAGCCTTGCCCTTCAGGTGGAGATAACAGACTCACAGTACTGCTGTGTTGCTGTTACGTTTAGCACAGAGACAAAGGTAAGAAGCTTGTTATTATTGTCAGCAGTCCCTATTCAAAACTAGCAAGAGTGCCTTCAGTCAAAGGGTTCTAGCACAGTAAGTCAAGGCAGCTCCAATGCCAATCCAGGAGCTTGGAAGCCGACAGTTAGTCGCTTGAGCCATCAGAGTCAGGATCCTCTCCTTGTAGGGGATAAGGACCTAAATGTTGGGCAGCACATGGCTCATTTTGATTCTTTCTTTCATACTAGAGGCTGTTTTACTCCTGGAATGAGAGGGATACAGGTAATAACGGAAATAAAAGGGATGGTACTGCTATTACTTTTGATGCAGGTGGAGAAGTGTCTCGAGCAAGTTAGCAGACAGTGCAAATAACACACAGGGTTGATGGTGTTGGGAATTGAGGTGGGTTGGCCAGTTGGGAAGATGTTGCAGGCTGTAATGAGAGTGGTAGAGCATGAGCCTTGTGGGAGATGGGTACTTTGGCAGAGTTAGAGTGCGAGGTGTCGGAGAGAAGATGTTAGCGCTTAGTCATAGAGATCTACAGCATTGAAGAATGCCCTTCAGCCAATCAAGTCTGTGCTGGTCAAAAACAAGAACTAACAATTCTAATCCCATTTTCTGGCACTTGGCCAATCGCATTGCATGCCTTGGCATCACAAGTGTATATCTAAACACTTCTTAAATGTTATGAAGATTTCTGCCTCTATGACCCTTACATCGCCCTCTGGATGAAATAAAAAATCTCACACCCTTCTAAACCTTCTGCCCTTACTTTAAATCTATGTCTCCTGGTCATTGATCCTTCCACAAGGGGAAAATATCCTTCTTATCTATGCCCCTCAAAATTTTATACATCTCATTTGTGACCCTCCTCAGTCTCATCTGCTTCTAGGAGAACAAACCTAGTCTATTCAACCGATCTTCATAGCTAAAACATCCTGGTAAATCTCTGTACCCTCTTTCGTTCTGGGCTAAAAGTAGTTATCTGAAGTGCTTGCATAATTTGCAAGGAAAATGCATAATTATGGAATTGGGATTCTGAGCACTGAAAATTGAGAAAAACTTTGAGAACATGAGGGAAATAAAATTATGGAAGAATTAAAAAATAGTATTCCAGGAATGTGTCATTGACATAAAGTTATCAATGGACTGGTCAATTTCATAGAGCAGTGGCTGGTAGAGTTCAAACCCAAAAAGTATGAAGTAATGAATTCAGGTTGGTTGTAAAAGCAAAGGATTACACTGTAAATAGTGGTACCCTGGAATACATTGAAGATTAGAAGGACCTTGATGTCACTTCTACAGATCCATGAAGGTGGCATAACAGGTAGACGTGGTGGTTCAGAAGACATTGGGATACTTGCCTTTACTGGCTGATACATGTGCTAAGATCATGGCTGAGGCTAATACTGGATAGGTCAGATTGCAGACTGAAAATACAAATCTTATTTAGTGTTTTGTTTTGGGGTGGGGAGCGATTTAACGAGATATTTTCTCAATGGAACACAAACACGTAATGCTGCAAATTCAGTTATAATAACATTATGCAAATATATTATGCAAAAGAAATGAAGATAAAATTGAATAAATTAAACTATTTACATATAATACAAACTTAAAGAATTAGAAACGCCCTGAAAAATGTAATCCCATTAATATCAAAAGCATTCCTGGAAAGTACTCACACCAGAGAGAATTCCTTTATCTTTCAGATCTATTGGGCTTAATTTAAATGTTGCTTTAATACCTCTTCTTGCTGGAGCTTCCATACAACTAAGCTTAGATTTTCTCAGCTTCAGAAAACTCATTCAGGGTTGTAACCAAACACCTCTAGTCTGGAACCTTCGGACTAAACTGATTATCCTGAGGTAACCTATTTCTTAACTGTTGTGAACCATCTTCTTTCATCAGGATTAAACCATCTTACAAATCCAAAGCTTCAACCAAAACCTTTGCAAAAAGCTGAAACCAAAACATTTTTTCTTCCAAAACATGGATGCTTCCCCTAATCAATTGGAAAGTAATAAATCTCTGACCTTCTAAACTGAAAACTCAATGCAAAACTGTTTACTTTGTTTGCTCATTAAAACCCTCCTACTGAAAACAAAACTCCATTATACACCCAAAACTACCTCTCTCATACTGTTTTTAAATCAATTAACCAAAGGCACAGGATTATTTGCAATTTAATCATTAAACCCTTTCTGACACACAGATCAAAACCCACATGCAACCATCTCAAATACAAACTCTAAAATAAATGATATTAGAATATATATATTACACACTTTACATCACATATTGAATACATAAACAGGGAGGTTATGTTGGAACTATATAATATACTAGCTGGGCCACAACCGGAATACTGAGTACAGTCTTTGTCATGAAGATTGTGATTGCACTAGAGAGGATGTAAAGGGGATTTACCACGATGCTCGTTGGGCTAGAGTCTGGGCAATGAGGAAAGATTGGATAGGTTGAGGCTGCTTTCCTCAGAACAGTGGAGGTTGAGAAAGGACCTGACAGAGATCTATCAGATGATGAGGTGCATTGATAAGATTGATTGGATGCCATTGTTTCCATTAGTAGAGGAGTCAATAATTGGGGACATAAATGTTACTAAGAGGCATAAAGTTAAAAGAAGAGTTGAGCAGAGTTTTTTTCCACATAGAGGATGGTGGGAGATTGGTAAACATGACCTGAAAGTATGGTTAAGTCATAAATTCTGGAAACCTTTAAGCAGTATTTAGATATTCACTTGTGTTGCCATAGCCTCCAGGGTGATGGGCCAAGAGCTGAGAAATTGGATTAACATAGTGAGATCTTTGTCGACTGGCTCAGACATGACGGGCAAAATTACCTCCTTTAAAGTTTCAAGTGTCCAAGAGTAATGTTTAAGATTAAAATCCTTACTTAGCTGAATACTGAATATGACAAATCCAAGAAGCAATAGATCTGGCAAACACCTATGATGTCTCATGAGACAATTATGTGTTGGAAAATGTTTCTATAGGAATACTCTAGGAAAAAGGACAAATAGGAAATCTTTGGATGCAACAGTTATTAGTCATAGTGTGCAAAGAAAATATTAAAAGGGAAAAGCTAGCATGCAGAAGAAACGTAAAGAAAATAATATGCTTTCATTATAATAAGACTGGACTATTTTCTCAAAGTTATAGAGATACGTATTGCACCAATATGAGCACTTATGGAATTATCAGAAAAGGGTGCATCAGGAAAGGAAATCGGTGTTACGGCTGTAGCAGTGGTACAGGTGGAGTGGTTTCCCTCAGAAATCAGTCGGAAGGGAGAGATGGCTCAGGACAATCAATAGAGCTCTGCCTCAAGAAAAAGAATCAGGCCATTAGAGGTTCAGAATATTTTATTTCAAAGGGAGATATTTTTCCGTACTCTTCAAATCAAGGAGGTAAATCAATAAAGATATTGAGAAGCACGAGAGCAAGTCAGCCACAGATGGTGGTTGATGTTACAATATGTCTTGAAGGGGGAACAATGAAGGAAAAATGATCAATTGGATGTATAAGGGAAGTCACAAATCAATTCATTACATAGAGTTGAATAAAACAGTGGTTTAGTTAATGGAGAGATTACAGTTGTAGAGCAACAAATCCTTACAGAGGGAATTGGTCTTAAGCTTGGTTGATTCAAGAATATTGGCCTCACTGAGAACATAAGAATGAAAAAAACTCGGAGAGGAGTAGTCAATTCAGTCCTTCGAGCCTGCCCTACAAGTTAATATGATCACATCTCAGTCTCAACTCCACTTTCCTGCCTCCCTGATCCACATAACCTTAAACCAAAAATCCATACCTCCTCCTTAAATTTACTCAATGTCCCAGCATTCAGCACACTCTGGAATAGTGAATTCTGCAGATTCACAGCTCTTTGAGAGAAGTAATTTCTCCTCATCACTGTTTTAATTCTGCTGTCCCATTTCCTGAACTATAACCTCTCATTCTAAACTGACCCACATGAGGACACATCCTTTCTATGTCTACTTTGTCAATCCCCTTTAGCATCTTTTATATTTCCATTAGATCTGCTCTCATTCTTGTAATCTCCAAAGAGTATTGGCCTAAATTGCTCAAACCCTCTTCATAAGACAAAGCCCTCATCTCTGGAATCAATCTAGTGAACCCCCTCTGAACTGTTTCCAACACAATTACATCCCTCCCCAAGTAAGGGGATCAAGATTGTACACGATACTCCAGGTCAGTCTCACTAAAGCCCTGTACAGTTGAAACAACACTCCCCTACTTTCATACTCTATTCTTTTAGCAATAAATGCCAAAATTCCATTTGCCTCCTTTATTACCTGCTGTACCTACATACTACTTCTCTGCGATTTATGCATGAGGACACCCAGCTCCCTCTGCGCTGAAGCACTCTGAAGTTTCTGTCCATTTAGATAATAAATTGCCTTTCTATTCCTCTGAGCAAAATGGATGACCCCTCACACTTAGCCATGCTAAATTTCATCTGCCAAATTTGGACCCATAAACCTAACCTACTCATATCCATTTTTTCATTGCAACTTACTTTCCCACCTATTTTAGTGTCACCTGCAAATTTGGTTATAGTACTTTCTACTATACTTAACTTCTGCCAGTGTGTCTCCAGGCGAGATAGTATCCTAGAGAGAAGCATATCTGGTGAAAGTGCAGAAATTCGGTGAAAGGACATCATATGCAATTTTATCAAATGAGTCAGTTTTAAGTAAATTTTAGAGTGCAAAAAAGAAGTGAGGCTTCACTGATGTTGAGCGCTGGGATAATGCTGGGAAAAAGGGCTGACTGTCCTTGCTGCTCATGAAAAAATATTTTCAAATTGTCTTGTGGCTTTGTTTTCTATTCTTGCGTGTAATAAACATTTGATGTGCTTTTGTTATCGATATATTGGCAGCCTCTTGTGAATGTGTTCAATGACTGACCCGTATGGTAACCAAATTTTTAAAAAAATCTAATGGTTTGCCAAGTCAGCTTTCGCTCTAGAATCTCTAAATTGTCTTCTATTACTTTCAAATGAGACCACAGCTGTCCTTTTAGGAAGGGAGTTACAGGATTTTAAATTAGCGACAGTGAACAAACAATGACAAAGTTTCATGCCAGTTAATGTGTGCTTTAAAGGGCAACTTAAAGGTTGTTTTCTGTATGTTAATTGGCATAACTATACCAGAAGATGTTAGGTTCTTGTTGCGACAGATTCCTTAAAGTTTATTAATAACACTACTTACATGAATACAGTATCACAGACTGTGCTAACTGGTGTTACTGTTCATTGCATGCACATTAACGAATGACTGAACACTATACTAAGTCCATTGCATAAACAGAATAATGAATGGTGATGTGGAATGCCATATGTTGTGATGTCATGCAGCTGTCTTAAATGTACAGGGTCTAGAATCTATGCCATAATACAACAACATTGCTCCCATATATCTGCTGCTATTGTCCTGCTAGGTCTAGGGTTTGGAAGGTACTGTTAAAGATACTTTGCTGATTTTCTTGAGCGCAGAATGTTGATACATGGGGATTCAGTGATGGCAAAGCCAATGAATGTCAAGGTGCACTGGTGAGTTTCTCTCCTGTTGAGGACACTCATTGCCTGACATTTAACATGGCATGAATGTCACTTGCCATTTATCAGCCCAAGTCCAATTTTTGTTGGCATTTTGCTCCATTTGAACATGGATTGCTTCATCATCTGAGGAGTCATGAATGGTGCTGAACATCGGGCAATCATCAGTGAACATCTCCATTTCTGATCTAATGATAGAGGGAAGGTCATTGATGAAGAGGCTGATGATGAGGAATTGTTCCAGTGATGTCCTGTGGCTGAACTCAGCAGTCACAACTAACTTTTCTGCAAGTTATGATTCCAAACACTGGAAAGTTTTTATCCCTAAATTCTCATTGGCTTCATTTTTGCTCGGGCTCCTTGATACTTTAGTTGGTCAAATACTGCCTTGATGTCATGGCGGTGATGCTCAGCACACCTTTAGAGCTTAGCTCTTTTGCTCATGTTTGGACTAAGGCTATAATGAGGTCTGTGAGTGAGCCTTGGTGGAATTAAATTGAGCATCAGTAGCAGATTATTCACAAATAGGCTTTTTTCCATATTGCTGGGTAGATGTCAATATTGTAACTGCACTGGAACAGCATTATTAGGGACATTGGAAGTTCTGGAAAAAAAATTTTCAGTACCATTGCCAGGATGTTGTCAGAGTTCTGAAACTTTCCAGATTGAGTATCTTCAGCCATTTCTTGATATGATGTTGAATGAATCAAATTGGCTGAAGACCGACATTAGTGAAGTTGGGGACCTCAAGAGAAGGGCAAGTTGAATCGTCCACTCAGCACTTCAGGCTGCTTGTTGTTGCAAATGTGCCAGCATTATTTTGTGCCCTGACATTATGGGCTCTCCTATCATTGAGGACAGGGGTCCAGAGATAATGTTGAGGACTTCTTGGGCAAGTCCTTCTTTACTGTGTACCCGTGGGTCATTATTTATGGTGGGCAGGACATAGTCAAAGATGATGACACTGGTGTCTGGGACATAGTCATGCTCACAGAATTAAACCTTACAGGCCATGTCAGGATATTGCTTGTTGACAATGTGGAACTGCTTACAGGGTCAACAAGGCTGGATTTGCCATGGTTCTTTCTGTTGCCTAGGTTGATGCTGGATGTTTTGTCCTGGTACATTTCCTTTTTTAAGGCTTCATAGCAGTATCACATGACTGAGTTGTTTGCTGATCTATTTTGAAATGGTTTGGAGCCACATGTCAGCCACATCACGTAAAGATGGCAGGTATTTTTCCCTACAGATTATTCATGAACCAGATGGGTTTTTATGACAATTGTTTGGTGGTCACCATTAGACTAGCTTTAAATTTGACTGCCTGGGATTTGAAACTGCGACCTCAAAGCATTAGCCTAGTCCTTTGAGTTACTAAATTGCGGCATTACCACTATGCCACCATTTTCCTTCATCCACAAAGTTGCAAGACATTAGATATTAGACTAATATCCACAGTTGATGAGAGTTGCAGGCCAAATTGAAACAAAACTGCCATCCAAAGCTTTTAGTGTGCAGTTATTTCAAATGGGAAAGTGGGCGTAATGCCATTTCTCTATAATAAAACGAAAGAAAACCTGCAAATGCTTGGAAAATAAGAAAGTAGTGGAGAAACTTAGCAGGTTTGGTAGCATCTATGGAAAGAAAAAACAGAGTTAACATTTCGAGTCCAGTGACCCTTCATCAATTCTGATGAATTTTACTTGCCTTTGTATGGACACTTTTGGAGAAAGTGTATTGAGATTGGCCATCAAGTTTAACAGGACTTCATTGTCCCTTTAGTGTCAACTAAATTTCACAGGCTAACAAAGGTAATTATGTGAACACTGGATAGAAAGTGATATGAAAAATTAAGTAAAATTTCATTGTAATGAAATGAAAGATACTGTAAACAGAATAGTTTTTAAAAAAGTTGTTTCTTTGGAAACCTGGATTCCAAGACAAGGAACAATTCATAAAGCCAAAATTCTTATGGTAATAGCAAAGGAATACATTACTCTGAAGGAAATATACTCATTAGGTTATCACTAAACATTTGCTGTTTAAAATCACTATAAATGGACAAGATCAGAATATCAATTTCCTCAAACAGCTGGAAGGCTTAAAAGTCATTTATGCTAGTTTCATCCACATGCAGGGCTTTCATTTTGACAAGGTAATAAAACCTTGCACATTTCAGGGTCAGTCACACAATCTGACGTAAAGTCTTAATAAAATCTGCAGAGTGATTTCCTTCGAATCCAAAATATGTCGGATAGATGCCATCTTCCAAATGATACAAAAACAGCATGACTAATGAGACAGGAAACCTTGGAGATTGTTCTCTGCTTGTGATTCCCTCAGAAAACAGCAAGAAATCTTGGAAAATTCATCACACACCCTGATGCTACATTCTGCTTTTGGCATGTCCTGGAACGACAGCATTATGCTCATCAGCTGCTAGATTTACTCTCACAATGCAATTTCCTTTTACATGTAGAGATCAAAAGCTATGCATGTTAATCACTTTAAGTGATTAACTGGGCGAAAGAAAGAAACATTCTGTGGGACCAGCCAACTTAGAAACTTGCTGACACACATTCAAAGGCACAGCCAGAGGACTCATATTCCACTTGAATTAAGTGCAGGTTTTCTACTTTGACAGTTCTTAAGTCTGCAGGCCCCTGGACAGCCAAGATTGGGCCTCTTGATGATTGCGGCAGTGTAGCAGCCAGAAGGCAATGAGTGGTTTGAAATATTCTTGTTAGTTTTTTTTCCCCTCAAAATATTAGTTTCCTGCGCAACCTTTAGCCTGACATTTACCTGTAGTGTGAGATGAGTGCTTGTAATTACAACCTTCTGAAACTTTTCCACCGTGGGTTGGGGTTAGGAGAGCGAGCTGAGTGAATGGCAAAACAGCCAGAGTGTTGAAAACACTTTTCTGTGTTTTGTTGCTGTGACAACCGTAAGCTTACTCTACTACAGACACAGGCCTACACAAAAGACTGGACAGATATTTGGATCTCCCTTGGCAGTGCAGTGGGGACAGGGACCTGCTGAGATGGGAATGTGATTAACAGAGCAATTAAATTCTCAAAAAGTTCATTCTGCAAAGCTGCGAATTTTCACAATTTAGCCAGTGGTACTCATGCATACAAATGTATTGCACCAGAATCTGTCATCTTGCCAGCTCCAATGTTCAAAATATCTCAACTATACTTAATGTCTCATCCTTTCTTGTAGGAGGTATTTGCTTAAAGGTTGATCTGGTGCTTCTCTCCACAGATGCTACTTGACTTGCTGGGTGTTTCCAGCATTTTCTGTTTATATTTGAGATATTTCAAATCTGCAGTACTTTTAGTTTGTACTTAATTCCTTGCAATTGTCAATTGTTTCTTTTAACAGAAACTGTGCAAATCACTCTTAAATTTATTGACATACTGTCTCCATTAGATATTTAAACAGACTTTTCCACATGTTGTCCACTCTGTATTGGTAATTAAATTTAAATCGCCAGCATTCCCTCATCCTTTGATCTTATCTCAAGTATCTACAAACCCTGTGCTACAGGTTTACTGTGCAGTGAAAGAATATCCCTTAAATCTGAGTTTATCAAATTATATTACTACTTAAAGACTCTGATCATTGTTAATGTAAATCATTCGGAAGCACTTACCATGGTGGTTTCTGCGATCGAGCCAAAACTGTTGATAAATATGTTGCATGTGACATTAACTGGAGGACCTGAAAACAAACACAGATAAAATGTATTAATACTGAATTTTCCTCAACTCTCGATCTGTAGCTCAAATCAAGCTCAAGGACATTGAACACTTATTTCTAAAATTAAATACATGGAGAAAGTGTGCGGGTTAATTGATTTCCAACTTTACATTCTTAATGGGCCTGAAGTCATTAAAAGGGGAAATGGATAGTTGCCAAACAGATTTGGCTTCAATTAATTGCCACATGGCTGTGGTAATAGCCTCAACAATACACAGAATACAATGGGCCTCATGTGGTGCAGTGAGAAGGTTCCCTACCAATGAGCTACGAATTCTAGGTTCAAGTTCCACCTGCTCCAGAAGTGGATGATAACAGCTCTAAACAGGTTGCTTAGGAAACTATCTCTAAAAAGCATCAACTAAAATAACCCAGGCATTCACCAGGAAGTGAAGATTCATTAAAAAAGAGGGAAAGTATAAAATGGCATCAAGGAAAATTCTAAATAAGCGCCAAAAGAGCTGCAGATGCTGGAAGATCTCAGTAGGTCTGGTAATATCTGCAGAGGAAAAATCAGAATTAAATTTTCAGGTCCAGTGAACCTTCTTCAGAACTACATCTGAAAGCCTACTCAAACACATACTCACTTTCAGTCAAAAACCCAGAAAGTGACATCTAGCAATTAAGTGAATCCATGTTTTCCAAGGAATACATTGTAAAGAAAAAATTCCAAATTCCAATGCGGCATTTCAGTTACCCTTTTAAGAGCACTAATCCAAATATCGACATATCTTAAGATAATTCTATTCATAACCCTTCAAATCTCAAGTCCTCTAAAAAGGATTATGGAAAGTGTTATAACACCTCCAACCTTGGAGAAAATGAAACAACATCTTCAAATATGATTCATGACAAAAATGATGAAGACAAAGAAAAACAATATACATTCAAAAAAATTAAGAAATGTATCTACTCATTCCTTACACATAACCTAAAGTGTTATCTTTGATAAGTTCTTTGCACCTGGGCAATTTAAATAAAGTTACATTTTATGACAAAGCATTGGCAGTTACATTATTTTTCCCATAACGCAACAATTTTTAAGTAATAAAACTTTTTCCAGAAAGGCAACAGATTTATGATCAGTATATAGAAACATAGCAAATAGAAGCAAGAGTAGGTCATTTAGCTGTTTAAGCCTATTCCACCAATCAATATGATCATGGCTGATCATTTAACTCAGTATCCTGTTCCCGCTTTCTCCCCATATCCTTTGATCCCTTTATCCCTAATAACGATATCTAACTATGACCAGTGTTTTGCTGAAACAGTCATGGACATCAAAATCTGTAAAAGCTAGAATAAATCCCAGGGTTTTTTTTTCACTATCCAGTAATTCATTTAGAGTTGATTTAGCTTTTTAGCACAGTATTTCATTGGCTGCTCTATGCCCAACTCAATTTCCTTTACGGGACTGCACCTATATTTTATTCCATCTGTCATTTCTTTGCCCACTCTTCTAGCCCGTCCAAGTCATTTTGCAGCCTCCCTGCTTCCTCAACACTACCTGTCCCTCCACCTATCTTTGAGTCACCTGCAAACTTAGCAAAAATGACCTCAGTTCCACATCCAGATTGTTCATGTATAACGTGAATAGTTGTGGTCCCAACACTGACCCTGAGGAACTCCACTAGTCATCGGCTGTCATCCTGTAAAAGACCCCTTTATCCCCACTCTCTGTCTTCTGCCAGTAAGCCAATTCTCTATTCATGCCAGTACCTTGCCCCTAACACCATGGGTGCTTATCTTATTTCGTAGCCTCCTGTGTGGCACCTTGTTAAAGGCATCCTGGAAATCCAAATAGATAACGTCCACTGGCTCTCCTTTGTCTAACTTATTCATTACATCCTCGAAGAATTCTGATAGATTTGTCAGGCATGATGTCTCCTTGATGAAGCTGATTCAGCCCTATTTTGCCATGCACTTCCAAGTATTCAGCAATCTCACTCTTAATAATGGACTTTAAAATCTAACCAATGACTGAGGTCAGTAACAAAAACAGCAAATTCTGGAAAAAGGTCTGCAACGTCTGTGGAGAGAAATCAGAAGTAATGTTTCAGGTTCAGTGACCCTTCTTCAGGAGGTCAAGCTTGGCCTATAGTTTTCTGTCTTTTGCTTCCCTCCCTTTGGTTTAACATTCGTTAAATTTTGTAAATCCCTCAGGGATAAATCTTTCCTTTTCTGAAAAGTCTCAACAACTGACTGAGCTATTTTGGTTTTATAAGCTTTAGAATTAGAATTAGAATTAGCTGTATTGTCTCAAATGAATACAGTGAAAAATTTGCAAGTTGCCACTTACGGTGCCATCTTGGGTACAAAGATATCGAAGTACAGATTCTTAAGTAAAAATTCTTAGTGAAATGAAACAGAAAAATAAAGAAATAAAAAGTCCAGCATTACAGATCATAGGAATAAATCAGAAAAATAAAGAATTAAACTCTAATTTTTCTAATTTAGTGAAAATAAAGAAATAAATGCTAATTTACTCTACTCTAATACACAAGAAATTTGGTGCCTTTCTTTTTATCCATTTCAATTATTGGTTCTCCACTTCCAGTAAAATGTTTCTGGCTATCGATTAACGTGAGAAAGCCCCACCTTTTGTGATAACTGAGATTGAAGGAGTGCACTGCCTCCCACTAGTGCCACTACTCCACTGGTCACAACCTGAATTTAAGCATTTTACTAATTTACCAATATGAGCAATCATATACTTTATTAGGTTTAGAATAAAATCAGCCACGCAACAGGTTTCATTAATAAATGCAAAATGATTAATTTATTGTGAAAACCAGGCTTATTCAACTGGCACTTATTAAGTTAACACACTATGTGAAATAAGAAAGTATAAATATACATTTTTCTAAGTACCCCAATATATGCAAACACATTTTGGGAACATGAGCAAACAGGATTCTCTGCAGAGTTACACTTTCAGAAAAGAAGCCCCTTTATACAAATATTGTCAGTTCTTGAAGACAAAAAAGGTTAAGTTGAGGACTGTCTGCTATCCTGGTACATGTGGATAGGTCACTAGACATATGCTGGGATCATTGCAGACATATTTGATGAAGAAATATTGAGACAAACCTCTTCAAAGTCTTCTCACAAGAGCAGCTCAATTAATGCTAATATATTCACAACAACTTTCTTTTTTCAGAAACAAGGGAACTAAGCTGGGAAGCTTCTTTCCTTTAGCAGGTTGAATGCCAATTCCCACTGCATACAAAATCCTATTCAAACAGAAGCTGGTTCTCCGTCAGTCATAAAATCCAAACAGGTAACCTCAGCAAACAAGTCCAGCAATTAGCAGAAAACATATAATTTCCAAGAAATACCTTGTTAAAAATGTTCCAATATCCAAAATTATATTTTCAGTGTCCCTTTTAAGAAACCAATCTAGGTATTCAAAGAACTTGAAATAATGCCCTTTGAAAATCCTTCAAAAATCATGCCCTTTGAAAATTCTTGAATTCTTGATGATATAATACAAAATGCAAATGTTTTCTCATTTTCCATTTATTATTATGAAGTTGGTTTCTGTACAGTTCTTTTTATACATGATCATTTCAGAGCTAGTCATTCCAGGTGACATTGTGAGGTTAATGTCTTTAAGCCCAATGCTTTCTAAACCTCAGAATGGGTAAACTGATTCTGTTGTTCAATTTCCAAATATTGACTGGAAACGCTATAGTTCGAGTTCTTTAGATGGGTCAGTTTTTGTCCAATGTGTGCAGGAGGGTTTCCTGACACAGTATGTAGATAGGCCAACAAGAGGCGAGGCCACATTGGATTTGGTACTGGGTAATGAACCAGGCCAGGTGTTAGATTTGGAGGTAGGTGAGCACTTTGGTGATAGTGACCACAATTTGGTTACGTTTACTTTAGCGATGGAAAGGGATAGGTATATACCGCAGGGCAAGAGTTATAGCTGGGGGAAAGGCAATTATGAGGCGATTAGGCAAGATTTAGGATGCATAGGATGGAGAAGGAAACTGCAGGGGCTGGGCACAATTGAAATGTGGAGCTTGTTCAAGGAACAGCTACTGCGTGTCCTTGAGAAGTATGTACCTGTCAGGCAGGGAGGAAGTGGTCGAGCGAGGGAACCGTGGTTGACTAACGAAGTTGAATCTCTTGTCAAGAGGAAGAAGGACGGTCATGTAGAGATGAGGAGTGAAGGCTCAGTTAGGGCGCTTGAGAGTTACAAGTTAGCCAGGAAGGACCTAAAGAGAGATCTAAGAGCAACCAGGAGGAAACATGAGAAGTCTTTAGCAGGTAGGATCAAGGAAAACCCTAAAGCTTTCTATAGGTATGTCAGAAATAAAAGAATGACTAGAGTAAGATTAGGGCCAGTCAAGGACAGTAGTGGGAAGTTGTGCGTGGAGTCCGAAGAGATAGGAGAGGCGCTAAATGAATATTTTTCGTCAGTATTCACACAGGAAGAAGACAATGTTGTCGAGGAGAATACTGAGATACAGTCTATTAGACTAGATGGGATTGAGGTTCATAAGGAGGAGGTGTTAACAATTCTGGAAGGTGTGAAAATAGATAAGTCCCCTGGGCCGGATGGGATTTATCCTAGGATTCTCTGGGAAGCTAGAGAGGAGATTGCAGAGCCTTTGCTTTGATCTTTATGTCGTCATTGTCTACAGGAATAGTGCCAGAAGACTGGAGACTAGCAAATGTTGTCCCCTTGTTCAAGAAGGGGAGTAGAGACAACCCTGGTAATTATAGACCAGTGAGCCTTACTTCGGTTGTGGGTCAAGTGTCGGAAAGGATTATAAGAGATAGGATTTATAATCATCTAGAAAGGAATAATTTGATTAGGGATAGTCAACACAGTTTTGTGAAGGGTAGGTCGTGCCTCACAAACCTTATTGAGTTCTTTGAGAAGGTGACCAAACAGGTGGATGAGGGTAAAGCGGTTGATGTGGTGTATTTGGATTTCAGTAAAGCGTTTGATAAGGTTCCCCATGGTAGGCTATTGCAGAAAATACGGAGGCATGGGATTGAGGGTGATTTAACGGTTTGGATCAGAAATTGGCTAGCTGTAAGAAGATAGAGGGTGGTGGTTGATGGGAAGTGTTCATCCTGGAGTTCAGTTACTAGTGGTGTACCTCAACGATCTGTTTTGGGGCCACTGCTGTTTGTCATTTTTATAAATGACCTGGATGAGGGCGTAGAAGGATGGGTTAGTAAATTTGCGGATGACACCAAAGTCAGTGGAGTTGTGGATAGTGCAGAAGGATGTTGCAGGTTACAGAGGGACATAGATAAGCTGCAGAGCTGGGCTGAGAGGTGGCAAATGGAGTTTAATGCGGAAAAATGTGAGGTGATTCACTTTGGAAGGAGTAACAGGAATACAGAGTACTGGGCTAATGGTAAGATTCTTGGCAGTGTGGATAAGCAGAGAGACCTCGGTGTTCATGTGCATAGATCACTGAAAGTTGCCACCCAGGTTGATAGGGTTGTTAAGAAGGCGTACAGTGTGTTAGGTTTTATTGGTAGAGGGATTGAGTTTCGGAGTCATGAGGCCATGTTGCAGCTGTACAAAACTCTGGTGCAGTCGCACTTGGAGTATTGGACACTGCACTATAGGAAGGATGTGGAAGCATTGGAAAGGGTGCAGAGGAGATTTACCAGGATGTTGCCTGGTATGGAGGGAAGGTCTTATAAGGAAAGGCTGAGGGACTTGAGGCTGTTTTCGTTAGAGAGAAGAAGGTTAAGAGGTGACTTAATAGAGACATACAAGATGATCAGAGGATTAGATAGGGTGAACAGTGGGAGCCTTTTTCCTCGGATGGTGATGGCTAGCATGAGGGGACATAGCTTTAAATTGAAGGGTGATAGATATAGGACAGATGTCAGAGGTAGGTTCTTTACTCAGAGAGTTGTAAAGGCGTGGAATGCCCTGCCTGCAAAAGTAGTAGACTTGCCAACTTTAAGGGCATTTAAATGATCATTGGATAAACATATGGATGATAATGGAATAGTGTAGGTTAGATAGGCTTCAGATTGGTTTCACAGGTCGGCGCAACATCGAGGGCCGAAGGGCCTGTACTGCGCTGTAATGTTCTATGTTCTATGTTCTGAAGCAATAGCACACATGAGAAGAGACAGAAAAGGATACCAAGCAAAGCTATTTGAAAGTTTACTTGAGTTGAGAAATACAGATCAAAAGGAGCTCAAAATGAGCTCAAAAGGCCTATAGGTTAATAGCTTAGTAGAAAGAAAGAGCTCAAACAGGTTAGATGTTACTGCTGCCAGTATATCTGTCTTTTAAGAGTATTTACAGTACAAGCTAAAATTAGCAGTAGAGCTGGATGAACACAGCAGGCCAAGCAGCATCAGAGGAGCAGGAGGGCTGCGAAACGTCAGCCTTCCTGCTGCTCTGATGCTGCTTGTTCTGCTGTGTTCATCCAGCTCCACACCTTGTTATCTCAGATTCTCCAGCATCTGCAGTTCCTACTATCTCTAAAATTAGGAGTTATAGGTTAACCAAATTTTTTTTGCAATTGCCGTTATTATGGCTCTGAACCACAGAAATCTCAATGGAATAGAAAGGAAGCTGCAAAGTCTGAAGTATCTGATTTGGATTCGGTCTTGAATGTTTAATAATATAGATTAAAATAGTATATTCAACATACAGATGTGAAAATATGATAAATTAATCTGGAGTGAGCAAATGAGTGTTTGTAAAGATAAACTAAGTGAATGCAAACTGTATTATGGAATATCATTCAGGGTTAGTAGCATAATTACTACTGGTATAAAGATAATGAAGAGGTTTATACTCAAACATGTTGATGGGGTATTAAAAGATTTCAATTTAGTCTAATCTGCCTCAGGTTAAAGTGGTTGGCTAGTTTTGAAATTATCTAAGACACGTGCACAAAATATGGAACTGTTTCCAGGCTAAAGGAACATTTTCCAATAAATACCAAGTTTAATGATACAATTGCTCTTGCAAAGCCTAATTAGCAAACAACATAAAGGCACTGTACCCTTGTTTGTGTAATGCAGGTATCGAACTATAAATGGGTATTTTGTAAATGTTCACTTCATTTAATTTTGAATTTAATCGCAGGATGAAATCATAGATTTTACTGATTCACATTTTCTTTCTCCATTACTGTAATGTGTACAAATAGGAATCTAATTGTAACATATTAAGACAATAATGCTGCAGGCAGATACATGTTATTACAGTAAATGTATCAGAAAGAGTCAACACTAAACAAACGAGGCAAATGCAAATTTATGAACTGCATTCTGTGAGCAGATGGAATTATTCTGATTTAATGTCCATGTCACAAGCATTGAAGTGAGAGGTTAATCCTCTCCTAATTCACCCTGAGTCCAGAGAAATGTTAAGAAATAATGAAGTTCAATTCTACGACCCTGACTAACATATTATACTTAAATATAATATTGGTACTCAGAAAATTGATGTAATGGGCGTACTACATTAAAACACGTTTAACAAGTGGAGCCTGATGGAGAAGGCCTAATAGAACTAAAATTTTCCACAACAAGTTGAGATTCAGAGTTTGCAGGAAAACATGCTGTCTAGACTATGAATTGTGTGAAAATACATGCACACTTTTGTTTCAGTAAACTGCTTTTGTTAACACTAAAATTGTTTTTGGTATTACCACTGAGTAGGAAAGATTGGAATGGTGAATTGTGCTGGGGAGTCTGAGTGGGGATGGAAAATAAAAAGAATATACTGAGCATGACTGAAAAGTATCAGAACATGTTGTAGGGAAACTTATGTCCAAAGATGTGCAGGTTAGAGGAAATACAGGTTTGCAGGTGTGAGTCTCGGTGGGATGCTCTTCGGAGAGTCAGTATGTATTTGTTGGGCCGGATGGCCTGGGTCCACACTGTAGGAATTCTAAATAAAATTACTTTTAGTTATAATCAAATAATCAAAGTGTATGTGTCATTTAGCCTAATGTTACATCACTGGGTTTAATTATAGTCAATGCAGCACACCTAAGCACCATTTGACTGAATAAGCTTGTAACCCACTGTTATTTGAAAGAGAATCATTTTCATAGCAGAGGTTAAGAATTTGCAGTCTTTCAAGGCTGAATGAGCAAGCTGACATCATCAATTATTATCAAATATCCGGTGCTGTCATTATCAGAAGAAAGTTTTAAAAAAGGCTTGTTGTCTGGAAAGAAAAACAACAGCTGTGTTCTATGGGTTAATGCTAATTTGTAATGTGAGGTTGTTGATTCTTTTGCCGAGCTGACTAGTTATAGTTCAGATGTTTCGTCACCATGCTAGGTAACTTCATCAGTGCGGCCTCCAATGAAGCAATGTTGTTTTATTCCACTTAGTATTTATATGATCTGGTCTGTTGAGGTGTTTTGTGTCATTTCTGGTTCTTTTTTGCAAGGGCTTGTATATGGGGTCTAATTCCACATGTTTGTTGATTGCATTATGGGTGAAGAACCAGGCCTTTAGAAATTCTTGTGCGAGTCTATGGTTGGCTTGAGCTAGGATGGTCATGTCATCCCAGTTAAATTGATGACCTTCATTGTCCAAGTGTACTGAAAAGAGGTAAAGTTCATCATGTCATTTTGCTTTTAGCTAGTGTTTGTGTATCCTGATGGCTAGTTTCCTTCCCATCTGGACGATGTAATATTTCTGGAAGTCCTTGCACGCTATTTCGTACACTACGTTGGTCCTGCATGTCGTGGGTATGGGATCTTTGGTCCTTGTAAGTGTTTGTAATAGTGTGGTTGTGAGTTTGTGTGTTATCCTGATTCCCAGTCTTCATAGGAGTCTCGTTGTCAGTTCCAATATGTTCTTGACATACAGTACTATGGTCAGTGTATTAGGTTGCATTGTGTCCTCTTGATGTTGTCTATCTAGTAGGCATCTGTGGATGAAGTTGGTGGGGTATCCATTGATAGCGAAGACCTTGTATAGTTGGTCTTCCTCCTTGTAGTGAAGTTCAGGTGTGTTGCAGTGAGCTGTGACTCGTTTGAATAGTGTCCTTACACAGCTTTGTCTGTGGACGTTGGGGTGATTGCTGTGGAAATTGGGGATTTGGTCAGTGTGGGTTACTTTCATGTATACTGTTTGGAATTTCCCATTTGTCATTGTTCTACCCTGTTGTCTAGGGGCGGAAGTTAATTGTTGTTTTCCTCTTCTCTTGTGAATTTGATCCCTGTGAACTATAACCAGACAGCACGGCGAGTAAATCAACAACCTCACCCACATTCCGAGCTGCAAATCTTTGCAAGAATGCTAATTTGTAATCTTTTAGAAAGAGAGAAGAAATCACATTTTTATAGATGTTTTATTTGTATTAGAGCCCATCACCATCATTATAATCTATTTAAGATTTCTTGCGATCGTTTTCAGGATAAGCGAATATGAATCACAGAAGGTAGGTCTGCAGGTACAACAAGTAATTAGGAAGGCAAATGGAATTTTGCCCTTCATTGCTAAAGGAATTGAAATAAAAAGCAGAGAGGTTATGTTGCAGCTGTACAAGGTGCTGGTGAGGCCACACCTGGAGTGCTGTGTGCAGTTTTGGTCTCCTTACTTGAGAAAGGATGTACTGGCACTGGAGGGGGTGCAAAGGAGGTTCACTAGGTTGATTCCGGAGTTGAGGAGGTTGTCTTATGAGGAGAGACTGAGTAGATTGGGATTATATTCATTGGAATTCAGAAGATTGAGGGGGGATCTTATAGAAACATATAAAATTATGAAGGGAATAGATAAGATAGAAGTAGAGAGGATGTTTCCACTGGCAGGTGAAGCTAGGGCAAGAGGGCGTAGCCTCAAGATTAGAGGGAGCAGATTTAGGACTGAACTGAGAAGGAATTTCTTCACCCAGAGGGTTGTTAATCTATGGAATTCCTTGCCCAGTGAAGTAGTTGACGCTACTTCAGTAAATGCTTTTAAAAAAAAGGTAGATTTTTTTTGAACAATAAAGGGATTAAGGGATATGGTGAGAATGCGGGTAAGTGGATCTGAGTCCATGAAAGGATCAGCCATGATCTTATTGAATGGCGGAGCAGGCTCAAAGGGCCAGACGGCCTACTCCTGCTCCTAGTTCTTACGTTCTTATGTTCTTATATACTCTACCATGTCCTCATGCCCTTTGGTTTCATTGGTGAGAAATCCTCCTGGAGTCAGACAATTTGTTAGAGACCATCTGCTAAGGAGTATGCTTTTACTAGTGGCTGCTTTGAAGTCAAGCAAAGTTTAATTGATAAAGTTATGTCAGTACTTGAAACTATTCAAAGCAAAGCTAATACAGAAAAGCTAATAATTAAAACCATACAGACTGTGTATAAAATAATACGCAAAAGACAAGATAGGGAAGTATAATTTTACATTCAGTTAAAAGTCAAGATACAGCCACCTATGAAGCCAAACGGCATGAGAACATGGTAGAGTATATTCTCTTATCCTGAAAACGATAGCAAGAAATCTTAAATAGATTATAATGATGGTGATGGGCTCATGAGTAATTAGCATCAAAAGGAACCTATCAGGAAATAGTGGGAAGTAACACTCGTCAATTACAGTTTGCTCACACACCCCTTAAACCATTACAAATTATCCTCACTCAGATTACTTAGAACATAACAAGATTATTAATCATGCTGTGGATTCTGGCTTGGAAATAATTATTAGCACCAACTATCAGTAACAAAAATGTGCATCAACTTCCCACCTGGAAGCAGAAGACCACTGAATAACAAACAAGGATAGGGCTAATACAGTTAATGGTAGGGCCTTGGGTACTGTGTAGAACAGAGGGACCTCGGTGTGCAGGTACATAATTCTTTGAAGTTTGTGCCACATATAGACAGGGTGGTTAAAAAGGCATTTGGCTCACTTGCGTTCGTTGTTCAGCCCTTTGAGTATAGAAGTTGGGACATTATGTTAAGGTTATACAGCACATTGGAGAGGTCTCTTCTCGAATACTGTGTCCAATTCTGATCGCCCAGTTACAGGAAGGGTATTACTAAGCTGGAGAGGGTTCAGAAGAGATTTACCAGGATGTTGCTGGGTATGGAAGGTTTGAATTATGAAGAAAGGCTGGATAGGCTGGCACTTTTTTCACTGGAGTGTAGGAGGTTGAGAGGCGACCTGATAGAAGTTTATAAAATAATGAGATGCATAGATAGAGTTAATGGTAGTTAGCTTTTCCCAAGGATGGGGGATTTCAAGCCTAGGGGGCACATATTTAAGGTGAGAGGAGAGAGATTTATAAAAGACATGAGGCAATTTTTTTTTACACAGAGAGTGGTTCATGTATGGAATGAATTTCCTGATGAAGTGGTGGATGTGGGTAAAAATTACGACATTTAAAAGGTGTTTAGATAAGCACATGAATAGGAAAGGTCATACTTGTGTTGAACATCAAGAAATGGGAGAGGTACTAAGTGAATATTTCACATCAGATTTTACTGTGGAGAAAAAAAAAGAGTCTAGAGAATGCAGAGAAATAAACTTTGATGTTTTAAAATCAGCTCACATCACTGAATTGGAAGTTCAGGAGCTCTTAGAGAATATGAAGGTGGATAAAACTCTGGGACCTGATCTAATGTATCCCAGAATGTTGTGGGAAGTAAGGGAGGAAATTATGAGACCACTTGCAGAAATATTTGCATAATTTATAACTATGGGTGAGGTGCCTGATGACTGGAGGGTGGCCAATTTTGTAATTTTGTTTAATAAAGGTTGTAAGGAGAAATCGGGGAACTATAGACCTGTGAGTCTGACTTCAGTTGTGGGTAAATTGTTGGAGGTGATTATAAAAGATAGGATTTGTAGACATTTAGAGAGGCAAAAAATGATTAGGGATAGTCAGCACAGAAACAGACCCTTTGGTCCAACCAGTTTATGCTGAACGTAATCCCAAAATAAACTAGTCCCACCTGTCTTCTCCTGGCACTTAGCCCTCTAAGCCTTTCCTCTTCATGTATTTATCCAAATGCCTTTTAATTGTTGTAATTGTACCCACATCCACCTTTTCCTCAGGAAGTTCATTCCACATGTGAACCACCCTCTGCGTAAAATATTTGCCTCTTATGTCTTTTTTAAATGTCTCTCCTCTCCCCTTAAAAATGTGCACCTTAGTCTTGAAATCCTCCATCCTAGGGAAAAGACAACTACCATTAACTCTATCTATATCTCTCATTATTTTATAAACTTCTATCAGGTCACCTCTCAATCTCCTGTGCTCTAATGGAAAAAGTGCCAGCCTATCCAACCTTTTGTTATAACTCAAATCTTCCATACTCAGCAACTTCCTGATAAATCTCTTCTGAGCCCTCTCCAGCTTAATAATATCCTTCCTATAACTGGGCGATCAGAACTGGACACAGTATTCCAGAACAGTCCCCACCAATGTCTTGTACAACCTCAACATGAATTCCCAACTCCTATACTCAAAGTTCTGAGCAATGAAGGCAGGTGAGTCAAATGCCTTTTTGAACCACCCTGTCTATATGCAAACTTCAAAGAATGATGTACCTGCACCCTTAGGTCCCTCTATTCTACAACACTACCCAAGGCGCTATTATTAATTGTATAAGCCCTACCCTTGTTTGTTGTAAATCCCACCAGTTGCCTTGGTGGGATTTGAACCTGTGTCCCCAGAACATGACACGGGTTTCATGGGTTAATACTTGGCTGGGATAATAATCTCTGGGTTAACAGTCTCTGATAAAACCGTTAGGCCATCATCTCCTCTAAACGTGGGAGGTTTACCTTGTGAGATATTTCCTGGCGTGTATACTAATTTAAGATTTACAATCCAGAGAGTGGCAGATGGAGATGGGCCACTTGTATGTCTAGTTCAGAGAGGAAAGATCCATGCCAGCAGAAGAGGAGTTTAGTTTTGATTGTGTCCAGGCCATCAGAGCTGGAAAGAAGTCTTAAGCACTTTCAGCAGTCCATGTAGATGGGGTTTGGAAAAACCCCAAATTTTTCTTAGAATGCAATGAATTAACTTGTGTTAGTGTATCTTGGAGAGGAACAAAGAGAATCACATGTGGTCAATGTACAGACACTTGCTGGATTTAAATGCTTGTAAACTATGGAGTCATAGATCATACTGCATGGAAACAGACCCTTTTCCCCAAAGTTTCCCCAAACTAAACTAATCCCACTTGCCTGCATTTGGCCCATAACCCTCTAAACCTTTCCTATTCATATGAACCACCCTCTGTATGAAAAAAAGTTTCCCCTCAAGTCCTTTATAAATTTTTCTCCTCTCACCTCAAAAATATGCCTGATAGTTTTGAACTCCCCCACCCACGGAAAATACCTTTTGCTATTCAGCTTATCTCTGCCGTTCAAGATCTTATAAACCTCTACAAGGTCACCCCTCAACCTCCTACACTTCAGTGAAAAATGTCCCAGCCTCTCCTTATAACTCAAACACTCTAGCCCCAGTAACATCCAGGTAAATCTTTTCTGAATCCTCTCCAATTTAATAATATCCTTCCTTTAGCAGGGCAACCAGTACTGCACACAGTACTCCAAAGGTGGCTTCACCATGTCCTGTACTGTCTCAACATGATGCCCCAACTCCCATACTCAATAGCCTGAGCAAGAAGGCCTTCTTAGCCATCCTGTGATGCAACTTTCAAAGAACTGTATACTGAGCCCCTGGATCTGTCTGTTCAACAACATTGTCGAGGGCCCTACCATTAATTGTATAAGTCTTGTCTTTGTTTGCTTTACCAGAATGCAATACCTCCCATTTCTCCAAATTAAACGCCATCTGCCATTCCTCAGTCCATTGGGCCAATTGATCAATATCCATTTGTAATCTTGGATAACCTTCTGCACTATTGGCTTTACCACTAATTTTGGTGTCATCCGCAAACTTACTAACTATGCATGTTCATATAAATATCAAACAAAAGTGGATCCAGCACCAAACCCTGCGGAACACCACCGGTCGCAGGTTACCAGTCCAAAAACCATCCCTCCATCACCACACTGTCTCCTATTGTCGAGCCAATTTTTTATCCAATCGGCAAGTTCTCCCAGAATCCCATGTGAACTAACTTTACTAATTCATCTACATGTGGAACCTTGTCAAAGGCTTTACTAAAGTCCATGTAGACCACATCTACCGCTGTGCCCTCATCAATCTTTTTGGTTACATCCTCAAAAAACTCAGTAAAGTTTGTGAGACACGATTTCCTGAGCACAAAGGCATGCTGACTATCTCTAAACAGTCCTTGCCTCTCCAAATGCATGAAAATCCTATCTCTCACAATCCCCTCCAAAAACTTATCCACTACTGATGTCAGGTTCCCAAGTCTATAATTCCCCGTCTTCTCCTTGCAGCCTTTCTTAAACAGAGGTACAACATTAGCCATCCTCCAGTCTTCTGGCACATTTCCCGTGGCTGTAGACAATACAAATACCTCTGCTAGGGGCCCTGCAATTTCTTCCCTAACTTACCACAAAGTCCTTGTCAGTTGAGTATGAAATTTTGAAGTGAAGATAGGAGTGATATCTCACTGAGGTTGAGTACCTGTAAAGGATACTGCCATCAAAAAGGATTGAATCTTTCTTTTTTGTGGTAATGATAAGATATTTCAGAATTGTCTAATACATGCATGGGGCTTTTCTTCGTTTGTGTAATATACATGTGTTATATTGTGAAAACTAGATTGGCAGCTTCACATGAATATGTTCATTAACTGACTACCAATATAACCAAATTGCAAAAATAAAACTCAGGTCTATCAAGCCCCAGATTTCACTCTGGAATCTGACTTGTCCTCTAGTACCTTTAGATGGAATCAGAACGATGTTTGCATTAGGAATGCCCCTAATGTCTCCAGAGGATTCAGTCCTTTTGAACCGAACACAAGGTGAGATAACCTCTTAAACTAAGTAAAGAAAGCAAAAATAAAGCATTGAAAGAACACATTTAACATACGTGTCACACTTCAGAAAAAAACTTAACAAAGCATGAAATTCGGCCACAAGCATTTGAAAAGTTTTCAACAAACAATGAAAACTGGAGCATACAAAAAGGCCAAAGCTAGAAATTCTGTTGCTGAAGACAAACTATTCGTATTGTTACCTGTGTCTGGTGAACCATTAATAGCGAGGCACTCCAGATCTTATCAAATCAAGAAGGGACTCAATGATGTGAATTATACAGTAAATACATCAAGCAGGAGGGAAAATCAAGTGTGATGTGTTAACATGTTGAAGCAATATTCGGGCAGGCAGGATAGTCAGAACAGAAGTGTATTCACAGCATTAAAAGAAACAGGAGGTGAAATTAAAATATCATATTGATTTTGGAATGAATCAGAAATCAAAATTTCAATAGTTACCCCCTCAGGAATCAGATTGAATAATGGTTACATTTTAAATGTTAGATGAAAAATTATGCTATCTTCCAGGAACTTAATAAGGTGACTTACACAAAAGCTTTTAAAGACTCATACATTAACTTATGTAATTAATCTTGGAAATAATTCTTTGGCTATACATGATGTTAACATAGAAGATATGTTACCCATCAAACAACATCCTTGTAGAATCAACACAGAGAGTTTTGCTCAAGTATGAGAAGAAATCAAGTTTATGATAGACAATTACATTATTGAACTAAGTCATAGTAGCTGGTACAAAAACAAAGTTGCTGGAAAAGCTCAGCAGATCTGGCAGCATCTGTGACGCAAAAAACAGGGTTAACGTTTCGGGCCTGGTGAGCTTCCTCAGAACTGTTCTGAGGAAGGGTCACCGGTCCCGAAACGTTAACTCTGTTTTTTCCTTCATAGATGCTGCCAGACCTGCTGAGCTTTTCCAGCAAATCTGTTTTTGTTCCTGATTTACAGCATCCGCAGTTCTTTTGGTTTTATTTCATAGTAGCTGGTGCTCACCTTCTGTCATGGTGCAAAAGCCTGATGAATGACAACAGTCGATTACAGATTATCACAAAATTAATTTGGAACAAAGATGGGTTCAGATACAATTCTGTGATTGGAGAATTATATTGAGAGGATTGGACAAGCATGGCTTATTACAAAAATGGATGTGCTAAAGGATATTGACAAGACCCATTGTCTGAAACTCTCAAAGAAATATCAGCTTTTGTACACTTGTAAGTTTTGAACAATTAACTATTGAGGTAGGTGAAAGATTATGCAATTATGGTGTATATGTAGATGATTTGATTGTCTTCAACCAAACATGGGAAGAACATTTACAACATTCCAGCAAATCATTACAAAGAGTTAATTCAGTCATAAATCTGGACAAAAGTGAATTTTTCAATGCACAAATGACTTATTTGAGCTACACTGTGGGACAAAGTCAAGTGGCACCTAGAGAAGGAAAAATAAGGATTATTTTGGAATTTTCCAAGTTTAAACCAAAACATAAATGTTTGCAATACATCGATATGAATGGGTTTTATCAGTTCATTCTGAATTTCAGCACGACAGTATCTCCTTTTGACGATTTTGTTAATGTAAGGCAAGAATCCTGAATTGCGAAGAGTGTCAAAATGCCTTTGATAGCTTGAAACCTCTGCCTACTGCACCAACTTTAACAGGATCAAATTATGACAAAGATCTAAAATGGCTTTTGATGCCAATGACTTCAATCTGGGTTCCATTTTATTACAGGAGGTTGAGATGGAGATCAAATGATTTTGTTCGTGAAGATGGTGAAGATGGTGAAGATTTGTTATATATTTTTATAAATTTGGAAACATGAGTTATAAATCAATAGTTAATAGGATTTTGGATTTAGTTTTGCAGAGGTGACTTGTAATTTTCAAAGACCATTTTTTTAGTATTGATCTAAAATAGCGTTTCCAAGAAATTGCGTGATTTAAGCTAAATGACTAGAAAAGTTACCTGTTGAGATGATTCCTGACATGTTTATTTATTTAAGATTTATGATTTAGAAACACAGATGCAGAGGGATCCAGTTCAGAGGAAAAAGTTCCATAGCAGCATGAGGCATTTTAGTTTTGGCTGTCTCCACACTATCAGAGCTGGAAAGATGTCTTAGGTTTTTTATCCATCTAATTGGGTTGCAAAAGCCCCGAGATTTTCTTAATAAGGCCATAGGACGTAGAAGCAGACATAGACCATTCAGCCCAACAAATTTGCTCTGCATTCAATGGGATCATGGCTGATGAATTAGCTTATGCAATAAAGCCGATGTTAAGCCCCCACTGATAACAAAAACCTAAACACCCAGAGAGGAGCACATCTCCCTTTAATCTGTTAGAAGGAATGCAAAAAGTGGTGTAACCTGCTTTTCCAGAATTTATATTCATTAACTAAAGTAAACCCCGACACTCATTTCACAATCAACAAGTAACAATTTATTTATCTAACTCTAATAGTGAACGAGCTAACTAAATTACTAACAAACCAAATACACTCCCTCTAACTACTAACTATTCCTGAATGAAACAAGATTATAATGGTATGAGGTAACAAGGTGTAGAGCTGGATGAACACAGCAGGCCAAGCAGCATCAGAGGAGCAGGAAAGCTGATGTTTCGGGCCTAGACCCTTCTTCAGAAATGTATGCTCTTCCAAACAAATTCAAGTCCCACTTATATAAAATAAATAAGAAAATATTAGTCTCTCAAAATTACAGCCAGGTTATGTGTCTTCTGGAATGTTCTGTGTCTTCTCCATCAAATGTGCTTTCAGGAACGACTGCTCCATCAAATGTTCTGACAGGAATGCTTTCTCTGTAAATGCTTCTGTCAGGAATCTTAGCTAGGAGTGCTGTGGTACCGTTGTAAATAGATAGTGCTTTCTGTAAGAGCTGAGAGCTGTTATCTCTAGCAGATGGCAGTTCGCTCTCCTGATTTTCTTTTTCAACTACCTTCTCCTTTATAAACACAAAATTCTATCTTCCTGCCTTCCAATCCACAAGTACTCTGCCCAACTTTGCAATACCTCTCCCCTTAAGAAAAAAGCCATCATTATGAATAAATGGCTTTTTTTTCCTAAACCTTAATGCCATTATTACTAGATCCATATCTCAATAATCTAGAGTTACACATCTCATACTAATTCTACATATATACAACATTGAACACTATCATTTCTATTTATATAAACATTTTCCCCTTAAACTCCCTATAAAGCATCCGCAATAACATTTTCACAACCCGTAATATGTACAGTCTGTAAACTAAATGCTTGTAACATCAGACTCCAATGAAATAATCTGGTGTTCTGTCATTAAATCTTTCTAGAAATGTCAAAGGACCGTGATCGGTATACACAGCCATCTCTGATGCATTGTTTACAAAGTCAACATCGAAATGTTGTAGGGCCGGTACTAAACTCGATAACTCCTTTTCAATGGTTGAATTTTTTTCTGGTGCATATTGAGTTTTGTTTTGAAAAATAACCGATTGGCCTTTCAATTCCACAATCATCCTCTTGTAACAACACAGCTCCAACACCTACCTCACTTGTATATATGGTGACTTTAAAGGGTTTGAAGAAATTTTCTGTGGCTAAGACTTGTGCGGTGGTTAACACTGCTTTAAAATTCTCAAATGCGTCCTGGCATTTTTCTTTCCACCAAAATTTTGTGTTTTTTTAACTAATCTGTCAATGGTGCCACCACACTGCTAACTTTTGGTGCAAATTTCCTGTAGAATTCACTCAATCCTAAAAATCGTAGCACTTCCTTCTTTGAGGATGGTCTTGGAAATTCCTGGATGGCCTTCATCTTCAAGTTCCACAGTGTCATCTGTCTGTGTTCAATGTTGTGCCCTAAGAATGTCACTTCTGCCTTCACAAGTTCTGCTTATGCCACATTTATGATCAACTTTGCCTTCCGTAGTCTCTCAAACAGCTCTGCCAAATGCTCCACGTGGTCTTTCCATGAATGGCTAAAGATCACTAAGTCATCTATGTAGATGGCACTATTAGTCAATCCTGCCACAACTCTGTTCATAAGTTTTTGAAAATTGGCTGGTGCGTTTTTCATTCCAAAGGGCATTACTTTAAATTGATACAGCCCCTTTGGTGTTACAAACGTAGAAACTTCTTTCACTCTCTTCGACAAAAGAACTTGTCAGTAACCACCAACTAAATCCAACTTTGCGATGTAAGTGGCTTGTCCTACTTTTTCCACACAGTCATCCAGCCTTGAGATTGGGTGTGAGTCAGATTTGTTCACGACGTTGACCTTCCGATAATCTACACAAAATTGTTGAGCACCATCAGGTTTGGGAACAAACATGAACAGTGAATTTCACTCACTTTCACTTGACTCTATGATGTCTTCTTCGAGCATCTCTTCCACCTCCTTCTAAAGCTGTGTTGCTTTGTGAGAATTAAGCCTTTAGGGGTGTTGTTTTATTGGAACAGCATTCCCTATGTCAAACTCATGTGCTGGGGTATTAGTCCTCCCCATTCTAACAAGTCTTTCAACTCAGTTCTCTGTTCCTGGCACAGATAGCTCATTACCCTGTCTTATCCTTTAAGGACTTGCTCATTATTCAATTTATTCTGAGCCACCTTGAAATCAGAATTATTTGGATTTGATTCCTCAATCTGAGTGGCAATAACTAGTACCTGTTTCTCCAGTTCCATCTCTCAGTCATAGTAAGATTTCAGCATGTTCTCATGGAATACTCAATAAATTCCTTTCCTACCTGGCAACTTTTCCAGATAAATTCATCTGACTTAACTTCTTCTCAATCTGATAGGGACCACTAAACCTTGCTTTGAAGGGATGTCTGCTACTGGTAACAGCACCAATACTTTATCCCTATGGGCAAATGTATGAAGTTTAGATTTCTTTTCTGCTTCTTGCTTCATTCTGTACTGTGCCACCTTCAAATTTTGTCTAGCTAATTCACCTACTCTATTTAATCTTTCTCTCACCTTAGATACATAATCCAACTGTGAGATCTCTGACTTCAGACCTCTCAACCTTTCCTTAATTAATTTTAAAGACCCTCTTACTTCATGTCTGATTATCAATTCAAATGGAGTAAACTGAGTTGATTCATTTGGAGCATCTCTAATAGCAAATAATATAAATGGGATACCATTATCTGAATCATTTTGGTAATCCTGGTAATAAGCACTCAGCATTGTCTTTGGGGTCAGATGCCACCTTTCCAATGCTCCCTGGGATTCAGGATGGTACATACTTGATTTATAGTGTTGGATGCCTAAACTATCCATGACCCCCTTAAATAGTTTGGCAGTAAAATTGAAACCTTGGTCTGACTGAATGTCCATGGGTAATACATAATGGGTAAAGAAAGCCAGCAACTCCTTCACCATCTTTTCTGCCTTGGCATTCCGTAATGAAATTGCCTCCAGAAACCTGGTAGACACATTCATTATGGTTAGCAAATATTGGTTTCCACTTTTGGTGTTAGGGAGGGAACCAACGCAATCAATCGTAACCCACATGAAAGATTTTTCAAATGTGGCAATTGGCATCATAGACGATGGTTTTATTACTGCCTGTGGCTTTCCTACCATCTGACACATTTGACAGGTATGGCAAAATTGAGCCACATCTTTATGTAATCCAGGCCAATAGAAATGCTTCTGTATCTTAGTCTGAGTTTTCCTCACTCCTAGATGAGCTCCTACAGCTCCTTTGTGTACTACATGCAATACTTCCTGTCTATATTCTACTGGCAACACAATTTGGTGAACGTCTGCCCATTTCTCATCTGCACTAACCTGCCAAGGTCTCCATTTCCATCTTAAGATTTTATCCTTAAGGTAATAACACTCTGGAATACATTCTGATTCCTTTTCAGCATAGGCTTTATGATATAAATCCTTTATCGTCTCATCCTTTTTTCTCCATTAATCTTTCAGAACTAAACACTTCTGCCTGACCCTCGACCTGCTTAAGTTTTTCCTTTACCATTTCATCAAACAGAGTATCAGCAAACCGGACCTGAACTCCTTCATTTTTCTCTTTTGTTTTCCCTTCTTGTTTTAACTTATGACTGTGGCATCTTATCACCACAATCCGCAAAAATTCCAGGGTATTTTCCTTTTAAGTCTTCAGTTTCCTAGTTTTCTTTTGGTTTCTTCACTACAATGGGCATCACTCCCACCTGTGATCCAGCTATATTGTTTCCAAGAACAAACTGTATTCCCAAAATAGCCACTTTTGCAATCACTCCTATTATCACTTCCCCAGTCTCGACTGGAATTTCTAGCCTTACCTTACACAGGAGAACACTAATTCTCTCTCCGTTTATTCCACAGATTATCACTCTCTCAGGCAATATTTCAGAAGGAGTGCAAATATTTTCATCTCTTACTATTAGAGACTGATCAGCTCCCATATCTCTCAATATTGTAACTTCTTTACCTACTCTCCCTGTTCTACCTGAGTAAACCTTATCCAAAGAGGTGAAATCTTTGAAAAGATTGGACATGATCTTACTTTCCAGCCCGTGGCTAGGCTGTGCACTCTCCTGCAGCTCCTCGACTTCTCTTAGGATTTCCTTCACTATCCTAACAAATCCCACTGTTTTAAGACTCTTTTACGACATCCTTTTTCCCAGTACCTTTCTTAAACGACTAGCACTGTGACTTTGTGTGCCCCACCTTATGGCAGTGAAAACACCTGAGGTCTTTCACCTCTTTTCTACCCTCTTGGGTTTCTTTTTCACATGTGATAAACTGTTCCCAGTGTGATCTACTTTTTGTTTTTCATTGAAGGATCCCCCTCTTTGCCAATTTCTATCCCTCAGGGAATGAAATTGCTGTCAGGAGCTAGGTTTTGATTTATACACTAATGTGCATTCATCCATCATCTCTGCAGTTCTTCTCGCTGTTTTAACTTTCTGTTCCTCAACATGAGTTCTGATCATTTCTGGAAGTGAGTTTTTAAGCTCTTTCAGCAGAATAACAATTCTAAGATCCTCATATGTGTTCTCTATCTTCAATGCTCTTACCCATCTATTGAAGTTGCTCTGTTTAGTTCTTTCAAACTTGATGTAAGTCTGACCTGGTTCCTTTCATATATTTCTGAACTGTTGTCAATGTGTTTCTGGTACCAATTCGCAGGCACTTAAAACAGCCTGTTTTACTTCTTCATATTCCCTTGACACCTCTTCTCACAGCACTGCAAACACCTCAATAGTCCTGCCTGCCAACTTGGTCTGAATTAACATTCCCCACACAGTCCCTGGCCAGTTCATCTGTTTAGCCAATTTCTCAAAGGAAATGAAAAAGACTTCTACATCTTTTTCATCGAATTTTGATAATGTTTGGGCATTTTTGAATATAGACCTGCAAGGCCTTTGGCTACAATGCGGTTGCTGATCATCACTTGCTCCCTCACTAAGCCTACGTTCTTTCTTCTCCTTTATCCTTGTACGTCTACTTCCTTGTCTAATTGTCAATTTCTGAAGTTCAAACTCTTTCTCTTTTTCCCTTTCATGTTCAAACTGCTTCATCTTTTCCAACTCGAATATTCTTTCCTTTTCCTTCTCTTCAGCCCAGCTGTCCTTTCTTTTTCTTCTGCCATGGCTCTTCTTTCCCTTTCTTTATCTTCTAACTCCAATCGTGTAATTTGCAATTTAATTTTTTCTAACTCCACTACACTTGACTGTTTCTTTGATATACCTAAATGCTTGGCTAACTCCATTACAATTTTAGCTTTCTTCTTATTACAAGTTAAACCCAATTCTAGCCTGCCTGCTAATTCTAAAAACATCCCCTTTCTCTGTCTTTCTAAACTTTCTTGGGCAAATTCCGGTAGCATATTCGAACCCCAAAACCTCTTTAGCAATGTTAAAAGCCATTTCCCCATTTCTCACTTAAGTTTTATTTAAAGATCCAGGATACTGATCCCCAAGTCTGTTTAAATCTACTGGAAGCTTTGTACGCCAAATCTGTTCAAACTTATCCATATCTGTTCAGATCCATTCAAATCCATTCAGATCTGTCCAAATGCCAGACACCATTTGACTAGACCCTGGACCCGAGCCCCCAAACTTTTATAAAGCAGAGGTTGACCCCTAACCCGCCCCCGATAACTAAAACCAAAACACCAAGGCAGAAACACCTCGCCCTGTAATCTATTAAAAGGAGTGCAAAAAGTGATGTAACATACTTTTCCAGAACTCGTAGTGGTTAAATAAAATAAACCCCTGACACTCACTTTACAAAAAACAAGTAACAATTTATTTATCTAACTCTAACAAGCCAACTAAATTACTAACAAACAGAATACACTCCTTCTAACTGCAAATTTTTCCTGAATAAAGCAAGATTCTAACAGTATGCTCTTCCAATAAATATGAGTCCCACCTATATAAAATAAAATTTAAAAAATTTAGTCTCTCAAAATTGCAGGCAGTCTATGCGTCTTCCGGAATGTTCTGTGCCTTCTACATCGAATATGCCGTCAGGAATGCCTTTCCATCAAATGTTCTGTCAGGAACGTTCTCTCTGTGAATTCTTTTGTTAGGAATCTAAGTTAGGAGTGCCGGGGTACTTAGGTGGTGCTTTCTCTAAGAGCTGAGATCTGTTATCTCTAGCAGATGGCAGTTTGCTCTCATGATTTTTTTCAACTGCCTTCTCCTTTTATACCCTTGATGACATGTCAATCTCTTACGATAGGATTGGTCCTATATTGTCAAAACCATCAGATTTAAATTTGATTACCTTTTAGTCTCTAAGTGCCTGATTTAAATTGATTGGCTAAATTCAAAAATTGTTGTCTTGATAACAAAACAAAACTGCTGCTTGGCCTGCTACCTATATGGCTTTTGATACAAATGTTTCAATTTGAATGCTTTATGTGCACTTGCAAACCCACAAGTGGCTGCCTAAAGACATTTTGTTTAAATCTCTGAGCGTAGAAAAAGCACATCATCTTTTAAAGGGACCACGTACTGCCTCTCCCCCACCACCTCCGGCATTTTATAAACTACCAAATTCTAACTTCCTGCCTTCCAATCCACAAGTGCTCTACCCAGCTTTGTAACACTTGTTTCTGTGTATCTCAGGGGGAGATGGTGAAACTTTTGTGTATGTGCAAAAAGGCACTGAAAGCAAATGCTCATGACCACATCAGTTGAATAAGAAATTTTGAAGTGAAGAAAAGAGCAATAATTCAATGGAGTTGAGTATATGTAAGGGATATTGCTGGGAAAAATGGTTGAGTCATTTTTTTTGCTGATTATAATATGACCTTTCAAAATTGTCTAGCTTTCCTTTTCTTTTGTGTAATAAGTATATATTCTTTTGCTAAAGGTATCTTGGTGGCCTCTTGTTCAATAACCTACAATCATGGTAACTGAATTTCAAAAATTAAATTTATGTTCAACCAAGCTAGTTTTCATTCTGGAATCTGATGTGTTCAGTATTACTATGAATTGTGATCAACAAGTAGTACTTGAATTGTCCTCAATGTCATGAGGAAGAGGGGGTAATTAACCTGGAATTTTAACCTTTGTCTTTAACTATAATTTTGTCCTTTCACAGATGTAGGTTGAATGTTCCCAACATTTTCCCTGTTTGTGACTGAAGCATACATAGGGTGGCAGGGTGGCACGGGAGCTCAGTGGTCAGCACTGCTGCCTCACAGCACCAGGGACACAGGTTTGATTCCACTCTCTGGCGACTGTCTGTGTGGAGTTTGCACATTCTCCCCATGTCTGGGTGCTCTGGTTACCTCACACAGTCCAAAGATGTGCAGGTTAGGTGGATTGGCCATGCTAAAATTACCCATAGTTTCAATGGATGTGCAGGCCAGGTGAGTTAGCCTTGGGAAATCCAGGGTTATGGGGATAGGGTAGGGGGATGGGTCTGGGTGGGATGCTCTTTGGAGAGATGCTCAAATGGTTGAATGGCCTGCTGCCACACTGTGGAGATGCTATAATCTCCACATCCTCAAATATAGATTATTAATGGGCCACAGATCCCTGTCGAGTCAAACTCTATTTCAACATTACATTGTTTTTGTGTGTCATCGAAGTAAATGATCACTGAATTAAAGACTGATCATTTTTCTTTAAGTGACTAATTTTGTTTAATATGCCTAAAATGTCCTATGAGATTGGTTTATGCCTAAATCAATTATAAAGATCTAACAGTAACTGTTAATTTCTAAATGAGAAACAATTCACTTACTCCAAATGTAACAATTGTAAGATGAGCAAATGTCTTCATCTGATCAGGACAGTCTGAAATTTGACATGAAACATTATTTTTGGACTATGCATCAGTGGCAAAATAAAATTAATTTACGCACAAGTATGAAGGAAGTATTTTGAAGTAATAAATTTTAAAAAGGGTCAACTGAGTGAAGCAATTATAGAAGGAGAGAGGTTGAGAACACTAGAATTAAAGAGCTTAGCTCTGGTATATAGTTTGTGAGAAATGCTTTTGAATGACAAACAGTTGCCTTTTGACCAAAAGCTTCAGGAACTAGTTATAACTTTAGAAAGGAGAGTAGAAGGACATAGAAGAGAAGATGAAGTTGGGTATTACCGAGTAGAGTTCCAGACACTGCAATTGAGTCATCTCAAGTCTTGGAAATAGCCAGCTATCATTAGATTTTGACAAATCAATATAGTCCAGGATCTGATTTCTATCAAGCAGTGCTTCAGCAAATGAAGGAAATAGGAACACTGGATTAAGTTGGTGCATCTCACAAACGGGTAAAGTAGTCTATAAAGTTTCTCAATGGTAATATGACTAGTTTGGTCATTTGGAAGTCCATGCTAATTCTTGGGGTTATGGGTATTGTTGAGACTCAGTGAGAAACCTAAAAGTGTGAGGTACTCCTGCTTGCGGGGGATGAATTTTACTCGTGCAATTACAATCCTTTCAACTCATCATGTATAAGACCATAAGGTGTGAGGGCAGAACTTGAGTCTGCTCTGCCATTCAGTGAAATCAAAGAACCCCTATAGTGTGGAAACAGGCCCTTCAGCCCAACATGTCCACACCGACTCGACACTTCCCTGAACACTATGGACAATTTAGCATGGCCAATCCACCCAGCCTGCACATCTTTGGACTATGGAAGGAAACCGAAGCACTCGGAGGAAACCCACGCAGACATGGGGAGAATGTGCAAACTCCACACAGACCCTCGCCCAAGGGTGGAATAGAACCTGGGCCCCTGGTACTGTAAGGCAGCAGTGTCAACCACTGAACCGCCACGCTGCCAAATCATGGTTGATCTGATAATCCTTAACTCCACTTTCCTGCCTTTTCCAATTTCCTTTGATTCTTTTACTGATTAAAAGTATCTGTCTATCACGGCCTTGAACTTTTTAAAATACTCTTTGGAGCAAAAAAGTTCAATAGATTCACTACCTTCTGAGAGAAGAAATTCCTCCTCATCTCTGTATGTATGGCTGGGCAGGCTGGAGATTCTGCCCCTGTTGAGCCTCTATGTTCCAGCTTCCAGGTGCCATGTTACAAAGGCAGCTGGATAGTGCTTCACAATTTGCAATTTAGCAGCACCACTCAACCTCTGTTTGTCAACACTACACACCTGCAGAGATTTAAGACACCAGGCAAAGGTCGACACTATGCTTTAGGGATGCCTCCATAAAGGCCTTCCTGAAGGATGTCCAGAAGAGATGGGAAGTTAATTTATTAGGAACAAGAGACCGTTTGGACTGATGAAGGAAGCCTCAGTTGAGGGGGTTAGCATCATGGGACATTCAAGGGAACTTGTCTCCAGTGCCACAAGAAAATGAATGATCTGTTATATACCACTATCTCTTCAATACTTCATGCCCCTATGAGTTTGAGTTAGCATCGTAATGTTGCCAAGACGAGGACTATCATACACAAGATTGGATGCCAGGCATATCCATCAGATGCTTCATATGCATCAATTTCTGTCATTTCATTGCAGTTATCAATGTAAAACTACTTGCTACTGCCTCTTACACATTGCCAATTATCAGACTTAAAACATCAAAGGAATCACCACACTCACCATCTCATGCAACATCAGCTCACTGGCCTTTCAGCACAACTAGGAGAACTTATGCATCTGATGGCTTTTCACTAAAGGCTTGCTAGGGACAAGGTCACATTCAAAAATATAGCTTAGGAGGGACACCTCATAAGCATCTCAGGAATAAATACTGTATAAAATTTTATAATTTTTCATCTTTGAGTACACTGAATTATGTTTCATTTGGAAATTTTTAACAATTAATTTCCTCCAAGCAACATTCTTCTTACTAACAAAACACACAGAGACAAAAACAGCTCTGGGAATTTACATCTTTATATATCTATAAGTGTATGCATCTTGCTCATGTACCTACACTAATTCCCACCAATGCTTCTCTCCTTCTGCAGGAGAAGAATGTGCACAGTAAGCACATCTATGCCCAGATGAGGATCGGTGGGGATTGGGTAATGCCTGACAAAAGACTCCTGACTCTTTTTGAGGAACAGGCAACTGATCTGGCAGGAGAGCAACGGAACATACCTGTGCTGATGGGGAGATTAGATATGTAAAGCTACCTTATAGATATCTACTCCAAGCGTCAAGCAAGAATGACTTAATTGAACTTAGGTGGCTATAAGACCATAACACCATAGTTAATAGGAACAGGAGAGGACCATTCAGCCCCTTGATCCTGCTCTGCCATTCTGTAGGATTATGGCTGATCCAGCATTCCTCACGTCAACTTTCCTGTGTTTTCCTTGTAAGCCTTGATTCCGCTATAAATCAAGAATCTATCTATCTCAGCCTTAAATATACACAAAGGACTGTTCCCCCACAACTCTGTGAAGGAGTTCCAAAGATTCACAAAACGATTCACAAAATTCTTCCTCATCTCAGTCACAAATTAGTACCCCTTTATTCTGAGACAATAGCCTCTAGTCCCAGATTCTCCCATGAGAAGAAACATTCTCTCAGCATTTACCCTGTCAAGCCCCTTAGGAATTCAATATATTTCAATGAGATCACCAGTGAGTAGAGTCCCAAACTGTTTAGCCTTTCTCATAAGACAATCCCTCCATACCAAGGATCATCCTCATGAATCTTTTCTGAAATACCTGCAATGAAATGATATATTTACAAACAGCTCCTGACACTAACAAACTTTTATCTTGTTCAATGCAGTCTCTGGATCCCACTCCCAAATCAGAACAAGAAGAAAGAAAAGATCAGAAACCAGACCCATTTCTAATATTAGAACTATATACATGAAAACTGGAAAATTCAACATTTTGGATAAAGCTTGGGGAACAGAAAGTATACCACGTGACTTTTTGGATATCAAAAGTCAAAAGTAGAGATGTGATATGTTTCATTTATTGCTCGCACAACATCAAGTGACCTTTAGAAAGGCAGAGCTGTTTAGCGAGAGATAAAATGGATTTGTTACTTTTGATTGACAAGCCATTGGAAAAGGCATTGTGCTGTAGTTTGCCTTATAAAAGATTGAAGAAGTTGGGACTGTTCTCCTTGGAGAGAAGCAGGTTTAAAGGAAATTTGATAAAGGTTTTCAAACTTGACCAGGCTGGGTAGAGGAGATAGGGAGAAACTGTTTGTGCTTCTGAAAGGAACAAGAACAAAAAGGCATAGATTAAAAGTGTTCTGCAAAAGAAGCAAGGGTGAAAAGAGAAGAAACTTTTTCACTTAGCAAGTTACTAAGGTTATGGAATGCACTGGCTAGAAGTGTGGTGGAATAGGTTCTTTTAAGTCTTTCAAGAATGTATTGGACAGTTATTTGGAGAAAAATAATGGAAAGGGTATGGGGTATAAACAGAAGATTGGTGATGATGTTCATTTAATGAGCTGGTGCAGGCATGATGGGCTGAATGGCTTCCTGTAACATTTCTTTGATTCTGTGAAAGGTTTTTGGACAGTTAGTTTCTCTTTTGCATCCGACTGGGGAGTGGTGTAGTTGGAAAGTGACCTCCAAGAAGCCTACAGCAAAGAAAAATTGTCTTTCTCCTCAGAAAAGACCCTTAAAGTTATGGGCACTGGGGCACATTCTGGTGATACAACATTAATGCACTATACAGCTTCCAGAGGCAAAAATGACAGAGGCCTATTATGCTCAGAGAACTGCTGTAGAACAGGCTTTAGCAGGTCCCAGTGCAGATGATGAGTCCCTGGACCTAGCCATGAATGAGCTGACAGAGAAGTAGGGACAGACAGGGAAACGTCTGGCAGAGGTCTTAGAGGTCAATGACAGTGAAGGACAGAGGAATGTCACTGATGTCACGATTCTGGCACGTGAGTACTTGGTTCCCTCTGTGGTTGCCATGGAGATTCAGGTCCAGAGGCTCCAGCAGACCAATCGATATTGACCTGATATGCACAGGGACCTTCCCTCCATCACTCCATCATGAATGCGTTTACTCACTGGCTACGCGAGAGGAGACTGAGGACCTTGAGCTCCCTGGAGTTATCCCATTCTCTCAAGGAGTGAGGGAGGTGCTGTTGCCCACTGTAAGGGAGGAGGAACAACAGACAAGCAACTAGAGATTGTCATCTCTGACTACTGCAGAGGTGCTGTGCCACCTCACCTCCCCTCTGCCAAGGACCCAAAGACCTCTGTCAGATTAGGCCAAGGAGGTTTGCCCTGTACTTCTGTAGAAACCTCCAGCAGGTCTGAGCTCCCTAGGCCCATACTACCCATGCACACATGTCAATCTCTGCACCACCTGACTCTTGACGTTTAGCTTTTCGTATAACATTCCAGTGGTCTCTTTCAATCTTCTAAGTCTTCTGATTATTTATGTTTTCCTTGCAAACTAACCGGAGGGGCACTGATCACTATGCATGCTCATATGTATGCCATGTGTAACACTGCAAAGAGTGCTGAGATTGTCATTCCTTTCTGCCCTCTGGGAAGAACATAACCTTTGGAAAACAAGAACCGAAGTGAGTTGTTGGGTTTTGGCAGTCAATGAGTTTCGTTTAGCCCCTCTATGTCTCTATAATAGATGAAAGGCCCTTGCAAACTGAGGTTTAAGCATAACCCCTACATAATTCTGCAGAACTCCATATTGATGCTCTGGGCCGAAAACTAAAAGGGATGTTGATGGCACTAAAGGAATGAATTAGATTAGGTAAGGTAAAGTCACCATAGTCCCAGACGACCATAGAGACAATGGTTCCCCTCTTCAGATGCTGCTTGTCCATCCACAGTTGTAATCCCCTGAGCCTCATGTTGATGGTTCTGTTGGTGCTTGGTGTTCCTGCTTCCACTCCTTCTTAATCTCAACCAGTACAGCAGCTAGATTAAGCCAGTCAAACATCTGGCATAGAATTACTGCTCTGTGAAGGAATGTCAGGAATGAAATGTTTGCTTTCCATTTGTGATCTTGATATTATAACTCTATCCTTTGGGTCTTTATCAGGCTGCTTATGTATTTGGTGAACACCTCTACATGGTGAAGTGCATCCTTCATGACCTAAAATTGGTTTTCCTCTTCCTTATTCTGCCATGCACAAGATTTTTCTAACCTTGATCTTTACAATGCTTTCCATGCTTGATGCAATTAGTCCAATTTGATTCTCGGTGCTTTTATTATCCTATGCAATACTGCTGTGCAACCTTGGAGTCTACAACCTGTGTAAATGTTTCACCTGCATGTCCTTGTCTTTCTGATTCATGAATGGGTGGATGCTCTGTAAATGCACGTCTGTGTGTACAATAATGATCCCCTTCGCAATCACCACTATTGGTGAGTCTTAGGTTCCTTTCTTCTCACAGTTAAATGAATCATGGGATTTCATTGAAATGTTCATGTTCAGCGTCCTCAGAGCTTATTTGCCATTATTCTGCTGTAAGTGCTTCCCATCAGCGCTAAGCCCTTAAATGGGTGTTTGTGCAATTGTATTTTTTATTTCCGTTTTGATTCCTCAGTTGGGTGTGTTTGCACTGTGTATGAACAAATGCAAACAGGTCTCAGGTACCCCCGTATTCTCTGTAAGGCTTTCTTTTGAGAGATGATTTAGGAGATGGATGTTAGTTATAAGTTTTTCATTTGATTAATTTACTTTCTACCCTTCCTTAGTAAACCGCACTTTCCCCCCCATCACTATGGATCGCCTTCTCCTTTCCTCTGGTGGGACACTGTCTTTCTTCAATCTTTCCAACGACTATTGGCCATTTTACAACAATATCTATTGATATTTCTACCCTTCTCTATTATCCCACCCCTATCCAGACCCCTATGCTCAGGCTTAGCCTTACATCATCCGTTCTCTCTCGCTCCCCAGAGCACCTTATTACCCCATTGTGTTCCCGATTCTAAATAGGCAGCTCCAACAATTCCTTGATCCCCTTGCCCCATCACTCTTTTTCCCATCTGCATCCCAGTTTCATTCCTTCATTCCCAAGGACTTTTCCAGTGCCTCTGACAACCACACCCACTAAAGTTCCATTCTCCACTGGACCAAACCTAACCCACCTTTATCTGAAGCTTTTCAGTCATGCCCCCTTTTAAGTTGAGGCCTCTTTTGAGTTAAGCCCTGCTTATCTGTTCCAGTCAGGTTTACGGGCATGAACACACATGACTGTCTCACTTGAACGGACTTGTTGACATGATCAGATTTCACACTGTAAATGTTCAAGCATGACTGTGTATGACAAACTTTTCGTGAGATGATTATTTGGTCAGGGTTCACTCCTTGCACTTGTAACCTTTTATGCAAAGAAAGATTTGGTTGCGATTGAGACAAGTTCCTGAAGGAATTTGTAACCACTGGGCAAAAACAAAGTTGCTGGAAAAGCCCAGCAGGTCTGGCAGCATCTGTGAAGGGAAAAAAACAGGGTTAACATTTCAGGCCCGGTGACCCGAAACATTAACTCTGTTTTTTCCTTCACTGCCAGACCTGCTGACCTTTTCCAACAACTTTGTTTTTGTTCCTGATTTACAGCATCCGCAGTTCTTTTGGTTTTTACTTTGTACTCACTGGAATTTGGTATAAGAACACACCTCATATATTGAGTTGGGTTCGTGAACATGAGCAGTTTCCATTTAACCTACCAAGATTGAATCTAAATCCAGTGAGCTGGCAGGTTAACAAGTATTCATGGAATGTTAATGAATGAAACACAGATACACCAGCCCCATTGAAAAATTCTGATAATGTTATACCAAAACCTTCACTCGCCATCGAGAAACTGATTTTTTTTTTGTCTCGCACCCAATTAAGTACTCCGCTTGTTCTTCTAAAAGGTCCAAGTGAACCCAGAAGATTCTGCTGATGACAAATGATAGAAGAGCATAGATTAGAAAGGCTAATGTAGGGGGATAGAGATCTGGTGTGGTTGTTCCTTTCATTTTCTGGCACTGAGTTTGACGCTTTGTTCACTTATTTTATCATTCAGTGTATTAATAGTGATTAATCTGATTGACCAAACTTTTAATATAATTAGGGTTTAGTTGACTGAGGGGGGAAACTATCAATTTTATTGCATGAATACAACAATCACTTTTGAATTAGATGAATGGTCATTCTGCATCTCTTAGACAAATGATTAGTCACAAAACTGTCTCTGCTGCAGATAGGAGTGCTATGATTTACAGAACCAGTAGGGTTCATTATGATTCACTATTTTGCATTCCTTTATTAATCACCACTTATGATGCGATCACAATGGCTTACAGCAGACTTATAGAACTGTTTGGCAATCTCAAAATTTTGCTGACACTATACCCTATGATTTACCCAAAGGAAGAGCATTATGTAACCAATTGAATTTGTTTGGTATCTCCCACATATGGAAATTAAGGAATAGAGAATGTTCCTTTCTACATAAACCCCTTAAAATTCTATCCATTTTCTAGCAGTTTGGAGAAAAGGCCTAGGATGTAGAAGTGATGACTTGTTTTATTTATCTAATACATCTTCAATAAGATTTTAAAGAATCACTGTTAATTCTTTCAAAAGTCCAGTTAACCTCGTTCTTCATGACCATTATTGAAAAGATCTAAACAAAGCTTGATGTACAGTATCACAAGATGCTGTTATTTACTACTTGAGTGGCAATTAGTAACACATTGCTTACCATGGCACATGGCAGTTGGTTTAGCTCAGTTAGCTAGGCTGTTAGTTTGCAAAGCAGAGTGATGGCAACAGCATGGGTTCAATCTTCAATCTGGCTGAGGTTATCATGATGGACTCTCCTTTTCAACCTCTCTGCCCTTGCCTGAAGTATGCTGGCCCTCAGGTTAAATCACCACTAGTCACCTCTCTCTAAAGGGGGAGCAGTCCTATGATCTGGTTAAACCATGGCGACTTGACCATGGCACATGAAAGAATCCATCAATTTTTCTATACTGACCTTCAGATGCCAAGCAAATTTGGTTGAAAGGATCTCTGAGCTACATCGGATAGTGTAAGGCTAAGTCTGAATGGGAGTGGGATCATCGGAAATAGTTGAATATGCACAGTGCCATCCCCTTTTTGATCTTTTAGCATCCTGCTCAACTAATATTGCTCAGCCAACATACCACTATGCTGATAACCAAGTCAAATAACATTTCCAATGCTCTGAGCCTGCACTGTGTGTTATATTACCTTCTTCCACAAGAGAAGGATCAGACAGAAAAAAAACCTTGTATAGACCATTGCTGACTTTGTAAGTGCTGTGTGCACATTTTTATTTCTGTGTATGATGTGGAGGTGCTAGTGTTGGACTGGGATGGACAAGGTCAGAAATCACATGACACCAGGTTATAGCCCAACAGGTTTGTTTGAAATCATAAGCTTTCTGAGCACTGACACTTCACCTGACTAAGGGTCAGCACTCCAAAAGTCTGTGATTTCAAATAAATCCATTTCTGTGTAGGGGAACATAAAATCATAATTTTCTAAAATGTCACTGGTGATGTCCTCCTGGCTTTCTCTTTTTTGACATTATGTCCTTCTTAGGTAAGATGTTTGGTGCCTCTTCTTTTGATTCTTCTTGCCTTCTCCTCAGGTACAACATTAGGGTTAGCGCAGGGATCTGACAGGGAATTTTGGATGGACCATCTGTGAGGAAATCAATGCATGATTTGTTAACATATGCCTTTGAACTGCAATTATATTTTGTTGTGGGTATCGTTGGCCAGGCCAACATTTATTGCCAATCCATAACTGTCTTTGAAAAGGCGTTGGTGAACTGCATACTTGAACTGCTACAATCCATTTGGTGTATTTACACCTATAAGTGCTGTCAGGGAGGGAGCTCCAGGATTTTGACCTAGCAACAGTAAAGGAATAACGATACATTTCCAAGTCAAGATGGTGAGTGCATTAGAGGGGTACTTGCAGGTGATGATGTTCCCATATATTTGATGCCCTTGTTCTTCTAAATGGTCATGGTCATGAGTTTGGAAGGTGCTGTCTAAGGAGCCTTGGTGGATTTCAGCAGAGCACCTTGTACCTGATACACATTGCTGTTACAGTGCATCGGTGGGATTGAAGAAGTTGTGCCAATCAAGTGGGCTGTTTTGACTGGATGGTGTCAAGCTGCTTAGAGTTGTTGTGCTAGTGGGGAGTATGCCATCAGACTCCTGACTTATGCCTTATAGATGGCGGGCAGGCTTTAGGAAGTCAGAGGTAAGGTTCTCACTGCAGGATTCCTGGATGTTGACCTCTTTTTGTAGCCGCAGTGTTTACTTGGCTAGTCCAGTTCAGCTTCTGGTCAATAGTAACCTGCAGGATGTTAATATTGGGAGATTCAGCAAAGTAATGCCATGATTTAAAAAATGATTGACTCAGGAATTGAATTAATGATCAAAATATAATGGTTGTAGATCAAAGTTGACAATTATTATGCTTTTATGCACTTATATTACTGGTATTCATACAGAGAAATAACTTTTATTTATGTAGCATCTTTCATGACTTCAAGATATCACAAGCATGTTACAGCCACAAAATTACTTTTGAAATACGGTGACTGTTACAGTGTAAGAAACACAGCAGCCAATTTGTGCTTAATAAGTTCTTACAAGCAGCAACATATTAAGTGATCAGATTATCCGGCATAGCTTGCAGCCAGGGCACTGGGAGGACTCCAGTGCTATTCTCTGAACAGTGCACTGGTATCTTTCATTTCTACCTGAGAATGCAAATGTTGCCAGTTTATGACATTTCTTTACAGAGGTGACCTCTTTGCCAGTGCAGCACACCCTCTATGCTAATACGTGCCGTTCTAAAATGAGGTGCTCAGGTCTCTTACTTAAGTCTATAATGTCTAAACCAGTGAGAATACTACTACTGATTTAAGACTAATAACTGGATATCATGCATTTTGCTTTATGTAAATTACTTTGTTTTATTTATAAATAAGATACCTGTTTGTCAGAATCAAGAGATCTGGTGACTTTGTTGCACTCGTTCATTAAATTAAACTGTTATAACAACTTTGACTTCAGCAGCAGTTGTAAATAGTTCTATTCCCCATCCTTACCTATTCTTCGTTAACCTTTATCATGGCCCACCGACCATACTTTGCTTTTTAGCTGTTAGGATTTTCTGTATTTCTCCTCATCCTTTCTATTAAATTATGAACAGTTTTATATTGGAAGTATTTTAGCCAAGGCATTTCATTGTTCTCTATGTTTAAATGATTGTCTTGATTTCATTTTCTTTTCTATGTGTTATAGCATATTAAACTCCACAAGCAAGTATAATTTTGTATGCAATTTTCTCCCGAATGTTGCTGAGAAAAAGCAAGTTATTGACAAGATCACACTTCCACAGTTGGTAAACTTGTATTATGTATTGAATAAAAAAAGACTCATTTTCTTTCGAGTGCCACATTCAGATTGTTTATAATTAAAACTTGTGAAGACAACTAAGCCTTGACTTCAGGTCAATGAACCTTTCTCTAATGCTCCCATTTACTGTGCCCCAGCCTAAACTTCTTTCTCAAAATCAGGTCCTGAAGGCACCAGCTTCATAGCAGATTTTAGTGGTCAATAGAGTCACATTGTTTTTTGTTCCTACCCATGCTAAACTCTAAACTTCCTAGTTTTTTCACAGATACTTAAAGAAAAAGCATGTATGCAATTATTAAACCTTATAGATTTATTGAAAAGTTCAGGAGATTGTATTTTAATAGGTTACTGGAAATGAGAGCTGCATTCTAATTCTTAAGGATTTTGTTAGGAGTTTAGGAACTTCCATTGTACTCCTCACTTGAATTAATATTATAATCTGTTCATCAGCTTACAACTTTCATTTCCTGATAGCTTGCATTCTGCATTCATATTTGTTTGGTTTGCAACAGAGTAAAATTACATTCTCTAGGAGATACCTCAAATCTAATTGCATGTTAGTTTTCTCAATGAAGTTTAAGGAATGGCTGGAGTAGTGTAGGGAGGATTGAGTGTTCACAAATAAAATAGCTGGAGTGAACCTCTACCCATTTTCGGCCCCATGACATATTTATTGTGTTCTTCTGCAGGTTTAGCCAGGTATTCTTCCAAATTTGAAAGCTCAATCACTAGAAACAAATCAGTATGACAGAATCCCACTGAAATTTTGAATGACAACTTGGTGAAGCTTGCATTCTAAATGCACCACTGACTTATATAGAGTGGTATCGTGCTCACAAGGCGAGAAGAGACATCTCATTTTCTTTTAAGAAATTATACTCACTTGTTTCATTTTTAAATTGGAGTCTTACTACATTTAAAAAGATTAGTTACTTTTTGAAATTTCCAGCAGTTATTAGAACGAAAACTAAGTCACTTTCTCTATGGAATGTCACGTCTCCAATTGTATGAACATTGGTCTTACTCTTTTCTGTCTATTTTACTTCATGTGTACACCTCAGTCAGTTCTGAAGAAAGGAAACCATTAAAACTCATTGTGGCTGAAATGTTGCAAATGGCCTCCTACAATGCACATTCCTTTTGTGATGACAAGCATCAAAATCATCCTTGTTAAGTTGAACTGCTCCATCCAGCAATTTGGTTACATGTCTGGTTCCAGAACAGCTTTAATTTTAATTTTGATAACTCCTTTCTTCAACCTCTTTTTAACATCAGGACAGACAAGCAGCTCCAGGCTCAGCTGTAGCTTACCTCTAGTTTCCACCTTCCTGGAAACCTGATTTCCCAGAAGAAGCCTGTATTTTCAGCTGAAAAGTGAATTAATTCTCAGTCTACAAGAATCACATTCTTGCCCTGAAGTTGCATCTGAGCTCCTATATTTGAATACATAACAAGCATTGTGGGGGCAATTTTGTCAATTATAAGATGAAAGTTTTGAAAACCACTTTGTTTTTTTAGTTGATCGTTGTTAAAAGAATTGAGATATTTTTAGAACAGCCCAATCAAACAAGATGTGGCAGTTATGCAGTGCAAGTCAGCCAGATGAGGGGAACAGCATTTACATATAACTTTCACAGAGATTGCAATGACTTCTTTGAATGAGGCTGGAAAATTTCAATACTTTTGCTTGTTTTGTATTAATTTTGGTAAATTCCAGCTTAAAATGACAGATAAATGCAAAGTTGCTGTCAAATGAAAATCAGCAGACTAAATTACTTAGTAATCGCATCAGTGATGCCAATTTTTATGTCACAGACAAGTTAGACATGCCACTTAATGATTCCAATGCTATTGTTTTGACTTACGTTACAAACACTTCAATATCTTAGAGCACTTCATTCATTCCAAACAAGAAACTTGATACCAAATATAAACTGTGCTATTTTCAAGAGCACTGAAAGGAAAAATAATGTCAACATTTTGTGGGCCCCATTAAATAGAATGTTTGCATTGAAATTGAACTCCTCTCAATAAACCTCAAACTGTTTCAAAGTGATCGCTTCTGAAATAATTGCTTTTCTCCCAACTAATCATCAGTATGATGAAGCTTTAGAATTAAAGAGGAATGTTGTGGGAATGTTGTGATATTAGTCCACTTTACATCCTTCATTTGCAGTCAAATGCTCAGCCTTCTACAATGTTAGAAAAGCAGTTATAAGTTGGACTTCAAATAAAACATTACAATTCTTTCATTGAAATATAATAGCATACAGTAGTCTGTCTATCCAGAGGAGTAGAATAAATAGTGATCACAAGATTATAGCTATAGTAAAGCAAGAAAAGGTTGTCAAAATATACATGGAATATGTGCATCATAGATTCAAATAATGTTACAGGCTCCTCTTATCTATATAGCCTTCATTAAATTATCTATTTTTTACCATACCAGTCTCTTCCATGAAAGCTTGTTATTCTTGAGCATGGACTAATGAACACACACTCAAGCTACACTTTTATTACGAAACTGTATTAGCATGATTACTTAAATAATATTACAATATTCCCAGTTGTATCCAGTCAACTGCTACAATATCTCTGCTACAAATTGTAAAATTTGTCCCAGGGTCACAGGATGATTAAGAATAGGAACTCCATTTGGCCAATAATGTATCTAACAAGGAAGAGCTTCAAGTCTCTCCATTTCAGCACGCAATTAATTTAGTTAAAAAAAAAATTCCATCTTCAATACCCTACCTTAAATTCTGTTCCAACCTTTATGTGAAGAAGATTGTTCTGACACTATTCCAGTGATTTAGTAATGATGCATACTCTTTTCTTACTGTTGTACCTTGATTTAAAATGTTTTGCATTTGACTTTTCCATTCTGTAACAACCTCTACTTGAGTAACATCACTTCTTGAGCACTTGCCGTCATGGCTGAGAAATCTAAATCTCTTCAGGATTTGTTCAAATCTAGGCTATTTAACGCTATGCATAAGCCTCATAACTTGTACTTAAACTATGGCTCAGCAGTCAAAACTGTGTATTGTTTATGAATTGCATAAGAAATATGCTTGCACATTCCTTCAGGTAGAGAAAGTGGCTGGATTAACTGCTAGGAGAAGAAAAAGACAATGCAGCTTAAACCATGAATGAAGACGCAAAATTCCTTACCGGAGTAGAAGACAAACAGCATCATTGGAGACCCAGAAAAAAGCTTGGTAAATGGAGCATAAAGATGTCCTATCTGATTCGAACCTGCATCAAATCCACTGTAAAAAGGACCTGAGAGGCTAAGGACTAAACAAGTGACCTTGCCTGTCTATGTGCCGGTGATTCATTGATTTACTTTTGCAAAGTGTGCCTTCCAAAGTAAAGGTTCACAGATTACATTAAACAAAAGTCAATTGTTATGATCCTCGTGAGAGAACAGTAAACCAAAATAATACTTTACTGAATGACCTCAAAATGGAGAAATTGTCAATAAGATTCCACATTTGTAGCCCCTACTTTAACATGAATTAATAGGTAAATGATAATTCAACTGAAAATGTAAGTTTCCCTTTAAATTGACAATGTAACAAAGATGCATCCTATGCAACCACAAATTCTGCATCATTCTGTATACATAAATGTGGTGCAACATAATAACATAAATTCATACACACCGTTCTTCATTCAGATTTTATGAAAGGTAGGTCAGGAGCTGTATCCAGGTCATGGCACTCCTGATAGTATGCAATCCTAGAGTTATTTTTCAACCAACTAATGAACAACACCCAATTCATGGTCTGGCCAGTCCTGGTACAAACTCTCAGCTCTTTTTCATGCTTGAATGATTGACCACCACTTTTTAGAACTTAGTTCCCTTTACCTCACTCACACATCACTTCCCCTATGGCTTCCAGACTTCTATTTTTCTTCTTACTGTTGAACAGAAAACTAATCTTCTTGCATTTAGTTATGCTGCTTCATCTCAGATGAACTCCATGCCTGTCTTGCTGGCACCGTCTGATTTCCCTTTGTGTCTACATCCATGGACTGATTGTCTTCTGCCCATAGCTTTCCGCTGTATCTGCGGCTCTCCTTTGTGTCTGGCCATGGTTTAATTTATTCACTTCCTTGCATTGGTACTGCTCCTAGTGAAAAGTCACTAGGTCATTCATCAATATATTTAATTATCCAAGATCCATAGAATCCATAGAATAGAATCCATAATATCCAAAGGTGCAGCATGGTGGCTCAGTGGTTAGCACTGTTGCCTCATAGTGCCAGGGGTCCAGGTTCAATTCCAGTATTGGGTGATTGTGTGGTGTTTGCACATTCTGCCCATGGCTGCGTGGGTTTCCTCTGGGTGTGCTAGCTTCCTCCCGCAGTCCAAAGTTGTGTAGATTAGGTGGATTGGCCATGCTAAATTGCCTGTAGTGTCCAGGGATGTGTAGGTTGGGTGGATTAGCCATGGGAAATACGGGATTACAGGAATAGGGTGGGAGGTCAGTCTTGATGGGATACTCTTTGGAAAGTTGGTGTGGGCTAAATGGCTGTTTCCACAATGTAGAGATTCTATGGATCCAAGATAGTTAGTTAATAACTAACTCAATTTGTAAAGATATGCTTATATAGATTGGAAAAGGTTGGTGTAAATAAGGTGAATCTGCTGTAATTCTCAAAGGCATGCTTTGTGAAACTGTCTGTCCTAAATAATTCTTAAGGTTATGTTTTGTGAAATTGATACTTTTGATGCAGACAACAGCTCATTACTTGGGGGTGGTTGCACAACTGTGAGATAGTTGAACTTGGTACTATACAAAAGGCAAGTGCACCAGATACCATGTGGTTAGACAATTACTTGCAGGAAGAACATGCTGGGAAAGCAACTGTGTTTGATATTTTGGACTATATTATGCTGGTTGTGGGCCTGTCAGAAACTAATCACATATCCCAGAAACCAATGAAAGGGTTACAGATTGATGACAAGAGGAGAGTTGTATGGTCAAAAACTCAAAGGAGGCAAGGTATCCTTGTTGGCATGGGAGACCATCAAGAAAAGCCCTCCTGGCAGCAAATTGGTCCTATTTAGACGAGATTCAATCAAGCTATTGTTTATCTAGACAGTCAAGCTAGACGGACTATGGGAAGGGTAATTGTATCTTTTCTAAATTACATGTTTTAATTTAAGCTATAAGATTTTTGCTAACAAGAACAATTATATTTGCAATGAAATTGTGTCAGTTGTGATTCTCAAACTGTTGGGCATTACAAATTAATGTAAATTTTTAAAACTCATTTTCAAACATTCTTAAAATAACTTCCAGATCAAATGTTGTTATACAATCTAAGACTGGTGCCACATCAAGAATGATTACAATTAGATTGAACTACTGGATAACAAAGTGAAGTTGAAATATGGTAATTGTTTGAGAGTTATGAGTTGTTACCACATGCTGAGAGTGGTGGGTGGGGTGGGGGGTGGTGAATATTTCTAGATGGCTTCGAAAAGGGGGCCCAATGGTTTTCCATGTCGGTTTTTTGATTCTGTTAACACACTGTTAGCAACACGACTGAAATAGCAAAATTCACTATATAAGTGGTAACAGCAATGCTAGTTTCTGTTTAAACTGTTCTGTTACCAGCTAATGGGAGCTCAGATGAATGTATGCAGGTTTTGTACTCGAGAGTTAGACTAATTGCTTTCTGTAAATGCATTTGATTTACCATAGATTGTGACCTATAAATCAAGCATTGAAGCTTTTAAAAATCCTTCCAAAAATGTGACCAAGTATAAAACGTGAACGCATTGCTGTTGGTTCAGGATGACATATTTCTATTCACTAGTCCTCTGTCATCTATTTTGTACTCTGGCATATTTTCTTAGCAAATCAGCCCATATGTCTGCTTGATCCTGTAAGGTGACTGTAATTCGAAGGATATATCTCTGAGCTGAAATGTTAAGGCCAACTCATAATGCAAGTACAGCCATCAATACACATTGCAAGGTTGTAGACTTGCTCGCCAAGCTGGTATGTTTGTTTTCAGACGTTTTGTCATCACCCTGCTAGGTAACATCGTCAGCGTGCCTCCGGTGAAGCGTTGGTGTTCTGTCCCATTTGTTATTTATATGCCTCAGTTTGCTGGGGTGCTTGGCATTGCTCCCAGTTCTGTTTTTCACTGAAAAGTACCACTGAAAAACAGAACCAGAGGTAATGCCAAGCACCCCAACAAACCGAGACATATATATAACCAGTGGGACAGAACACCAACGCTTCACCGGGGGTGCGCTGAAGATGTTACCTAGCAGGGCGAAGAAACATCTGCAACCAAACACACCAGCTCTGCGAGCAAGTCCACAACCTCAACCACAACCTGAGCTACAAATCTTCTCAAAAACTTTAAATACACATTGTCTTATACCCTGAGTGTAGACCCGAATGTGCATTTTGTTGCTGAAAAAGATCTTATATTCAGGATCTACATTTATCTTTTATCTGATCAAATCTTTTGCCTTAGTTTAAGGATTTTCTTCTTTCAGAAATAAGTGTGAAATTACAGTGTAAGGCTGATCTATAAAATTATACAAGTTGGGATACATATCAAGCCCCAGTATGCAGTCTAATCAGAAACAGATTAGGTGGCTGGGGAAACCAACCAAAAACATTTTGATGCCAAACTTCTTCCAGAAGTAAAGCTCTTGATAATGAAAAGTAAGCCTCACGTCCATATTATTACATCAGTATCAACAAGGCCAATATATTACAGTGTTTGACATGGGAATCTTTTTCAATCAATTAGTTGCATTACACAGACTAAAGATTACCTGCAAATTGAAATGTTGGTACTGAATAGTGGAAAATTGTATGTTGTGCTACAATGTAGTTACAATGAGGTTTTATTCCCCATTTCATTCTGTATTATAATAACTGCATTGAATTGGGAAATCTTTTTAAAAAATGGTGGCATTTAAGCAAAAATGTCACTAAGTCATCATCTCTTACTACAATGGCCTTGTGCCTGATGTATATTTACTAACTATTTAACATAAAATAGAATTAGTGTGAGATTGGCTCCAAAGGGTGATGCAGCAATGCTTATGTTATCTCACATAACATAAGAAACTGGGAACAGATACCACAGTATTGAAGAGTCCAAAAGACGTTTGTTACAACTAACTAGTATCTACAAACATTGCATTCCTCAGGCACATAAATATTTGGGGTAACATTGAGCTGTTAGTTTACAACGATGAGGCATGGTGCCAGTAGAGTGTCATGCTTTAATTGATCTGAGTTAAGAAAGGGTATAAGATCTTTATACCCTCAGGACACATAGTATAATGTAGTTACGATATTATGACCATGTCTCTTAAAGGTATCCTGTTACACTGACCATGAAAGGAACACAACATTTCTCCTTTTCCAAAGATAAAACACTTATCCCAGACAGATATGTTTGGATGTACATAGGCATACGTTCCAAATAGGTAAAAACTGTGTTTATAAAGCTAACATTTCAGATGTCATTCTAACACATTGGAGGTTTGACAACTCAACATGATTTGGCAATTCTATACCTGTCTGGAGAGATATGCATTGCTCTCTGGTGTACTAGTTTGAAAACTTGGTTATCTTGCTGCTACTTACTATTACTCATCATTACCACACAATCATCATCATTATCATCATGAGTATTCTTCCTCACTCCTTTTGTGAATGATTGGTGTGCTCCATGTTGGTCAGAGCTGGCTTTTGTTCCTTTGCAATGTAGCAGCAAGATCAGTAATGACTTTGTATGATCTGGGCTGGTTGCATATTCTAGAAATTTTGCTGGTATTCAAATATTTAGATTTGTATTTCCAAGTTGAAGGGTTACGGGGAGAAAGCGAAAGAATGGGGTTGAAGAATTTATCAGCCTTGTTTGAATGGCGGAGCAGACTCGATGGGCCGAATGGCCTAATTTATGCTCCTATGTCTTGTGGTCTTATGGTCTTATATGCTCTGTGCAGAGTGCAGTCTGCTCATACATTGTGTATCAATTTTATCTTTTTGCGGATTTGGAAAAGAATGTCCTTCATCTCAAATGATTGGGCAGTTAGTTGCTGGGTAAGGTTCTTCGCACTTGCCTTCCAACGATAAATATGCTGAGAATTGTAATCAATTGTCCATTGGTGTTGCATGGATATGCAGCAGTGCAGTGCAGAAATGTTGTCTTTGTTGTTTGACATTCAATGATCATTGACTTGACAGAACATATCATAAATTTTGTGAAGCCATTTGAGCTTGCATAGTAGGTCGAAGATGTCTCTAGATTGAATATCAACTAGCATAAATTTAAGCCTTAATTACATCCTTCCGAAACAGAAATGCAGTAGATATTTATGCTTTTTACTCGTTCTGATGATATGGCCAATGCTAATGAGACTTTTAATCTGGGTGACATGGGCAATGCTGAATTTTTCTCCTCCTGATCTCCTGAGAAGCTGATCACAGACCCCCGTCTTGAACGTGTGATGGTGGCACCTTCAGAATGATATACGGAAGGGACTTACAGGAGCTTAAACCACTGATGATGAAATGACAGCAATTTATGTTTGAATCAGCTGTGTGGCTTGGGAAGAGACTGCCGAAGTGATGGTGTTCCTATAGCATTGTTGCAAATGTTCATACTGGTTGTAGAATTGGCATGAAATGGGGATTCTGTTGAAACAAGTTTGTTGAGTTGTAGCAATGCAACCTGTATTCCTACATTTGTCCGATACAGCACAGTGGTGGTGAAAAAGATAGCCTCTGGCATTTATTATCCACTGAATTGTTCCTCAGAGGGTAGATTAGATCACTTCAGAGGGTATGGTGAGGCAATCATTGGGTTGGAGCCATATGTAAAGCAAACAGAAAGTAGGAATGTGGGGGGGTGGGGTGGTTCCTTGGTTCTTCTCTATTTAAAATATATTTACTGAAGCTTCTTGCCTTTCAATTAAGTAATCATTGGATTGGAGCCACATGTAAAGCAAACAGAAATTAGGAATAGTGGGGGAGGTGGATTCTTTGCTTTCTATTTAAAATTTATTTACTTAAGCTTCTTGCCTTTCAATTATGTAATTTGCATTTAACTTCTCTCTATGTCTGCTTACTTCCTGCTTCTTATGGTATTTCCCCCTTTTTTCCACTCAGAAGGAGGACTGGAATATCTTTTGTTGTTAAGGATAGTTCCTACACTCGGTTATTAAATTGTGTTGTAACTATTTGCTTTTTTGTAAAGGAGGCAATAGGTGTGATTAATAAAAAATGTGTTTGTTACCAGAGCAATGCAAACAAATTGGAATGTTAATAAGTTACCCTGTTTTGGAAAATCGATCAATAATAATATCTTAGCATGATGTGGAGGTGCCGGTGTTGGATTGGGATGGTCAAGGTCAGAAGTCTCACAAAACCAGGTTATAGTCCAAGAGGTTTACTTGAAATCACAAGCTTTCAGAGTGCTACTCTCTCATTAGGTGAATTCTTCACCTGATGTAAGAGCAGCACATCGAAAGCTTGTGATTTCAGATAAACCTGTTGAATTATAACCCAGTGTTGTGTGGCTTCTGACGTTGTCTTCACAGGTCTAGGAGCACTTGTAAAGAGAACTGTTGAACAGAACTGTTCTGAGGAAGGGTCTCTGGACCCGAAATGTTAATTCTGATTTCTCTTCATAGATGCTGTCAGACCTGCTAAGATTTTGCAGCAATTTCTGGTTATGCTTCTGATTTACAGCATCCTCAGTTCTTTCAACTTTTGCTTAATATTAAAATCTTTTTATTCTTTATTGGGAAATATTGGGCCACTGCCTTTGGTCCCCATTTCAAGGTTTATTGATTATCCATCAAATCAAACTTGCTCCCTGACAATTATCTGAGGCTTAACCAAAGCATTCAGAACCTTGATGTTATATTTCACCCCAAGATGAGATTTAAACCACATAGCCACATTGTGTTCAATGTCACCTACTTTGGGTTCAGTATCATCAGACTCAGGTTCTGCCCAAGTTCAATTGCTGCTGCAACCCTCAATGATGCCTTTGTTATCAGTAGACTCTACCAATGCTGTCCTTGCCACCCTCCAATGTTTCAAACTGCATAAGGTTAATCTAAAATTCTATTGCCTATTTCTTAACTTACACCAAGTCTCATTCTCCCATCACCCTTGTGCTTGGTGACCTACATTAATCTTGTCTTCTAATTCCTCAATTTGAAAATTTGTAGCATCACTCTATGTGTAACTGCCTCATGCCTGACAAGCCTTTGTAGTCTCTGAGCTCCTGTAATTCTGACCTCCTCTGTATCCCCAATTTTAATTACTGCATTCCTGGCAGTTGTGCATTCAGTTGTTTGGTCTCCAACCTCAGGAAGACTCCCCTTAAACCAATCTTTTACCAAGGTTTTAATGAACGGGTCATGGAATGGAATGGAATGGAGGAGTCAGATTTAAAGTGAATGGAAACAAAAACAAAACATGAGGAAAAGTCCATTTACATCATATGGTTAGGATTTGGAATGCCTTGCCCAAGACCTTGGCAGAGCCATGTTCAATTATGGGTTACAAAAGAAATAAGCTGAAGGAAAAATAAATCAGGAATGTGGGAAAAGGATGGGCATTGAGAGTTGCGCTTGCAAAGAGCCAATACATACACAAAACACTAAATGCCCCAGTTGTGTGAACAATCCTCATTGGTGACCACTGAGCTGTACAAAGCTACCTTCATTAGAGATCACCATTAGAGTTGCTGCCCCGTTCCCTTTTAGAGTAGGGGTTGACATGGCCTACTTGGTTTGCTCTGGTAGAGGAAAATCATTTGCTAGTCTAACAGCAAGAGATTCTTGACAAATAGGAAATAGTTTATTGTATTTATCAACAATGTACAAGTTATACCAAAATGATAGACATCACTATAGACAATATGAAGAAGACCTGGATGATAGCTCTTACTCCGTTGAGATCCTAATCTGTTCACCATTGAGTCTATCTGACATCATTATGAGTAGTGTTCAAGGTACTTCTCAACATTAATCCCTTCAGGCCTTGAAAATCATATACAATATCTCTCCACAAGCTTTTTCAGCCCATTAATTGTAAACATCCATATATTTGAGTATATATTTAATTGCTTTCTTTTGGTGTTCCTCATTAGGATTTATCCCAATCAAGCAATAGCGGACAATCAATTCACTATAGGATGACGTTCTTGTAGTTTCATTGTACAAATTCTTCTGTTATATGAACAATTTAGGAGCTCTGCTGGTCTGCAGCTCTTTGAATAAGTGTGACTGTGTTGTTAATGTCCCAGATCCTCATCTGTTCCTCTCAGCCCAAATGTGTCAAGTATCTCAGGTGGCTCACATATTGCAATATGTGTCCTGCAATGCATGGTTGAACTCTGTATACACCCTGATAGTTCCATGAATATAAATGTGAAGCTAACTTCTTTGGTAGGATGAGGAGCTGAAATGTTAGCTTTTTTCTCATCAGCAACTTTGATTGTGATAGATTATATTGGAGAGTAGTGGATCAGTAATTTGGCAAAGCTGCACAGAATCAGCATTTTGCTTCAAAATTGGCTTAACTTTCTGGAGCTCATGCTTGGCTTTCTCGTTCAGTTCTGGGTATCTGGATAGCTTGTTACATATTCAAATCAAAAACTGGCTGCAAATTGACTGATGCATTTTTAATGATTCCCAAATGACGGAGTACTGCACAAATCAGAGACCAAAATGAAATCTGGCTGATATATTAGGTATTTAATTTTTGCAGTCAACTAATGAGGTGTTTATTCACTGAAATATATTCAAATAAGGCTGCAGGTGTTCTTTAGCAACAGAACACAAGTTAATTACACAAGAAAAAAGCTGAGAAAAAAGACAGAAAACTCTTAACTCAAACGTGAAAATCATGGCATGCTTTATTTTTGTGTGTCTTACAGTTCCTGTGATGCATAGTATAGTGGTTTATGACATTCATATAGTTGTCCCGGGAAGAAAATGTCTCCTAAGCCCATAGATGAAGCACCAGTAGCTATGGTCATTGGGAAAGGATGAATTATAGTAGGCTAAGAATCTGTGGACATTAGCATGACATTGATCCTCTCAGAAACGTTCTCCTGATACAAGTTTCAACATCATATTTGCACCTTCTTCAGGGGGTGTTGGAAAAAGTTCTGTGTTAGATATCAGTGAGGCAAAAATTTTGCCAACCAGTTTAACATCCCTGAAAATCTTTATAAGTCATCAATGGACTTTAGAATGGAAAACTCTTTAATATTTTCTGTGGATCTGTCCTTAGGCAATGACTGTTGGCCAAAGTCCCAAGAAACAAATAGATTATTGCTAGAAAGCACATGTCATTAAGAGTGAGCCTTTCTACTTGTTCATATTGATGACTACACACTCTTTCTGAGCATGCTTAATTTCTCTGTGTATCAATGTGACATCCACGTGTATATGATTCATTGAAAACCTTGTAAAATGTTGGATATAATCTATTGAAAAACTTTGAAGGAGAGGCAACCTGAAATGATTCAAGCAAAAAAGTCCCACATGGGAAGCCATCTAGTTTACTCATCTTAACAGCACCTGCCAGAATCCACCATTTGTATCGGTTTTTGTGGACGATGCTGCCCCTTTAAAACATTTATTTTGTCCTGGTTTTTTTTGAGGAGAGTTAGTAAAGGCAAAGGTCCTGAAGTGGCTACTGGAAGTAGCCTAAGTCAATAGTTTATGAGGCCTTTAGGTTTTTTTAAACAATTGTAACAATGAATGGGGAGTGGCCAGTTCTTACGGGTCAGGCATTCTAGTTTTTTTAGCTGTAGCAGTCAGAAGCTGCTTGGGTCTCAGAAGAGTTGGAGCTTTAGTAAATGATTCCTAACTGCTACTTGCTCTGAAACCTCTCTTGATGTTTTTTCCTCCTGGATTGGAGAACTGCCTGTAAGAATCTGTGGCTGAATTTACCTTTTTGCCAAGAGGTGTATTTATTGAATGTTACTATATTGGAAGAGTTAATTAGTAATAGGTACTGTATCTATTATTTGGTTAAGTTTCCCAATAGTTAAGTTATTCTAAGTTCCTCTTTTATTTGTTTGTATTTTAACTATACTTTTTAAATAAATTGTGTTTTGCTTAACGTCGAGTTGTTTGACCAGTCGCATCATATCTGGAATGCACACATCACACCTACTTTTAAAATTAAAAAAAGCTGGGGTCTAGGCTACCTTCTTAAAATATTTTGATGGGGTCTGGTCTGGTCGATAACAAGTCCTTGAATTCTGGTAGATTTCTCATACCACTGCCTTGGTGAACTGTGTGAAGTCGGCACAAAGTCAGATGCGTCCATTATGTTTGGGAACTGCAATTATTTCCAAAGACCATTCAGTTGGTTTCATAACTGAGAAATTTCATCCATTCTAGTCATCCCTGCAAGTCGTTTCTCAACTTGATTCACAAGAGGATACATAATCTTATTGGGTACACCGAGGCATCATGGTTTAATGTTCTTCTTCAGTGTGATGCTGTTTTCATGTTGAGCTTCCCTAATACATTGAATATTTTTGGACATTCCTGTTCAAAAGGAGGTCTTCATCTTCTGCTGTTTAACCTCTTTTAACCTTTTGAAGACGGTTGAGTGCAAGACTCATCTTCTAGCATAAGAGCAAAAATTCTTGCTTGTGAAGTACATGTGAGTTCTCTACTATCTGATGCCCATTATGTTGGGAGGTAACACAGACAAGAGAAAGAGGCAAATTGAACTGTTTTACTTTTTTCCAGTTCTGTCTGTTACATCTTATTTCTTTTCCCTATTGAACTAATTGGTAATGTGAAGCACAAACAGAAATTGCTGGAGAAACTCAACAGGTCTGGTAGTATCTGTGGAGAGAAAGCAGAGCAATCTTTTTGTGTCCAGGTGCTGCCAGACCTGCTGAGTTTTACCAATGATTTCTGTTCTTGTTTCATCCACAGTTCTTTGCTTTAGTTCAATTGGTTATATGTTTTCCCAAGCTTTGTTGTGAAGATCAACTTAAAAAGGGACGCACAGCAAATTCTTCACAGGTTAACATAAAGTAACATATGCTAATGTATTCAAAACCCAGTGGTAGAGGTGGATGCAACACACACACAAACATTAAATCAAAAAAGAAAAATAAAGCAAAAACATGGACAGGAAAGAAGCCGCAATGACAAATTACTTAAAAATAAGACATATTGGCATCCATTTACTAACTATTATTTATGTGAATTAATGTCTCGGTAGTTTCTGCAGTTGGCTCGTTTGACAGAATTCCTTTTAATAACGACTCAAAATGCTGTGGATGCAGCTGAAGGTGCAGCACAATAATTCTTGTTGACTGGAAATGAGTGCATTTTTGAACAAAATACAAAACGTTTTCAGAAATTCAGATATTGAGAGTAGAAGCAAGCTTTGTTTTAAGCCTGGAGCCTCTTTGCTTATAAGTAGAGAAAAGTGGTTAATGCTAAAAACCAAAGTCTCAGTCCCAAGATGAGACTTCCTGGATAAGTTAGTATAGTTAATGAAAGGGCTTTAATGAAGTTGGTCAAAATGACTGGGTGTGGCAAGAAATGAATGTGGGTGCTGTTAGCTCCATTACAGTCGTAATCAGCTGCAATAGTATTTTTTCAAGCTAAACCAGGTTGGCAAGATACATGGTCTGTTGTTTGTATTCTACTAGAATATATGTACAATGAAATGACATCAGGAGGATGAAGAGTGAGCTTTTATCTGTTTATATGTTTCTGGAAAACGCATTCTGTTATCAGCAGCAGCCATTAAGTATAGCAAGTCTGTTAAAAAATGTACAGTATTTTTTAAAAATGTATTTAGGATCTCCCTTCATAGTTTTCAGTCATAAAGGAATTTTTTAAATAACTTTTTGGTGGCATTAGCTGGGCAACCATTTATTGCCCAGCCCTAGTTGCCTTTGAGAAAATGGTAGTGAGCTGCCTTCTTGAATCACTTGAACCAGGACTTTGATCAAATGGCGCTGAAGGAACAGCAATATATTTCCAAGTGAGGAAGATGGGGTGCTTGGAGGGTAATTTGCAGGTGGTGGCATTTCCATATATCTGCTACCCTTGTCTTCTAGATGGAAGGGATTATGGATTTAGAAGATGATATCTTGGCGAATTTCTGCAGTGCATTTTGTAGATGCCACACACTGCTGCTTCTGAATATTGGCAGTGGAGCGAGTGGATATTTGTGGATGTGATGCCAAGTGTGTCACTTTGTCCTAGATATGCCTAGCCTTCCTAAGTGTTGTTGGAGCTGCACTCATCCAGGCAAATGAGGTGTATTCCATCACACTCCTGACTTATGCTTTTAGATGGTGGACTATCTTCGAGAAGTCAGGAGCTGAATTACTTGGTGCAGTATTCCTCAACTTTGACCTGCTCTTGCAGCCACTGTATTCATATGGCTAGTCTAGTTCAGTTTCTGGTTAACGGCAACACAGAGGATGTTGAGAGTGGGGGATTCAGTATTGGCAACACAATTGAATATCAAGGGATGGTGCTTAGATTGTCTATTATTGGAGAAAACCATTGTCTGGAATTTGCGTGGCACAAATGTTACTTACCATCTTGCCTAATAATGGCTGCTCGATATATGTTTCAATCTGAGGCTGAACCTTGAATCTGGACCACTCCTATGGACTATGAATTTGGAAAAACTTTGTAATGACAAATATTCCAGCACCAGGGAGTTCCTAACTTTCCTGTTGTACCACATCTCTTATCAGAATTTTGCCACTGAATATAAATTCTGCCTTGTTGAAGGTTTTATTCCGTAGGACTTTTGAATGTTTAGCTCTTCGTGCTGCTGACCATCTGCCTGAGCTGGATTTTTAAAGCTGTGTCTGAAGAAATCTTCTGACTACCGCCACAGCCTGCAAGTTGTATGAGGCACCTAAATGGAATCTGCACCACTGCTCACTGTGCTGTATAAAGGCAGTCTGTAACATTGCTCAACATATGTTAGGTTGGTTGGCTGTCATCATTTTCCTTAAGGGTAGAAATCTACAGGGCCTGCTTGGTCTGGTGCTGTGGAGAAAATCCACTTACTACTTTAATAAGAAGACATTCTGCTCTTAAACAAGACACAATATATTGCTTGTTGACAACAAGTAAAATGTTGCACTGATATGGTAGTCTTTTTAATTCATTTATGGAATGTGGGCATCATTGCCTGGTTTAGCATTCGTTGGTCATCACTATTGCCCCAGAGAAGGTGATGGTACGCTGCTGTTTTGAACTGCTGCAGTCCTTGTGGTGCAGGCACAGTCACACTGCCCTTCAGAGTTCCAGGAGACTGACCTCATGAAGGTGAAGTAGTGATGATATAGATCCAAATCAGGATGGTGTGTGTCTTGGAGGAGAACTTGCAGGTTATGGTGCTCCCATTGATTGGTTGCCCTTGTTCTTCTAAGTATTAAAGGTTGTATGTTTGGAAGGTGTTGTTAGAGAAGTCCAGGCAAGTTGCTGCAGTGCATCTTATAGATATTACACACTGCTACCACTGCGGTGAGAGGACTGAATGTTGAACATTGAATGCCAGTCAAGCATTGTTACAAAGACTTGTGGAGTACTCGGATGGTATATCTTGTTAGGAGATTTTAAGCTGTTCTACCACCAAGGCAGTTTGACATGATCACACTGGGTGTTACCGAAGACAGTCCTCTGTATTAACCCTTTCATAGTCATGCACCATAATGCACCGCTCCTGATCTATGATTATGTCTGCTCGATTGTTGTCTTATGTGTGGAATGCTAAAAAATGCTCCTGATAAGAGATTTGAGACATTTCAATACTTTTAAAATGCTATGGAAATATAACTTGTTGCTAGAACAGAATGTATGCTAACTGACAGACCGAGAATTATATTACAAGTGCTATTGTCAAAGGATCTGATGGTACCCCTAAATCATGATAAATTAAAACATCATCCAGCTCCTGGGACTCTTCCAGTCTATTTCACTTATTCCCAGACAGCTGCTGATTAAATAATAAACACAGTTTTCAGTTCAGTGAAGTGTTAATATTTTGCTGCACAGATTTTCCCAATTTAGCTACATGAAGTCAAATTTGTTATTCTTCAAAATATGCTCCTTCCAAAGCTGTCATATTTTAGTGCATGTTAAGTGTTGTGATTCAGGTAATGTGAGTCAAATACATCGATGCAAATAATATTTTATATCAACAATATCTCACATCAACATTGCAATCTGAACATACTTGCATAATTCATTGTTTCTGAACTAATCAGGGGATAAAATAAGCTGTTAGAGGCAAAAACCTCAAGCTATGAAAAGTTGACAACTAAGCTTTGAATTTAAACAGTATTATGTGAAAGCAATAAAGATCAAATGGTGTTACCTGGAATTCACTGCTTGACATAGCTGACAGAACAATATATGGAACAAGTAAAACAAATTTATTTATGGCAATTTCCCAGCATCAAGTACATTGAGTATTCCCTAACACATTCAGTGAAGCTGGCAATTTGAGTCCCTTCATTATTTGTTCTTCTGGGGCAGATTTTTGGGACAGCAGAGACTTGCAATGATAAATGCTGAAGACCAAAAAGGCAAGCTGCAGCAACTGGCAACAACCATTCACTTATTTTACCTGCAGACACAAAACGTATTGCAAATAATTGGAATTTTCTGTTCTTCAGACTCCAAACACCACAAGCCTAAATACACTAAGTATCTGATTTGTGGCAGAATCTTATAGCATCAAAATCTAAGCTCCATTTGTTATGATTTCAAAAATAGTTACTACAAATTTATTGCATAGAGCTGCAGTCTCAGATTGTAATATTATAGAACAATAATTTTTTTCTCTTGACACAAGTTAAATTTCACTAACAGAATATGGAACAAATACTGAATTATTAAACTGCTCATTGTCAGTGATTATTCCATGTACTTTAACTTTTCCAAGCAATTAACCATCTATTCAGAGAGAGTGAGAGAGTTAGGTTTTCAAGCACTTCCTTGGGAACAAGAGAGAAGAACTGTTTCTGCCTCACTGCTGTTTCAACAAAAGCCATATCAAGTCGAATGGGTTTCCAGATCAGCACATCTTATAAGAAGTCTGTCCCAGGCTTTATGACACATCCAAATATAAGCTCAGGCAACTGGCATGTTTGCTGCAGCTTCTTCCTTGGAACTGGCACAAGGAATTGATGCAGTTGTTGCCAGAAATGTTATATTTCCAAAGAGACTGGTAACACTGCAAACATAAATCAGTGTCTAAAGAACATTGCTCTGATTTGAGTGGTGACAAAATAGTAAAGTCTATGACAAGAAGTTCTTTTGAACTTAATCAATCTTATTTTCAAATTTAGGCCTATGCACTCTATATTTTATCTAACACAACCAGGAATACTGTACCCAGTAGCATAGTGATAGAATTCGACATAAAAGATTCACAAGTAATCGTGTTTCTGGCTTAGAACGCAACCCAATGCAAAACCACAACACACTCCACAGTATTCCTCAATTCATTCTGCTGCTCTTTTAAAGGCACTGACTCGGGCTGATTATGACAGTGACAGTTGGGTGATTTCACCAATTGACCATTATTCCTGTGCAAGCCTACTTCATAAATGTTAGCAATCTACCTGACCATGGCAAAAGAAAACACCACCGACACAACATCCAAGACATTTCTGGCAGGAATTGTAGAAGAGTGACCAGAAATGAAAACCCCAATTGATAGCCCCCTCTCCCACTGAAGCTTGACAACTGTATCAAACTGTAATATTCGTTGCATTATCCTCATTGAGATCAATTGGCTCAGCTCTTCTTGGTCTTTATGCTAAGCAATTGAAGGACGTCAAAACAAAAAACAAATATGTTTTCATTTCATCCTTCAAATAATGCTGGTTCAGAAATAATACATGAAGCAGAACCTCTAGTGCATTGGAAGGGTAGACTGCGGTTATGGTTCTCAACATTGAGTTCTTGATTGCAGTTGCACTGTAGTTGCTGTTCAAGCAGAAGCAGATGAAATGTTGGTAATGGAAGCACAAAAAACATTTATGAAAGCTTGAGTAATTCTGTATGAAGGAGACCAAACAAAGAGCACAAAATCATCTCCCAAAACAAATTTAAAAAAAACTCAATGCAATACTCACTCCAGTGCAAAAATCAATAAAATACTGAACTGAAACACATAATAAATTCTTTTGCATTATCACTCTTAATAAAATTTTATTGTTTTACATAGCAAATTTCTAACAAATTTGCTATGGTTGGTAACAAAATTATTGCAAGTTATCTAATAACATTTTCAATTAATCTTTCGAAATTATATGGAGCACAATTTATTTCTTGAAGCAATTTCAAAATCTGTGATTATTTTTGACGATCTCTTAAGTAATAATCAAATTGATGAATCTGCACTGAAATGCTACTATTCACATGAGACCAAAGGGATTTTGTACAATCCTGATGTAGTTAGTGAAATGTGGAATAAGCTACATCAAAACTTCAGAAATAACATTGTTGAAAAAAATTGATTAATATTCTCATGTAGTTGGCATCATTTGGCATAGGGCCATTTTTTAAAAAATTATTTCCATAAATTGCCTTTGGAAAAGTATATATCACCTTGTCTAACTTGGCTGTTTCCATATTGAAAAACATGAAATTTTGGACCTCAATGAAAACAGACTTATTGATTAGCAAATTAAAATTACTGCAGAAATTAGATTTGGAAAAACAAGATACAATGCTCACAGTCATAGCATTCATTACAATAAATGCTTTGGTTATGACCAAAACTGTTATGAACAAAATTGACAGTTCTACTTGGACATTGCTCATCTACTCATTGTTCAAAATAATTTCTGAGCAAATTAGTTGCTATTTAAGAAGATTTAAAATCCTCGTGAGATGGAATTGGTGTAACACGCTCATCAAAATAAGATAGAAAACCAGAAATACTTATATTTGAATGAACAAAAATCCACGTTATTGCAGAATAATTTGTCAGACATGTTTGGAGTAATGGAATTGATGCTTACAATTTTAGCATTGTATACAATTTGAAAGATCTATTGAAATTATGGTTTATGGTTTTGAATTCAAATTTCAAAGAAATGTTCACATTATGCAAATTTTAAGGTTAGAACAAAATTTGACTTTGGGCCAGCTGCTGAACTTTCAAGTTCTTTCGTGTTTGGTAGAAATAGTATTTCTATCCTCTCCTGCTGGCCTTTTCTCATGCAGGCCTATTATTACTACCTTTTCCCATCATGGTTGTTTCTGTTCTTAACGTATGTACCTCCACTACCGTCTTTTTAAAGCCCCATATTCATCAACAATGTGAGCATATCTGTCCCAATCATTTGTGAATAATACTTCTATCCCCATGCCTGTTATTGTTAATACAGGAAGGGTCACAGGACCTGAAACGTTAACTCTGTTTTTTCCTTCACAGATGCTGCCAGACCTGCTGAGCTTTTCCAGCAACTTTGTTTTTGTTCCTGATTTACAGCATCCGCAGTGCTTTCATTTTTTATTGTTAATACTGCACCTAACACCATTTTACACCACTGCTCAACTACTTATGCTCCTTTTTCTTAATTTTCTATCCCATACTGAAAAAGTGCTGTGAATAAATTTATCACATTCCTGTTGCTAATATATCTTATAGAACTATAAATGACATATTACCTTAAATCCTGATGTTTAATTTTTAGTGTGAAATATATTATGAAATGTTATTCAGATGTGGCTAATTTTCCTGAAATTAACTGTGCTGATATTTACAAGATATTATGATTGAACAGCTATAAATATTTTTTCAATATCTTAGGAAAAATATAAGTAGGCTCTCAAAAAGTGTGGTAAATTTCTCAGCACCTAATTGTCCTTTTTAATCTTAAAAAATCCATTTCTATTTCAAAAAATATTCTCTATTCTATTTCTAACATGCTCTAATGTTCTGTATTTCAACAACCCGCTCTCTCCATTTGTTTGAGATTTTTATAATTTACCCTGCAAAGTTACTATTTAGTGTCTATCCCTGAATGCCATGAAAGGTTATTATCCTTACTACCCTTACTTTTAATCATGTTTGTTTTCTAGAACAATTCAGAACATACTGAGATTTAACAATACAACAGAGTGGTCAAAGCATGTCAGAATGGCAGTTCCCTTACATTAATGATTGATTTATAGGAATATTATATTATAATATTATAACATTATATTATAACCAGATTGATTTATTAGCATATTCCAACACAGAAAAAGAAGCTATTCATCCCATTGCTCCTGTGTCTGCTATTTGCAAGTGCTATTCAATTTGTTTCTGTGACCTGTTGTCTCCCTACAACATTATAATATTTTTCCTCTCATGTAGAGATCAAACTTCCTGTTGAGAACTGTTGCATCTGTGTCTAATTCCCAATATCATCTTAGAAAATTCCATTGCTATGATCAGATACACTATTCTAAATACATTTTAACTAATGATATTTATAGGTTTACTTTTGCCTCTTTGCTTTTGAATTCTAGGAGTCTATTGCTTTTGAATTCTAGGAGTCCATTTATGTAAAATATCCTTTCAACATTTTTGCTCACCAACCTAAGAGTTCATAACTTCAACACCAAGGATTGAATGTTTTGTTCTGCAGTCAGGATCCTGAAGTACTAGGTGAATTTCTGGGTCCCTACCTGTATTATTTTGACACCTGATACAACCTTTGAAGAACAGTCAAATCAGTGGACAGGGTGGGTGCTTTCTATGTATTTCAGGATGGTACTCTTGAGGTTGAAGTGGAACTAAAAGGTCCTCCAGCACTCTCAGATTTGCAGCCTGACCAGAGATGGGGTCGATTAATTAGTTGGTAGAAGTGGGGACGTGTGAGTGGGGAGGGTTAGGGGAGGTGGTGGTGTGGTGTCGTGGGGGTAGACAGCATCCTTTCAATGTGATTAATATCATCAAAATTTACAGCCAAGTTGTTTTGGATGTTCAACCACCTCACTGCAGAGTTAGCAGCTTCTGCCATGGAGTGATGGCAATAGAAAGTGCAGGGCATTTTACCTAGGATCTTCCCATCTCAGGCTGCAACCGTAAAGCTGCATTTCAGCCACATTGGGATACCTACATGCTTACAGGTCAGTAGGCTTTTTAATTGGCTTAATGAATTACTAAGCCTTGTGAATAGCTCTTTGTCACCCCTTCAAAACTCCTGCAAAAAAAAAGCTCTGATGTGGGACTATTGTGGGAATAGGCATAACAGGATTTGATGTCAAATACTGACCTGTCAATTACAGTGTCATATTCATGGCCATTTAGATATTTTGGCTCTGATTATCTCTATCTTATTTTAAATATTTTGAGTATAGATTTCTTCATTCCAAAATTTGTTCTTTTACAATTATCTGCATTGGATTTTAACTTCCATTTATCTGCTCTTGAAGTTAGAAGTTACTAATATATCCGATCTTGTTACAGGTAGAGCCCTATTTGCAATTAGTCTCTCACAATATTAATGTGTTTTTGATTTTTATATACTGTGTTCCTAATATCCACCTCTAAGTGATTTATATTGTTATGAAGACATGCTATCGTTGACTGGATATTTGTCTATACTTTGGACATTGTGGAAATAGCGTACTGCAAAGCAAAAAGAGACTGGCTACAACAAGAAGAAAATGTTTCAATTACAAAAAAACACAAGTTGCTCGACTTCAGTCACTGCAATTGCAATACCATCATGGAAAGGTCATGTGATCCAGTTCATGGATGTACTAAACCTATTGGAATTTAAATACAGGCAGTCAGAGATATCTTGCCTGTAGCAAAAGCCTTTATTTTCCCTCTCTTCTCTGTTTTTCTCTCCATCATTAAAATCTGGGAATTGAAAAATGACTGGAATGCCCTCACTGCAAGTGAAGTATTTCTACAAAAGAATTCAAAGTTTACATCATCTTCAGAAAAGAGAATTTAGCCAGGCATAACTGATCCAGGAAGAATTATTGCCAGTACATTTGGGTATGTAGCCAAATGCACTTTCCAACATTTGGACAATCTATGAATTATTTACTTGGCTGAAGTAATTTTAAGAGGACACAGATTTTTTAATATTCTTTTCATATTCTTGGATTTTGTGGGAGTGTTTCAAGAAGGATAATTGTTTATATTTGCACAGTTTAGACCTTTTCGTGATCATCTTTGCATGTTGGCTTGCATAAGTTTTGCTTGCAAGGAACGAGTTTCTTACTAAAGAAACCCAACTAATTGATACTGAATTTGACAAATCACCTCCCATTTTAAATACAATAATTGTTTTGACAAGTGGAGAAGTGGGAAAGGAAGTGGAAGAATGCAATTGCAAGAATACATGTAAAGGCTAATAGTCTGAATACTGACCCGAACTGAGGAGGCAGTGGCATGGTATTGTTTTCACTGGTCTAGTAATCCAGTGATCCAAGCACTGTTCTGGGAATATGGGTTTGAATCCCATCACAGCAGCAAATGAAATTTGAATTTGATTATAGGTCTGGAATTAAGGAAAAAAAAACTAGTTTAGTTTAATGGAAAACAAGAAACCATTGTCGACAGTCTTCAAAATCTCCCTGGTTCATTAATATTCTTCTGGGACGGAGCTCTGCTGCTTTTACCTGATCTGGCCTATATGTGATTCCACACGTAAAGAAATGTGATTGACATTTAATTGATCTCCTCTAATGAATGAGCAAGCTACTCAGTTCAAGGGAAATTAGGGGTGAAACATGCTGGCTTTGATTGCAGCGCACACATGTCATGAAAGAAAGAAGCTGAAAACCCAGGTGAAACTATATGCTGCATTTATGTCTTTCCACTTCCAATAAAGAGCCACAAACCATAAATATGTAATTCCCTGTCCTTTAGGCAACATTCTAGCCATGTTGTTACATTTGAAACCAAATACCTCATCTACTAATAAGTCTCCTATTTTACACTTAGTACTTAACAAAAATCATTGAAACAATACTCACTGCATTTCTTTACTAATACACTTCATTATTTCTTCAAGGACTGCATGCATTGGGAATTTTTAACAACATCAGTAAATATTTTGGTACGAAGCAAATTGAGGTGGTAGAACAAGCATTGGAATTTTAAACGTCAATGTCACCTGACTTGCCTTTGCCTATTGTAGGGAATGAAACATACTTCCTCTCCTGGATTAAAAACAAAACAATTTCCATTGAATAACTTCACATCTGCAAGACAAGTCCAAAACATAAAACTGCATATTTTAGCATTTGACTTATTACTGAACTTGGGTCAACTCTCAGAATGGTGCTTGTGAAACAAAGAAATAGCACATTGGTGTGGGGCTTTGGGTGTCAGTGTGCTAAAGTTGTTCTGACATGAGAATCAGGTATTGTGCTTCACAGAATATGTATGTTTTATCACTGGCTTGTCATACTTGATACTAACAAATGGGAAATCCTCTCATTTGCCTCAACTAAGGTACAAATTTTCAGAATGAACACAATCATCTTTTCACCTGAGCATATCACTTGCCAATACAGACATGACCAAAGCTTCTTAGGGAAGACATTTTATCAGTCATGACTAAAACTAACTGGTCAGTAGAACTATTGTTTTTTGTTGTTCAGTTATGGAGCTTGAAAGATTGTAGAAACAGGTATAAACTATTCACTTTAAAAGTCTACATTTACTGACTTGCAGATGTATGCCAAACTGAAGTATCAAATCTTTTGAGAAAGGATTTTGATGTGTTGAATACCAATGAAAATAAACATTTCAACAAGATACCACAATGACAAAGTGACAGCAAAAAGTCGTTTCAATTGATTTTATTGAGCTTAAAAAAAATGAGTGGAAATCATGTTGTACGTAGTATGTTCACCAGAATATACCAGAAACAGTAGAATAGCTTCTTGAGTTATTTTGGTATAGAAAACAACACTACCCAACAAGTGCCTTAATCATAATCTCAGCTGATGATACCTGTCATAACTCACCACTAATATTCTGAATAGGTCACACGGCTAGCCATTAAATCCCATCCTGCACTTAACTTCATGTTCGCCTTTTTCCAAAACAAAAGGAATCTTGGTTTAAAGGCACCTTTCACCTATCATGCAGTACACGATCATTATTCGAGGTGTTTCTAATTGAAGCAAAGTGTCCTATCCAGCAGCAAAATTCTGACATTGGCTAGTGTTACGAGTTTAGCGGTGGTGTACAGCTACTGATTTATGTTGGCTGCATTGCTGCAAACATTCTTATTGCTTGTAAATAATACCTTTAAAATTCGGCCTGATCCTTGCATCATAGCCCGATGTCCTGCCCATCAATTTGTCCAGAAAGTCCGACGGTGATGGGGGTTTGGTGGCAGCTCTGGCGGCTTGCACCTCTTTGGACGCTGCCAAGCTGTGCGAAGGGAACACAGAAGGAAGGGCAATGTCAGTGAAGAGCCTGAAATTCTCTACCTAGCCTCAGTACAGTTACAGGTCAAACGGCAAAATATTTGCTGAACGCCAATAAACCATTATTGTTAAATGAATGCAGATGATGAATAAATAAACGAAAGTGATGGGGTCTGAAGTTAAGCAACACTGTTTCTTTTTGAAGTCATAACCTTAATGTCAATGTGCCATTACAATGATCACGTCCGCTCTGCTGTGCGGACGATAATTGTTTCTCTGCAGCACAGAAGCCATCGCTTGATTTAACACCACAACCGCACCCGACTGCAACTCAAAAAATTGAAAATTACCATCGTACATGACCAGGACAATTCACCAGCTCTTCAATAATTGCCATTCTACCCGGATTATCACAATATCGGGACACATTCTCACGTTCAATGGCCTCGCTCCACTACCTGAATATTTATCGGGTCTAGTTATCAGTAGTTTGAACCATAAAATGTGATGGAACCTCGACTTTTACCTGTAACGGTAGATATGCAGTGGGACAAATTTAGTCCATTCTCAACTGCTAGTATTTGTTAACCTTCAGTGTTGCGAGAAACGTGTTTAGTGTAAATTCTTGCGTGCACCAAATCGGAGTGCATCTGGAGTATTAACCGAATCAACGCTTACGCAACCGAAAACCTGTCGAAGTGAAGAATGTTCATTTTTATACATTAAAAAATGTAATTTATATTCCTGAAGCTCGACTTTATCTGTCAGGGTGATCAATGTCGCCTCACCTATCTCTACTCTAAATGAGAAGAACTATTGAAAAGGAGGAATCGGAGGAGAGATTTCAACTAGCCAGGATTGTGCAAACGCCAGCAGTGTGCACAAATTCTTGGATCATCAACATTAACACGAAATGTGCAAAGAATGCATCCCCCCCCCCCCACTCCCCCCGCCAACCCACTCCGTGAGTAATTTCAATGATCTCGCCTCCTAATGTCCTCCTCAGGAGGAGCGCAGGGCTGGGGGTTGGAGGGGGAACTGAAATCATAGACCTGTATAATAACCCCCCCTTTTTTTTAACAATGTCTGACATCGTTATTGCTGCATCGGCTCCGATGTGCTATTTGGCTGTTTGAAGTCGATACCTTTCAAGTATTGGTTGAAAGGACGAAACTAGGTCTACAACTGAACAGAGACGCGTGAGTCAAGACTATCTATTAGCATCGTTTTCCACACAACTTGATGGAACTGATATGAAGCTGTCAAGGTATTAAGATGAGTGATGGCTTGGAGCGCACGTCAGTGCAGCTTCCAACTGGTGCAGAAACTTTCATCTGCACCTAGTGTACACACACACACACAGAACCCAGATAGCCCAGCCACTGCTGCAGCAGATGTAAAAATTGAAAGAAAAATTCCAATATGCATCTCTAAAATTAATGTCTAAGCGTGCATTGTGCCTGGTTATGTGTTGTGCTATATACATAGGAAATTTGGGACATGTTACATCCCAACCTAAACAGAGCAGTTGCAACAAGGAGCACGATGTCTTTGCTTTAACATGATTATTCCTCAATCGTGCTTCGCATGGTCGGCGTGTGGTGCAGCACCGCGATCCTACCAATAGTTGGCGGTGTTGCCCAGCGAGCGCCGTCGGTCTGGCAGCTTCGGGGAGCTACAGATCACTGCGGTCTAATCCAATGCAGCACAATTAATATTGTGGTTTTGGCTGCACGCTCGTCGTGCCGAGATGAGATTACCGTGTGGCACCTAATGGTGACTTGGCAAAGCAGATCTAATGAAACGGGTGACATTCCTCAAAAAAGCCCAACTTGCAATCATCCCTCGTCATCGATCTACACATATATATACATTCTAAAAACCTTAAATGGTGCACAATCCTATCTGTATGTGTGTCTGTGTGTGTGTGTTGGGGGGGGGCTCCATTTTAATTAAACGCGCTTCTTTCCATGCCGCCACTCACCGTTAAAAAAAACAGAGCAATGGTCATAAAGAAGTAATCTTACCTGAAAAATACGATTGTCTCCCACAGGTAGAGGCGGAGAGCTGCTAGGCTGTACATCTTCGAAGCTCACACGGTGCTAGAAAGTGCTATTGATGCAGGTGTCGTTGGGAATCTCCAATAGTCTTGGTGTATTTCTGTTGTTTTTGTTCGCTCTCTCTTCCTCCTTCCCTCCAAGCTCCGGATTCTTTCAGCGTCCTGGGATAGGTAATAACAACGTGATGTTTTCAGAACCCTGGACAGGTCCACAACCGGCTCGCTTGTTGTTTGAGAGCCCCAGCAAAGGGCGATCTTTTTTTTCCCTCCCTCCTAAGTTATTGTGGCATTAGAAATTTTGTTTGGGGGAAAAAAATCCACAAGTTTTCGCTTCCCACGATAGCTCCTTGATCGCTCTTCCAGTTCCAAAACACTTTATCGAGGGGAGAGACATCCAAAGCTATTCGCCTTGGCTCTGAATTCAGACATAGCTACGGCTGTTCCAGGTAATATTTAATACTTTCAATGCTGTTTTTCCAAGAAAAAGAGGATATTATTTCTGCTTTGAAAAATGTCCCATCGCCTGGGATTACTGAAGAGAAGAAGCCTAGGGGAGGTTTCATGGCATTTAATGATGTTAGGAGTTCGGCTCCTTCCGTTTGCCTATTTGCCCTACATTGCCGTGTTGGCCGTTTGAGTTATGGGGATTTTTTTTTACTGCAGTAATTCTAAACTCTCACATTCCCGAAAAACTTCATCTCGCAGGAACCCGCCCCCTCGCCTGCTCCTATTGGTTGTCGGCACTTTGTTGACACTTTTGCCAGCCTTGCCAGGGGAAGCTGCACTCTGGGACTTGCAGTGCCTACTCATTCCCACAAAACGCTGGTGGCAACTTCATCGGGACTGCATTTCCCGAGAAGCCCAGCGATTGGGAACTCAGCTCTGAACCCCAGCGCGCTCTGCGGTCACAGCAGATGGAGTTTACTTGTGCGACCTTCCCTGGACTTCATACTGCTTCGCTTCGATTCTTAAGATTGAGCCAATTGCGGTTGCTGAGGTAAGCTTGTAAGTTCCTTTTCAAGTTAGATCTTCATTTTTGGCGGGTGGTTACTCAGAGTTTAACAGTAATGTGGCGGCGGCCGTCAGTATGGTCCTCAGTGGAAGAGTGTATCAATATTGTTAGAAATCGGGCAGTTAGGGCATATGTTTAGAAAGGGGAGCCCGGTTATTTGGTAACTTTGTAGAAAGTGGTAACTGGTTTGTCGAGTGGTTCCACTAGGTTGAAACAAAACAGAACTCCTAGGGCTGGGGATAGGGCTTTAAAACGAAAAGGATGTGGAGGTGTGATGATCATTCCCTGGATGAAGTTTGTCAAACCGCTAAAGTTTCAGAGAGGATGACGGTACTTTATTCACCTGCCCCGCTGTTGGAAGAACAGGATCCTTGCGGATACAGTTCTCCCAAACCAAATGAATTTATGTATTATGTATTAAAAATTTAGCTAGGCTTCCTTAAGTCAGCAACACAGTGAGTTAATTTGCTACTAAACACAAGAAGAATCGACAACATAACTTATACACACAGATTGGAAATGGGAAACAAGTCCAAAGAAGAGTTAAAAGGCAAACAGCTCAGACTCTGGGTTATTTATACACTACAACTTGCAGTAGCTACTTTGGGTAATACCAGTAATGTTAATAATTGAGTAGTTAATTTCAGGATTCTTAGCTTTGCAGGTCAGCTGAAATTTTTTTGTTCTGTTTTTCTTTGACTGGCTTTGCTGACTAACTTCCAGCACTCAGACTGAGATGGATTCTACCTTCAATGCAAGAGAGACATGTGGATAGTTTTTTTGACCGTGATTTTCACAACTGTCTTGTATGCACAGGCAGGATAGTACATGCATGTAATTCAGCTCACACCAGCACCTCAGCCCACCAGCGTACATTGACCAGGGATGGAATTGGTTTTTAATCCATGACCTTGTGCATTCTTGATAAGGAGAAACACAAATATGCCTCTTACCAAGACTGTTGTCTTTTCTTCCATCACGTTGACAATCTGAGATACTCACAGGAGTCTGAAATTCAATCCTAAAGGGGAAAGATTTAAAAGAGACCTAAGGGACAACTTCTTCACGCAGAGGATGGTACATGAATGGAATGACTTGCTGGAGGAAATGGTGGAGACTGGTACGATTACAATGTTTAAAAAACATCTGGATAGGCATATGAATAGGAAGGGTTTACAGGGATATGAAGCAAATGCTAGCAAATGGAACTCGATTTATATAGGATATCTGGTCGGCATGGATCAGTTGGACCGAAGGGTCTGATTCCATGCTGTATATCCCTATGACTCTATGACTGTATGATAATCTGAGTAGGACAGTGAGGAACATAGAGTTGATTGGTAAAAGTGCACTAAGTGCTCAAGGCCGCTGGAAAAAATAGCGGTGAAATAAATGCCTGCTCTTATCTGAATGCCTGAAGCATTTGTAAGTTTCTAAAAGATGATAAAATTGAAAAGTTTATAAACTACTGGTATAAATGGAGAAAATGGTTTAGAGTTCATGGTCATGAAAGAGAAATGTGATCGTATTTTTCATTTTGTGTCAGGATTTCCGGCTCAGTTGAAGGTCCTCTGCCTGCACAATGTTGGGATGAGAAACCTGGCAGTGATTTTGTCTGAATTGACTAACTAGTCCACTGGGAGCAGATTTACTGTCCAGTTAAGGGCAATGGTTGGGCTGTCAATCCCACGGTCAATAGGAAGCTCTCCTGGATGTGGACATACAAACAAGGAGCAGGAGTATTCAATTCAGACCCTCAAACATGTGCCTTCATTGAATAAGATCATGACTGATCTGATTGTAACCTCAAATTTGCAATGCTGCCTACTTTTCACCTGAAGCCTGCCTTCACAGGTAGGGGAGTGAGAGGCCACTTCTTTCTAGTAGTGTCCTCTCAGCAGTTTAAAAAATAAAATCAGAAAAAAGAAATACAACAATTGCCAGGCCACCATTGTTAGGGGACCCCTCCACAGCTTAGCTGTTGGTGAGGTGTGCAGGGATGAGAGGGTCTCAAAGCCATTCTGGAGGACTGGTCCTCTGGCCTACTACTGGGTGATTGCTTCCAGGCAGCTTCATACTCTAGACAGCATTCCTATCAACCTGTGATAACTGGCATTTATCGGTAATTACATTATCTAAATTAGTGACCTCTGCCTGCGGGTGAATAATCATTCCAAACCTGGAATTGGTGTCAATTATAATCATTCTTGGTAGGGTATGTTAGCAATGTGGTATCCTTGCAGTTGGTGCAAAATTACCCATTTGCTCACATTTGTTCTTGCACCCTTATTTACATGGAAATTGTACCCATGATTGTAAGGTGACCATTTTTGGCAGTATTGACATGTTGAAAGATAGACAGAATATAAGAGAAGGAGTTAACAAGGTGTAGATCTGGATGAACACAGCAGGCCAAGCAGCATCAGAGGAGCAGGAAAGCTGACGTTTCGG
>NC_063343.1:57508938-57539172 GCF_021869965.1 Rhincodon typus | reverse complement strand
TTCTGAAGAAGGGTCCAGATCCGAAACGTCAGCTTTCCTGCTCCTCTGATGCTGCTTGGCCTGCTGTGTTCATCCAGCTGTACACCTTGTTATCTCAGATTCCAGCATCGGCAGTTCCTACTATCTCTATATAAGAGAAGGAGTAGTGGCTCTGAAAATAGCAGATAATGTAAGGACAGGACAACATAAAGATCTTGGCTCGTAAGATCGGGAAGTAGAGGTTGAATGGGTGGAGTTATGGAATAACAAGGGTCAGTAACAATAGGTGGAAGAGGCTATACATCTCCAAACTGTAATTATACTGTTGATGTGGTTAATCATTGACACAGACCACAGGAAGACTCTGGGATGCTGGGTAACATCATGTTTATTCAAATAACCTCAGAGAGAGTCTGTCTTAGACTAGCTAAACAGAATTCTATCTGATATTCTGTCTAGCTCTGCATGGCTGTCTCATTTCTGTCAAACCTCTGTCTAATACATGTCAAATCACATATAAGTACATTGTTTACATTTAATTATTGCACAATAAACAAAAATCTTTTGTCCTAGGTCTATCTGTTGTTTTGGCCACAAGAATCTGTTTACACTCTCTAGTCTGGTCCCAAAGCTGATACAGGACTTAGGAAGTACAAAGTTAATCTCCAGTCATTCTTGCTGATGTGGGCACTTAGAGTGCTCAAGAGTGATGTGTGCTCAAAAGTGCCCTACAGTATGAGTTCCTGACATAATTTCTGTTGATAAAAATCTTATCTAAGTCCCACTGTATTGTTGAATGGAGTACCAAAAAACAAAACAGTTAGACCTTGTAAGAAAGGCAATGCAAGAATCTTGGAGAATTTAAATCTTCACATTGACTGGCCAAATCAAGATGGCAAAGGCAGTCAGGAAGATAGATTTGTGGAATACATTTGAAGATAGTATCCTGAAGCAATAAGTTGTGGAATGAATGAAATAATTCTAGATTGAGTATTATGTAAAGAAACAAGGTTAATTCATTTAACCTAGTTTGAGAATGACATTCCTGGCCTAATAATTGGTAAGTACTCTTTTGCCACATGAAATTCAAGGTAATGACCATCTCCAACGTGAGAGCATCTAGCTATCTTCAAGAGAGATTCTAACCATCACCCATTAACATTCAAAGTTCATTGCTGACTCCCCAACCATCAACATCCTGGGGTTTACTAATGACCCTGAGGAAATTGAATGGACAAACTGAATAAATACTATGGCTACGTTAACAGGTCAGAGTTTGGGAATTTTGTGTGTTGCTACTAAATCTGTCCACCACCTTCAAGGCATGAGTCAGGAGTATGAAGGAATAATGTCCACTTGCATTAGTAGGTGCAGCTCCAACAACACCCAAGAACATTGGTACCATCCAGGACAAAGCAGTCTGCTTGATTAGCATCCCATTTGCTACTTCAATATTCTTTTGCTGCACTGTTGACTCATAGTGGCAGCAGTCGGCACCATCTACAAGATGCACTGTGGTGACTCACCAAAGTTCCTTTGACAGCAACTTGCAAACCTGCAAACACCTAGAAGGACAAGGGTAGCAGGTGTACGAGAAGACCACCACCTGAAGGTTACAGTCCAAACCATACATTACCCTTACTTGGAACTATATCACCATTCCTTCACTGACATGTGGTCAATTTCTTGAAGCTCCCTATGGGGAGATTGTGGTGTAATGGTAATGTCATGGACAAGTAACCCAAAGAGCTCATAATTCATGTCCTCTACATATGGGTCCTAATCTGATCAAAGTACCCTGTGGAATTTAAATCCAAAAAATCAAATCTGGAATTAGAAACTAGTATCAGTAACAGTGACTATGAAGTTACCAGCAATTTTGTAAAATCTCATCTAGTTCATCAATGTCATTTTAAGGGAAGGAAATCTGCCATTTTTACCTGGTCTGGCATATATGTGATTCTAGATCCAGAACAATTTAGCTGACTCTTAACTGCCCTCTGAAATGGCCTAGCAATAATTTCATGGAGCAGTTATGGATAGACAACAAACACAGTACTTACAGTGATGTCTACATTTCATGAAAGAATTGACATGTTGAAAAATAGAAGAATGGAAAAGAAGGAGCAGTGGCTCCGAAAATAGAGCTTGATGTAAGGACAGGACAATATAAGAATCTTGGCTTGTACGATCGAGAAGTCGAATTAGAATGGGTGTAGTTATGGAATAATGAAGGCCAGTAAAAATTAGATGGAAGAAGCTATATATCCCCAAACTGTAAAGAAAAGTACTGCGAATATACCAATACTTCATGGAATGTACCAGTTCAAGAAGGCAATTCATCACCATCTTCTCAAAGGCAATTAAGCAATGCCTAACCAGTAGTGCCCACATCCTGTGAAAAATAAACTAAACAAAACTCCAATTCCAAGTAGATATCTTCAAAAGAGCATGGCTAAGTATACAGCTGGCTAAACTGCTCAGGCAATGTGGCTAAAAGTAAATAGTGGGGATATTTAAATAACCAATTTAAAATAAAAGTACATTACATTTAAAAATAGAACAAAAACTCAGCAGGCAAGTCCTATTCATTGGATTACTGGGGGGAATTATATTAAATGAAAAGGAAAAGCATCAATTCTGTATGGGGATCCCAGCTGATGTTATCACTGGTTAATTCAGATCTGTGACTGAAATCTGACTTGATAGATTTTTTTTAGCCTTAATGAGGTGGTTTATCACTGAGAGACAAACACACAAAGCTATAGATTGGAGTTTAACAACAGAACAGAAGTTTGTTATGCAAAATAACTGAAGAGAATAAATACCGAAGATGAAATAAATGAAATATAACTATAAACAGGGACATGACCCTGATCAGCGAATCTGTTTTTTATGGTATAAATATTGGCCCACATTCTAAAGATAGCTACCTCACTCTTATTTGACATAATACCAATATTTTACAGAAATCTAATCCAAAAGATGGCATCTCTGACAGTATAATGCTTTCTCATTATTGCATTGGAGACTCAACCCGAACTTCGTGCTCAAGCTCTGGAATAGGACATGAACTGGAATGTTGTGATTCAGAGATGTTTAAGGATAAATGTGAATTTTCCAGTTGGAAAGTTGTAACTAATTGAGTGCTGCAAGAATCAATGCTGGGTCCTAAGTAGTTTATTACTGATATTAATGAGTTAGGACAAAGAGACTGAGAATGATACATTCATGTTTGTTCATGATACAAAACTAGGTGGGAATATAAGCCCTTGATGAGGGCAAAAGAGGCTGCAAAGATATACAAAGATTCCTTGAGTGGGCAACAAGGTGTCAGGTGGACTAGATTATGGTGAATTGAAAAGTTTTCCATTTTGGTAATAAATAAACTGCTTTAATATTCTTAAAAGGATTGGACGTTTTAAATGTTGATGTGCTGTGGATTTGAAAGTACTCATATAAGAAATGCAGAAAGTTAGAATTCAGAGAGAGCAAGATATTAGGAAGGCAATTGGCATGGTGACCTTTATGGCTGCAAAACTGGAGTACAAGAATAAGGAAGTCTTGTGACAATTTGACAGGACTTTGTGACCTGGATTACTGTTTTGGTTTTCGTATCTGAGACACAGTACATGATTGGACTGGTACTTGGGATGAGAGAGTTGTCTCAAGAAAAGTTGAGTAAATTTGGCCTATATTCTATGATCTTAAAAGAGTGAGAGGTGATCTCATTGAAACTTGCAAGATTCTTGAGGAAATTGTTTCCCTCCACTTGCTTTGTTAAAACACCCCTTAATTCTGAATGTCTCCATTAAATCTTCCCTTAACCTTTACAGCTAAAAGAGTAAAAACCTTCTCTAATTTCTCCAATTAACCGATATTTCAAGGCATCTCCAACTTCAATAAGCTGATCACTGGAGAATTTCATGAAGTTCGTATTGACAGTAGTCCTGAGCTGTGAGGAGGAAGAGAGCTAGTTGGTTGCTTTTTGTAAACTTGAGCTCATGCAAAACTTTGTTGCCTGTTTCTTAATTAATGCCAAGGTCCATTCACCTATTACCCCTCTCCTCTCTCTGACGTTCATTGCTTCCTGGTCAAGCAACTATTGATATTTAATAAAAACCGAAAGAACTGCGGATGCTGTAAATCAGAAACAAAAACAAAGTTGCTGAAAAAGCTCAGCAGGTCTGGCAGCATCTGTGTAGGGAAAAAACAGAGTTAACTTTCTGGGTCTGGTGACCCTTCCTCATAAATTAGGAAGGGTCACCGGACCCGAAACGTTAACTCTGTTTTTTCCTTCACAGATGTTGCCGGACCTGCTGTGCTTTTCCAGCAACTTTGTTTTTGTTGTTGATATTGATATTTAAATTCTCATCTTTGTTTTCAAATCCCTCACACAGCCTCAGCCTTCCTTAGCTCTGTAATTTCCTTCGACTCCACAATCCTCTGAGACATCTGTCCTCTTCTAATTTGGGCCTACTGAATATCCCAAATTTTAATCATGTTAGTGACCTTGCCTTCAGTTGCCTAGGCCCCAACCTCTGGAATTCTCTCCCTAAACATCTTGGCTTCCTGACCACACTCTCCTCCTTTAAATGACTCCTTAAAACATACCACTTTAACCAAAAATTTCGGTCTATTGACCTACTGTCTCCTTATGTAGCTCAGTGTCAAATTTTGCTTTAGAAAACTCCATTGAAGCACCTTGGGATATTTATTTTGTTAAGGGATATTATAAACAAGAGTTGTTCTTGCTCAGATAGTGCATTGTAATTTTGGATAATTCAAAGCATATCAATAATGACTTGATCGAATTGGACACTGCTGTACCCAGAAATGGAGTGATTCAGCTCAGGGGTGAGCGCTGCACTTGTAACACATCATATAGAAGGTTAGTAATTAGATAACTGCAGTTCAACGCAGAGGAAATATTATCAAAACTCATTGGGCAAGTTAATAGGTCATGATTCAGATGAATAACATAAAGGCTGTCACTCAAAATATCTTCCCTTGTTTTTATCTACATGTGCACAGTATGGGGTTGTCTGGAAACTGCTTGTGCATTATAAACTGGGACATCCTAAGCAATAATGAATTTAATAATGATCTCTCAAGTTTGTAGTGAAAAATCTTCGCTGCCATTCTAAACTTATACTTGATGCATATAATACATTTCAGTTTACTTTGAGTGGCCACCAAAATTACTTATAGATGATAAATCATTTTCACAAACCCACCCAAAATTAATTTTTAGCCAGCCTGTTAAATTTTGATTATTTCTTAACCTGTTGAGTTCATTTGGTGTCTTACTATCACTGCTATTACAAAGTGTCAGAAATAAATCTTAGTGAAAATATGCTCGCTACACATACACATGACACAAAATGTGTGCACTTAACCTGGGACATGTCTGTTCTGGGTCAAGTTGATATCTGAAGTAATTGTAAAAGTTAGGAACACTTTTTTCATTCAGTACTAACAGTTTGCAATTTTATGTTCACAGAATAAGTTAAATGATAAACAGAAGAACATCTACTCATATTTAACAAGAAAAGCTGGATAATCTGTATAATTCTTATTGATTTGATCTTCGAATAAATTATACCTAATGGCTCACATAAGTTCCATTATACACAAAAATATTCAACTTTTAATTAACCAACATAATATAATTGTGCCAGATTGTTAAGCAAGTGAATACTTTTGAACTTGAATTTTTCTCTGATGTATATTATCTCAATAAGGATAAATTAAAAGTCTTGAGATACCAGAAAGTAGTAAAATAAAAAAAATGTTCACGACCAGGACATGCACATTTTTTGTTCCCCCTTTGAAAAATGAACTTTTGAGGTTACTGTCTGGATAAATGTTCATGCCTTTGGCAATTTAGGACAATGCAGCAGTAAGATCTGAAGTATAACATGGTATATGTTTCATAATCATTTTATGCTTCTTTCCATATGATTGACTAACTGAGGAGGCTTTAGCTCAGTCAAACTTGTAACAAATATATTAGTACAAGTAATTTTATTAATGCCAGCACATTTGGCACTGATCTGGGGAACAAAGTATTTTGTATAACTTTGACATTGTACGTATACCGTGTTGTCGCTGTTCATAAAATGCACAGATTGCATTGATACACTTGTTCTGCACGAGGAACTGGTCTGAAAATTGTTGCTTTGTTTAATTTCGCTTTAAACCAATCATGGCAAGGCTCAGCAATAATTGCCAACCCTGGTTGGTCCTAGAAGTGTGGCCCTGGGCCTTTTTGAGTTCTGTGATGATGAAGCTTCAATGATGGTGTTATTTTCAGAATTTCAGGATACTGACTCAATGACAATGTACTTTCAAGTCAGGGTTGGGTTTGGTTTGAAGATGAACCATAGTTGATGGTGGTCCTGCAACATTCTTCTCAGTGGTAGAAGCCATGTATAGGATGATGTTTTTGAAGTAACCTTGGAGCGTGTACCTGCTTCAACATCCAAGTCTGGTTCAGTGGCACTACTACTGGGTCCAACACTGGGTCTGCAGCAGGTGATGAATGAACTAACAAGAGATAAAACCTACTTGACCTCGTTCTTGCAATGTACCTGCCACAGAGGCATCTGTCCATAGCAGTTTTAGCATTACCACTATACTAAATGATATAGATTTTGAACAGATCTAGCAATTCAAATCTGGGCATCCATGAATCAAGTGAGCTATCAGCAGCAGAAGAATTGTATTCAACCATGATCTGTCACCTCATGGCTTGACATATCCCTCAATCTACCATCATTATAAAGTCTGGGGTCGTCCCTGGCTCAATAAAAAATGCAGGAAGGCATGCGAGGTACAGCACCAGGCATACATAAAAATGAGGTGTCAATCTGATGAAACTACAACGCGGGATTACTTGCATTCCAAACAGTAGGAGTGGAATATGGGAGAAACTAATGGATCAGGTCTAAGGCCTCAGTACTGCCACATCGAATTATGAATAACACTGGGAGAGAAAGCGCCGCAAATATTCATGCCCTCAATAATGAGGGAGTCCAGCACCTCAGAGCAAAAGTCAAAGCTGAAACATTTGCGAACATCTTCAGCCAGAATTACCAAGTGAATGTTCCATCTTGGCCTTCTGCTCAGGTCACCAGCATCGCACATCAGTCTACCACCAATTTAATTCACTCCACTTGATATCAAAAAATTGCTGAAAGCTCTGTGTATTGCAAAGGCTGTGGGCCATGTCAGCATCCTGACAACACTGAAGACTTGTGTTTCACTACCACTTACAATACTAGCATTTATTTGGCTATGTGGAAAACTACCCAGGCATGTTCTATCCACAGAAAGCAGGATAAATCCAACCCAGCCAATTACCTCCCCAACAATCTCAATAATCAGCAAAATGATAGGCATTGTTCTTCACAGTGGCAATAAGTAACACTCACTGAACAATAACCTGCTTACTGATGCTCGTTTTGGGTTATGTCAGGACTCTAGGCCCCTGACTTTGTTACAGTTCTGGTCCTACCATGGACAGACATTCTGAAGTCAATAGGTGAGGTGAAAGTGATTGCCTTTGACATCAAGTCAGCATTTAACTCAGTGTGGCATCAAGGACCCCTCACAAAACCGACGTTGATGTGAATCAGAGTTTCTATTGGCTGTTGTCATACCAAGCATGAAAGAAGATGGGTGCTGGAGATCAATCCCAGATATTTTTCCAAAAGATTCTCAGGGTAGTGTCCTAGCCAATTATCTTCAAATGCTTCATCAAAGACTTCATTCCATCATAAGGTCAGAAGTTGGGATGTTTCCTAATTATTGCATAATGTTCAGCACTGTTTCTGACTCCACAGATCTTGAAGCAGGCCATGTCCATATACAGCAAGACCTGGACAACATTCAGACTTGGGCTTATAATGGCAAGTAACATTAATGCCTCACAAATGCCAGATAATAAATATCTCTAACAGGAGAGTACCATATGTCCTTGATATTCAATAGCATCACTGAGTCCCTTACTAGCAACATCCTGGAGTTTACAAATTATCAATAAATGAACCAGACCATCCAAATATATACTGTGACTACAAGGGTGCGTCAAAGGCTGGGAATTCTGTGCTTAGTTACATAACCTCTGACTCAACAGTGCCTCTCCAACACTAACAACGTATAAATTATTGATTGATTGATTGATTTATTGTTGCCACATGTACCGAGATACAGTGAAAAGTGTTGTTTTGTGTGCTAAACGAGCAGATTGTACCATACAAAGTGCATCAGGATGGTAGCACACAGTGAAACACCTACAGAGAAGATGCAGAAAGAAAGATTAGAATTAATATTTGAGAGGTCTGTTCAAAAGTCTGATAACAGTGGGGAAGAAGCTGTTATTTAACCTATTTGTACGTGTATTCAAACCTTTATATCTTCTGCCTGACAGAAGAGGGTATAACCAGGGTAGAAGGGGTTTTTGATTATGTTGGTTGCTTTTCCAATGCAGTGGGAAGTATAGATGGAGTCAATGGATGGAAGGCTGGTTTGTGTGATGGGCTGGGCTGTGTTCATGACTCTCTGTGGTTTCTTACGGTCTTGGGAAGAGCAGTTGCTGTACTATGCTGTGATGCATCCAGATAGGATCTGAGTGCATGGTTGGGAACTCCACCTGGTCCAGTGACTTTCCATGGGTTCACTCTCAAGAAGGCTGATCTAACATCTGCGGTGATGACCATGAGTACTGTTACATCTGAGGCTGCTGAGATAGGTAACATCATTTCACTGGCCATCTGTTCAAAGCGAGTATAGAATGCTTTGAGCTCGTTGGGAAGAGATGTACTGTTGCCTGAGATTCTGTTCAACTTCGCTTTGTAGTCTGTTATGTTATGTAATCCTTGCCATAAATGATGTGGCTGGTCTGGATCTTAAGCTTCATTTGGTATTGCCTCTTGCCATGTCTGATGCCTCTTGCCAAATCTGGTTTTTCTGTATAGCTCAGGGTTGAAAAAGATTATTTTGGATGCTAAACATTTGTTGTCTAGTCAATTGCTGTCCAGTCCCTTTGAAGTTGCTGAACCAAAAACATTTTCCACCTACAGTGGCAGACTGGCAATACAGAGCAGATTCTATAAGATGTCTAGATGTATGCTTAATTCTCATGGGCAGCACAGTGGAACAGTGGCTAGCACTGCTGCCTCCCAGTGCCAGGGACCTGGATTTGATTCCATCCTTGGGCGACTGCCTGTGTGAGGCTTGCACGTTCTCAACATGTCTGCGTGGGTTTCCATTAGGTGCTCCAGTTTCTTCCCACGGTCCAAAGTTGTGCAGGTTAGGTGGATTAGCCATGGTAAATTGTCTGTAGTGTCCAAGGATGTGCAGGTTAGGTGGATTAGCCATGGAAAATGTAGGGTTATCAGGATAGTTTAGGGGGGCTGAGTTTGGGTGGGATGTTCTTCAGAGCGTGGATTCAATGGGCCAAATGACCTCATTCTGCACTTTAGGGATGCTAAGATTCTATGACCCTAAACTAGCCAAAGGATCATATCAGGCTATATTGGTTGTAAAGATTCCACCCTAATCCATAATTGAGTGTTCTTGGCCTTGAGTAAAATTTTGGCCATTTTTTTTGCAATATATTTAGGCTACTCTATTCCATAGACTAAAGCATAACTATGATTCCATCTCAATTTGTATCTACAGAATTGTATTTGTGAAAGGTTCTGCTTCTGATAAACTTGCACCTCCACTATACACTGCCCTCACATTCCCTCCCCACCTTGGAAAGGTAAACCTACCCAGCCAAATCTATTGAATAAAAGCCCCAAAGAAACCCTGCAGATGTTGGAAATCTGAAACAAAGACAGAAAATGTTGGAGAAACTCAGAGGTCTGGCAGCTTCTGGAGAGAGATACCTGCTGAGTTTCTCCAGCATTCACTGCCTTTATTTCAGCCAAACCTATAGCCAGCTTAAAATCTTAGCTAAGAGAAATTTCAGATCATCAAGGAATTTAGTTAACTTTACCATTTATAGACTGAATCCTAGAATAAAATGTTCTCCCTCCTAGGGTTTTTCAAAACAGTATCATTATCTCAAGATAGAATGTATCTACAGATATATTATGGTGGAAACAATTTTGACTTTGTTTGCTAGTATCAGCACTTAAACAATCGAGGATATTATTATCTCAATTATGGCTCACAATATAAGTAAGACACTACAATTCTTTTATAATTACTGATGAATATTTATTGTAAGAATCAATTCTAGTCTGTAATATAGTGATGAAGACTGTGTCACAGAATATACAATACTTGAAGGCAATCACTTCACTTACAAAGATATTGACTATAACAAGAAAAATAAATATTCATTGCTGTATCCTCTCAAGAGTAAGTGCTGACTATATTGTCAGTAAATGAGTGCACGATGTTTAAATCCACCTTATAACTACTTTTACTGAAACAAATATGTTTTCAAGAAAACTATACACACAGTATAATTTCCTTAGAATAACTTTGTCTCATCCTTATGATGTAAAATTTATCCTTATGACTATAGAATAGTTTTCCATTGTTCATTGTATGGTCTTAAGTCACAGGCTCTTGATGATTTTCTAACAGTAAGGCCTTCATACTCTTACCAGATTGGAGGGTTTCTCTGTCATTCGAGAGATATTACTGGTGGTGGTTTAACCTGAGGATCACCATAACTCAGGTAAGTCGAGTGGCTGAAAAGGGAATTCCTTCATGGCACTACCAGCCACTGCAGGAATTGAACTGATGTTATTGGTGCTACTCTGCATCACAAATCAGCTGTACAGTCAACTGAGCTAACTGATCCCCAATTTAAGACCTTCAAAGTCCTAAGAGTCCTGTGCTTCTGTACAGTGTTTTATCTCTACCATCTTGGCATTTATTCAAATGTTGTTTTCTATTTTAATTATTTTCTTTTAATTTAATTATCACTGTAGCAATTATAATGAGGTCAGCCTTTGGGCCTCATAGAATATGAGTTCCCTGATTGGGGCTGTTAATCTGGTCCAATCAGAGAGCACTGGCTGACATGTAAAAACAGGAGTGTCAGACATCCTGACACTGAGAGCTGGCTCTGAGGGGACTGGATCAGTGTCAAGTACTTTTCATGAGTCAATAAAGGGTGACTTGGTGAAGGGATACCACTCACTGTGGAGTTATTTCAATCACCTTAATAAGAACATAAGGAATAAATAGTTAATTTCTTTGTTTTACATATTGTCTCTATTCTGTGCTATTTCTGATGTTCATTGTATATGCAATCTAATTATTTCAAACTTCGTTTAAACAAGCTTTTAGTCTGTACTGAGGGAAGTGACAGAGGAAATAGCTGGGGCCTTCACAGATATCTTTGCAACATCCTTGAGCACGGGTGAGGTCCCGGAGGACTGGAGAATTGCTAATGTTGTCCCCTTGTTTAAGAAGGGTAGCAAGGATAATACAGGTAATTATAGACGGGTGAGCCTGACGTCAGTGGTGGGGAAGCTGCTGGAGAAGATACTGAGGGAGAGGATCTATTTACATATGGAAGAAAATGCGCATATTAATGATAGGCAGCATGGTTTTGTGCAGGAAAGGTCATGTCTTACCAACTTGATAGAATTCTTTGAGGAAATGACAAAGTTGACAGATGAGGGAAGGGCTGTGGATGTCATATACATGGACTTCAGTAAGGCGTTTGATAAGGTTCCCCATGGTAGGCTGATGGAGAAAGTGAAGTCGCATGGGGTCCAGGGTGTACTAGCTAGAAGGATAGAGAACTGGCTGGGCAACAGGAGACAGAGAGTTGCAGTGAAAGGGAGTTTCTCAAAATGGAGAACTGTGACCGGTGGTGTTCCACAGGGATCTGTGTTGGGACCACTGTTGTTTGTGATATACATAAATGATCTGGAGGAAGGTATAGATGGTCTGATTAGCAAGTTTGCAGATGACACTAAGATTGGTGGAGTAGCAGATAGTGAAGGGGACTGTCGGAGAATGCAGCAGAATATAGACAGATTGGAGAGTTGGGCGGAGAAATGGCAGATGGAGTTCAATCCAGGCAAATGCGAGGTGATGCATTTTGGAAGATTCAATTCAAGAGGGAACTATACGGTAAATGGAAAAGCCGTGGGGAAAATTGATGCACAGAGAGATCTGGGTGTTCAGGTCCATTGTACCCTGAAGGTGGCAACGCAGGTCGATAGAGTGGTCAAGAAGGCATACGGCATGCTTTCATTCATCGGACAGTGTATTGAGTACAAGAGTTGGCAGGCCATGTTACAGTTGTATAGGACTTTGGTTCGACCACATTTGGAATACTGCGTACAGTTCTGGTTGCCACATTACCAAAAGGATGTGGATGCTTTGGAGAGGCTGCAGAGGAGTATCACCAGGATGTTGCCTGGTATGGAGGGCGCTAGTTATGAAGAGAGGTTGAGTAGATTAGGATTATTTACATTAGAAAGACGGAGGTTGAGGTGGGACCTGATTGAGATCTACAAAATCATGAGAGGTATAGACAGGGTGGATAGCAAGAAGCTTTTTCCCAGAGTGGGGGACTCAATTACTAGGGGTCACGATTTCAAGGTGAGAGGGGAAAAGTTTAAGGGAGATATGCGTGGAAAGTTCTTTACACAGAGGGTGGTGGGTGCCTGGACGCATTGCCAGCGGGGGTGGTAGAGGCGGGCATGATAGCATAATTTAAGATGTATCTAGACAGATACATGAATGGGCAGGGAGCAGAGGGATACAGATCCTTGGAAAATACGCGACAGGTTTAGATAGAAGATTTGGATCGGTGCAGGCTTGGAGGGCCAAAGGGCCTGTTCCTGTGCTGTAATTTTCTTTGTTCTTTGTTCTTTATTCCTTGTACAGGTAAGGATTTGAAACCTTAAAACTAACTTGCGTGTATTGCAAAATTTAAGGTTTGAGACTTAGTCATTTTTCTGTTAAGCACAAGCTTGGTAATAGTATGTAATGCCAAATTTGTAATAGTGGACATTTCATTTCCTTAATATCAGCGACACAATTGTAGATCCATTGTTTGCAAAGAAAACGTTGGGGGTTTTGATATACATGCTGAGTAGTGGAAATTTTTCCATTGGTGTCTATATGCTATGTTGGAATTGTCCTGCGTACCAGGTGCATCAGTATAAACTGCTGTTCACCACACACTTGAATCTCTCACTGATCCTCTTGAGTGCCTACTCAAACATTGGGTTAACAGAATGAATGAAACCTTTTGGGGACTGCAAAAGAATGTCCAATGTGAATACACAACATTCTGGTTTTATTGAGAGAATTTTGTGAGCACCTGAGACACATTACGTTTCCATCTGTCATTCCTTAATTGTAGTTAAACTGCATGGCACTCGGTGCGCACCAAGTATCAGATCACTCTCTGTGTAATTAATAAAAGCAATATCTATATCTTGAAAGTTATAGTTAGAATTCATCCCATCAAAATGTTAGTGTGTAAATTAGCTTTGACATCTCTGTAAAAAGATGTTTATTATACTGGGAACATCCAATGAATGGTAGCATTATTGCTAATGTACAGTCAGTTGTGGTGTTTTACTGAAGTGGTAGTGTGCGCTTCTGTTTACTGTTGTCACATTGAAGCGTCTAATTACTAGTAAACATCAGTTTAACTGAAACCATACCAGCAATTATTAGGGAATAATTAATCCTTTTACAAATTAACGGGCTGTCCTGGCTGCCCTTAACCAGCCCTTCTCCCACCTTTCCCCTTCCATACATCCTCTACTCTGAAACAGTGCATTCAGAATACACCAAACATCTGTCTGGTGTTGTTATCACAGCTGATGTAATTACTGGACAAGCCTAATTCCAGTCTGAAATCTCGCCAGATAGATCATACTTTGTTTTGTTTTGATTTGGCTTTTAAAAGGTAGTCTCTGACTGAGACTGAAGAATACAATGTCGTAGATTGTTCTTCAACAATAAAACTCAAAGTTATTAAGCACAAGGAAGAAATGGAATAAAAATGGAATCAAACAATCTATTTATTTATAACACAAAGTCAAAGGGTTTTAACCACATAGTAAACATATAACCCCTTTAATTCCAAAATATCCCTTTCCAAATTGATAAAAGACAACATTCCTTGCATTGCACCCAATAACAACCTTTGTACAGTGCTCACACCAGAATCCTTGAGTCTAACATATTGATAGATTTAGGGTAAATGTGGCTTTGACTCCTAGACTGAAACTTCTGAAAGCTTAATCTTAAAGCTATCATGCACCTGAGTTTGAATGAACATCCTTTTCAGGGTTTTATTCCAACCATTCTGGTCTGGAACTGTTACTAGCTCCTTAGTTTATTATAATCTCCCCTTCTTAGAAGCACTATTGTTTACATGCATCTCTATGTAAGGACTTCACAAGACTTCCCAAAACAAAGTAAAACTGAAACAAATGTTTTTCTCTCTCTACTATGGGTGTTCCCCTTTGTTGAAAATAAACCTCCCAGTTCAGAAATTTTCAACAAAAACCTTGAGGTATAGTTATCCATCTGTCTAGGTTGCAAATTTTAAACCAAACAACCAATCAGACAGTCAAAAAATCCCTCACAAACTATTATAATAGAAATCACCATGGCTACAGAAATACTTAAAGTTAGTTATTCACTTCAGATGCAGAAACTCCATAATTTACTAAGTGAAAATTCAAAACCCAAATTTAAAATAAATGGAAGTTCAAATATATAATGAATCATGCAAGTCATGTGGTCCAGTTGTGCATGAATTTCTTGCCCCAGAATTTGCATGGCTGGTTCTAAAGGAACAGAAGAGGGAAGGAAAGAAAGGACAGCTGCAGATGACTTCCTGGATGGACACAAGGCCATCTATTAGGTGACTATGTTTGAGTGCTATTAGAACTGTACTCACTCAGGCAGGAGGAGTGTGTTCCATCACAATGTGTTAATATTTGTTTCAGTATTAATTTATTGTCATGTTTGGCTAATGTTTTTAAATAATTTAAGGATCTTTCCCCAATTATCCTTGGTTTTCTACAATAAAATATGAACTGTCATAGTGACTTATTAATTTGATCCCTCATTTTTTGCAAAATTTGTCTTGTAATGAAGCAACATGAGTTAGGCTATCTATCTATCTTTCTATAAGTTTATAAATTTTAATAATTACAGCTGAAGGTATAAATTATTACTAAATAGGGAAGAATTATAGAAAATGAATGAGCACTGAAAACAGGACAAAGTGAAGGATCTTGGATGTTTAAATGCTGACAATAAATAAACTCACTTTCCACATCTCCAATTAAAAGAAGGTAAATGCATTTCTGCACAGTGAAAAATAATGCAAAAGTAATTATTTTTGAAACAAACCAGTTAAATCAGATTAACACATTTATACCTTTTAGGTGGTAGGTACCATTGCAGCATGTTGTGGATGTTGTGTGTGTGTGCCCGTGTGTGTGTGTGCCCGCGTGTGTGTGTGCGTGCGTGTGTGTGTGTGCCCGCGTGTGTGTGTGCGCGCGCGCGTGTGTGTGTGTGTATGTGTATGCGTGAGACAGAGAGAGAGAGACTAGGAATAATATTTCTAATACCACAGTAAGCTTCAGGATGTGCATTGTCATTCGAGCCCTAGAACACAGTTAATTGGGTTAAGATTGCTGTGAAAATTTAAAGAAATCCCCGTAAATAGCTTTTGGTGTCAAGTGCAGAGCAGGGTGTTTTTCCATGAGTTCCTCCCTTGCTTCTGCCAGACCCCTCCAAATACATGATTCCCACAAAGAGAAACCTCCCAACAAACATACCCAACAGAGTATGCCTGGTCATTGTCCATATGTCATAGATCCTACCCACTGCTTGTCAAAAAACTCGATTATCCTCCAGGAGGGAAGGGGATTCTTGAGTCTTTAGCCGAGACATTTTTGGGCAATTGGGAAAGTGAAGGGCTGTCCAACCCATATATACACTTTTACTTTATATCCAATAATGGTGTCTGTTAATGAAAATCTATCAATTGTGGATTTAAAATTAATCAACTGACCATCAATTATTATTTGCAAAAGACTTCCGACTTCTTTTGCATGCAGAAGTATTTTCAAACTTTGCTCATGAAATGCTTGGCCTTAATTTTTAGACTGTGGCCCCTCGCCTATAAAACTTCAACTACCTCATCTTTCAACATTTCAGATACCAGAATACAACCCGAGTTTGTGCAATTTTTCGTCACAATTTAACCATTGGAGTCTAAATATCATTCTGGTTAATCTATGCTGCACTCCCTGTAAGGTCAGTATCTCCTTTCTAAGCTATGGTGCACAAATCATTTCACAGCATGCTGCCAGTGGTCCAACCAAGGCTTTGAACCTTATATTCTCTTATATTATTGTCCTGTTGATAAACAGGCCAGCATTTCATTGCTCACTTTGATTGTACTGTATTATGCACATGGATATGGATGTAGATTACCTTCTGGAAAGTAACCTGTTCCATCCTATGAAATCCATTTGACACAGTCTTTGTATAATTGGTTTGTAATTGTAATTTGTAGGAAGACAGATGCAATGTTAGTGTTTATTTCAAGATAACTAGAATACAAAAACAGAGATGCACTGCTGAGGCTGTATAAGGCTCTGGTCAGACAGCATTTGGAATATTGTGAGCAGTTTGGGCCCCATATGTAAGGAATGATATGCTGCCCTTGAAAGGAGCCCAGACGAGGTTCACAAGAATGTCCCAAAGAAGAAGAACTTGTCTTATGAGGGGCGGTTGAGGACTCTGGGTCTGTATTCAATGGAGTTTAGAAGAACGACAGGGATCTCATTGAAACTAATACAATACTGAGACGCCTGGATACAGTGGACATGGAGAAGGTGTTTCCACTAGTAGGAGAGACTAGGACCCGAGAGACTAGGACCTGAGGGCACAGCCTCAGAGTGAAAAGAGAAGACTTCAGAATTATTCAGGAAGATTTTTTTTTCAGCCAGAGGGTGAGTCTGTGGAACTCATTGCCATAAAGGACAGTGGAAGTCAAGACATTATGTGTATTTAAGACAGAGTTCGATAGGTTCTTGATTAGTAAGGGGATCAGGGGTTACAGGGAGAAGGCAGGAGACATAGCAGCCATGAATGAATGCTGCTATATCTTATGGTCTTGTGGTCTAATTTTATGTTTCCATTTATGCTGCTTATAATTCCACCTTTCTTTGTGCCTTTGGCAAGCTAGGGGAATAGGTGTCTTTCTATCTCACTAATTAAGTCATTGATAAGTAGATTGTACACTTGAGGCTCTAACACAAAGCACCTCAAATAGCATCCATCCTACCTCTACCCACTGCCACTCAACCCATCTTCTAATAGTCCAATCCAGTGAAATTTATTATTTGATAAATCTTTAACTAGGAATGGTTTCAGACCATTAAAGGAACTTTGCCAACATTGCTAGCTATAGACTTGATTGTAAATGAAATAGTCACCTTCGTTGAAGTTAATAAATATTGGTACATGGAATTCTGAGTTAAAAATTCTAGAAAATCCTTATTTTGGGTTCCTTCAGGAATTAAATTTTAAAGTGTAACCTTTTAGTACATGCTTAAGAATGTTTATTATAAGAATCAATTCTGAACATCATTATAGTCATGATTATAACAATGTAATGTATAGGGTAACAGTAGTCAGTTCACTGAAAGAGTAACTAATTTAGTGGAAGTCAATATTCAATAATGCCTCTACTTAGCAAGGAGTGTTGACTATATATTCAGATAAAGATAGTTGTAACCTGACAATCCTATTTTAAATCAAATACGATCTTCAAATCTGTCCAGAGGAGGTAAATTTATTGCCTAATAGAATTTCTTAGGTCATTAATGTGTCTCTGTCACAACTTTCCTTTAAGAAGAAGACCTGTTAGACCTTAACCAAATGTGCAGTCATAATTTATTTTTAAGTTTGGATGTTTTAAATTTTGATTTAGCGACTTAAAGGTCTTTCTGCATGCCTGAAGTGTTTAACTTGTGTGTATTCCGAAAGCCTTGCAATTTCTTCCAAAACAACCAATGGAGAGGTATCCTTCAGAATTAATGGGCTTGTAGGTATATTAGCAGATTTTAAAACAGAGTGCGGTACACATTGTGCATCAAGGTTTCTGTGAGAAACATCTGGATGCATTTTTAAAGCTTAGGGAAAGCAACCGCACTGTGAAAATAAAAGATCTGACTTGTCTATTAATAACATCAGCTGGGATTGTAACAATATATCGCATTTTAATTTCTTTGTGGCTTTAAGAAATTTTTCCTTTTCTCTACAGCCTTTGCAGGAGCCTCGTTGAAATACAAATGCATGTTTACCTTTTCATGAATCTTCTCACTATTTCTAGAGCTTTGCATTGAATTCATGAGGCTCAACTACCTTTACTGTCTGCAGTTCATATAAGTGTTTGGCTGTCTGCCACCAGTCATACTGTAAGGGTTTCTGCCACATTTACTGTACAATGTGCTTATTAACTTCTTGGCAATGATTCAAATGCTGAAAGTCTGTATTTTGACTTTGTTACCTGAACAAAAATGTCATATTAAAATAATTAGACTTCAATTTCTTCTTGAAATAGGTTAATGTTTTAACAGCATGCTTTCAGTTCCATGAGCTTCGACTTGAGCTAAATGTTTCTTTTGAAAAATTTTATGAAATGTCTTCTGGAGGTTCATTTAATAGCATTTTCCTGTCCCTTCTTCACAAAATTCAATCAAGTTCTTCCACCTAACAAATCAACGTTGTCAAAGATTTGCAAATGTCGTTGCCCTTTCTGTATCTGGCAACACACAAGCTCATCAAACTTGCCACTATAGGTTGGTTAGCCTGACTTTGGTTGTTGGTAAGATTTTATAATCCACTATTAAAGATGAGATTGGGGAGTACTTGGAAGTGCATAGAAACATAGGGCTGAGTGAGCACAGCTTCATCATGGGGAGTTCATGCCTGACAAATCCGTTAGAATTATTTGAGGAGGTAACAAGCAAGTCGGACAAAGGAGAGTCAGTGGATGTGATCTATATGGATTTCCAGAAGACCTTTGACAAGGTGCCACACAGGAGGCTGCTAAATAAGACGAGAGGCCATGGTGTTAGAGTAAGGTACTGGCAGGGATGGAGGATTGGCTGACTGGCAGAAGGCAGAAAGTAGTGATAAAGGGGTCTTTTTCAAGATGGCAGCTGGTGATAAGTGGAGTTCTGCAGGGTTCACTGTCGGGACCACAACGTTATACATTAACGATTTGGACAAAGGAACTGGGGGCATTGTTGGTAAGTTTGGAAATGCCACAAAGATAGATGGAGGGACAGGTAGTGTTGAGGAAGCGAGGAGTCTGCAAAAGGACTTGGTAAGGTTAGGAGAGTGGGCAAAGAAGTGCCAGATGGAATACAATTTGGGAAAGTGTGAGGTTATGCACTTTGATTCAGAAGAACAGAGGCATATACTATATTCTAAACCAGGAAAGGCTTCAGAAATCTGAAGCATCAGGGGACTTGGGAGTTCTAGTTCAGGGCTCTCTTGAAGTTAACATGCAGGTTGAGTTGGCAGTTAGGAAGGCAAATGTAATGTTGGCATTCATTTTAAGATGACTAGAATACAAGAGCAGGGATGTATTGCTAAGGCTGTATAAACCTCAAGTCAGATTGCATTTGGAATATTGTGAGCAGTTTTCCTGTATCTAAGGAAGGATGTGCTTGCCTTGGAGGGGTTCCAGTGGAGGTTTACAAGACTGATCCTGGTGACAAAAGGCTTGTCATATGAAGAATGGTTGAGGACTCTGGGTCTGTACTTGATGGAGTTTAGAAGGATGAGGAGGGATCTGATAAAACTTATAGAATACTGACAGGCATGGATAGACTGGATGTACAGAAGATTTTTCCACTAGTAGGAGAGGCTAGGACCTGAGGACACAGCCTCAGAGTGAAGGGACAGTCTTTTTGAACTGAGATGAGGAGGAATTCCTTCAGCCAGAGGGTGGCGAATATGTTGAACTTTTTGCCACAGAGGGCTGTAGAGGCCAAGTTATTGAGTGTATTTAAGACAGAGATATGTCATATCTGTTCAGACAATGCAACCTTCCAAAACAGTGCTGCTGACATGGCTTCCTTCTTCCATAACTGTGGTTTACCCCCCACTGTGATTGACAGGGCCCTCAACCACATCCGACCTATCACCTGTGCTTCCACCATTGCCCCTTCCCATCACAAAAACAGCATGATCACGTCCCCCTTGTTCTCATTTTTCACCCCACCAGCCTTCACATTCAAAGGATTATTGTCCGCCATTTCAGACAACTCCAGCAGAACACCACCGCCAAACACATCTTTCCCTCACTCCCCCGCCTTCATTTCACAGGGATCGTTCCCTCTGGGACACTCTCGTCCATTCCTCGACTACTAACACCACCCCCTTCCTGCGGCACCTTCCTTTGTAACCGCAGAAGGTGCAACACCTGCCCCTTCACCTCCTCCCTGCTCACCATCCATGGGCCTAAACACTCTTTCCCGGTGAAACAACATTTCACCTGTACCTCATCCAGTGTATTGTATTTACTGCACCCAATGTGGCCTACTCTACATTGGAGAAACCAAATGCAGACTGGGTGACCACTTTGCGGAATATCTCCGGTCTGTGCGCAAGCAGGATCCCGACCTTTCTGTAGCTGGTCATTTTAACACAGCATCCTGCTCAGATGCCTACATGTCTGTGCTCAGCATGCTGCAGTGCTCCAGTGAATCACAGCACAAGTTGGAGGAACAACATCTCATCTTCAGACTAGGCAGTTTACAATCTTCTGGGCTCAATATTGTGAACCCACTCCTTTCCTTTCTTTTAGTTTTGCTTATTACATTCTCTGTCACCCTCTTTCCCCTCCCCCAACCCGAGTGGGACTGTCTGTTCTTTCCAGTCTGGCAGTTAGACACATTCTGATCACTTAATTGACACCATCAACATCCTTTTTCCACCAGTAGTCCAGCCCTTCCCCCTTCCTACTGCATAAATGCTGCCCACTCCACACTTCATTTCAGCTGTATGAAGAGTTATCTAGACTTGAAACATTAGCTTGATTTATCCCCATGGATGCTGCCTGACCTGCTGTGATCTCCAGCACATTTTGTTTTCAGTTCAGATTCCAGAACCTGTAGTAATTTGTTTCTGTATAGATAGGCTCTTCATTGGACAAAGGCATCAATGATTATGGAGGGAAGGCAGGACAATGGGTTCGAGAAATATATCAGCCATGATTGAATGGCAGAGCAGGCTTGAAGAGCCAAATGGCCTAATTCTGCTCCTATGTCTCATGGTCTTGCAGTTGTGAATGATTGTGTGGCAAATCTATACATGTAACACAGAAAATGCCAAGAGTAGAATTTAAATCCATCTTCTTTTACCAATTCCCACCGTCCCCAAAAATTGACTTAAGAAGAAAATCTGTCATCACTTACATGACCTGCATTAGTTGCTCGTCTCTAATTACCCTAAGTGACTTGCTAAGTCATTTCAGAGGACAGTTAAGAGTTAATCACATTCTGATGGTCCAGAGTCATGTGTAGGCTACAACCAGGAAAGAATTAAGATTTTGTTCCGGAAAATGACATTGCATAACTAGATGGGTTTTCATAAAAATCACCATAAGCCTTCAATTACAAATTTTATTCATCTAATTCAAATTCTACTGAGATGGGATTTGAATCCTGGTCTCCAGAAGATTAGCCTGTGCCTCTAGATTACGAATTCAGTAATGTAGCCCTTGGTATCATCTGTCCCCATATTTATAAACTTACAGACTCACAGATATTGTCAAAACTTCTCAAATGTGGGATAGATTAATTAAAAAAATATTCCTAGGAATCTTGCAGCAAGTAACTCAGTTCCTGAATCCCCTAAGCTGGTGTACCATCTATAACACACAAGTCAAGAGTGTGATGGAGCTCTCCATGCTTGCCTGGATGACTGCAGCTCCAAAAGCATTCAAGAAGTTTGATACAATTCAGGACAAAGCAACCTGCTTGATTGGTACCATATCCCTGTGCATTCACTCCCTTTACCATGAATGCACAGTAGCAACAGTGTGTACCACCTACAAAATGCATCTCGCTGAAAGAGTTAATTAGAATATGAGGTTTAAATAGAGATTTCCATGTTCGCTGTAAAATTAAATAAGCAGAATTCTCCAGACATCATAAAAGGTGAGAACAACAAGAACCTTTTGGTGAGATATTGGGAATAATAAAGGATTAGCTGTTTAGGAGTGAGTGATAGGGTAAACAGATAAGGATGTAAGCAACAGTACCATGGACATCCAGACTAGAATAAGATTGATCAGCCCTGTATGGGTGAATGAAGGTACATACCTAGGACTGGAAACATTTGTTTACTGACAAGTTTGCAATTTGTGGATATGTTTAAGCATGTATAAATTGATGGATTTCCTGTATTCAGCAGAGTTTTGATTCTAGCTAGCGTAGAGTACACTTGAATAAAGAATCTAATACCTGCTCTGAAAGGTACAATAGTCGATCAGTTGAAGTATACATAACATTCCAAATCTATGAAACAAAGATCCAAAGAACTGCAGATGCTGGAAATCAGAAACAAAATCGGAAATTGCTGGAAAAACTCAGCAGGTCTGGCAGCGGCTGTGGAGGGGAAGCAGCATTAACATTTCGGGTCCAGTGGCTCTTCTTCAGAAGGGACCATTTTGAAGAAGCGCCACTGGACCCAAAATGTTAATGCTGCTTTCTCTCCACAGATGCTGCCAGACCTGCTGAGTTATTCCAGCACTTTCTGATTTTGATCCCAAATCCATGACCACTTCCACCTAGAAGGGCAGCAATGCACTTGCAAGTTCTGTTCCAAGCCACTCACCAACCTGACTTGGAAATATATTACTGTTCCTTCAGAGTCACTGGTTCAAAATCCTGGAACTACCTCCCTAACAATTTTGTGGATGTGCTTCCTACAAATATATTGCAACAGTTCCAGAAGGCAGGTTACCATCTTTTTCTGATGAAGGGTCTAGGCCCGAAACGTCAGCCTCTCTGCTCCTATGATGCTGCTTGGCCTGCTGTGTTCATCCAGCCCTGCACCTTGTTGTCTCGGATTCTCCAGCATCTGCAGTTCCTACTATCTCTTACCATCACCTTCTCAAGGTTAACTAGGATGGCCAATAAATGCTGACTCAGACTGGAAAACCGATATTCCATGAATGGATAAGAAAAGAAAACTTGTGTTATTGGGCTTATTACAGCGAAATCTTAACTATGTTGTGCCCATAGTTCAGCTGCAAGGATTTTATCAACACCTTATTAACATGGATAAAGTTGACACTAGCCAACATTTAGATTTGTATCATTTAAGGACCAAACCATTATTTCTACTAGAATGCAGAATGGAGAAGCTGATGGGGTTATAACTAGGCCAAAGTGAAGTTTCCTAGGGCAAGAAATCTTGAGTATCTTCAGTAAAAGCTGGTTACATTCCTATAAATTATGCTGCAGTTTTTTTATATATATCAAAAGGGTTGTCTGTTGCGGAATTATCAGCAAGGCTGTTTAATACTGCAATTGTCATTCACCTGTCCATTGCCTGAGGTATTTTCAACTGCTTCTTGCTGCTTGCAGGTCGCTATACACTGTATGATTAAGCAGCTCAATTTGAGAATGACATCCACCTATTCAAAAGTTAGGACAACGTTAATAGACATACAGAATGGCTGTGAAATTGCCAAATGATCAAACAGCTAATAATTTCGAGAGGAATGGAGTTTAAAAACAGGGAGATTATGCTTTAGCTGTATAGGGTGCTGGTGAGGCCATACTTGAAGTACTATGTACAATTCCGGTCTCCTTACGTGAGAAAGAATGTACTGGCACTGGAGGGGGTGTAGAGGAGATTCACAAGGTTGATTCCAGAATTGAGAGGGTTGGCTTATGAGGAGAGATTGAGTAGACTGGGACTACACTCATTGGAATTTAGAAAACTGAGAGGGGTCTTACAGAAACATATAAAATAATGAAGGGAATAGATAAGGTAGAAGCAGAGGGTGTTGTTTTCACTGACAGGTGAAACCAGAACTGGGGATAATAGGCTCAAAATAAGGGGACCGGATTTAGGACAGAGTTGAGGAGGAACTTCTGCACCCAAAGATTTGGAAATCTGTGGAATTCCCTTCCCAGTGAGGCAGTTGAGGCTTCCTTATTGAATGTTTTCAAGGCAAAGATAAATAGTTTTTTGAGCAGCGAAGGAGTTAAGGTTTAATCTGAGAGGGTGGGTAAGTGGAGCTGAGTCCATGATCTTATTGAATAGCAGAGCAGACTCGAAGGGCCAAATGGCCTAGTCCTGCTCCTATTTTTTATGTTATGATGTTTTTAATAAAGATGAGATGTGCATTTTAATAAAAAGCGTTATGAGGTCACATACACCTCTGAAAATTAGTGCCTCAATGAGATTGAGGGACACAAGTATCTAAGGGTATCTACTGTTCCCCTCACCAAACCCCTTATGCGATGTAATGCACACGTCTCATTGCTGCCTTCATCAAATACATCCATTGGGAATATCTTTCCTTTGTGTATTCGCAGATTATTATTTTTTCACATGTTCCAGCAGGAGAGAGCGCAAAACACAAGTCAGAATAACAAGACTGGAGGTGAGCGACTGCAAATAGTCAGGCTGACAGAGGAGAAAGCAAGTGGCACATTTTCAGTTAGAAATAGAGAGAAAGGGAGCTCACAGATAACTGTTGAAAGATTAATAAATATCTCTGACACATTTGCTGACTTAATTTCAATACTGACCACTTTGAGAGACCTGTGTGCGGTCATTGCCAACATTGTGACTTTGGCACAAATAAATTACATTCCTTTCTTTTATCTTCCAGGCTCTTCATACACACTAATATAGTAAGACCTCCATAATAATGATTGTTCAGGGACTTCATTCCTTCTGAGGGTTGATAATGATCAGATGAGGAAAGGTGGAATGGCCTACCACCTTCCCCACTCCCTATTTGATTCTTCTGGGTTCTTTTGAATTTAGGAAGGATGCATTTGCCAATTCAGTAAGTACTTATATGTTTACGTGTGGATTATAGAAAACTAGACTGACAGGTATCCTTGCCTTTAACAAGTAAGGGATTCATTTTATTAGGCTAAGCTCACTGAGGAAAAAATATTAAACATATGTCCTGACTTCTGTGTCTTCCATGCAAACACACATGCTAACCAAACAAACCAAAATACAAATTACAGAGCAGAGCAGGTTTAAGTTGGCCAAGATAAATTTCAGTGAGAAGAGAAAGATAAATAAGAGTGCACTGATTGTATTGAATGTTTGGTTGGGCTTTGGTTCTCCAAATGTTTTGGTCCATAAATAATAGTTCAAGATTTGCCTACTTTAGGAAATCATAGAATCACCATAATCCTGCATTCCCTACAGCTAATCCACCGAGCCTGCACATTCCTGGACACTATGGGCAATGTAGCATGGCCAATCCACCTAAGCTGCACACTTTTGGACTGTGGGAGGAAACCAGAGCACCCAGATGAAACCCACACAGACACAGGGAGAATGTGCAAACACCACACAGGCAGTCACCTCAGGCTGGAATCAAACCTAGGTCTCTGATGCTGTGAGACAGCAGTGCTAACCACTGAGCCACCGTGCTGCCCCTTCTGCTCTAGAAACTGAAATCTTTCTTTAAAGGTTTTCTGCCTGCCTGTGGATATAATCACGCTTAGTAAATAGGGTGATGTCTTAGATGGTGATAGAGAGATAGAATGTCGCAGCTTCCTCTCATAGCCAATGGCAATCTTCTACCAAAACACAAATTTGATTAGCACAGATATGAAACATGCCTAGTCAAAGGACTTTACTTCAACTGCCTTTAAAAGTTCAAGCCACTGATGTACATTCCAAAAGGTAATTCACTCTGCATGTCATCTTCAGAAAATCAAGGAGATGAATTTTCTTAGCCCCTGAAGGATGTGGACAATAGTGAATTAGTTGAGAAAATATGCTGAGACTGAAAAAATCAGATTCTTAACATCAAGAAAATAAGTCTGATTTTACACCCATGGTTTGAATAACGAGAAGCCTATTTGCATGCAATTATATGTCACCTAAACTCACGCCATTGATATGCAACTTACTATTTTCCAGTGCATCGGAGGGAAACCATCTGGTGACAATTCCTGTTTTGCAAGTGAGAGTGAGTATCTGTGGCATGCTAGGATGGAGAGGGGTCAGTAATTGTGAAGGGAACCAACTCAATAAATAAGGATGAGAAATGATAGTGCATTAGAGGACATGGGTTACTGTGGGAGAGGGATTATCAATGGTCACCACCTTCCTAGCTTTAACAAAGGGACAATGCAGCACGATGGCAGCTGTACAACCGGGCTCAGGGGTTATAGTTGGGAGACAAAGACACAAATGAAGGACTTGTGTGGGAAAATGTGAAAGCTCAGATCTGATGGGACACTGATGGGGCCCAAAGGAATGCCAAGAAGAAAGGCATGTGAAGGTTTGAGTGACCCCTTAGATTAATAGGGTGAGCTTGCAACTCAATCTACCAAGTGTGACATCCGTTGCCTTCTATCCTTATCAGAATCTCAAATGCACAATGAAAATGGAAAATAGCTGCACCCAGACTATGCTAAGCCATCATTTGTGTCTGATGCACTGCCAACTATACTGTCTGTATGAGATGGCAAGGCAAGTTGCAACCACAAACTGAAAATATCTTGGGACACCCATCACAGAATTATACCATCTGCTGGGCAGGCCTTCTGACACAAAGGGATGGATGGTGATCCTATCCCAGTGACCGTAAAGGTGACAGCCAAATTTTTATGCAATTGACTCCTTCCAAGGAGCTGGGGACATCTATGGAATCTCTCAAGCCTCAATCCACAAATATACCAAGGGTGTTACTGGTACAATTTGTGCCAGATCACACTATTTCATCTCATTTTCCTGTGATGAGGTCTATTCTACGGCCTGGATGGTAGGAATTGCCTGCATAGCTGGCTTCCCCTAGGTACAGGGCTCCACAGACTGTACACATGTTGTGTTGAAAGCACTGTATGGTAACACAGCTGACTTCACCAACAGAAAGGAATTATTTTCCAAGAATGAACAACTCATCTGTGATCATTGGTACCATGTCCTAGAAGTCTGTGCCAATACCCTGAAAGCTGCTTTGATGCCTGCATCCTTTGAGAACTCTCACATTCCTAGTTTGTTTCAAGAGCTAAATGCCTTACAGTGATGGTTGCTGGAAGACAATGGCTATCCACAGTAAACATGGGTGATGATTCCAGTACACAATCCCCTGGCTGAGGCGGAGCATAGATACAATGTTGCTCATTCTTCATCCAGGTCTATCATGGAGCTAATGATAGATCTCCTGAAGATGAGATTCTATGCTTGAATCAGAGTAGGCTTTCATTGAAGTCCAGTCCAGTCAGAGTTAGCTGAATTATCTTTACATGCTGTGCTCTGTACAACCAGACCAGACAAAGACAGGTGTTGAAGAGCTGGGAGAGAGGTAGGAGGTAGATGAGGATGAACATCATCTCTAACATAACAGAATGGTGCAGCATTGAGCACTACAAACCAGACAGGACTCAATTGAAACCCAATTCTAGTAAATGTGATGACTGACTGTAAATCGTTTGCTGCTTGAAAAGCAATCAGTCCGTATTTGTTTCCGGGAGCAAATATAACTCTTTTTTTCGGTTTGTCTTTTCTTTGTCTTTGCTTTTGTTGAATAAAATAAAATATTTTAATCACTTGGCTGCTTACCAACATGTGAACAATAATAACGTGAACACTGTGGAAAGTGTAACACTCCCTTACACAGGGTTCTAACAAGCTATGGTGCTAAGGAGAGGTAAAATGTGTGGTTGATGTTCAAAGCTATAGAGACAATTACATTCAATCAGATAGGTGCTGATGTAAAATATAAATACATTTATTGATGTGACCTTCTATTTGCACTGAAATGTCATCAGTGCTACCTATTTGCCTTCAGAAGCTGCTCATTTTCATTTGCTATCAACTACTTGTACTGTGAAGGGCTGTACGTGGTTGGCTGTTATTGAGATAGCACACAGTTGGTAGTTGTTGAAATAGAGCATAGCCACACTTAAAGCATGGCACTGACTGTGGAAATCCTGGAATGTCCCAGCAGTACGTACACCACTGGTGAACTCATGTGGCTGTGGCACCATAGAAACATGGTGCATAGCTGATGAGGTGAGCCATTTAAGACCACATATGATAACTCCTTAGAGCTCACAGACATTAAAAAAAACTCCATGCAACTCCCCAAAATTGACGCTTGTGGTAAAATTCAACCCAAGGTCTTTTGTCCAATCAATGAACTTTGGAATGTTTCATACTTCTGATGTCGCATGTTGTGAATATTGTCATTTTGATAAAGCAGAAAGTTGTTTACGTGTTTCTAGTGATTTCTTGTCTTATTTCATATTCTACACATGCTGTGTCTCCCTCACAATAGAGTGGAATGTAGACTAACAGTATTACAAGTTGCAGCAGCTAGTTTTACTTTCAGTCAATGTCTTTGTTTCTGTCGAAAATGGTCCTCTTAAAAAGTCCAATGTCTGTTCTTGTAATAGGTGCACCTTTTCATTTTGGTGGGTTTACTTAGAACATTAGATGGGTTTTCACCTGGTGATTCACACGTCACAAGTGAGCATAAGCAGCTAACAGTGATAGGGATAGCTGTGGCGAGTTTGAGACAATCCTTTCCAAACTGTGCTCAGCCGGATACAATTGATGAAGCCAAGATTGACCTTTGAGAAGGACAATACTGGAGTACTTGAGTAGGCACAACTTGAGTAGGCACAATAAGCTCATAAGACCATGAGGTGTGAGAGCAGAAGAAGGCCCATCAACTCAGCATTCACTATTAATGAAATCATGATAATCCTCAACTCTACATTTGGCTTTTTCCCTAAATCCTTGATTCACTTACTAATTTAAATCTGTCTACCTCATCCTTAAATATAACTAATGAACCAGCCTTGATGGTCCTGTGCAGTAAAGAATTCCACAGGTTCAGTACCTTCTGACTGAAAGAATTTCTCTTCATCTCTGTCTTAAATGGGTGACCCCTTTCTCTGAGATTATGTCTTTTGTTCCTTGACTCTCCCACAAAGGGAAACAGCCTCTCCACTTCTCAGTTAGTTCACATCTACTTACAGACATGATTCAAACAGCTCATGAGCTGAGTTGTGCAGACACAAACTTTCCATCTAGTCAAGTATCTCAATTGGCCTGTAGGCAAGAGGGCCATCCGCCATCTTCACTGCAGCTGGCAAAATGCCTTGGTGGTGGCAAATAAATGAGACTCACATCCATTGTATTGCCTTGTCAATTTAGAGGAACCTCCCCTCAAAGTCTGTTCAAATTAAGCTCACTGATTTATTTCCTATTGCAACTTGTGACATTGGATGCACAAAACCATAATACCACTTCTTTTATTTAGACTAGAATGCAATTGCTGCTCTTCATGATGCCTCAGTAATTTTATTTCTTCCGCCCAGAAATGGTGCAACGCGAAGAAGCAAATTCTTCATCCATTCACGTAAATCCTCTGCAGCACTTGTCCCCATTTCTTCCAAGCGAAGAACTTGGAGAAATTTATCTAGGGATGCAAGATGGTGAAATAGAAAAATGAATTATGTCCAGTGAAAGACAGAATGGTTTAATACGAGCAGCTCATGATATTTGATATCATTACTTTCAAACCACTTAGCAGCAGAAAGAATAAAAGCAACATATAATGATGCCGAGGGAGATAGTAGGAACCGTCGATGCTGGAGTCTGAGACAAACGACTGCACCTCCCAGTCACAAACCACTTCAACTCCCCCTCCCACTCCTTGGATGACATGTCCATCCTGGGCCTCCTCCAGTGCCGCAATGATGTCACCCGAAGGCTGGAGGAACAGCACCTCATATTTCGCCTGGGAACCCTGCAGCCCAATGGTCTCATGTGGACTTCACATGCTTCAAAATCTCCCCTCCCCCAACCTCATCCCAAGAGCAGCCCAGCTTGTCCCCGCCTCCTTGACCTGTCCGTCTTTTCTCCCAACTGTCCACTCCTCCCACCTCACTGACCAACCCTCACCCCCACTTCCTACCTACTAGCCTCATCCGCACCTCCTTGAGCTGTCTGTCTTCCCTCCCACTTACCCCCCCC
>NC_063343.1:57499080-57508838 GCF_021869965.1 Rhincodon typus | reverse complement strand
TACAGCTTGTCATCTATATAATGATGCCATTCAGTTCATTACACCATACTGTCCAATCAGAGGAACAGAGAAAAAAAGGGTATAGATCATAATGATATACGCCAAGTTAATTTTTTATATAAGTTTTAGTTTATTTATAAGAAATTTGTATGTTTTAAATCCATGTTGAACCCAGTTCTCGGGTTCTCTTTTCAATTTCTGGTTGCAGTTTTTTTTTGTTCAAATACTTGATAGTTTGCATTTGAAATTGTGAATCATTGGTTAGTGTTAACGATTGGGATTCTGCTATATTTTAAAGAATTGCAAACTAGAATAAAAAAAGAAATTGTATTAAATAGTGCCTTTCACAATTTCAGCATCGTTCGAAGCTCTCTTCCTAACTACTTTTGATTTATAGTCACTATATTGTAATAAGTAACAGAAGAAATGTGACAGCCAATTTTTACCCAGAATGACCTTGGTTGAGAGTGAATATTGTCCATGACACTGAGGACAATCTCTCCAGTCTTCTTTGAAAGTGTTTTGAGATGATGGCAGGATCTTCTTTTAATGTTTTCCAAAAGACAGTTCTTTCAAAAATGCAGTGCTGAAGTTTTTTTTAATCATTTGTGGGATGTGGGCGTCACTGCTGGCCAGCATTTCTTGCCCATCCCTAGTTGCCCTTGAAAAGGTGGCGGTGAGCTGCCTTCTTGAACTGCTGCAGTCTACCTGCTGTGTGTTGACCCTCAATGTCATTAGGGAGGGAATTCCAGGATTTTGACCCAACAACAGTGAAGGAATGGCGATAAATTTTTAAGTCAGGATGTTGCGTGGCGTGGAGGAAAACTTGCAGGTGGTGGTGTTCCCATGTATCTGCTGTCCTTGTCCTTCGAGATGGATGTGGTCGTGTGTTTGGAAGGTGCTGTCTGAGGATCTTTGGTGAATTTCTGCAGTGCATCTTGTAGATAACACACACTGCTGCTGCTAAGCATCGGTGGTGCCAATCAAGTGGGCTGCTTTGTTCTGGATGGTGTCAAGCTTCTTGAGTGTTGTTGGGGCTGCACTCATCCAGGCAAGTGGGGAGTATTCCATCACACTCCTGACTTGTGCCTTGTAGATGGTGGACAGGCTGTCAGGAGTCAGGACATGAGTTACTTGCCGCAGTATTCCTAGCTTCTGACCTGCTCTTGTGGCCATTAATTTTATGTGATGAGTCCAGTTGAATTCCTGATTAATTAAAAATGCCAGGATGTTGAAAGTGGGGCATTCAGTGATGGTAACACCATTGAATTGAAGTGGTGGTTAGATTGTCTCTTATTGGTGATGATCATAGCCTGGCATTTGTGTGGTGTGAATGTCACTTGCCACTTGTCAGCCCAAGCCTGGATATTGTCCAGGTCTTGTTGCATTTGGACACGGACTGCTTCAGTATCTGAGGAGTCGCGAATGGTGCTGAACATTGTGCAATCATCAGCGAACATCCTAATTTCTGACCTTATGATGGAGGGAAGGTCATTCATGAAGCAGCTGAAGATGGTTGAGCTGAGGACACTACCCTGAGAAACTCCTGCAGAGATGTCCTGGAGCTGAGATGATTGACTTCCAACAACCGTGACCATTTTCCTATGTGTCAGATATGACTCCAGCCACCGGAGATTTTGCCCCTTGATATTCGTTGATTTCAGTTTTGCCAGGACTCCTTGATGCCATCCTTGGTCGAATGCAGCATTGATGTCAAGGGCTGTTACTCTCACCTCACCTCTGGAATTCAGCTCTTTTGTCCATGTTTGAACCAAGGCTGAAATGAGGTCAGGAGCTGAGTGGCCCTGGCAGAACCCAAACTGGGCACCACTGAGCAGGTTATTGCTGAGCTGGTGATGTTTGATAGCACTGTTGATGACATCTTCCATCACTTTATTGATGATTGAGAGTAGACTGATGGGGCGGTAATTGGCCAGGTTCGATTTGTCCTGCTTTTTGTGTACAAGACATACTTGGGCAATTTTCCACAATGTTGGGTAGATCCCAGTGTTGTAATTGCACTGGAACAGCTTGGCTAGGGGAGCAGCAAGCTCTGGAGCACAAGTCTTCAGTACTATTGCCGAAATGTTGTCAGGGCCCATAGCCTTTGCAGTATCCGGTGTCTCCAACTGTTTCTTGATATCACATGGAGTGAATCGAATTGGCTGAAGACTGGTATCAGTAATGCTAGGGACCACTGGAGGAGGCCGAGATGGATCATCCACTCGGCACTTCTGGCTGAAGATTGCTGTGAATACTTCAGCCTTATCCTTTGCACTGATGTGCTGGGCTCTTCCAGTATTGAGGATGGACATATTTGTGGAGGCTCTTCCTCCAGTGAGTTGTTTAATTGTCCACTACCATTCACGACTGGATGTGGCAGGACTGCAGAGCTTAGATCTGATCTGTTAGTTGTGGGATCACTTAGCTCTGTCTATATCTTGCTGCTTATACTGTTTGGTGTGCAAGTAGTCCTGTTTGGTGGCTTCACCATGTTGACACCTCACCTTCAGGTATGCCTTGTGCTCTCCTGGCAAACCCTCCTGCACTCTTCATTGAACCAGGGTTGATCCCCTGGCTTGATGGTAATAGTTGAGTGGGGGATATGCAAGGCCACAAGGTTACAGATTGTGTTGGAGTACAATCCTGCTGCTGTTGATGGCCCACAGCGCCTCATGGAATCCCAGTCTTGAGTTGCTAGATCTGTGTGAAGACTGTCTCATTTAGCATGGTGATAGTGCCACACAACATGATGGAAGTTATTCTCCATGTGAAGGCGGGATTTTGTCTCCACAAGGACTGTGCGATGGTGACTCTTACTGTTACTGTCATGGACAGATGCAACTGCAGCTGGCACCTTGATAAGGAGGAGGTCAAGTATGATTTTCCCTCTTGTTGCTTCCCTCACCATCTGCTACAGACCCAGTCTAGCAGCTATGTCTTTTAGGAGCTTACTGGCTTGATCAGTAGTACTGCTGCCGAGCCACTCTTGGTAGTGGACATTGAAATCCCCCACTCAGAGTACATTATGTGCCCTTGCCATCCTCTGTGCTTCCTCCACATGTTGTTCAACATGGAGGAGTGCCGATTCATCAGCTGAGAGAGAACAGTATATGGAAATCAACAAGAGGCTTCCTTGCCAATGATTAACCTGAAGTCATGAGACTTCATGGGGTCCGGAGTCAATGTTGAAGACTCCTACAACAACTCCCTCCTGACTGTACACCATTGTGGCACCACCTCTGCTTGGGTCTGTCCGGCGGTGGGACAGGGCATATGCAGGGATGATGATGGTGGTGTCTGGGGCATTGTCTGTAAGGTATGATCCTGTGAGTATGACTATGTCAGGCTGTTGCTTTACTAGTCAGTGAGTCAGCTCTCCCAATTTTGGCACTAGCTCCCAGATGTTAGTGAGGATAACTTTGCGGGGTCAACAGTGCTATTTCCACTGTTGTTTTTTTTAGTGCCTAGTGGTGGGATTTGAACCCAGGTCCCCAGAACATTAGAGACAACAAGGTGTAGAGCTGGATGAACACAGCAGGCCAAGCAGCTTCAGAGGAGCAGGAAAGCTGATGTTTCGGGCCTAGACCCTTCTTCAGAAATGGGGGAGAGGAAGGGGAAGGTGTTCATCCAGCTCTACACCTTGTTGTCTCAGATTCTCCAGCATCGGCAGTTCCTACTACCCCAGAACATTAGCTGGGTTTCTGGATTAATAGTCTAGGATAATACCACTAGGCCATCGCCTACCACATGTCAGTTTGAATGATAGAGTCAGGTCTGTATAGTGGAATAGAACTGTTTTGCACTTGAAAATGAAAATTTCTCCTATTGATTTTATTTCATTACAATAGCTGCGAGCTCAGATAGTACAGCATTCTTTTTAAGTTGTGTGTGTACACTGTACAAGTTGCAGAGTGGATTTTTATTTCAGCATGTGTGCAGTTTACCACCTTTGGCAGTGTGCCCCAGTACCTGTTTTCTCAATGTTCCTTTTGCTTTTCAAAAATGTATGATGTGTAAAGAATGTAGCATGTCAGCTTTGATAATTTAAGCATAGCTTGGCACACAGTGCCAACATGATCTTACCCTCGTGATTTGATAGGACCCGGGGTAAAAAGACCATCAAATATTATGACAATCTCCACTTGTCACAACAAGAGCACTTATAAAGCATGAACAGAAATTCTGTCTTGATCTTGAGTAATCAAATCATACATCTATTTGAAGATTTGACTGTTCAGAAAGTATAACTGATATAGCATCAGTTGTTAATTGTGGAGTTCCAAATATTTAACATCTTTTATGTGTAGGTACATTTTCTACTTCTACTCCTGATTGTTCTTTTTCTAAATTTTAGACAACCCTCACTATTCTAAACTTTCCAACCAATGGAAATAATTTACCTCTATCCACTTGTCTTTTCCGTTATAATATACTTAAAACTTTGACCAAATCACCTTTTAATCTTCTATGTTCCAGGATCCCATATAGATCTCAGGACACAACAGCTAACTGCTGTAAACCAAGTATGGTTTGTCTTCCCCTGACTATTCTGCTTTGTTGGGGTGCTGTGCTGATTTCAGCTACACTTTTCATTTCTGAAGGAGTCAGGATCGGAATTCTTTGCTAGAAACGTGGACATCAGTACTAATGTTAGAAAATAGGAGTGGAAGGCAATACAACTGTAACTGCCAATCCTCAGAATAGCCAGGTTAGAATTGCAGAAATTTTGAGGGGTAATCAGATTTGAAGTTTTAGTCCTTCTTAATCCAAAGCCGTTTTGTGTTTAAATCCACACAAAATCATCGTCCAATGGGTGGTGCATAAAACACTTCTTAGGATTAACCCTTTCAGACCATCATATCCTTATTAATTGTAATAAACAAATGTTTCCTTGCCATGATTAGACTTTGTGTGTTCTGTCTCAATGCTGAGGATTCCGAGAATCGCTCCTTAATGACTGTACGTCATTGCTATGTCTGTTCTGCTGGAGTAACTAAACCAATCCATCAATATGAAGATAGAGACCAGGACATTCTCTGAAAGACATGATTCTGTGAATATTGTGTCATGCTATTTTTTGACTGCTCAGTTGTACAGTTACCCCAGTTTTGGAATAATTCCCCAGATGTTAGAACTTTACAGGTTTGATTGTGCTGGGTATGCCTTTCTTATATCCAAGTCAATGCTTGAATTGACTTTGAATGGTCTGTTTGGTTGTATTATTACTGTTTCTGTAGCTGTTCTACCTAATTTAGTGGACCTCTTGGCCACTTCCGAGAATAGTTAAGAGTCAACAAGGTTGGTATCCAGAATGAGCAAGATCAGGCAAGTTGCAGATGTCCTTATTTTAAAGAACAATCCTAAAGTAAGTGGGATTTTCTGATAGTTTTTGTTTTGTAATTGCCTTTACAGATGATAACGTTTTGTTCCAAATTTATTTAATTCACTTAAACTAAGCTACTCAAGTGCCTTAGTGGGATTTGATTTGTATCTCTGAATGATTAGGTCACGCTTCTGGATTACTATTTGAGTCATATAATCACTGCTATCAAAGCTGTCAAATAGTGTTGGGGATGTGGGATTGCTTCTCCTGAATCTGAACAGATAAAGCTGGTTCTGTTCAGTATCCAGGCACAGTTATTTCATAACTGACATATGATTGGATATGTGCTGTAGCATGCAGGTACAATCTAGAATTGCAAATTCCACAAAAGAATTTGCTTTCTAAACAATTCTGGACTCTGTTAATTACCAATTGACAATAACTGCTCCCTAGTAAATAGTCCAGAGGATTTCTGTGGACATTAATTCAATTAAGTAATGTAATATATTTATGCATTCCATCTCCCACATTTATGAACATGATTATAACAAAAATATCTTACAGAATAAATATTGCAACTTTAAAGCTTTGCGGCACAATTTCCACTTTGATAGATTGAAAAAAAATTGTGGCTATTAATGATTGAATCATTTAATCCTCCTTTCATCTGAGTAATTTGTGAGATATGCTGTCAAGATTTTCAAAAATTAAATAGCTGTATAAATAACACATTTTCAAATATCACAAAAAACCTAAACAACAATTTAAGTGCAGATAGAATGAGGAACAATGCTGTGGATAAGCATCTAATGATGGTATAAATCGAAAATATAAACATTACTATTCAACAGCAAGAGTGTTGAGCTAAGCTAGAAAAAAGTAAACAAACTTACACTTTAGATTACATACAATCAGAAGAATGTTTTTGTAATTTAGATACTTTTATAAAAAGTTCAGCTCTATTTTTGGTAATGCTAAATTGCTATTTTGAGTCTTTATTACCTACAGCTTAAAATACATGACAGTTCATCCATCTGAGATTGCTCTGTTATTATGACTATCTTTTCATTGTTCAACAAGTTGGTTTAAAATATTTAGGCATTCTATCATAATTAGAGTCATTAATTTATTGCTAAATTATACGGCTGCATTTTTCATAAGTGCAATACTGATGCAATGGGTTATTTACTTTTTATTGACAAAGAAACTAAGAATTTCTACAATTCATTTAATAAAATCAAAATCCTACCACATGCCTAATGAATGTTAGCATTTGGATACTCCTTTAGCTATTTATAATATTTTTATAAGACACATCTGAATCATCGGTAACATAATTGTGCTGTTTTTGAGCTAATCTTGAATACATACCATTCATGACCACCTACTCGCCAGCTGTTAACAAAGCAAAATTCCATTTTTTAGACCCATCACTTGCTTCTTTCATTGTCCTAACCCAAATTATCACCAGTCGGCACATCTGAGGCCAATGATTGCCAACATATTCAAAAAAAATCCTTTATTCTCCAGGCATCATTCTTTACTCAAAGCATCTGCCACTTTCCCCTCTTTTAAAAAGATGGTCTGTTCTTAAGTATCCTATTTTAAGGAAACATTTGTCCTTCTCCACCAATCCTTCTGTTTTAATGGCCTGAAATAACATTCAACTACAAGTCCGCTGTGCCCTGATTGAGCCTTTGGATAACATGTAGCCCAAGGCACAAAGGCCACTTTGGTATAAGTCACTGACATTGTCTAAACTGCTTACAGTACTAAATTGTTACTTGCTTATCCCTCAACTTTCCTTTTGATATATCTGGATGATGAAGTGGGTGTAAAGTGGTTTTCTGAGGGACAAACTTCATGTGTTCCTTTTTTGTAACAGTAGCAACGGCTTTTAGAGATTGTCATGTTACAAAAAAAGTTAAAACTGTCTGCTTTTTAGTTGGATACCATGACTATTTCAACTTCCAGCCCATGAAGAACTATTTTAAATGTTCTGTTGAGCATTGTGGGTCCATACAAATTTTAAAAAAAAATCTGAGATTATGGGTGATTAAGCTATGAGAATAAATGATAAGCAGCTCATTCCAACAACAATTACTTTGCCTCCATTTTGTAGTAAAACTCCAATTCATTTGTTGATGGTACATGGACATTGCTAGACCAACATTTATTGCCTCTCCCTAATTGTTAAGAGTCAATAATGTTGTTGAGACCAGGCCAGACCAGGCAAGAATTGCATATTCCCTGTGAAACAGATGGGTTTTTACTACAATTCATAAGGACAACATTATTGCCATTAGGCTGGCTTTTTAACTATCGAATTTTTTTTAAAAATTGAATTCAAATTGCACTATCTGCTGTTGTGGGATTTGAATTCATGACGCCAGTGAAATATCCTTCAGTTCTTGAGTGCTAGTGGAGAGACAGTACCACAATGCCACTGCCACCCCAGGAGAGCAGAAAACAGAAATAGATTTTTAAAAAACTATGAATAGGGAAGCAGAGGTGTTTTGATACAGGTTGATGTTCAGTCAGTTAGACTTTAAAGAACAGAGTGTGAGAGCTTGTGCAGAGTCTAAGGAACCGGAAATGTTCAAGGAATAGCTGGCAGTCATCTTCATTACTAAAACCATTGGTGTCAGATGGTGTGGCTTATTCTTACTTTGTGTCATTACACAAAAATAAGCTGTACTGTTTGAAGTCATTGCAATCACAAAAGCTTATTCTTTGTGTGTTGGATGTGCTGTGAAATAAAGTAGTTTATCAATTTATGTCATATTTTGCCTCATTAACTCGGTTAGGTAAAGAAGCACACAGGAGAATGATGCAAGAAAAGATATTATTACTACTGTGTCACATTATCTTGTAAGTGAATATAGGGTTTGCAAGTCAACTTTCATGGAAGTAAAATTAGTTGTTGACTTGCAAAAGCAGCTGAGACTACATTATATCTGAAAAATTGAAGCTGGCTATGCCTACAGTTGATAGTCCATTCCATCTCTTGTGGCATGAAAGCATTTTTGCAGATAATTGCTGAGGGTATAGGCTAGCACAAAGGCTGGAAGGTATTGAACATCACCAACTCAAACACTGTATGAGAAGAAACTCATTATTAATGGCATCCATGAGGAACACACTGGGTTTCTGCAAACTGACTAGCTGTTTTTACGAATGTCTGACTTGGTAAGAATATTAAATGCCTGTTGTTATGTTGGCATTTGCTGCCATTGCCAACTTTTAGTTGCCCTAAATTAAATGCCTTGGAGGAAAGGGCAGAGGGGTGGGAGTTCTCTTTGAGGCACCTGGAGTATTCCTTCTAACTGTAATGAGAGCTCTAGCTCTAATATTTCCTGGCTTTCTCTTCTCATACTGCAACACATCTGCAACAAAGTATCCTCGACTTCATTTTGTAGGCAATTTATAGAAATGCACTGGCCTTTTGAATCTTTTTGCTCAATCGAGCATGGGCCTTCACTTAGAAGAGCTGATTTGTAGGAAGTCATTGCAGGAAATCGCAGGTTGCCATACAAGTTACTGAGAATGTCGATCGTCAGCCCCGATGCTAACCCTTTCACTTTCTGGCCGTGGGCATACTAATGGCATCCAGCAGAATGGCTTGAAATGTGAAGGAAATCACAAGCACTCAAGAATTTTCTCTGTGTCATTATATTAACCTAAGTTGTACAATTCTCCATTTGGTGTAGGTTACTGATATCGACTTGAGAAAGTGGCTGTGATGTGTATTCAATTAAGGAAAAAGTGAAAATTTAAAGGAACCCAAGCAGAAGGCTTGCTGTAAACTAAAGTGAAGAGTGATGATTTGATCTTGTGAAATAGGGGATGTGCAGTGTAAATAGGATAAAGAAAGTTAAAGTGGAAGTGGGATTGCATTACCTATGTTCAGCATTTATGATTCTCTTCCTCAAAAGGGAAGTGGAAAAGTTCTTTTGTTAGTTATGAGTAATGGATCACCCAAAGAAATTTACTCAGATCAGGGTGCAAATTTTATAGTCCAAATATTTAAAGAAATAATGACTAAAGGTCAAAGTTCAAACATTACCTACTGGAATATTTGAGTATTCTTTGAGTATTTTTAAGGCAACTGTGGATAGATTCTTGGTAAGCAAGGAGGTGAAAGGTTACTGGGGGAGCCTCGAAAGTGCAATTACAATCAGATCAGCCGTGATCTTATTGATAGGTGGAGCGCGTATGAGAGCCGAGCAGTCTACTCTTCCTCCCAATTTGCATGTTTATGATCTTCTGAACTGTGATCCTCCATAATGGTACTATTGGACCAGTCATATCACAAAACAAAATCTAGCATGATATGAGATAACAAGGTATAGAGCTGGATGAACACAGCAGGCCAAGCAGCATCAGAGGAGCAGGAAAGCTGACGTTTCGGGCCTACACCCTTCTTCAGAAG
>NC_063343.1:57445425-57498680 GCF_021869965.1 Rhincodon typus | reverse complement strand
CTTCTGAAGAAGGGTGTAGGCCCGAAACGTCAGCTTTCCTGCTCCTCTGATGCTGCTTGGCCTGCTGTGTTCATCCAGCTCTACACCTTGTTATCTCAGATTCTCCAGCATCTGCAGTTCCTACTATCTCTAGCATGATATGTCTTTTTTCAATATTTAAGTTAATGTGGACATCATTCAATGAAACATATTCACACGAATGCAAAGATATTTCAGCAACAGAACAGAAATTTATTACACAAAATACAGAAAACAATAAACATTAATCTAGACATAGAACATAGATAGAAAAATCTCCCCGACACACATATTTTCAACATAATCCCCAACACTATCATTTTACAGTGATTCAAATCCAGAGATATTACACCTTTATGTCAAAATTTTAAATTTATGGTATGTAATCTTTGCAGCCCATCTGGCTTTGGCACCATTACTTTAGGTGAGCACAAGATTTGATGACTTGGTTCAATAATGTCATCATTGGTAATGAATTTAACTCTTCTTTCACTTGAATGAGTTTCCCTGGATTAAATCTGGAAGGGTGTTGTTTTACAGGTTATACACCTCCCAAATTCACATCATGAGAACCAAATCCCTTTTCTATTCACACAAATCAATTTATCAGTTTCTAGTAACCTTTGTAAGTCACTTTGATTGTTTTAACATTTTAGAAAATTCCATATTATTTGTTTGATTACCAGAAAACCAGCTTATGAATTTTCAATTTCTGATTCATTCTCCAATTGTTCTGATACTTTTATTTTACTCCTGTTTCTTTCACAATATACTTTGTCTTGACTATCCTCACTGGAACATGACACTCTTATTGAACACTTTTCCTCCTGTCTACAGTAGTCTTCACCTAATTTATGTCATTGAATTTCTTTTTGGCAAAATAAGGTTTAATCAACTTTGCTTTTAAATATTGACCAGAGAGGGGTAAAAATACTAAAACATGGCCTCTAGCAAGAAAATTTTGAACTTTGGCCTTTAGTCATTATTTCTTTGAATACTTGGATTGTAAAATTTGGACTCTGATCTGATCGTATTTCTTTGGTAATCCATACCTCACGAAAAAAAAAACTAACTTTGCATTGCTATTGTTGACCATTCTTCAAATTTTTTCTGGCTTGTTCACATGCTTTGGTTAGTTTGTTTCTGAAAGATGAGACATAGGCTAGAAGCACAGTCTCGGAGCATTGATTTAACAATTTGGCTTCGGTCAATTTAGGTGGTCCTCTCACTTTATGTCAACAGATTTGATGAGAAGGATTGAATCCTGTGGACTCATCAGGAGGATTCCTAATGACACAGCATAAGAAGGGAATTTCTTTATCCCAATCATTAGGACGTTCTTGACAATAAGCTCTAAATATAATTGTCAAATTTTGTGCAATCATCCCTGTACCTTGAGATTTTGGGTGATAAGTAGAAGATGTTAATTATTTTATTCCAAAATTAATCATTATTTTGTTAAATATTTGGATGATAAAATTCGGACCCTGACCTGATTGTATTCCTTTGGGTAATCCATACCTCGTAAATATCAAATAAACTAACTTTTCCATTGCTATTTTTGGAGTAAGTTTTACAAAAACACTGCTTCAGGAAATCTTGTCAAAACATTCATAATTGTTAAAAGATATTGACTGCAATTCATGGTTTTAGGTAGGGCTCCTACATAATTCATTAATACCCTACTAAACAATCCTTCAAAAGCAGGTGTTGAAATTAACTTCATTTAATTGCGGATTGGAGTTTTCCCACTACCTGACATGAATAGCATGTCTGGCAAACTTTGACAATATCTTTTATATAATTGTGACCAATAAGAATGTTCTAATACTTTAGGCTGTGTGTTTTCCTGATATCTAAGTGGTATACCATTGGCATTTCATGACTCACTCAGAAAATCTTATTTTGAAACTCAAATGGAATAACTACGTGTTGGACCGCTACCCATTCATGATCGGTTGGCATTTAAGATGGTCTCTATTTCCTCATTAGTACTTTGTCTTTCAAGCAGTAACACTTAGGAATTAGTTCTGATTCAATTCAAATTTTAAGTAGGTTGTTTAGCAAAACTCAAGATCTGTTTGTTGCATTTCTGTTAAAGACACTGGTCTAAAGATATCAGCCGCATTCTCTTTAACTTCAAACAAACCAGAAATCTTTGGAGAAAGTCAACAGATTTAGCAGCAGCTATGAAGAGAAAACAGAGTTAATGCTTTGATTTCAGCTACCCTCCTTTAAAACCTTTATCATGATCATTTTCATTTACATTTTGGAAAATTGTATTCAGTTACTGAATTTTGAAGTCATCTACTTTCACTCCTTTTCTTCTTCTCTAATGTTATAGGCCTGAAATCTACACACAGTACAGTCAAGAAACAATTCAGAATGTTCTACCTGCAGGAATTATTTTTTTTACCTCTATAAGTTGTTGCATTATCCTTGGTAATGCTAATATTTTTAAACAAGCTAGGGCATTTTGCAAGGTAATATCAATTCCTTCGACAGGGATTTGTTTCATTACTTCAACTATTACACATGCACATCAATTTTTAGTTTCAGACTTTCTCATCTGTTACTTTAGAGTTTTCCTGCTTATTCTCTCAGACTAGTCCTTTCCTAAGTACAGATTTTCTATCCCTCCAATTTCCTTTTGAATTCCCATATGGCCATCCCTCCATCTGTTTATCTGAGATATAATTGGTATCTGCCAGAACAATTGCTTTTCTGATCTTTGATACTTGATGCTTACCTAAATAATTTTTTTTTTTTTACGTTTACAGGAATGTTATTATGATGCTAATCATAAAGTCAGTTGGATTCTCAACATTCCTTTCTAACTTCAGTGATTTAAGGGACTGGTCCCACAGCTTTTCTTTCTCTATAACAAATTCCACAAATGTTTGAAGCTGGTCAAATGCTAGTTCTGAAGATGGGTCATTGGACCCAAAACGTTAAGTGTGCTTTTTCTCCATAAATTCTGCCAGACCTGCTGAGTTTCTCGAGCAATTTCTCCTTTTATTTCAGATTTCCAGCATCTGCAGTTTTTTGTTTTATTCCACAAATGTCTGATCAGGTTTCTTTTTTGTAGTTATAATTTTCAGTTGGGAAGTTTCAGGGACAAGCTCATAAGCATTCGCTTTGGAATTTCTGTCCTTAAATAGCAATGGAAGCAGAATCTTTAAATAGTTTTAAGGCAGAGGTAAATAGATTCTTGATTACTAAGGGATGAAAGATTATTGGGGACATACAGGAATGTAGAGTTGAGGTTGAATTCAGGTCAAACTTGGTCTCATTGAATGGTTAAGCAGGCTTGAAAGGTTGATGACGTACTCTTATACTTGTTTGTATGTTCATTGAGTGTCCTGAGTGGAGACTTGCAAAAGGGGGCTGTGTGCATTACCTTTTCCCCCTGGTGGTGCCCTGTCTCCTTCTGAGGAAGAGGTACCTGGAATATGTGCCAGGTTCTCTAAAGCCCTGTCCCTATCCCTTCAGTCCTGAGGAACAATGGCTAGAGCACTGGCATGCAGATGTGTGCACCATTCAAGTGGTGGTGTGTGTGCTGGGCCTGGCTTTCCATGGCAACTGCCAACCTGTCCGAAAAGGCAGTCAGGCAATCATTGCATTGCTGCAGCCACTGGGCAATGAGGGCCATTACATCATGTATACCAGTCTGCTGTTCCTGTTCCTCCCTATACATATGGATGAAATCTCTGATTGGACACACTGCAATGTCTTCTCCAGTCTGGACCTGAGCAGGTCTCTGGTCTTTGGCAGTCCCCCATGTGCCAGCGGCCAGGGGACATTTCTTCTTCAGCCAGCTGTGGCAGTGAGGTGCCCACCAGACTGTTGTCCCACATTTTCTATGTCTATGGGTCTTTCCGAGGTGTCAGTATCTCAGCCTTGCCCATGTTTCCTCTGGGGGCCTCAGCGCTCTGCCCTCAAAGGTCAAGGAGTTGGCTTCGGTGGGAGCCAACCATTTCACAATAGTGGTTGTGGAGATTCTGGCAGTACCTACAAGCCAAAAGGAAGAGAATAAGTCATGGCCAGGGGTTAGGATAACACTGACAGTAGGTTTAATGTGAGGGTTGCAATGGAATGAAGAGAAGTATTTAGTCAGTTGCTAGGATATGGATATCTTGGCATCCCTGCAGGGGATTTGTACAGGGCAGCGCTGCCTTGTACGAGCTCTTTCTGCTCTATTATGGGCTATCTTCAATGAGAATGAGAGAAAGGGTGGAATTGAGTGAGATGAAAATGGGTGGCACAAGTTAGTGTAGGTGCAGTGGGTGAGGATTTCCGAGGGAATGAGTGTATGCAGGTTTAGCTAAGGAAGATTGGGTGGTGGTGTTGGGGAGTCAGTGAGTGATGGAAGATGTTGCAAGAAACAGTGAGAATAGTGGAGTATGAGGCTTATTGGGGGGTGGTGCAGTTGGAGAGATAGTGTGAGTGGGAACATTACCATGGTCCAGTGAGGAAGATCATTGGCCTTCTTATAGTGCTGCTGACTCTACACTGCAGTGACACCACTGACCTGGCCGGTGAACCCGGACCAGCATCTGATGGCACCAATCCCTCAACCAGATCCTCCAGGGTCCTATCAGAGGATTGAAGTGCTATCTTCCCCATCTCTGACATCTTCTGTAAATGTCTTTGAGCAAAAAAAGCAGCTCAGAATCCCAGTGCTCATACCAGATGCATCAAGGTCTTTTAGAGATGGAGCAGATGGAAGGAATGCAGGTCTTTCGAGGATATCTACTGAGTTGTTATGGGAAGGGCCAGAATCAGACATGAAAAATGAGAAATGTCATGGGGTGGTTAGGTATTAAATGAGCCAAGTTTGGTAGGACAACACCTGCTAGGCCTTGCTCCAGAAAACTTGACCTCATTGGGAATTAGCCAAAAACGTTAAGATTCAGGCCTTTTTCTTTAGTTAATATGGTGGTCATTCCCTGAAACATGGTCACATGATGCTGCCGAGTTTCTTTATTGCACAAAAGGTGAAAATATGAGAAAAAAAACCAAGCCATCTAGAAATAGAATTGTTACAAAATGTCATAATAGATCCAGCAAAACAAAAATTCAGACTGTTCTCCAACACGATCACCTCAAATCCAGAGGAATTATATTTAAGAAATTGAAACTTGAAGACCACATGACAAAGGTGCAGAAATAAGCTATTTAGCCCATCGAACACACCCTGCCTTTCAATGAGGTCATAGTTGGTCTGATAATCCTCAACACCACCTTTCTGTTTTATCCCAATAATCCTTGAATCCCTTACTGAATTAAAAACCAGTCTATGTCATACTTGAATATGCTTAATAACCAGCCTTGACAGCCCTCTTCTGTATAAAATTCCACAGATTCAACACTCTCTGAAAGAGATAAAAAATCCTTATCTCTCACTTAAATGGGCAACTCTTTATTCTGACATTATGTCCCATGGTCCTAGACTATATCGCAAATAACCCCTCTCCATATTTACCTTGTCAAGTCCTCCAAGAATCTTGCATGTTTCAATAAAGTTGCCTCTCTTTCTCCTCAATACCAACGAGTACTAACCTAATCTACTCAACCTGTCGACATAAGAGAACTCTCCCATACCTGGGATCAGCCTGATGAACCTTCTTTGGACTGCCTCCAATGCTAGAATATTTTTCCTTAGATAATGGGCTGAAAGTATACACAGTATTCCAGCTGTGGTCTAACTAGTGTTTTGTCTAATTTTAGCAAGACATTCTACCTCTATACTTCATGCCCTTTGAAATAAAGGACATTTGCCTTCCGTATTACCAGCTGAAGTTGGAAGCTAGCTTTTTGTGGCTCATGGATGGCGACCCCTAAGTCCACCTCTGTTGTAGCTTTCTGCAGTCTTACCTCATTTAAATAGTATTCAGCTCTTGTATTCTTCCTGTCAAAGTACATTGCCTGTCATTTTCCCACATTATATTCAATCTGCCAAAATTTTGCCCACTCACTTAAACTACCCGTGCCCCTCTGCAGACTCTTCGTGTCATCTTCACTACTTGCCTTCCCACCAATGTTTGTGTCATCTGCAAACTTGGCTATAATACATTCAATTCCACCATCCAAATTATTGATTTATATTGTAAATAATTGTGGGCCCTGAACTGAACCCTGTACCATTGCACTGGTTTCAGATTGCCTTCCTGAAAATGCTGCCTTTATCCAAATTTCTGTCTTCTGTTAAGTTAGCTAATCCTTCCTCCTTGCTGCCATATTACTTCCAAAACCTTGGGCTCTTATTAACTAACTTTCTGTGTCATACCTCATCAAATGCCTTCTGGAAATCCAAACATATTATATCTACTGGTTCCCACTTATCTACTCTAGTTTACTCCTGAAAGAACTGTAATGCATTTGGCAGACATGATTTCTCCTTTGTGAAGCTGGTTGATTGTGTTATGTATTTCTAAATCGTCTGTTATTACATCCTTTATAATAGATGCTAATATTTTTCTAATGTCAGATCTTAAGCTAACTGGCCTTTAGTTACCTGTTTTTTGTTTCCTTTTCCTTTTTGAATTATGTTGTTACATTGGTAATCCTCTGGGACTTTCCCAGAATCTAAGGATCCTTGGAAGATTAGTGCAAATATTACCTCTGTAGTTACTTCCTTTAAAATCCTAGAATGCAATGCATCAGGTCCAGGGGACTTAGTCCCTTAGGCTGCCGAGTATTTTTCTCTAGCGATAGTTGTTGTTTTTGTTTCTTTTCTGCCTTTAGCTCCTTGATTATTTAGTATTTTTGTTATGCTGCTAGCAACCTCTATCAGGAAGCCTGAAGGAATGTATTTGTTCACATCCTCTGCCATTTTCTGGCTCTGTGTTAATATTTTGTTCTCTAAGGGGCCTTTGTTTACTGTTGTCGCTTTCTTCCATTTTAAATATGTAAAGGAGGTCTTACTGTCAGTTTTGATATTATTTGTTGGTTTTCCCTCATAGTTTACCTTCTTCCCTTATTTTTGGTTGTCATTTGTTGGCTTTCAAAACTTTTACAATCCTTTCATTTACCACTAATTTCTAATACATTTTATGATTTTCTTTCATTTTGATATACTGTCTTTAGTTTCCTTGGTTACCCATCCACTTCCGAGATGCCTTCTTCTTCACTGTGACATTTATTTTCTTTATATGTCATAGAATCCCTAAAAAGTGGAAACAGGCCACTTGGCCTATCAAGTTGACACTGGCCCTCCAGAGGATATCCCACCCATAGAATCCACAGAATCCCTACCATGTGGAAACAGGCCATTTGGCCCAATAAGTCCACACTGACCCTCTGAGGAGCATTCCCCCCAGGACACACTCCCACCCTTTCATTCCCATGACTAATTCACTTAACCTGCACATCCCTGTACACAATGGGTATTTTAGCATGGCCAAACCACCTGTGCTGCACATCTTCGGACTGTGGGACGAAACTGGAGCACCCAAAGGAAAACCATGTGGACACAGGGAGAATGTGCATAACTTCACACAGGCAGTCACCCGAGGCTGGAATCAAACCCAGGTCCCTGACACTGCGAGGCAACAGTGCTAACCAATTCACCACTTCGCCACCCTCTGTGAGATATGAACTTTTTTTAAAAATGTCAGCCATTGTTCATTAACCATCTTTTCTGCAAAACTTCTTTCCCAATCCACTCCAGTCAACTTTTACAAAATTTCCATACAGTTGCCCTTATTTAAGTTCAGCACATTTGTTTCTGACCCAAGTTCCTCAATCTCAAACTGAATGTCAAATTCTACAACATTATGGTCACTGTTCAAAGAGGATCTTTTATTTTGAGATCATGTATTAAACCTGCCTGATTACACATCTCCAGTTGGATACACAACATATTATTGTAGGAAATTATCTCAAATGGACTTGAAGACTTCTTCTTCATGGCTACCTCTGCCAATTTGATTTTACCAATCTATATGAAGCCTACAGTCACCCATGATCAATGTAATGCTTTTTTCACATGGCATCCTTATCTTCTGATTTATTTTTGCCCCATAAAATAGCTATTATTAAGGGACTATATACTATGCCCTCCAGTGTCTTCTTCCCATTTTTATTTCTTATCTCCACCTATATGAATTCAACATATCGCATGTAAGACCATTTCTTACTAATGCACTAATTTCATTTTGTACTAACAAAGCTACTCTACCATGCTTCCCTTCCTGCCTGTCTTTTCAAAAGGCCACATAACTCTCAATATTCAATTGTACCTTTGATCTCCTTGTAACCATGTCTCTGTAATGGCTCAGAGATTATATCCATTAACCTCTATTTATGTTGTTAATTTGTTTATTTGCCATGAAAACTATGCACATTCAACGAGAGAGCCATTAATTTTGCCTTCTTACCTTTTGTTACCCCTTGTCCATATTTGCCACTCTTTTTTAATGCTTGTCTACTCTGTCCCCTCCTGAGTGCTCAGGGTATGATTTTCAAAACAATTGCCCTACAATGCTATGATATCTTTTTGATTTGCAAGCCCACATTTCCCACCTTCTGAACTCACCTACTTCTAGTTAGTTTAACCCTTTCTTGCACCCCAACTCATTCAATTCACTTGGTCCAAGGTGTGGTTCTAGAGTGGTTCACGTGAAGCCTGGCAGACTGGAACTGCTTCCTGATATCCCAGTACTGAAGCCAGTGTCCTTTGATCGGAAACCTACATTGATCTTTAAGCCACATATTTAACTCCTTTGCTTTATCTACCCTTTTCCAATCTACGTCGAGCTCAGGTAGTAATCCTGAGATTATTGGCTTGGAGGTCTGCATTTTAATTCAGCTCCCAATTGTTCAAAATCTTTCAGCAGAATCAAAGTATTCAGATAACTTACCCCTTCCTAATGAAGCACAATATTGCAGCTCAAACTTCAGATCCTCAACTCAGATCCAAAGTTGCTTGGGCTTGATGTAACTGATTCTCCTTGGCTTCTGTATGTGAACTATAAGTCTTCTCACATAAATAATCACAAAACAGAGAGCTCAGATTTTCTCAACCCCTAATAAACTGCAGATTTGAAATCAATGTGCCTGATCAGGAACTGGCAGAAACTCAACTTTTTTTGCTCACGTAATTTATTCCCTTAACTGCTTTGACCAGGAGACAGAATATACTTGCTTCTGACCCTCGTCAGGTCTCCTCCAAACTGCCCTATAATTTCTAGATTTGCTAAACTCAAATCAATCCTTCATTATTCTAAACTGAAAGCAACCCATAGGCCTCCAATGTTTATTGCACCTGTCAGAAAAAAAACCACAGCATAAGCAATTTTCTATGAACATTCCAGGGTTTCCCTGGATTAGATCACTGCTCCAAAAGGACTATTTGACCAAATCTTTTTTGTAAAAGAACTCCCGCACTTTTTATTTCATATAATAAACTATTTTTTTAATCCTTTCGATGATCTTGTAGTGTTGAAATAGCAAGGAGTTCACTAATGATCAATGAAAACATTTCTCCCTATAGAAGATTTCAACTCCCTTAAAAAGGAGTCAGAATTGGGATAGATAGAAAGTAAAATAAAAAAAAAATTCTCAAGCCTGATCTTAATCTCTTTCTTCTGGTTTTAAAGGAGATGGGACTGACATTGACTGACTAACCCACTCCCAAGAGACGGGCTTTGCTCTGCCTCACTTTGATACTTCATTGATTGTCAATCCAATGAAGGTTACAGGTGTGCATTTTGTAAACCCACTTAGTATCAATTTAAAATGCTACAGTGAATAGAAGTTCCCTACTCTTGCTTTCTCAATATTTACCTTTCTAACTGCGTGGCATAACTGTCTCCAAGGAAAGTCAGTTAGACTTATGACCATGTTAACTTAGTTCTGCCTGGCTAGCAGTTGAAATGTATTGAATGGTTTCAGGATTGTATTTGCAATAGAAATGTACACATGAATCTGTGCACTATCAATTTAATTCGAAAATTGATGCCAGGTCAATTATTATGATGTTTAAGACAGTTTTAATGGAATATTACTACTTTGCATCATTTTACTATCTGGAACTTATTCAGCAAGAAGGTGTTTATGTATTAATAAGGGAATTCAGTGTACCAAATGTTTCCAGCCAAATAATGTTGCTGTGGCTGTCTGCTTGCTGTTTTACTGGTTGCTTTTAAATCTCATGGCTTTGACTTTATGACAATTCGCTTCCAATTTGACTTCAAATCGTGTAAATTCACCATGGCTCCTAAGACAGCACCTTCTAAATTCACGACCACCATATATCTAGAAGGACAAGGGAAGCAGACACATTGGAGGACCTTGACCTGCAAGTTCTCCTCCAAGTCATTTACCATCCTGACTTGGAAATATACCACTTTTCCTTCACTGTCATTTGATTAAAATTGCCTCCCTAAGTTCAACCTACAGCATATGCACTGCAGTGGTTCAAGAAGGCAACCCATTAGCATATGCACTGCAGTGGTTCAAGAAGGCAACCCATTAGCATCTTCACAATGGCAATTAGGAATGGATAATAAATGCTGATAGAGCCAGAGATGCACAAATGCTATGACTGAATTACAAAAAAAAATTGTCACCACAACAATTTTACTCTAACTTAAATAAAAAATTTCTCTGAATTGTGAAAAGTTCTTGGAACTTTGATGAAAACCAGCAATTGTAGTTAAGACTGAAAAGAGCAAACAGACAAATTTCACTTTGACCAGTAAACTCAGTTAATGTGTCTCTTGTTCTCGAAATTTTAAGAGTTCAGCCTCCTAGACATTGGTCTATGGCCTTCATTCCCTGACTCTGATGGAACAGTCTCTTGCAAAGTGATCCTATCTGTTAAATATCAAAAGAAAATGAAAAGAAAAAATAAGGCATACTTACCAGTCATTTATTGGAGTCAGATTATACTGCTGTGACAAAAGTGATAATTACATGGGCAAACTTAAGGTTGAGATCTGTCTATCTTTCAGCTGTTGTGCCAGATGGTTATTTCAGTAGAATTGAAAAGACCTGCAGATATTGACTGACTTACAGCACAGTGCTGAGGTGTGTGGTATTGATCTGAGGGAAACATGATGTACACCAAAATGAACTTCTTTTTGACCCTGCAATTATTTTCAGATATGTGTCACATGTGTAGTGCACACAGCTGATATATCTGTTAAATAATTTTAGTTCAGCATTTGTGGCCTGTAATTACAAGGCATTTCATTAATTTCAAAGACTAATATCTGTTCTCTCAACATATGAGTTTTTAGATTAAATTTAGTCGAGGCTTCCTCTGACAGATTAGTAATTTAATTACTTTTTCTGGATTACATAGCCCAGGCAACAGCAGAATTGTTTTTAAATTGTGCTTCAGTGCTCAAGAATTTAATCTATTTTTTATCCAGAAAATTATGATCTCCTTTTGGGTTATGGGTTCGGTACAGATCATTGACTTTATATTGCAACAATACATCTTTGTTTAGTAATTAAGAAGCAGTGGGTCTCATCTAGCTATTCTATCATTATGTTGATAGTTAAGTTCGATGTTTTTGTCTGCACAACACTTACAAAAGTGTTTTAGAGGAGCTGTTAAATTATCATTCGATGGAAAAATATAATTAGAGCCCAATTTATTGCTTTGCACAATACTTCTGTTTCTTTCTATTTTTACTGAACTTCTTTTCTGAAAGCATGCTCCAGAGATTTTTAGTTTAATTACGTTGTCGGACAATCATTAAGGCTTTCACCATGTATTCCTGGAGATTTGATTATATTAACTGGGACATTCAACTACCTCAGCCTCACACTTCCTCCATTGACCACATGTATTGATGGCCTCATAAGATATATTCTTTTCAAATTAATTGGAAAATGTACTGAATCTTCATCACCAATTGGACAATGTTTGACTGTGAGATGAACAACTGTTTTTCTTCAGCTGCAATAGTTCTGCAGCTGGTAAACAAATTAATTTTCAAAATGATTTTTATTTACGTTATTTTTGTTTCCCCTATAGGGCTGCTCACAGGAGTGTCCTGGAAATTGACTGAATTCCTAGATGCTTAGGACAATCCTGAAGAATTGACAACTTTATGTTTAGAGTCTCAAGTGTTGCCTAATATCGGGCCATCAGCCCTGTTTTGGGTGAAACATAAGTGTGAGGAACAGGAATAGGCCTTTTGATGCCTTGAACCTGTTCCACCATTCAATAAGATCAGGCTGATCTTCTACACTTTCCTGTTCTATCCCCACATCCCTTATTTCCTTTAGTATTCACAAATATATCAATTGTATTCATAATTTATTATTTCTTCCTGATACAGAGTTATATTTATGGGTACTTGATGTTCTCTGGGTTGTGCATGCCTCCTTAAAGAGAAGTGGAGATAATTCAGTACAGTAGATGGTTTGATTTCACAACTCTGTTCCACATTGATTTCTATGGACATGGAAAAATACAAAACGCCACTATTTCTCTATTCCTTAGTTAGAAAAGAATGATTTAGTTAGAGCTGTATTTCTAGCCCAGATCTATACTTAGCTGTGAAATCAATCTCTGGTGTGGTGTAACCCATTTGGCTGTTTCATATGCACTTATCCAGTCCAGATGGATTGGTTCAGTCATGGCATATGGTGACTGCTCTTTCCTGTCAACCGAACAATAATAAATATGGAGTAAGTTACTTTTCTCATTATTAAGGAAGGCAAATGAAGCCTAGATAAAAATGTCCCGTTAATGGTTAATTCAGTTAATAAAGCATTAACGGTCTCTGTAATAAACAGAAGAAGCAAACTGCATGACACTAATTTATAATAGACAAAAAAAAGAAATTGTTTAGCTACCAGAATTATTTCAGCACTCTGTGTACACTGCTCCAGAGTCCTTCAATATAACACATAATTACATGAGATAAACAGACCCAAACATATTGCTGTCACCTTGCATCAATTAGCCATGCCATTGTTGTGGTCTCTATTTACATTTCCAATTTTCTGATGATAAACTCTGTTGATAGTAACCTCATATAAATGACCCAGCTGTCTTGGTGACAAAGGCACAAACACTTCTCTGAAGCTGAGACTTCACTTGTTATTTCCAACAGAAAAGGCAACTGACATCAAAGCTAAATGGCTGTCATTGGTATGACGTACTATTAAATCTGACACAGAGTTGACTATTAACATTAACATGGAATGAAAAGCTGAGATTCTTGGTTAGTCTAACTAAAAAGGTACCCTTGAGCTAAGAGTGCCCATGCATATTTCTTAGCATTGCTGTATTAACTCCAAGTAGTAATAAGTGCAGCTTCAATTACAGGGTGCATCTAAAAAGTGATTCAGCAATATAAAGTGAAATTTTCTGTACTAGTTCACAATTCTTGCTCTACCCACCCTAGTTAGGAAGTTCATTATCATTGTTAATTATCAGACAGAAGTGGAGATTTAGGGAGGAAAACTTTGGGAATGATTTTTGGCCCAGTTTATGTCCCTAAGCAATGAAAATTAGATCACCCACCTTTCTTGACATCAAATAACTCTAATTGTTATCTATCCATTATCAGAATTTATTGCTCAATGCTGGTAGCTCACTACCACCTTCTTAAGGGCAACTAAGAGTGGTCCAACCAGCAACGCCCACATCCTATGAGTGAATAAGACAAATGACCTCAACTGCTGCAAGTAGTAGCTGCTACTGTTGTAATTAGAAACCCTCAGTTATCTACTATCAGTCACATAAAGTGAGGCTGACACTTTGGTGCAGACATGAGTAATCATTACAGTCAGAGATGCCATCATTCAGATGAAAAGTTGGGTTGCCTGCCCTACCAAGAATAAAATCAGAAGTTGCTGGAAACGTTCAGCAGGTCTGGCAGCAACTGTGAAGAAAAATCAGAGTTAACATTCTGAGTCTGCTCTGGGCCCGAAACGTTAACTCCAAATTTTCTTCACAGATGCCGTCAGACCTGCTGAGCTTTTCCAGCATTTTCTGTTCTTGTTCCTGGTTTACAGCATCCGCAGTTCTTTAGGTTTTTGCCTGCCTTACCAAGTGGATACAGAAGTCCTGTGGCTCTTTCAAAGAAGAGGAAGGAACTTCTAGTCGACATTATATTATTCATGTTTGGGGGACATTGCTTTGTGTAAGTAGACTGCAACAACTTTCTGACATTGCATTAGTGATTACACTTCAAAAATACTTAATTGTAGGCAGTGAAATATCTTTGGATCATGAAAGTGCTATGTAAATGCATGCTTGTTTCTTAGCCTCTAAGCGATGGAGTAAACATTCAGTAAAACAGTTGCACAAAGAGGAAGTTTGAATGTAGAATACGGAATCCGCCTAAAGTGTTTGTCCGCTTGTTGGACCTGAAGGATGAACAGTTGTAATTTTGTTATGATGGACCCTGCCTTTGGATATATTCTCCATGCCTTGGAAGCTACAACAAAAACAAAAACAAATATTGAGTTTTCTTTTCAAAGCTTTGAATTGGACAGGAGATGGAAATGCAGCTGATAGATACTCAGTATAGATTAAAAATATGTGTCTTTTTTGGATCTGCAAGCACTGACATAATTGCTTAGCTTATCTTATTTTTAAGATTACCTTCTATTGATTAACAATGATACACCAATGTAAAATTGCAAAGCTATACTAAAACATAATCCTGAGTATGGAGAAATTAACATAAGTAACAGAATGAAAATGAAGTTACTGACACAGGTGATATCATAAAACATAAGTGAAATATTTTAATATATCATTGAAACTTATAATCACTCAATATCATAATCTCTCTTAAAACAGTCAGTTGCTTCACCAGCCTTGAGTCCTGTTTGTTACCCAGCATCCTAAGCCCTTGACATTTATAGGTGTTACCATTACTGAATCCCCAATTATCAATGGTCTGGGGGTTACCATTGACCAGAAACTGAACTGGGCTAGTCATGTAACTGACTAGCCGTACTGCAACTGTACAAGGTACTGTTGGGACCAGATTTGGAGTAATGTGCGAAGCTTTTGTCCTCTTATTTAAGGAAAAGATATTATTTCATTTGAGGCTGTTCAGGGAAGGTTCTAGGATGATCTCTGGTATGGAGGGATTGTCTTATGATCAAAGATTGAACAGGTTAGGATTCTACTCATTGGAATTTAGAAGAATGAAAGGTGGTCTCAATTGGAACATTTAGAATTCTTAAGGGCATTGACAGAGTAAATACTGTGAGGATGTTTCCCCTCATGGCAGAACCAAGGATCAGAGAGCACAGTCTCAGAATTTAAGGGTTGACAATTGGACTGGGATGAGGAGGAACTTCTTCTCTCAAAGAGTTGTGAATCATTGGAACACCTTGTAAATGAGCATTGTGGGGGCAGAGTCCTTGTGTGTATTTTGAGGCTGAGCTGGATAGATTCTTGATTAGTAGGGGAATGAAAGGTTATGGAGAAATGGCAGGCAACTAGCTGTGAGAACATAATCAGCCATGATCCTGTTGAATTGCGGAGTAGGTTTGAGGGGTTGAATGACCTACGCCTAATCCTATTTCTTATGGCTTTACGGTCTAAAAGAACTATGGCTACAAGAGCACATCAGAGGCTAGGAATCTTGCAGACAGTAATTCACCTCCTGACTCCCCAAAGCCTGTTCACCATATGCAAGGCAAAAGTCAGAAGGTTCATGAAATAACCCCACTTGCCTGGATAAGTGCAGCTCTAACAACACTCAAGAAGCTTGATATCATGTAGGACAAAGCAGCCCGCTTGATTGGCTCCACAAGCATGAACATTCAGTCCCTCCATTACCAAAGCTCAGTAGCAGCAGTAAGTACCATCTACAACATACACTGAATAATTCACCAAAGATCCTCAGACAGCACCTTCCAAACCCATTACCAATACCATCTAGAAGGACAAGGGGCAGAAGATACATGGGAATTCCATCACCTGCAAGTTCCCTTCCAAGCCACTCGCCATTCGGAATTGGAAATGTATCACTGTTCCTTCACTGTTGCTGGGTCAAAATCCTAGAACTCCTTCCCTAATAGCATTCTGTTTCTAACTACAGCAAAATGACGTAGTGGTTCAAGAAGGCGGCTCACACCACCTTCTAAAGGGCAATTAGGGATGGGCAATAAATGCTGGCACAGATACTGATGCTCACATTTCGTGACTGAATTCAAAACTCACTATAATATAATTATTATATCTTTATATATAAATACATATTATTTATTTATCTGTGAATGGTAGTAGTTGATTAAAAAATTAATTGTTGGAAGAAGCTCCACAAGCATTCTGATCCCTAAAGATTGAGAATTTCAGAATATCAGTGTAAAAACGGTTTTGCAGCCAGCTCCAACCAGAAGCGGATAGTTCATCTCACCCCTCCTGACATCCCAGCACTACAGATGCAAATCTTCTGTTCATTTGCTTTATTCCATGAGATATCAAGACATGCTGAAGGTATTGGATACAGCAAATGTTAATGGCCCTGGCAACATGTCAAACTGCAATACTGAAGAAGTGCTCTCTCGAACTAGTTGTGTCCCTAAGCTAAGCTGTTCCAGTTTAATACTGGTATCTACCTATCAATGCAGGAAATTGCCCAATTATTTCATTTCATAGAATTTCTGAAGAATAGAAGCAGGCTATTCAGCCCATCAAGTCCACACCAACCCTTTGAAGAGCATCCTACCCAGACCCACACCCCTAACCCCATCCTAGTAACCCTGTACTTCCCCTGGCCAATCCACCTAGCTTGCACAACCCTAGACATGAGAGGCAATCTAGCATGGCCAATCCACCTAACCTGCACACTGTGGGAGAAAACCAGAGCACCCGGAGGAAACCCCTGCAGACGCAGACAGTCGCCTGAGTGTAGAATCGAACCCAGGTCCCTGGCGCGGTAAGGCAGCAGTGCTAACTACTGAGTCACCATGCTGCCCTATTCTTAAAAGAAATATAGATCCAATTTGGCTAATTATCTTCCCAATAGTCTACTCTCAATCATGAGCAGACAGTCCTATCAGACAACACCTACTCATCATTGATGCTCAGCTTGGATTCTGCCATGCCCACTCCTGATGTCATTACAGCCTTGGTCCAAACTGGTACAGGAGAGCTGAACTTAAAAGATGGGGTGAAAGTAACTGCTCTTAACAAAAAGGGAGTAGTTGACTGAACATGACATCAAGGAGGTCAAGCAAAACAAAAGTCACTGGGAATCGGGGTGGGGGTAGGTGGGAGGGGAATATTCCTCCACGGTTGAAGTGTCATGCAGCACAAAGGAAGATGGAGATTGGAGTCCAATCATCTCAGTTCCAGGATATTACTGCAGGAGCTCCTCAGGGCAATGGTTTAATCCAAACCATCTTCAGCTGACTCATTAATGATGTTTCCTGCATCATAAGGTCACTAACCAACATCACTAATGTTTGCTGAGTGTTAAGTTTCATTTACATCCCCTCAAATGCTGAATCAGATTGAGGCTGCACACAGAAAGACTTAAACAATATTCAGGCTTGGGCCAGTATCATCAGGAGAAAAATTAACATCTCCCTTTGACTTTCAACAACATTACTGCCTCTCAATTCTTCCACCATCGCTATCCTAGGGCTTATCCTTGATCAGAAACTGAACTAAACCAGATATATAAGCACTGTGGCTGCTAGAATAGGTGACACAGTGGAAATTCTGCTCTATGCAACTCACCTCCTGACTCTCCAGAGCCTGATCACCGTGAACAAGACACAAGTCAACCATGTGATTGAATAGTCCTCACTTTCCTGGATGAGTGCAACACCAACTACACTGAAAACTTTGCTGCCATCCAGGACAAAGCAGGCAAATTGATCAGCATTCCTGACATGCGCCTTCTAGATGAAGGTGCCATGAATGGATAAAAAAAGGCTTTGGGAGAACGGGTTTAGTTACCTGCTACAGAATATCTTGTTTCTAATCTGCTCTATAGCCACAATGTATTTTGGTCCTATTATGTTTTCAGTTAGTAGTGACCATTGTTGCACAATCTATATTGATATCAAGTGCAGCCACTAAACATTACTGCTGAAGGTCAGCTCTTTGGTTTGTGTTTGGACCAGTGCTGTCATGTGGTCTGGAATTGAGTGTACCTGGCAAAGTCCAAATGGGGCATCAGTGAGCAGGTGAGATAGCAAGGATTGCAGATGTTGGAAGTCACAGTTAATAAAATGTGGAGCTGGAGGAACACAGCAGGTCAGACAGCATCCGAGGAGCAGGAAAGTTGACATTTTGGGTAGTCCTGATGAAGGGTTTTGACCCAAAACATCAACTTTCCTGCTCCTTGGACACTGCCTGACCTGCTGTACTCCTTCTGCTCCACATTTCATCGATCAGTGAGCAAGGGCATTGCTGAACAAGTGCCACGATGGCTTTTTTGATTCACTTTGCAGATGATTGAGTGCAATAATTGGCTGAATTCTTGATGAATATTCTGGGACTTCAGTTTACAAATTGTGGTTAAATATAATTCTGCTGCTGCAGAATGCCCATAGTGCATCAGGATGTCAAGTATGGAATGGTAAAATCTGTTCTAAATCATTTACCACCAGTGTAATGCTACATAACGCAATGACAGATATCCTCAATATGAAGACAGGATTTTGTCTACACAAGTACTGGTCACTTCTATCAATACTGTCCTGGACAGATGCATCAGTTACAGGTAATTTAGTGAAGCTAAGGTTAAGTATTTTTTCTTCCTCTTGTTGATTCTTCCCCCATTTGCTGTAGACCAGTCTAGCAATAATCACTTTGGGACATAGCCAACTTATTCATTAGTGGTGCTGATGAACCACTTTTGGTGATGGACATTAAATTCTTGACACAGGTTACATTTTGTGTGCTCAATATGCTCCCAGTCAGTTAACTCAGTTGGTGGACAGCTGATTTGTGAGGCCAACAGCATGTGTTCAATTCCTGCACTAGCTGGGGTTACTATACTCCTTCTTAATCTGTCCCCTCATCTGAGGTGTGGTGACCCTCAGGTTAAGCTGCCACTGTTGGTCTGTGTCTAATAAGAGAGCAGCCCAATGGTCTGGTGACTTTACTTTAGCATAGAGGAGTACTCATACATCAGCTGAGAGAATATGGTAGATAGTAATTAGCAGGAGGTTTCCTTCCCTACGTATGACCTGATGCTGTGAGACTGCAAGGTTTCAAAGGCAATTTAAGGATTCCTAAGACAACATCCACCCTTCTAACTTCATATCACAGTAATGTCACCTCTTGTGAGTCTGTCTTATTGATGGAATAGGTGTGAGCATTTTTTGTTCATTTTTGGAATGTGTGTGTTTGGACAAAACCAATGTTTTTGGCCATTTTTATTTCCCTTTAGAAGGAGAGGGTCACTCCTCACAATGCATGTAGGCTTGGTGATAGAACATTCTGTGATATTGTGTGAAAGTAATGACTCAGTGAGTATAACAATGTCAGGTTGTTGCTTGACTACTCTGTAGGATAGGATTCCTAACATTGGTACATGTCTCCAGGGGAACACAACATTCTGTAAAATCTGGTTCATATCTCTGGATCATTTATCCAGGTCTCTGGATTACTCGTCTGGTAACAGTACATACTGCGTTGCTGCTTGCACTTGTCTAGCTCAGCTGGTTGGACAGTTGGTTTGTAATGCAAAGGTATGCCATCAGTGTGGGCTCAATTCCTACATTAGCTGAGGTTACCAAACCTATGGTGAAAATGTTCTGTTGCCCCAAAATATTGAGTAAGTAACTCATGCTGGTAATCTTTAAGAACTACTTTTCCAGGTTCTACTGTATAAATCTATAATTTCCAAAGTGAGAAAGTACAAGATTAAATAGATGTTCATATTACTTAGGAAACAAGGTTTTTCTGAGAGGTCAGTCATATTTCTAAAGCAAAGGATTTCTTTTTAATCTGTTGCCAGGTAAGGAATGGTGACATTGTAGTGATACAGGATAAAGCTAAGCAATTACAATGTACTCCTTATGATCAGCTTGTGGATTTGATAGACTGAAAATAACATCATTGCTGGGACAACTGAAATTTAAACACATTCTCTCCCTTACACTGCAGCGATACTTTTCTATCTTGTTGCCTGAAGCCAAATTTCACAATGAGAGGAGAGGCGATTGGAAAATATAGCAGTGGAGATTAAAGATGGTCAGAGTATTCTTACTGGGGCAGAAATGGTGAAGAAGCGGCTGAGCTAAATCTTAATAAAATATAATTTTGGGTGAATATTAACTGAGTGGAGACGAAAAGACAAAAAAACGGTGGTAATGAGGAGATCATCAACTTAGGGTTGTCTTTGAATAAAATGAGGAAGAAGCTGAGAAGAACAATCTTTATGTAGATAACTGTATAGAATGCTTTATCAAAAGGAACAGTTGAGGAAAATGACATAAATATTTGAAATTAATGATGATATACAGGATCTGGAAAGTGGGATTTTTATTTTGGTTGCATTTATCTATTATGGGGTCAGCACAAACATGAATGGAGTCACTCTCTGCTGTCAACTTCACTTTTTGGTACGTTCCTATGAAAGATCGAATATGAGCAAACTTTGATCCATGTTTCTAATGCAAGTTTTTTTCCCACAGTTTCACTTAAAGGTCTAAGACCCTTGATCATTTTAAGTTTTATTTGTGAGTGACGCAGTGGAAGATCACATACATTACCATGAACTCCTTGCTTTAATACACCATTTGTATAATAGACAACCACACTTTATCCCTGAGCTTCCAGCAAAATGTGGTTATGGGTTTTTATCTCACCCTATCCTTGTACATGACTCACCTCTGGTTTAAAGGTAACTTATTCCAGTTTTAATCCTTAACTTGTCGTATCTATACCATCTGAGTACTAACCAAGTTGAATGCTGCTTAGCTTCAGAGATAAAACAGAATTAAGTGCTGAGGAGGGTCAGATCTAGTTCATCCTTCATTTGAGGGAAGCTTCAAACTCCCCTTAATTAGAAACATGGATCAGAGTTCACAAACTGTAAATGCTCAATGTGGCCACACCAAAGGATGACAAATTGATTGCATTAATTCTCTCAAAGTTTGTATGCGTAACAGATGGAAAAAATATGATATTATGCAATATAATTGAAAGCAAAACCCATAAGAAGTTCAATGAGTCTATGGTGCAGGGAGGAGTGGCTCCTGTCTACACTGTCTTCCCTACACTGAACCGCTAGTAGGGAAATCAATCTTCCTCTCTTACTCATTGACCTTCACAAGAGGTTTAATATTGAGCCTGCTATGCGGCATTTATCTTGTCAATGTAATGGTTACTGAAGAATGGTAATCCGTGATGGTAGGTCATTTTACAATATTGAGGTTGAATCTCTAACAAAAAAGTTGATGAATTATCTGAGACTTCAAGAATCAGCTACTCAAAGGTATGACCTGGAGGCCAGGTATGAAGCATATATATTTTGACATTATAATTGGGTTGCAAAGAGACACACATCTGCTTTTGAATGTTTACACTTCCAACTTGTGATGGAATGATTATCTAATGTGGTGCTTTGCTAACATTTTCCCACTGTGATTCCATTTTAACATTTAAAAATTGTCACAGTCCCTCTGTGAGGGGGGGTATGTGGGGTGGGATGACCTTCGAGACACAAAATGTGGACACAGAAGACTTGTGAGAGTGAGGAGGAGGTGGAGCATAACAGTGACCATTATTATCATTGAACTCATGACTCCAAATTTTCAACTTGTGACCCCACTTAAGGTCTTGATGCCACAATTTGGTAAGGCCTGTTCTAATGCATTTTCATGGTGTAGTCAATATCTCTGTGCTTATTTGTAATATAATTAATAATGAATTTGATAATAATTTTTCAATACAAATGATTCCTATTGTGTATTGAGCAAAAGCTCAAATATCCAGTGGCCAAATGATAAATATTTAGTTCCAGGGTTCACTAAAGGTGTCTTGTTAGGTCCAAGTGCAATATTCTGTGTTGGAATATTGAAATCCTCTGCAGCTGTCTCATTAATTTGATACTTTAGCCAGATCTACATGTTTTGGGTAATTGTTAATGATTTACCAACTAGCCAACCCCATTAATGGGATGTGGAGAGTCAGGCCAATTTGCAAGATTTTTCAGATATGTTTTATTCACTGAAAGCAAGAGAAATTGAAATGGGTCAGCTAGTGTCCTACGAGCCCACTTCACAATATTAGCAAAGTAATGGGAACATTTATTGTGCCTCCAAACAATGTTTACTCAATAGTAATCTCTTTATAAATGTTCAGTTCAGGTGCTGTGACAATCGCAGCCATATCCCAAACGTGTACCCATTGCTGAATACGGAGAAAAGTCGCTAACAACATCAAGTAAATAGTTGACTAAATTTGGTAACGCATGAATATTGGAAAAACAAATATTAGATCAATGAGGTTCAAAGAAAAAACCTTCAGTGATCGAAGTTATGCCTGACACAAGGAGAGGTGTTATGATTCTCGGAGTCTCACCATCCCAACCTCAGGATATTTCTGCAGGAATTAGAACATAGAACATAGAACAGTACAGCACAGTACAGGCCCTTCGGCCCATGATGTTGTACCAAAATTTTACCCGAAACCTAAGGTCTATCTAACCTCCACTGCTACCTTATAGTATCATCCATATGCCTATCTAACAGCTGCTTAAATGCCCCTAATGATGCCGACACCACTACCCTCTCCGGCAATGCATTCCATGCCCCTACCACTCTCTGAGTAAAGAACCTACCTCTGACGTCTCCCCGATATCTACCTCCTTTCACTTTAAAACTATGTCCTCTCGTAAAAGCTACCTCCACCCTAGGAAAAAGTCTCTGGTTGTCTACTCTATCTATACTTCTGATCATTTTGTACACCTTTATCAAGTCACCTCTCATCCTTCGTCATTCTAAAGAGAAAAGCCCTAGCTCTCTCAACCTTTCCTCGTAAGACCTTCCCTCCATTCCAGGCAACATCCCGGTAAATCTCCTTTGCACCTTTTCCAACGCTTCCACATCTTTCCTGTAATGAGGTGACCAGAACTGGACACAATACTCCAGATGTGGCTGAAGCGGGCTTTAGTATAGCTGGAGCATAACTTCACGGCTCTTGAACTCAATCCCTCTATTAATGAAAGCTAACACACCATACATCTTCTTAACAACTCTATCCACCTGGGTGGCAGCTTTCAGGGAACTGTGAACATGAACCCCAAGATCCCTCTGCTCCTCCACACTGCCAAGAATCTTTCTGTTCACCCTGTATTCTGCTTTCAAGTTTGTCCTTCCAAAATGAATCACCTCACACTTTTCAGGGTTAAACTCCATCTGCCACTTCTCAGCCCAGCTCTGCATTCTATCAATGTCCCTTTGTAACCTAGAACAGCCTCTGCACTGTCCACAACGTGACCCACCTTCATATCGTCCACGAATTTGCTAATCCACCATTCTACTCCTTCATCCAAATCAGTTACAAAAATCACAAATAGAAGAGGATCCAGAACAGATCCTTGTGGTACACCACTCGTAACTGAGCACCATGTTGAATATGAGACAACAAGGTGCAGGGCTGGATGAACACAGCAGGCCAAGCAGCATCATAGGAGCATTTTTCCGTCCACTACCACTCTTTGTCTTCTAAGGGTTAGCCAATTCTGAATCCAATCTGCCACATTTCGCCCTATCCCATGCCTCCTTACCTTCTGCATGAACCTACCATGGGGAACCTTATCAAATGCCTTACTTAAATCCATGTATACCACATCCACTGCCCTACCTTCATCCACGTGTTTGGGCACCTCTTCAATAAGGTTTGTGAGGCATAATCTACCCCTCACAAATCCATGATGGCTATCATGAATCTAACTGTGCCTTTCCAAGTGATCATAAATCCTGTCTCTCAGAGACCTTTCCAATAATTTGCCCACCACTGATGTAAGACTAACTGGTCTGTAATTTCCGGGGTTATCCCTGTTCCCTTTTTTGAACAAAGGAATGACGTTTGCCTCTTTCCAAGCTTCCGGCACTATACCTGTGGACAGTGAGGATGAAAAGATCATCGCCAAAGGCCCTGAGATGTCATCCCTCGCTTCCCATAGAATCCTTGGATAAATCCCATCAGGCCAGGGGGACTTATCTATCTTCAACTTCCTCAGAATTCCTAGCACATTTTCCTTACTAACATCAATCTCCTCTAGCCTACCTGCCTGTTTCACAACGTCCTCCTCTACAACTAGTTCCCCCTCAGTTGTGAATACTGAAGAAAAGTATTCATTAAGGAGCTCTCCTATCTCTTTAGGCTCTGTGCACAAATTCCCTTTACAATCCTTGATCGGCCCTACCCTTTCTCTGGTCATTCTCTTGCTCTGCACATACGTGTAAAAAGCCTTGGAGTTTTCCTTGATCTTATCTGCCAAGGTTTTCTCATGCTCCCTTGTAGCTCTCCTAAGCCCTTTCTTCAGCTCCTTCCTGGATAACTTGTATCCATCTAGAGCCTTTTCCGTTCCTTGCTTCCTAAACCTTACAGAAACATCCTTCTTCCTCTTAACCAGTCGTTCGACCTCTCTCGAGAACCATGGATCCCTCACTCGACCACATCTTCTCTGCCTGCTAGGGACAAACATATCAAGCACATGTAGTATGCATTCCTTAAACAATCTCCACATTTCTATGGTGCTCTTCCTTGACAGCATCTGTTCCCAATTTATGTTACCCAGTTCTTGCCTAACTGAATTGTAATTACCCTTCCCCCAATTATAAACTTTACCCTGCCGTATGTACCTACCCTTATCCATGATTATCGTGAAAGAAACAGAGTTATGATCACTACTGCCAAAATGCTCTCCTACCAACAGGTCTAACACTTGGCCCGGTTCATTGCCAAGCACCAAATCCAAAATGGCCTCTCCTCGTGGTAGTCTATCTACATACTGTGTCAGGAATCCTTCCTGAATGCACTGGACAAAATCTGCTCCATCTAAACTATTACAACTAAAATGTTTCCAATCAATATTTGGAAAGTTGAAGTCACCCATGACTACAACCCTGTGACTTCTGCACCTTTCCAGTATCTGCCTCCCAATCCGCTCCTCTACTTCTCTGCAACTATTAGGGGGTCTGTAAAAAAACCCCAACAAAGTGACTGCTCCTTTCTTGTTCCTGACCTCAACCCAAACTGACTCTGTGGACATATCATTCTCGAGCTGCCTTTCAGTAGCTGCTGTACTCGCCCTGACTAGCAATGCCACTCCCCCACCTCTTTTTCCACCCTCCCTATTTCATTTAAAGCATCTAAATCCCGGAACTTCCAACATCCATTCCTCTCCCTGAGTTACCCAAGTTTCTGTAGTGGCCACAACATTGTAGTTCCAAGTACCAACTAATGCCCTAAGTTCATCCGCTTTATTTCTGATACTTCTTGCATTGAAGTATACACACCTCAAACCATCTCTGTGTCCGCAATTATGCTCCATTGACCGCATTTCTTTATAAACCACCTCACTCCCTGTTGTGTCTGTTGGAAGGCCAAATACCTCATCCTCTGAATTATAAATTCGGTTCCCCACCCCCAGCCAAACTAGTTTAAACCATCCCGTATAGCTCGAGCAAACCTCCATCCCAGGATATTTGTGCCCTTCCGGTTCAGGTGCAACCCGTCCTTACTGTACAGGTCCCACCTTCCCCAGAATGTGCTCCAATTATCCACATAATGGAAGCCCTCCCTCCTACACCAGCCCTGTAGCCATGTGTTTAGCTGCGCACTCTCCCTATTTCTTACCTTGTTATCATGTGGCACTGGTAGTAATCCAGAGATAATTACCCTGTTTGTCCTGGACTTCAGCTTCCAACCTAACTCCCTGTACTCGTTTTTCACATTCTCTATCCTTTTTCTAACAATGTCATTGGTACCGATGTGTACCATGACTGCTGGTTGCTCACCCTCCTCCTTAAGGATCTTGAAGACACGATCGGAGACATCACGGACCCTGGCACCCAGGAGGCAACATACCATCCGTTCATCTCATTCGCGTCCACAGAACCAGCTGTCTGTGCCTCTTACTATTGAATCTCCCACAACAATTGCTCTCCTATTCTCCCCTGATCCCTTCTGTGCCACAGAGCCAGGCTCAGTGCCAGAGACCTGTCCGCTATGGCCTTCCCCGGTAGGTCGTCCCCCCCAGCAGTATCCAAAACTGTATACTTATTATTGAGGGGAACGTCCACAGGGGATCCCTGCACTATCTGCCTATTCCCTTTCCCCTTCCTGACAGTCACCCAGCTACCTTTTTCCTGTACCTTGGGTGTGACCACCTCCTTATAACTCCCCTCTATCACCCCCTCAGCTTCTCGGATGATCCGGAGTTCATCCAGCTCTAGCTCCAGTTCCCTAACACGGTTTTTGAGGGGCTGGAGTTGGGTTAACTTCTCGCAGGTGAAGTCAGAGAGGACACCAGCAGTGACCCTTACCTCCCACATCCTGCAATAGGAGCATGCAACTGCCCTAGCTTCCATTCCCTCGACTTGAGATTTCCAGAAGAAGAATTAAAAAAAAGCCTTACCTTACCGACCCTTCACACAGTCTTTTTTGGTTAGAGGAGGAGGACGGGTGGGAGACACTACACGTGCAGTGTTTCGGGTTTAGCCAATGCCCGAATTTATCTGTTTCTTCCTGGCTTGCGCTCCCTTCACACACCCGCCGCTGAAAACAAGAGGTCCGCTTGCTGCACAAGGTAAGTTTTTTATACAGGGACAATACTAAAACCGCCTTACATTCCCTTCGGCACTCTGGCTCGCATAATTGTCATAATTAGCAATTTTCGTGTCTACTGGACATTTTAAAGAGTTTGATAGCTAATGATGTACTTTTGAAATGTAGCTAATATTATAACATAGGAAACACAGGAGTTAATTTACACACAGCAAGCTGCTACGAACCAATGTGATACTAACCTGATTCTTTTTTTTTTACTGCACTTCTCACAAGAAGAAGAAAATATTTTACTTACTTATTCATATCTTACAATAAAGGCAGGATGTGAATGCACTGGAGAGAGTAAGAAGCAATTCACAAGAAAGATTCATACAGTCATAGAGTTATAGAGCACAGAAACAGACCCTTCAGCCCAACTTGTCCATGTGGATCAGATATCCAAAATTTAGTCCCATTTACTAGCATTTGGCCCATATCCCTCTGAACCATCCCTATTTGTACACACATCCAGATGCCTTTTAAATGTTGTAATCGTACCAGCCTCCACCACTTCCTCTAGCACCTTCTTCCATACACATACTGCCCTCCGCACGAAAAAGTTGCGTGAATGGTTCCAGGAATGAGAAACTTCAGTTATGATAATAAGTTGAAGAAGTTGGGACTGTTCTTCTTGGACAAAAGAACACTGAAAGGAAATTTGATGGATATCTTCAAAATCATGAGTGAACTGGATTGAGTAGAAATAACTTTTTCAAACGGTGAGTGGTTAGGGCATGGAATGTACTCCCTGGAAATATAGTGGAAGCAGGTAGAATGGAGACAAACAAGACAGCATTGGATGATTATTTGGATAGAAATAGTGTACATGGGAATGGGGAAAAGGGAAGAGATTGGCAGTAGATAACATATTTCTCCAGCAGATGTGTATTAGTTTACTAGAGAAGGGAATGATTATGGTGAGCATGGCACTCAACCATGTTTTACTGAATTAATTGTGTTTTAATCATGTTACTCACTCACCCTCTAACATATTTACCTGGCTTCCTGATCTAAAGGATTAGAACATGCTTGCCATATGCTAGCCATGAAATAAAAATTTATACATACACTGTAATAATGAACTACATAATTATAACTGCTTAAACTCCCATCATAACCCTAGACACACTTGAGAGGTGCATTAGCTTTGTACCTTGCCAAAAATAAGGCTAGGTTCTCAGAGCTTGGTTAGATTGTTGCATCTCTACAAGAAGAAATGTGTGCTGTGTATCTGGTAAGAGAAATATTAATACATTTTAGTGTGACTTGGTTTGAAGCATAGCAATAGACTTGTTTCTATAATAATAAAAAAATTATGTATCTTGCTAGTAATATTAGTGGACAAAGTTACAGGCAGCTGGAACTTTTGTTGAAATGACTATGGAATGAGCAACTATACTGACTCTCAGTTCTCACAGCTATAGCCCTAGCGTTACAAACAATTGGTTCTTTCCTGCTGATGGGCTCCAGGAACATGGAGTGTCAATCTGAAATAATAGCTATGTGCTTCTGCCAGGTACTTAGCCGGTGCTAGTCAGACTCCACTTCTATGTGATCCTGCTGAAGGCAGGGTATGACCAACATGGATTACACTTCCAGCAGCAATAGCTAGCCAATTATTTTCAATTAAATACCCAATCAGAAGTAAATTTTGTTCCCAACTGCTGACTGGCTCCTCCCCCTGACAACAAAACCCAGCAGGTTTCTCCAGTGTGGATTCCTCTCCACACTAAACTAGATGTTACACTTAGTTTTAAAAAAATCAAGAATCATTTAGGAGGAATTCTATGCTGAGATATTTCACAGTCTTTTGCCTGTGTCTGTAGTACCCACTTCTTTTGGAGCTGCCAGTAGTCTCAGGCATACCAATCATTCTTTTGCCTGTAGCGTTTGTTGATCTCTCCCATTTCACAAAGTTCTTGGAAGTGGCCTGTAAACTGAAGCCCAATGACTGGCAGTATTTGAAGAGGAAGTTTTAACCATGATGTGTGATTAGCACATGTCCATACATTTTATTGTCTTCTTCAGTAAGACAACCAAGATTGTGCAAGGTTTGTTCATCGTAAAACTAGTCTGTACTGCTTAAAGATGGACTATTAATCCAGTGATCCTGGTAATGATCTGGTGACCCAGTTTTGAATCCTGCCATGACAGATGGTAGAGTTTGAATTAAAAAACAGTACCTGGAATTAGCAGTCTAATGGTGACCATGAAACCGTTGTCGATTGTCAGGAAAAACTCATCTGTATCACCACCTGATCTGGCCTACACGTGAGGCCAGATCCATAGCAATGTGGTTGAAACTTAACTGCCCTCTGGGCAATTGGGGATGGGTAATAAATATTGGCCTGGCCAGTGATGCCCACATCCCATCCATGAATATAAAAAAAAGCAGGCTGAACCCCTTAAAGAGATGGATAAATTATTTCAGGAGCAGCTGTTGGAACAGTTTATGGAAGAAGATGTGATCTAGAAATTGATTGAGTTATGGTCACACTGGGGAGAGAGCTGGCTCCAAAGTTCTCTGATATTCTGAGGAAGGGTCACTGGACCCAAAACGTTAACTCTGTTTTCTCCTCCACAGATGCTGCTAGACCTGCTGAGCTTTTCCAGCAACTTTGTTTTTGTTCTCTGATATTTCGTTGGATGCATTGATATAGAAGGTGAAGAGGATGAGAGAAACGATCGATCCCAGGGGACAAACTTTGTGAAACCAGTGGGACCAAATAGCTTTGGCAGTCCATACCAGGAGGCAAGCTGGAAGCAATGCACAAAAAAATTCAGTGGCTAAGAGCAGTGAATGTATCCCCAATCACCATATTCCACCAACGGCACACCAGCCTCACACACTGTTTAATGGACCACCCCCATCAGTCACCCACAAATCAATCACAGTTTATATTACAATCATATTTTCGCCCTCACAGAGTTAGAACTAGCTACAACTCAAATAGTCAGGTGGTGACAAACAGAACTGGAACCTAGTCTTTATACGCTTGCAAGTTTTTATTTACAGAAGTTTACATTACATATTGTGCACCTTCGGTCCACCAATCATTTTCAGCACTTTTGAAATCCTGGTTAATGCTCACTTCCTAAATGTAATTAAAGACCTATTGCGTGAACACACAAATGGGCTAAAGGTTGACTAGGCAAACAAAAGTGCACAGTTGACCTCAATTTACAAGCAATATTCTAAGCTTGATTACCCTGGTTAGTAGGTTAATAGCAAATTTCAGCTATGTTGAAGGCGTTGAGCAGTCCCACCAACAGAAGTAACAAACCCCATTGGAGATGTCCAGGATAAACAAAAATTCTCTACTGGTAACTCTTGATTGGCCCAATTCATTTAAACGGGTCATATGGTTGCAATGACCAGTTTGAGCAGAGTTATGCCCACACACACACACACACACACACACACACAGACAAATCTATGGGGTGAATTTGCATTTGCAGATTTGTGATTGCAGATACATTCTATTTTGTTCAAAACATGTGCAAATTGTAGACAGGTAATGTGGCATTTTATAAATTCCTACTTGGAAATAAAACCAGTTTGACTCCAAATTAAAACACAGACAGATTCTAAATAAGTCTTCACCTCTAACATGCATTGTCTGACCTGAGATGTCACCTCTGGTATACTGATAAAACCTTTAGTTATCTTGGAGCAGTGACTTGAAAGAAATTCTGGGATTTGCATGTTAATCAATTAAAACCTGCATCTCCTTTCCAACTGATTAAAGATTTAACAGCCATCTTAGGTTTGTTCAATACATTTGCAACAGTTCTATAATCCTTTGATCTTTTGCTTATAAATTCTGTGTCTGATGCCACCTCTCTCACTAACACTGAAGAAGGAGCGAGGCTCCGAAAGCTTGTGTTTTCAAATAAACCTGTTGAACTATAACCTGGTGTCATGTGATTTTTGATGAAGAATATGAAACCCATGGAAATCTTAGCAAGCTATCACTTGTCATTAAGATTTTCCTGTGAATGGACACACTAAGCCTGCAAGTATGGCTAAATCCAGAGAAAAGATGAAGTTAACACCATAAGTGGAAATAGAAAGAATCATAAAGAAGTGGGAGATTTCAACGTCAGGCTTGGTTACCATTATAAGACACAAAGCAAACATCTTAAATAATTTGAGAAGCAAATATTCTCTCCAGTAAGGAAGAGGATGAGAACAACTGTCTATCCTGATGTTGAAGAAGCTTTGCCAATGCTGTTCATAGCAATCTAAGTAGAGAACATTTCCATCTCTGGTCCAATCCTGTATCCTGCACTGAGAAAGAATCTGGGCCACATTGAGTTTACCTGCAGCAATGGATGGCTGCACTCATTCAAAACAGAGCATGGCATTGTCTATAATGTGGTAAGTCATCAGGACAAGGCAGTTATGGCAGCACCAACAGATGGTTGACTTCAAAATTATCTCAGTCATGTCTTGAACAATATTGCACCAAGGGACATTTTAACATGGGTGAAATTGCACTCTTTTACCATTTTTGCCAGGCAGCTCTTTGATGGTTAAAGGTGAAACCAGATGGTAAAAACAAGTGCAATAAATGTACTACCATTATGGGTTTGCACCAACATAGAAACCATAAAAATTTTTCTGCTTCTTGTGACGGGTAAGTCCAAGACCTTACATTGTTTTGCGACTGTCAAGAGCTCAAGAAGTATGAAGCAACTAAAATTGGATAGCCTCCAATAATTTTTGAAGCATGGATCAGGAACTGGACAAAACATATCAATGAAAGAAAAAGAATATTATCGATACAGGCAACTGTTCTGTGCATGTTGACATTGCTGGTCTCTAGAGCGCCAAGCTATTGTTCTTGCCTCCCAGCAACATAGATTAGTTCTAGACTAAGAATAAGATGGTGATTAGCAACCTGAGATTGTACAATTGGTGGCAAGTGATGCATCAAGATGTCAAGACCATCACAAAAAGTTTTCTAAAGGCAATTTTCATGATAAAAGAGAGGTGGAAGGTAGGGACAGAAGTCACAATTACCAATTGCTCCCAGTGCACATGTTTCAAAGATATTATGACTGCATGATTTATCAAGAATGCGTAGGAGTAAGGTGAGGCTATCCAACTGGGTAATGAAGCTCTTTTCAAATGCCTATATAAGATTGGCATGGAAGTTCCAGCAGAGAGCGCAAGGGATACTCACATGGAGGTGCACAATGCTTTATGCTACATATCAGAACTGACAGTTGTTGATATAAAATATTTGTCATCCAAGTATGTTTCTATGGAGTTGAATGCCTGTCTTCTTGCCAATCTGTTTGCCCTGTGGATGATGCAAAGTCATGGAGATGGTCTGGGATTTCACACTGCTGCACAAAATATGGAAAACCTATTTGATTGCATTGTCGACATTGTGGACTGTATTATACACACCTGAAGGAAGTACACTCAGCAGAAAAAGGTCACCGATTTTTCCTGTCCTAACTCCTGCCATTTTTCAATGCAGAGTTCTGGCCTTTTATAAGCCTGGATGATTAGAATGTTATGTCTAATCTCCAGCCAAAGTTCCCCAATTCATTACGATTCTACAGGTGATATTCCAAATTGTCAATCTGCTGAATATGGAGGGATAAACTGGCTTCTCTTTATTCATCTAACTGCTTGATTGGTCACAACAAGGTTAGATTAAACGTAATCCCTTCCTAGATGGATACTGTCCTCCTAGACCAAATTAACGGCATTTTAAAAGGAGCCATTTTTACCAAGCGTTTTTTTGAGATCATGAAAAGATGGGTTTATTAGTTACTAAACACAAGAAAAAATAATAACACCATGCATATACACAAATTAGAAATAAAAGGTGAGATAGAAAGATGAAACTATAATATATAGATCAGTCTCTGTGACTTCCATAAAGAGGAGATGATGAAATGCTGCGGCAATTACATTGAGTGACACCATAGGCACGGATGTTATTAGGTGAGCATTTGATTTCAAGATGCTTTAATTTGCAGGTTGGCTTAAACACCTTTGAGTTATTTTCTTTCTGCAATGGTTTTGTTTGTTTTCTGGCTTCCATCAAAGACTGAGTGAGACTACTTTTATTTTACCTTCAGTCTAGGAACTGCTGAAGTTTTCTTAGCAGTGTCTCACAGCACAAACCTTCGTCTATTAGTGCACACTGTTTGAAACTGGGTTTAACCCCTGTTCTTATGTATTCATGAAAGGAGTAAGCAAATACCTGTCACTCAGATTGTTCTCTTTGCTCCCATCATGTTTACAGTCTGACAGAACTCACAGGACATTAAGTTTACAGCACACCTTTCTATTTGAAGTCCTTCTCTTTGATGTTTCATTGATACCCATCAGATGTAATATTCCAGGGTCTCTGTTAAATCTGGTAAAATCTATACATGTGTTCCAAATAATTACTGAATTACATTGCTCAGAATTTACATTTTTAGTTTTTTTTCGCTGTATTTTTTAACAAAAAAACTGTTGCAATTAATATTTCAGTACATCTGTCAGTTATCTGGAGTAATCGGTAGCCATAATATAAAGGTGGGACCAAACTGAATAGTAATTTGCTCAAATACTCTTACCTTACTGTGTTTTCATTGCATGTGAAGCTATTGATTTTGGCAATGGCCATTTGGTAGGTTTACAGGGTTACTTAGTGATGCATTCATGTGATATGGGGTATTCTCTGCCATCATGAAACTCTGCTTGAAATGGGTTTGTGGGCATATGCCCCGGGATTGGACTCATCAGGATTTTACTGTACCTCTATATATAAGCTCCTGCTGCAACTGTTCAGGCATCAGTTAAAATGCTTATGATATGCATTGTTATTCTATTCGGTTCAGTCTGATTAATGGACCGGTCTTTTTCTAATTTAGATTCAAATGATTCCTTCATTTTTCAACCAAACTGTAAGAAAATCCAAAACTGAAGATCATTCAACAAAACAAATCAAAATAAATCATCGCATTTATTCCCTGCTTATTCTAACAGAAAGCAGCTTATCATGATCCCCGCCAGTTAGATTGCTTATCTCATCCAAGCTATCAAGAAAAAGAAGCATGGCCTGGATGCCAAGTGCATCCTTCACAGGGGAAAATGGAACATAGAAGACAATAAAAGAAGTAGACCATGTACAAATGCAGCAAGACCTGGACTATATCCAAACTCGGGCTGTCAAGTGGCAAGTAACATGCATGCCACACAAGTTTCAGGCAATGACCACCTACAATATGAAATACTTCAATCACTGCCCCGTGACTTTCAATGGCGCTACCATCACTGAATCCCCCGCATCAATATATCAACATCCTTGGGGTTATCATTGACCAGAAACTCAACTGGACTCACCACGTACACGCAGTGGTTACAAGAGCAGGCCCGAGGTTAGATATACGGTGGCGAGTCACGCACTTCCTGACTCCCCAAAGCCTATCCACTGTCTACAAGGTTCAAGTGAGAAGTATGATGGAATGCTCCCCACTTTCCTGGATGAGTGCATCTCCAAGAACACTGAAGAAAATCAACACCATTCAGCACAATGCAGCCCGCTTAATTGGCACTACATCCACATGCTTCCACTCCCTCCACCACTGATGCTCAGTAGCCACTGTGCGTACTGTCTACAAGATGCGTAGAAATTCACCAAAGATCTTTAGACAGCTCCTTCCAAATCCACAACCACTACATTCCAGAAGGGTAAGGGCAGCAGATACATGAGACCACGATCAACTGCAAGTGCCCCTCCAAGCACTGAAGTCTTGATGTGAGAACATGTTGCTGTTCCTTCACTGCCACTGGATCAAATTCCTGGAATTCCCTCCTGAAGGGCATTATTGGTCTACATATGGCACATAGACAGCAGAGGTTCAAGAAGCCAATTCACTACCACTTTCTCAAAAGCAAAGACTGGCAGATAATAAATGCTGGCCCAGCCAATAATGTCCATGACCCATGAGTGAATGAAAAGAAAAATGAATCAATGTTTAGAGTTGCTTTTGTAGATAACCAACACCAACTTAATAGATTGATACTTCAAATTAATTCAGGCTGACACTTCAGTGAAATATTGAGAGTGTGTTGTATCAACAGAGATGTCATCTTTTGGATGTCCTTACAGACAAAATGTACAACTTCAACAAGCCATTGGCATCTGGAGTCTATTGCCTGAGAATGTTGTGGGGATAAATTTGATTGTGATATGCAGAATGGAATTACAGGATTTGGGTATTATTGGAACTGCAGATTGTGATCGTCAAAGGAGTCAAGGTTTATAGAGGACAGACAGGAAAATGGACATGAGATCCTGACTGGACAGACCTTGATCTTATCGAATGGTGGTGAAGACCTAAAATGCCAAATGGCTCACTCTTACATCTTATGTTCCAGTTGGCCGTAGGCATAGGCCGGTGGAGGGAGCTGTTGTTACCTTTCAGTGTCACACTTTGCTGATTCTAGCTCCCTCACTCAGGCATTGAGTGCTTGACAATGAAGGATCCAGTTTGAGAGGCTGCTGTCAAAATCAATAGCTCTTGTGAAGATCCTGTGAAACCATGCAGCTTTCATTTAATCCTGAGCCACATCAAGTTGCAATGGATTCAGGGACAAGGCATGTCAATTGGATCATTAATGAGTCTAATTGAAATCCGATCATATTGCCAACATCAGCAGGATAACATTGCAGTCTCTCCCACAATTAAATAGGTTTGATATGCATGTTTGCTGTCACAATAATTGACATCAAATCCAGTCTCTTGTCTTTTTGGGACATTGAAAATCCTGCTATTTATTTCCAGCATTTTTGTTTCTATTTCATTCTTTAATTTTTCTGAACAGTATTCAACATGAAATTTTCAAAACACAGTTATTTTACAATGGTTGACTGGAAAAGAATGGAAGCTTAATATCTCTAAATTCTACAGCCACTCATGGATCCATGCCAAAAATCTAGTTTTTTAATGATTGTTCCCTCCATTCAGGAAAGTTGAGCAACACTTGCTGTTCAGAGTCCTCCAGATGTAAGCTGTTGAGATGAAGAAAACCATAAAGTAATAGCTTTCTTCAAATATAAAACCTTTGTCATATTACCTTGCAGCTAAAGACAAAATATTTCCTGATTGTTGAAAACTTTATTTTTAAACTAAAAGACATACAGATTCTTCATATTCTACACAGTATTCATATTCTGTGCTTAAAGTGGAGGTGGTTTCTACAGATTAGTCAGATAATCTGGAATTTAGAGGTACTGAACAGTAATGTTGTAAATATCTTTATCTAACATGTTGACATAATTGGAAATACATGACCATTTAGTAGAATGTACTGCCGCACTGACAAATCTTTCTGTATGGCTATTGCAAACTTGCTTTTCTATTCACAGTCAGCTTGCTTCAGTGCAGGAATAGGTGGAGAGGTCAGAACATACTTCACTTTGAAGGGAAGGTTGCTCAGGTCTGAGAAAGATGAAGCAAAATAGAATATGGCTCATCTCCCACCATTTATCAAATGCTGCATCACTAACAACTTACAATAAACTCCTCAGTGTGTGAAATTGCATTAGGTCTGTTTCTGGGACCGCAGCCAAAGAAAGATAAGAAAATCAGAATTTGCCATACATGACACATAAAATGTCATTCTGCACAGAAATGAATTAAAAAGGACGATGCTTGCATTGTTTACTTTCTTAAAAGGGCTCTTTGAAAAAGATGTTGCAAGTAAGAAATTTCAAAGTGCTAACTCTTGCGGTATTATCCAATTGATTTTTGATCATCTTTTAGATTTAAATCAAGGCAGACTTTATTCAAATTTACGACCAACAATTTTCTTTTCTTGTTTGCCTCAGTAACTCAATTCAATGAAACTTTATAAACCTGCAAGGTCTCAGGTTTTGTGTTTGGCCTGTGATGAGTGGACAGGTTTGGAGTACTGTGCATGACATTGGTCTCCTTATTCAAAGAAGGATGCATATGCTTTGGAAGGAGTTCAGAGAAAGTTAATCAGACTAGTACCTGGAATGGTGGGATGTCTTTTGAAGAAAGGTTGGACAATTAAGCTTGTATCCACTGGTGTTTAAAAGAGCTATTGAAACATGTAAGATCCTAAGGGCTATTGACAGAGTTGATATAGCAAGGATATTTCCTCTTGTGGGACAGTCTAGAACTAGGGATTTCTATTTAAGAACAAGAGGTCACCATTTAACAATGAGATGAGAAGACTTTTTTCTCACAAAGGACAGTGAGTCTTTGGACCTCTTTTCCTGGAGAAACAGCCTTTATTTTTGATAAGCAATGGTGGAATGTTATTGAGCTGAAAGAGAATGTGGATTGAAGGGGTGCCTGACATTAGATTCCTTAGCATCTACAGAGAGAGAACACTGCCCCACACAGGAGAAGATCAGATCTGCTTCTGTGGGGATGCTGAGACATCCATGTCCCACCAACTAAGTAAGTACTACTCTTCATTCTATAGCAACCCTGCCGAAAGTGTCATTCATTGCGCACCACTGCTAACCACTGATCTTGACTCCTGCTCTCAACTGGTGGGATGTCTACCACCTCAGTGGAGAATCAGCTGGCTCTGCTAGAATCCAATTCTTTGAACTCTGAGGAGGGGAATATGGAGGCCACAGAGAAAGAATCAGTAAATCTTTCTCCTGCACTCTCCCCACTCCCATCTCAGCCCTGATATTGATCCCTCAGTAAGAATAACATTGACCAAGATCCATCTCCTGCACTGCCAAGGCACAGATACCCTGATCAAGAGGACCCTGACTGGATGCTTGACCATGGCCTATTATCGAGACACATCTCAGGTGCTGCCTTGGACTTACTGTTCTGGGACACCTGATAGATAGGTGCCTTATGGATTTTGGTGAAGACTGCTCCCCTGAGACTTTGGGGTATGGCTATCTGCTTGCAGTATTTGTTTGTCACATATGGCCTAGCACATGATGTGAGACTGACGTGGCACACTGCCAGAGAGCAAAATGAACAAGAGTTGCTGCCAGCAAGACAAGGATTCTGATGGTGTGGCTGCACAAATTGGCCAGGGAAAGCAGGGGTGATATGACTGTCTAGATGAGCAAGCACAAAGAAAGTCAATGAGCAGCCCTAAGATGCAGCCTGGTTCAATTTGTGAGCTGGATGCTTATCCCTGTACACAAAGTGTCTTTGGAGCAGCCTTTTAATGCTAGTTGTAGTTCACCTTGAAATGCAAGCCTGTGCTTCCTAAATAGCCTGCAACTAGAGTGAAGATGTACCATGATGACCATGAGGGGTGCGCAAAATGTCGGCATGCAATGTCTAATGATGAGGAGCGTATGTGGCTAGTGCACACATCGCTCAGGCCCTTATAAGCCACTGAACAATTGCTCCACTTCATTTGTACATTATGCCATCTTGAGCTGTTAATTAATCTCTGTATGCCATATGCTGTTAAAGTAATACTGCTGGGCCATCCTTTCATCACTACGTTTAGCAGCTCTTGGAGACTTACATCTTGCTGAGATGTACATTTGTTGAGCAATGCACTTGTCTTTTAGATTCAATGTCTCTGCTGGGTTCATGAATTCCTGAGCATGTCAAGCTATTGCTTCACAATGGTTCTGGAAGATTATTTCAAAATCTGTCGTAGTATCCTATACTTTCTTCCTAGGGAGTGCTGCTCTCAACAGCATGGTTGCAATGTACATCTGCTTCATGTGCTGGTATGCCACATCCAACCAGCATCTCTGTAACAGATTTTTGAAAGATGCTAAGAGTAGTTAGCAGTGGCTTGAACAAAAATGCCTTGAACTGGCTTATGGTTGGCCTCAACTGTTCCTTTGTTTTTCTTCAAGAAGGCATTGGTAAAAATGCTCACAAGCAAAGAAACTGTCTAAGGACTCTTTTCAAATCTGAACATAGCATTTTTCTATTTGTATTAATACCCTGGATGACAATACAGCTGGTTGTTTTTACTGCACTCATGTTGCTCCAAAGTGTATCTCACAGGCATCATAATTGAGCGTGACCTCATCATTAACATCATAGATTTTTGGCGCTGGTGCTGCTGTTACAAGTTGCTTGATTTTAGTGAAATCACTGACTGCAGAACAGATCCCATAGGAGACAACAATGTTTTAACAGGGTTAGTGAATGTTGCTTTTTGTCCCATGCTCCACTACCGCTGCAAATCCTTGGCTGTGAGTTGGCTTTATGGTTCACACTCTGATAACAAATTAAGCAATAATTTTGTTGAGTGGTTGATGAATCCAACAAATTGTTGCATAGCTTTCGTATTTGTTGGTAGCTGCACACTGCTACAGCTCTCACCTTCTAGAAATACAGGTGAAGAAGATCTTTTGCTGTCAGTACATGGTCTAAGAATTTGATTTTGAGCTTCTTTAATTGCAATTTTTCTTGTTCAACTTCAGGTTCACTTAGCAGGTTTTGTCTAGCAGCCACACTGGATTTTGACTGTGGTCACCCATTGATTCTTCTGTTTTGTTTCCACATCCATAAACTAGCAGCTCTTCCACTATGCCTTCCACTTCAGGTAGATCACTAACTATTACATTTTATTTGTAATGATACACCTTTTCAGCTGTGGAAATGGTACAGCTATCTCTATCTGCTGAAGGACACCAGAATGTAGTTAGAAACCTATTACTTTCATCCAGCCTCACTTGCTAGTAACTATACCTGGCAACTAATGTAGTGAAAACTTTTGTCTTTGCAAGTTGTGGCAAAATTCCTTTGATGGTTAGCATTAATTGGTGAGAACTCTTTCAAGCTTTTTATTCAATACTTTGGGTCAATGCATGCTTTCGGATCTCCAGATTATTTCACCGCTACCATGCTTCTAATCCATTCTGTAGGAATTATCACTTTGTTAATTATGTTACCTCTTTTAACTTACTTTTCAGACTGGCCTAGATGACATCTGTGTCTTTCCTCAGCAAATGCTGAATTGATCTTAACTTTCAACTACATCAAAATGATATTCTCCAGGAAGGCATCCTAACCCTGTAAAAACATTGCTGTCTCCTCTGGGATCTGTCCTGCAGTCAGTGATTTTGTGTGCCATGACATATTGAAAATCTCTTTTGGCACATTGAGTATTACCAGTCCAAGCTTTAGACATGTTCCAACTGAGCTGAGTAGATTTTGTTTGCTGTCTGTAAAGTGAAACTCCATGATTTTTTTGTATCATCATAATGTATCGTATCATCATAATGTGTCCTTTTGGCACGAGTATGGTGGCATCACAGGGCTTCAAACTCACTTTTGAGGGCTTCATTTTTGGTTTGCAATGTTGAGTCACCTCACATAGGTCTGTGAAGGTCACAACATTGTATGACACACTGGTGACCATCTGATACCCTATGTTGACACGATGCAGTTATTATCCCAATAGGCACAAAACCACTTATCACCTAACAACCTGATTGAAGCATCTTATCATATGGTGTAGAGTAATTTAACAGAATTGTTGGATGGTATCATTCCATTGGCCTCTGTACTTACTTGTTGTCATTCCTTCTAGCCATATGTGAAAGCCACTTATGTGAAAGAAGACCTGACATCTTGAAAACTAGCCATATGTTTTGCTCCTTTGCACATTGTCCTCCACAGTATTTGTATCCAGCCCTTTGTACATGGTTATTCTTTAATTGAATCATCTTTTAGTTGCACAAATTCACAGGATTCTGTGAGCTGTGTTAATTAACTTACATATTGGTCAATAGACATTTTCTTACCTTGGGTCCAAATATTGAAAAGGTAGCATTCATAGATCAGGTTCGCTTTCGGTCCAAAGCGTGTCATCGAGATTTTAAAGTTTCTACAGTTTGTCTTTATCCGTTCTTCGGAGAGATTTAGGGTCAACCACGTATTGAAACATTCAGTTTCCAGCAGTGATTAGAATTAGCTATGTTTAGTCGTTCTCACTGGTTAAGCAGACCTTTTGCAATTTCCTAATTTTGCCAACATGTATGGAAAAGTTACCATTTCGGCTTCATATCACCCTTCATTTGACTGGAGCTGTGAAAGGTAAAGTTGCAGTCATGGACTGCAAACATTGACAAAAGAATAGAATTCCAGAGGTAAGATGACAGTGACAGGCTCACCTCACCTCTGGAATTCAACTCTTTTGCCAATGTTTGCAGTCCATGCATTGAGGATGCATTTGACCGAATGTGTCATCAAGGAACCCTAGCAAAACTGGTGTCAATAGGAATCAAGGGAGAACTTACTACTGGTTGGAGTCATATCTGGCATATAGGTAAATCGCTGTGGTTGTTGGAGGTCAGTCATCTCAGCTCCAAGACATTCCTGCAGCAGTTCTGCAAAGTTCTGCCCCAGGACGATCCATTTTCAGCTGCTTCACTCCAACATAAAGTCAGAAATTATGATGTTCGTCAATGATTGTACAATGTTCACCACCATTCATGACTGAAGCAGGTCAATGTTAAAATGCAACCAGATCTGAACAATAGCCAGGCTTGGGCTGACAAGTGCTGACAAATGCCAGGCAATGACATAGAACATGGAACATAGAACATTACAGCTCAGTACAGGCCCTTCGGCCCTCGATGTTGCGATGAAACCCATCTAACCTAAACTATTCCATTATCATCCATATGTTTATCCAATGACCATTTAAATGCCCTTAAAGTTGGCGAGTCTACTACTTTTGCAGGCAGGGCATTCCACGCCCTTACTACTCTCTGAGTAAAGAACCTACCTCTGACATCTGTCATTTATCTATCACCCCTCAATTTAAAGCTATGTTCCCTCGTGCTAGCCACCACCATCCGAGGAAAAAGGCTCCCACTGTCCACCCTATCTAATCCTCTGATCATCTTGTATGTCTCTATTAAGTCACCTCTTAACCTTCTTCTCTCTAACGAAAACAGCCTTAAGTCCCTCAGCCTTTCCTCATAAGACCTTCCCTCCATTCCAGGCAACATCCTGGTAAATCTCCTCTGCACCCTTTCCAATGCTTCCACATCCTTCCTATAATGCGGTGACCAGAATTGTACGCAATACTCCAAGTGCGGCTGCACCAGAGTTCTGTACAGCTGCAACATGACCTCATGGCTCTGAAACTCAATCCCTCTACCAATAAAACCTAACACATCGTACGCCTTCTTTACAACCCTATCAACCTGGGTGGCAACTTTCAGGGATCTATGCACATGGACACCGAGATCTCTCTGCTCATCCACACTACAAAGAATCTTACCATTAGCCCAGTACTCTGTATTCCTGTACTCCTTCCAAAGTGAATCACCTCACACTTTTCTGCAATAGCCTACCATGGGGAACCTTATCAAACGCTTTACTGAAATCCATATACGCCACATCAACCGCTTTACCCTCATCCACCTGTTTGGTCACCTTCTCAAAGAACTCAATAAGGTTTGTGAGGCACGACCTACCCTTCACAAAACCGTGTTGACTATCCCTAATCAAATTATTCCTTTCTAGATGATTATAAATCCTATCTCTTATAATCCTTTCCGACACTTGACCCACAACCGAAGTAAGGCTCACTGGTCTATAATTACCAGGGTTGTCTCTACTCCCCATCTTGAACAAGGGGACAACATTTGCTAGTCTCCAGTCTTCTGGCACTATTCCTGTAGACAATGATGACATAAAGATCAAAGCCAAAGGCTCTGCAATCTCCTCTCTAGCTTCCCAGAGAATCCTAGGATAAATCCCATCCGGCCCAGGGGACTTATCTATTTTCACACCTTCCAGAATTGTTAACACCTCCTCCTTATGAACCTCAATCCCATCTAGTCTAATAGCCTGTATCTCAGTATTCTCCTCGACAACATTGTCTTTTTCCTGTGTGAATACTGACGAAAAATATGCATTTAGCGCCTCTCCTATCTCTTCAGACTCCACGCACAACTTCCCACTACTGTCCTTGACTGGCCCTAATCTTACTCTAGTCATTCTTTTATTCCTGACATACCTATAGAAAGCTTTAGGGTTTTCCTTGATCCTACCTGCTAAAGACTTCTCATGTCCCCTCCTGGCTCTTCTTAGCTCTCTCTTTAGGTCCTTCCTGGCTAACTTGTAACTCTCAAGTGCCCTAACTGAGCCTTCACTCCTCATCTCTACATGACCCTCCTTCTTCCTCTTGACAAGAGATTCAACTTCTTTAGTAAACCACGGTTCCCTCGCTCGACCACTTCCTCCCTGCCTGACAGGTACATACTTCTCAAGGACACGCAGTAGCTGTTCCTTGAACAAGCTCCACATTTCAATTGTGCCCAGCCCCTGCAGTTTCCTTCTCCATCCTATGCATCCTAAATCTTGCCTAATCGCCTCATAATTGCCTTTCCCCCAGCTATAACTCTTGCCCTGCGGTATATACCTATCCCTTTCCATCGCTAAAGTAAACGTAACCAAATTGTGGTCACTATCACCAAAGTGCTCACCTACCTCCAAATCTAACACCTGGCCTGGTTCATTACCCAGTACCAAATCCAATGTGGCCTCGCCTCTTGTTGGCCTATCTACATACTGTGTCAGGAAACCCTCCTGCACACATTGGACAAAAACTGACCCATCTAAAGTACTCGAACTATAGTGTTTCTAGTCAATATTTGGAAAGTTAAAGTCCCCCATAACAACTACCCTGTTACTTTCGCTCCTATCCAGAATCATCTTTGCAATCGTTTCCTCTACATCTCTGGAACTTTTCGGAGGCCTATAGAAAACTCTCAACAGGGTGACGTCTCCTTTCCTGTTTCTAACCTCAGCCCATACTACCTCAGTAGACGAGTCCTCATCAAACATCCTTTCTGCCACTGTAATACTGTCCTTGACTGACAATGCCACACCTCCCCCTCTTTTACCACCTTCCCTGATCTTACTGAAACATCTAAACCCCGGAACCTGCAACAACCATTCCTGTCCCTGCTCTATCCATGTCTCCAAAATGGCCACAACATCGAAGTCCCATGTACCAACCCATGCTGCAAGTTCACCCACCTTATTCCAGATGCTCCTGGCATTGAAGTAGACACACTTCAAACCACCTTTCTGCCTGCTGGTACACTCCTGCGACCTTGAAACCTTATTCATGACCTCACTACTCTCAACCTCCTGTATACTGGACCTCACTACTCTCAACCTCCTGTACACTGGGACCACATGACCATCTCCAATAAGAGACAATCCAACAAACACTCCTTGACATTCAATGGTATTGCCATCACTGAATCACCCACAATCAAGATCCTTAAGGTGACCATTGACTAGAAACTCGACTGGACTCACGAATACAATGGTCACAAGAGCTGGTCAGAGGCTAACAATACTGCACCAAGTAACACGCATCCTGACTCCCCAAAGCCTGTCCACCATCTATAAGGCACAAGTCAGAAGTATGGTAAAGTACTCCCCACTTGCCTGAATGAGTGCAGCTGCAACTCCACTTAAGCTGCTTGATTGGCATCATATACACAAACATCTACTTTGTCTGCCACCAATGCTCCGTAGCAGCAACGTGTAGTATTTACAAGGTGCACAGCATAAATTCATCAAAGGCCCTTTAGACAGCAACCCATGACCCCTTCATCCAGAAGGACAAGGGCAGCAGGTACATGGGAACACCACCCACTTGAAACATTCCCTCCAAGACACATACCATCCTGAATTGTAAATATATCGCTATTCCTTCAGTGTCATTAGATCAAAAACCTAAACTCCCTTCCTAAGGGAATTGTGGGTCTACATTCATCACATGGAATTTTCTTTTTATTTATCATTCAAAAATGCATCTCACCATCACCTTCTCAAGGGCAGCTAGGGGCAAGCAATAAATTCTGGCCCAGCCAATGATGCTGACGTACCGCGAGTGAATAAAAACAAAATGACCCAGTGTTTCAGCTGTGGCCTGTTTCTTTGATCTTTTTCAATTTGTTTCATTTACTTGCAGCAGATTTCATTGGTCTGAATATTCTCATGTCTCTCCATCAATAGCAATTGCAATGTCTTTTAACACTCACTCTCAGCTCTACTTCTGACACCATGTTTTGAACTGTCAAGCCAACAGTCTGATTTGTACTGTGACTTTATTGAAACAGCTGAAATATGGCAGCCCCCATGGTGGAGATCACATGATTTCTTCAAGCCAGGAGGCACTTTGGTATGGATCGTATTTCTATCTCAAACCGACATGCCTGTACCTTGCATCTGCTTCAGTGCATCTATTTCTATCAAAGGCTACAAAATGCCAATCCCAGCTAATACCAATAGTGTTTTGGAAAGCTATTTTCCCACTTTTTATCCATTTTCTTGATCGTCAATTTCTTAACTTCTGGAGCTGTCGTACACAGGCCCTGCTTCTTTTGATACCCAGGAGTTTTTATTCAAGAATTTGCTGGATAATGGTTAAGAATGAAAATGTAATCTGATAGTTCCAAACCTGATATGAATACTCTGAAACCAATTACAAAAGCCAGCAACTGAGTTCTGCTAACTGATCACAGCCCCAGGATTGAAATTGTGCCTTTTCCTGGTCTCTATGATGAGTTAAACTTACTGAAGCATTAGCAAGCTGAATCTCATGCATTTAACATGAGAACAATCTATATAAACGGCCCCAAAGGAATCAGTTGTTGACTGCTCAACACACATAATGCATCAGGATAAATTCAGGTCTCCATGCAAACATAACAATTGCCCAATTTACTAAAGAATTGTGTACAAAAAGTGGTAAGGGAATCATTGGGTCATAGAGTTATATAGCATGGAAATGGACACTTCAGTCCAATCAGTCCATGCCGACCATAATTCCAAACTAAACTACTCCCACCTGCCTGCATTTGGCTATATCCTTCCAAACATTTCTTATTCATATACTTATCCAAATGACTTTTAAACATTGTAACTGTTCTCAGATCCACCATTTGCTCTGGAAGCTCATTCCACTCACGAACTATTCCCTATATAAAAAAAATTGCCCCCATGTCTTTTTTAAATCTTTCCCCTCTCACCTTAAAAATATGCTCCCTAGTCTTGAAACTCCCCACCCTAGGGAAAAGACACCTGCCATTCACCTTATCTATTCTGCTCATTATTTTATAAACCTCTATAAGGTCACCCCTGAACCTCCTACGCTCCAGTGAAAAAAGTCCCAGCCTATCCAGCCACTCCTTATAACTCAACCCTCCATTCCCAGTAACATTCTGATAAATCTTTCCTGAACCCTCTCCAGCTTAATAATATCCTTCCTATAACAGGGCAACCAGCACTGGGCACAGTACTCCAGAGTTCTGTTAACTTGTCAAAGCCCCAGGATTGGAATTGTGCCTTTTCCTGGTCTCCATGATAAGTTAAACTTACTGAAGCATTAGCAAGCTGAATCTCATGCATTTAGCTTGAGAACAATCTGTATAACCAGCCTCAAAGGAATCAGTTATTGATAGCTCAACATGTCATGCATCAGGATAAATTGAGGCCTCTCCATCCAAACATACCCATTGTCCAATTTACTAAAGAAATGTGGATAAAAAGTGTAAGAGAGACTGAAAGGAATGACAGACTTGAGTGAACAACAATGAATGGCATGTCATGCCCTTATTACTGAAACCATTAAAAAAATTGCATGATATTTATTGTGAGCCTTTACAGTATTTTCATAGTAAAAGCACCTGTAAAGATTCATAACATGATTTCTTCAGTTTACAGTTTTAAATTCGGGTGAAAAGTTGTGCCATGATACTGACAGGAGGTACAATTTTATTTTGTGTATTCTTTACTACAGACAGTGCAAAATAGAGGACATTCTTTAAAATATACAAATGACGATTATGTGCAGATTTAATAACATACCTTTCAGTTCAATTTACTTTGTTCCTGTGAGAGGGGTTAAAATGGCTCCCTATTCTCCCATTCCACACTAAACTGTTAACAGGTTTTACTTTAGCCTTTAGGAAGGATGTACTTTACGAATTCAGTCAGTGTCCCACGATTTACATTTTAAGGCTTTGAAGAATTTACTCTGACGGACTTCATTAGATTAAGCAAAGAAGAAGGTAAGCTTATTAAACTATTTTATCCGGAACTGTGAAAGCCTGGGCAATTCAGCACAATTCATAAGGTCTTGCATATTTATCTGGAAGTGTACCTACACAGGTACCTCTGGCAGAGTAAGAAGAAAGGCTAACAAGAATTTTTCAGTTCATGAAATATTTTTATAAACACTAGTGCATGGTGAGCTTTTCTTTGATTGCTCTCAATCCAATCAGTTCAACATTACAACCATTTCGTCAAGCTGTTATCCTGGATGTAATAGTTAGTAGTAGATAATCAGGTTTTAAAAGATCTTGTTATGTAATTTTTTTCTCTTGGGGATGGTCACTCTTATAGAACCAGGCACATGTCCTCGAAAGAGCAAGAAAGCCTATGGCTTCTGAAACTATCTTCATGTTAACATTGTCTTAATCTCTCCTCCTGCTGAGATATCTTGTGGCAACAGTAAATGAGCCCAGCGCAGATTACTTTTCTGGTCCGAGCACAGGATCTGGCATTGGAATTGGCGATTGCTGCATCGGTGGAGGCTCCATTGGCAATGTAGACTGAGCGGCAAAAGACGGTGCCTGAGGATCAGCGACTTTGTCATTGGTTGGGCTCGGCACTGCTCACAGCGAAGTGGTGATGGTAGGGCATCATGATGAAATCAACAAGGTGGGCCCAGCAGTGAGAGGTACGACTCTGATGTTGGTAGGCCCGGCACAGGCAGTAGTGAGCTGGTGGCGGAAGAGAATTGACTGAGCAGTGAAAGATGGCGCCTGAAGCGTAGTGACTTCAACATTGGTTGGGTCTGGTGTAGATTACAGCGAGGTGGTGGAGGAGACATGGCGGGGCAGATGTCATTAATGATAAGCTGGCACAGGACCGATGGACTCTGTTTAAACTATATATTTTTAAAATTTTTATTCTTAAAACTATTCAAAATGGTGCTGGATTGTGATGACAGTTGAAAATCTTTTCACTGTTGCTTTGATCCAGCACCATTTTGAATTGTTATAAGAATAAGAAAACAAAAGCTTTTCACTGTATCGTGCTTTTTTCCTCACTGTAAAATACACATGACAATAAAATCATGAATTAATTAATAAATTCATTTATTCATACAGATATATTGCTTGAAAGTTCTCATGCCCGGGATTAGCTTCATCAATTTGTTACAATTCAATATTAGGTACCCTACGTTATTATACTCTCACGTGAAGAAGGATGAAATGGCTCCTGTTCTTAACTCACCCACTTCCTCAGTTAGTTGCAACAGGGTTAATTTGACAAAAAAACGGTCGTCTCCCTTGCGGATACCTTCCTCCCAGACCCAAGTGACCTTAAGTTTAAAAAGGGGCCAATTTAACCGCACTTTCTTCAGTTAACAGAGGGTGGGCTTATTAATTATTAAACCTAGAAGAATTAGTAACGGAACAGGCATGCACACAAATCAGAAGTAAGAAGTGAATCCGAAAAGATGAAAGTTTTAAAAAACCCACACACAAATGGATCAGTATTTGAATTGCTTATGAAGAGTTGAATGCTGTAGCTGCTGCAACAAAGCTAACTGGTCGTGATAGTTGAACAACTGATTACAAGATTCTCAGTTTTGCAGGATGGTTGAGATTCTGTTGTTCTGAATCCTTTCTACAATTTCTGAATTCCAGCATTCAGAATGGGAGCAAGTCTTTTTATTGCTCCTGTTTCGTTTTGTCTGGCTGCCAGTATAGGGTATATAGTTCAAATCTCCAAAGTTCTGTCCATTTGATCCCACTGTCAGTGGAACCCTGGAGAAATCTAGGCAGTGTAGAACCAGCAATTAGAGGTTTAAACAAAGTATTCTGGATCCTCAAACATCTGAGACCTCCTGAAGTTCCTGATGCAATCAACAACAAAAGTTGAGTCAGAGGTCAGTCTTTACATCGTAAGATTTCAGCCAGCATTTTCCTACAGAATTTGTGATTTCAAGGTCAGGAATGAAATATGGTCGTAAGCTCACATTGTCTGGTAGTGAGGCCAATGGCACAGTCTTTCAGCAAGCAGCTTTCTAATAGACCATTTCAACTTCATCATTCTAGGAAGGAAAAGGGCAGATGCCCAAAGTTGCAAGCCCAATCAGCAGAGCGGTATCTCAGGAAACTGAAAGTGTATGTATGGGTAGAAATTGAGAATATGGCATTGAGATAGAAGATCAGCCATGAACATGTATAGTGGTTGAGCAGGGTTGGAGGGCTGAAAACTCTTGGTGAGGTTGTAAAGTCCTTCCCAATTGATGCTTTCACCCCTCAAATTGGATGCCTGCATCCATTTAGCATGCAGCTAATCCTATAACAGTTGATCCCCAGTAGCAGAAGTGCCATCTCAGTGTGGCTTAACTATATTTTCCTGTCCTGCACTCATCTCCAACCTTGTTTCGATGGAGCTTGGAATGTACAGCCCTCGACATGTGATGTTCAGTTATCACAGTTGTGTGGATTAGACTGAAATGGTCAGACAGTCTTTTTCTATTTGCTTTGATCATACATTTGTATTAAAGTGTCTCCCATAGGACATTTACTTAGTTTCAATTTTGTCAGGAGTATCATGTCCTGGTGACCTAGATCCCAAACAGTGCTCACTCTCTTAACTGCCCCTCTTCCTCCCCTTCCAGTAAAACCAGTCACTTGCTTATTTGATTGTTAACAAGTGTACTTTTGACTTCCCAGCCAGAAGGTTACTGATACTGGAGATCTGCCTCAATAACTAGGTGAGTGACACAAGTCAGTTTTAAATGTTCCTGACCAGAGTGAATTTAAAGAGCACCTCAAACAGATTTACTAATCAACTTGATTACTAATGTGGAAGAAAATCGATATAAAAATTTTAGTAAAACCTCTTGCATACAGAATGTGATCAAGGAGTGACCCCTACAAAGAGGATTCAAATTTTTGACTTTAGTTTTTAACATTTCCTGCCATTATAAATATGCCGTGTGTGAGAATAGAAAGAAATACTAAGTTTTATTATTTTTGGACAGTAGTTTAGAAGTAAGGTTCTGGGCCATTGATCTCAGATTATTTTCTCAGTATGGTTAGAATACAGGGTTATTCTGAAGGACAATGGTCAATCAATATAGCAATTATAGACCCTTGTCCCATATTTTTGAACTTTGCTCAAATATGAAAGTGTAATTTTGAATAACAAATGTTACAGCAATAAAGATAGCAGGATGCATTTTCTTTTATCTCCCATTATGATGTTGCCATTAAACCATTTATTATAATTGGGCTACAACTGGTCTTAAAATAACGTTGATTAGATCGCTTATCCTCAAATGTTTATTATATCACAAATAGCATTATTGGATCTGGTTCAAAAATAAAGAATCCAGCTGTATATTTTGCATTATAAAATTATAGTGACATCCGATAACAAAAGTCTCGCTGGTTCATAATCACACAAATGAAATAGATATCAAAAGAATATTGATCTTTTAAATAATTATTCATTGGATGTGGGCATCATTAGCTAAGCTGGCATTTATTAGCTGTTCTTGAGTACCCTGGAGAATGCATGAGTGAGCTTCCTTCTTGTAACATTTGTAGACCTTGGCATGTAAGACCACTCATAGTGCTGGAAGAGAGGTAGTTCCTGGGTTTTGACCCAGCAACAGTGAAGAATTGGCAATATAGTTCCAAGTCAGGATGATGTGAGGGAAACTTACAGGTGGTTTAGTTCCCATTCATCTGCAGTCCTTGTCCTTCCAGTTGGTGGAGGTCACGGATTTGGAATGTGTTGTTGTAGGAGCCTTGGTGAGTCACTGCGGAGCACGTTATACATAGTATATGTTGCAGCCACCATGCATCAGTGATGATGGGAATGAATGTGAAAGGTCATGGATAGGGTGCCAATCAATCAGACAGCTTTGTCCTTGAACGTCAAGCTTCTTAAGTGTGATTCAGCGAAGTCTCATTCAGCCAAGTGGAGTGTATTTCATCGCACTCCCGATTCCTTTTAGGTAGTGGACAGGGATTGGGCTTTCAACAAATTTGTTAACAACTGCAGAATTCTAGCCTCTGACCTGATGTTTTAGCCACAGCATTTATTTGACCATAGTTTCTGGTCAGTGGTAACTTCCATGATGTTGATTGTGTGGGATTTAGTGATCATAATGCCATTGAACATCAGAGGGCAATGCTTAATTCTCATTTGCTTGAGATGGTCATTGCCTGGCGCTTGTCTGGTCTGAATGTTGCTTGACACTCATCAGCCCAAACCTGGACATTGTCCAAGTCTTACTGTTTGAACATGAACTACTTAAGTGCCTGAGGAGTTGTAGTTTGTGCTGATCCTTGCTTAATCATCAGTGAACAGGCCTGATTCTGACCTTATGATGGAGTGAAACTGATTGATGAAGCAACTGAAGAAGGTTGAACCTAGACACTACCCTGAGAAACTTTTGTAGTGAAGGAGACAATTGGCTTCTGTTATGAACAGATTGTGAGTTTTAAAACAAATCTCTCTCCTTATTCTGATAATCTGTCCATTAGAGATTATAATTTTTGTTTTCCCCTTTTTAAAATTAGAGTCATAGAGATTTACAGCATGGACAAAGACCCTTCGGTCCAACTCGGCCACGCTGACCAGATATCTTAAATAAATCTGGTCCCATTTGCCAGCATTTGGCCCATATCCTCTAACCCTTCCTATTCATATACCTATCCAGATGCCTTTTAAATGTTGTAATTGTACCAGCCTCCACCACTTCCTCTGGCAGCTCTTTCCCTAAGTGCACCACCGTCTGCATGAAAAAGTTGCCCCTTAGGTCCCTTTTAAATCTTTCCCCTCTCACCTTAAACCTATGACCTTTAGTTTTGGACTCTCCTACGCTTGGGAAAAGACCTTGACTATACACCCTATCCATGCCTCTCATGATTTTATAAAATTCTGTAAGGTCATCCCTCAGCCTCCGACGCTCCAGGGAAAATTGTCCTGGCCTATTCAGTCTCTCCCTTAGCTCAAACCCTCCAAACCTGGCAACATCCTTGTAAATCTTTTCTGAATCATTTCAAATTTAACAACATCTTTCCTCTAGCAGGGAGATGAGAATTACACACATTATTCCAAAAGTGGCCTAACCAATGTCCTGTACAGCTGCAACATGACCTCCAACTCCTATATTCAATGCACTGACAAATAAAGACAAGCATACCAAATATCTTCTTCACTGTCCTGTTTACCTGCGACTCAACTTTCAAGGAACTAAGGGCGTGCACTCCAAGGTCTCTTTGTTTGTCAACACTCCTTAGGACTCTATCATTAAGTCCTACCCTAATTCACCCTACCAAAATATAGCACTTCACATTTATCTGTATTAAACTCCATTTGCTACTTTTTAGCCCATTTGCCCATCTGATCATTGTCCCTCCGTATTCTGACTAGCAGCATATTTACCCCCTCCCTCTGTTTGTGGGCTCCATCACCGTAAGGACTGCAAAAACACAGCTGGGATGTTAAACCGGAAGTAGGAGCTTATTTCCCATTCTGCATTCCCACTTGATTGAATCAAGACATCGCCACTATCTGTTGAGTTCCAAGTTCAAGTTGATTATTTAACATGCACAGGAAAGTTGACCCTCCAGTCAGCCCGAACTGAGCTTTGTCTACTCACTGCCTCTGAACACTGATGGATACAAGGTTTATATGTGTTATGTATTATAGTTGATGTTGTTATGCTGTTCCTTTAAGAGGCGAGTCATCTGACCATCAGAGAGTTATACTCTTTTTATTTTTCCAAAATATACTTTATTCATAAAAACATCTAAATATACACACATAATCACTAACATGTTTGGTTTATATAGTAGCATATGAAAAACAAGCAGACACAGGAGTCTGACTCTATCAAAAAAACAAACCAAAGTCATCTCTTAATTGTACAAGACTATATTTACATGCATTAGAGGCCACACGGTGTATGATAACTGAACTTTGGCAAAAAGACATTAAATGGTGGTCTTTCCTTACTGCGCCTTGTCGGCAGCTGCTCCAAGCTTTAGTGCGTCCTTCAGCATGTAATCTTGGACCTTGGAATTTGCTAGTCTGCAACACTTAGTTGAAGGCGAGTGTGTGTGTGTCCTGGGGATCAGCCCATAGATCCCAGAGTCCTGTGTCACAGAGCTGCTCGGGACGAGCCCCAACAGAAACCACTGCATCTCTCTCCAGTCTTGCTTTGGAAGGGCACATTCTGACAGGAGATGTGTGACAGTCTCTATGCTCTTGCAGCCGCTTCAAGGACAGCATGTGGTGGCGCAGAGAACAGGAAGGTGTACAGGAAGGATCTCACAGGAAGTACACTTCTTACCATCAGCCAAGTGCTGTCTTCGTGCTTGTTGGAAAGTTTTGTGATGAGGCATTCTGACAAATGATAAAGTTGCTGGAAAAGCTCAGCAGGTCTGGCAGCATCTGTGAAGGAAAAAACAGAGTTAAC